>NC_137541.1:169806964-170409464 GCF_963082525.1 Nesoenas mayeri
TAGGTACTTTATCCTTTCTTGCATTCTTGTAGAAACTAGTGGTTCTTCTGGACTGTGACCACGAGTAGCTGCTCTGTGGGACACTTCAGATGCACCACCTGCAAGTACTGCAAAAGGTCCTGCCTCCCCCCTTAACAGCATTTGTAGCCCTGTTTAAATGCCACACAGGATATGAGCTTGTCCTTGAATGGTGTACATGGTAGCTGTCAACCGAGACACTGCCATTGTGCTTTGAAGTAGGGACCTTGTGGTGTTTGGCCTTGTGCTGGCCTTGGCCGGGTGTTCCCAGCCCATTTTCTTCTCTCCACTGCTTCCAGCTCTCTAAATCCATTTTCTTCTCCCCATTGGTTCTGACTTCCCGCATTTCTTTAAAAAAAAAAACAAACAAAAAAACCAGAATCCACACCAAACCAAAAAACCTCTAAGAATGCCACAATTTGCTCCAGTAGTCAATCGATTTATCCAAATCCTTCCTAAAGGGCGCACACACTATACGTCAGAGGGTTACTGCACAAAGTTTTGAACACAGAAGTGGCAAAATGAGCCATTTGGGCAGAAAGCTTTTGACATTGCAGCAAATAGTGCAAACACAGTGGCTACCAGCTTTCTTAAGGTAAAGAGGTAGGAAAAAAACCCAGCTCATTTTTGAAGCAAGCAGGATCTGCCTTCCTGAATTTTGGGCCCTGGGAAGCCGTACAGAAAGAGTGGGCATTCACATCTTCCACCCATGGGAGAACACTGCTGGCATTTCACCTCCAGTAGCAGGAGGGACACCAGCACTAAAATAGCCAAGGTCATAGAGGAAACTGTGCTGCTATCTTCCCTACAGATCACAATTTAATTCATGGTCCAACAAACTCCTGAGAGGTCAAAAAGTGCTTGAGAAGCTGGTACCCACAGAGGTTTTCCTGGTCAGCTGTGCAGCAATTAACTTATGACACTGGCCAGCCTAACAACTGTGCAGGAGTTGAGAGAGAGGACTGGATTTATACAAAAGAAAGCTCCTTATTTCAAGTCCTCACAATTCATTGCTAAAATCCCTAACAGGCACAACTCCACTGAAGAAAACAGCTGGGGTGGCTGGAATTAAGAATAAAAATATCCACCAACACTCCTGCTGTATAATCTAACTGCACAGAAGAAGTATGAGGGCTGAAGGAGATGAATATTTTTGCCATTGATCACTATGCTGGTCCATGTGAATCTCCCCCTTTGTATCCGTAAGACTTCTGTTCTTCAACTGGAATAATTCCTGCTATATTGCTCAATGCAAAGCTGTACCCTGCTGTTTAACCCCACACCCCAAATCCCTGGGCATCATTTCATTTCAGGGAATGTGGAAATTTTTTCAGTCTTCAGCCAAAACTGCCTTTGGTAACAAACCAGAACAGACATTTATAAAAGGAAATGACTGATTATTGAAAAAGTCTTACTGTTATTTTCTATCATCAACATAATTATGGGGTCTTATTGTGGTATGCCTTCTGAACAGACATGCCAAGACTCCTGAAATAACATACAACTCCATTTTTACAAAAGATGAAGAAAAACAATGAATAAGGGGCAAAGAGACACACTAATACTTGTGTGGAAGGTGTGAGAAGCATAGATCTCTGGTTATCAGCTGCTTACACTCTATTTTGTCAGCTCTTCTGTCAAATTGCATGATAAAAACACAATCTGAAGGATGGGAGTGAAGTTTTTCTTCCAACATTTAAGGGAATCCCTGACTTAATGGAACAATACTGCAGAAAGAACAAAGATAAACATTTGGGATCAATCAACTCAGTCAAGCTTTTTCCTCCCACAAACAAGATCATTCTGCAAAACAGCAAGATAAATAAGCTTCCTGTTGTTTATACTGATAACTGTACTGACAGGTGTCAAACCAGGAAAATCAACGTACATTAGTTTGTGTGATAAAATGTGTTGCTTTATAGATAGAGTTGGGTAGCATAAATTAGATGGACATAAGTGTTCCAGTAGGGTATACAATTTTCAACTGAATGACTAGGACTCTCTGAAAAGAAACAAATAATTGACATTTTATTGTAATTTTATAGGTACATCTGTTTGCTTTGGAAACTATTACTTTCATAAACAGTTTCTAAAGCTTCCACCCTAATTGATGCATGATGACTTCAACTTCAACCAACTATTTACTTTTTCATATGTCTTTGCAACTTCAGTTAAATGAAAATTAGTATTTATGCATCTTCCCCAAACAAAATGAGAGTAACATAATTATTTAAAGATTTGCTAGCCGAGCTCCATACTAGTTCAGTGGCTAGCAGGAAAAGAAGGGTGGCAGTGGGCACCTTAACCGTAAGCATTCCTAATTAAGCACAGAAAAAACCAAAATCATAATGAGAAAACAAAAGTCCACAGTTCACCCTTGAAACAACCAGAAACCAACTGCTGAATTCCTTAAAGATGAAAAAAATAGTTGTTTGAAAGTTGTCTTTTCCAAGTATAATGGTGGTGGTACCAGAGCTACGTGTATGTTTCTGCTACAGGGAAAAAAAATAAAAACCGTACCCAGGAAATTAGGAATATGAAGCAATGATGTCTATAAAAGCAACTGAGACTATAGAAGTGGTGAGCAGAGATTCCAGTTTCACTGCATAGACATCTCTTAATGACAATGTTTCATCACATATTCGCTCTCACGCTAGCCAACCTGTGAACTTGCCCATTGTGAAAGCCAGTCAGCATGTACGCCATTTCTTAATCTTTTTTCTAGAACACCTTTGGTATTGCATTGGTTGTTACCTGAGCTCCAGCTGTTAATGGTATTCTAAGCTGGGGAATAAGTGATCAAGAGATAAACAAATCCATGCACAGCTCAGTGTCCACCTGGGGCACACAAAAAGCTTGCCCTGGACAGAAAATCAGTATGTTCTCAAAATCTCCCTTAGGATGCTGAAATATAAAGACTAGAAGAATATCAGCAACAACACGGCTTAGGAAAGAGGACTTGTGAGGAGACTTAGTCCCATCACTGACAGAAGGTTTTGTAGGGCTGGCTGAGCAGTCCAGTCACAGGAGAAAAGCAGAACCTTCCCGCCATCCTGAAATGGCAGCAGAGCCTCCTTTCTCACTCTCTTCCTCATGCCCATGTGATGGGTTTGCATTTAGAAAATGTCCTGCATAACTCCCTCACACACCTCAGTGTCTCTCCTCAGCCCCAAAATGACCATGGCAATTGAGCCAGGGGTTCCCGGCACTGGGGAAGGGGCTGGAGCCACACCACAGCATGCTGGAGGTGAGAGACGGATAATGTTTGGACTTTGTGCAGATTCTTGAGAGGCTTAACATACCCAAAGATGCAGTAATTCAGCACCCTGACAGTCAGGCAGTATGTGACCGATGGGATGGACGGCAACGGGCCCTCACAAAGAACTTCGAGTTCACGCAATAGTAATAATGATTAAAAAAATGCATCCCCAAAACTTCTGTGCAAAATCTTTCTACACCACTGCTTTTGCTAATGGAGGAAAAAAAGTTTGACAGCTGCACCACTTTGGTTTCAGATGAACAAGAAAAAAATATATTTCTTTATACAACCTTCAACTAAAATAGAGACATTACTTGCCACATTAACAGATAAAGAACCAGTGATACTAAAATCACATTTGTCTGGGGCAAATGTTAGGAAAGGATTAAAGCAAATACAAACTTGGACGTTTTTGTTGTAGAAGTATTAATGTCACATTTGTCTAACATTTTAGTCTATTATTTTATATTCAGTATTATAAGTAAATTCAACACTTTACTGGAATTGAATCCCTAAATATTTTGTTCTTGTCCTTTTAAAACCAAAGATAAACGCAATCTACAAAAAGCCTTCTGATGTTTCTATTTCTTAAGTTTATAGCTCAGTTTTGTTACTTACTGCAATTCCAGGTTAGAGAGCATATGCTGCAAGTTTCAATACAGGCTGTCAGTTCACCAGCATTTATTTTTATAGGAAAGACGTTAAAGAAAACAACATCTTTGCTTATACTGATTAGGAAAATATGCTAAAACTCCACTGCTATTTGCAAGCAGGTCCCTGTTGGGATTATTTACGTAAGTGGCAGAGAGATGTAGAGATACCAAAAGAAGCGGCCAAAACCAGAGCACACTTCTGCCCTAGATTAGTTACCTCTTACAAATCTATTGCTTTAATTCTGAGTCCACTTAAGATTTTGATTTTTAATATATTTAAAATATGCGTGGTTCTCCGGAGGGCAGCGCTGGTGCCATGAGTGAACCGAGGATCTAACCACAAGGTCTTGAAACTATATTCAGCAGGAGGAGGAAAAATGCATCAGATAAAAGAAAACACACAAGAGGGAAATGCTTTAGATACAATTGCTTTCGTGTGTTTAGCAAGGTCATTCATGCATGAGAGTAATTTCTTGTTATTACTGGAGATTTGTCAATATCTTTTCAACTTTTTCACCCTTTGCTGGAAGCAGTACTTCGAAAAGCCTAAGAAACGAGACATGGTTTGAGTCAGCTTCAGCCAAAAACATCCACCAACCCCCCCCTTTCTCTTTCATGGACACCCCCATGTGCACACACATGGTTTTGAGAACCAACAGCCCCATTGCCGCGTCTTGCACCCCATCCCCACATACCCCAAATTTTACATCCCCTTCTACACCCATAGGTTTCCAACGCATTTCACTGGGTTTACTTACCTCATTAACATGGCAACAGATGGACAGTGAGCAAAGAAATTGTGCAGAAATGAACATTTAACAGGATCAAAAAGACACCGTAAAGGCAATTAGTGTCACGTACAGAGTCTGGAAAAAATAATCACGACACCATTTCCCAGTGAACTGTGGCACGTGGCATTAATCGCAGTGCTTAAACAACAGCATTATAGACATTTCAAAATTATCTAGCAACAGTTATGTAAAAATAAACCATCAGGTGGAAGTCCCCAAAATGAATGTTGACTTAAGGTGTAGAAATATTAATGCTCTTCTCTGGAGATGGAATAATTCAGGGGGAAGGAACAGCTTAAAAGAATTCCCCTGATATGATCTGTTCAAATCAAAATAAAAGTGAGACTGTAAAGCTCTTGAATACTACTAGGTTTAGTTTGTTTTGGTTTGGTTTTTTTAACTGCATTTAAGTTGTACAAAATAAGAGTAAGAGGGAGAAGCTATGTAGAACTGCAACCTAAAGAAAAATAATATTTTTTTCTTTTTTAAGGAACTTTCAAAATCCAAAATTTAAAGGGATATACACACATACAAATAATTACATCGGGATATTTGAAACACACTGTGTGCACACCAAGTTCCTGAGCTTGGAGTGAGAATTCTGAAGGCTCCATTTCCCAAGGCTGGCAGCAATATACTGCATTACAGGTAACGAGCTCCTGTATTACAGCTTGGGATAGCTGAGGACATTGCCACTGCCGCGCAGCACCATCTAATGAGAGACGCCAGGTAGGACACATGACCAGAGGCTTTGTGCTTATTTGTAGTCCCTCTCCTAGGCAGGAGATGAAAGAAATTGCCTCTGGCAAAGAAACTAAATAATTGCAGTCAGAGAAGGAAGGATGGCTACGGAGGAAATTGAAGTCCAAGGGAGCCGCAAAAGGATGGCGTGTGTCTTAAAAGATGACAGGAGCACAACTACAAGAGGTAGAATATCAGTCTGGGCAAAGGATTAAGGACATTGAAGGCTCAGTAAGTTTTGTTGACCAGCTTTTCTGTCCAGTTACATTTCTGAAGAATTCTAAAATATGAATGCTGTCCTTTTAAATAGAAAGGATTTAAATGTAAAGGAATATTTGACAAACATGTAGCAAGGTGCTGAGTGTCTCTATGATATCTGGAGGACTGCAAAGCAAACATGGTTTTGTGCTTTCAGCTTTTCAGAGGATCCTCTTCCTCTAAGATGCCTCCTCTAAGATGCTTCCATCGTGTCACAGCACACGTGGTACCACTGAACAGTAGCTTAGACAAATCACCTGTTGTTCCTAAGTATATATTCTACCCCCCACAAGATGTTATGATAGGACAAGGGGTAATGGTTTTAATCTAAAGGAGGGGAGATTCAGTCTAGACATGAGGAAGAAATTTTTTACAGTGAGGGTGGTGAATCACTGGCCCAGGTTGCCCAGAGAGGTGGTAGATGCCCCATCCCTGGAGACATTCCAGGCCAGGCTGGACGGGGCTCTGAGCAACCTGATCTGTTTGAAGATGACCCTGCTCGTTGCAGGGAGTTGGACTAGATGGCCTTCGAAGGTCCCTTCCAACCCAAACTGTTCTATGATTGTAACTTCTTTATTGTTTGAGATGTATTTGCCTTTACCAAAAAAAAAAAGCTTCAGTGCAAACAGAAATAAGGGATCAGGCTACCACTGACCTCAAAATCATGACTTCACCCTACTTAAAGATGACATGAAAAGGCCCTTCTTTGTGCACCACACCTGCCCTGTCACCTTTCTTTCCTATCTGAACACTACAGCCTGGTCATTTTTTATTAAGCCAAATACACCACTAGCAAACTCTTATTCTCCATGGAACTCTTCTGCTAGGTTTGCAAAAACTCAGATAGTAGAGCATTAGCAGCTGTCAAATTCATAGGTGGCCCCGCACAGGGACAACTGCTGCGCTCCAATTAATTCTTTAAGTTGCGGTCCAGAAGGCAGGCTGTGAGTGACAACTGCAGCTCTTCCAAACTCTTCCCCCTTCCTGTCTTTCCTCTTCAAAATCGTTCTCCACTCTGCTTCTGAGCCAAGGCTGAGCATCAGATACAACACAAGAGTTACTCAAGCACCTCCAGTGTGACACTTCCTCCAGCCATGTTATTGCTCCTCTGCTCCTTTACTTAATTACTTAGGGAGCCAAACTGGTTTGACAGAGTGCTTGCCTCCTCACCTGGGTGTGTTTAGAGGAGCCCAAGATAAGATGGACTGCCATAGCAGCTACACAGGGTTGCCATGTACACTGCCCAGAGGCAGGATTTAATTACTAGTTGAAAGCAACCAATCTCCCCCTTATTACAGAAGACAATCATAATTTGCTTATATTTATTATGACATCTTTGCAGAAATGTTTGTGACACTTCGTAAACAATTCCATACCCTGCAAGGGAGAGGCAGAAATCTAGCCCGAAGTTTCTGTGTTAAGCCCATTAAGAATTGGTTAAAATGTGAATTCTCAATATCTATGAAATTGAACACATTTATTGGTATAATTAGAAAATTCCATGTTGCTTAAAAAAATGTCATTTTTCCTCTGGGGAAATAAGACAACAGTATGTCAAGTGATTTAATCTGCATACGGCTGATGCAACCTTTCTCAAAGAAACGCACTGACTTAAAGACAGGAAAAGATTTTTTACAATGGGGGTGGTGAAACACTGGCCCAGGTTGCCCAGAGAGGTGGTAGATGCCCCATCCCTGGAGACATTCCAGGCCAGGCTGGATGGGGCTCTGAGCAACCTGATCTGGTTGAAGATGTCCCTGCTCATGGCAGGGAGGTTGGACTAGATAAGCTTTAAGGGTCCCTTCCAAAGCAAACCATTCTATGATTCCATGATAAAGTCCTATGTAGAAAAAAACAAAGAGGTTCCAACCTGTAGCAAGGCTGGTTCGCATATATTCATATAACCTCCTCTAATGACATGGCCACAGTGATTAAAAAAGACCCACAAAAGGCACACAAAAAGGAGCAGTATGCAAGCAGGCAAATTGTACCAGAAAATGTACTATTTAAAGCTACAAAAGTGCCTTGGAAGATTACCCTGTTCCACTAATTTAATAAGATTACTCTTGTATCTTGCAACCACAGAAAATATGCACTTTTTGGATTATAAACAGATGCACATAGTTGGGACATTTTTCATCTCTAGCTTAACTTCCTTTTGTCTTTAAAATAACAATGTATTAAATGGAGAAATATTATCAGTAACCCATACAGTTTCTCATTGGTGGAGAATATGTCCCAGATAGACCGAGATTTCTTCCAACGTAGGCCAGTTGCCTCAAGCATTTCAGGTTCAAGCCACAAAGGTTTCTACCACCAGCTGCCTCCCAGGACATGCAGACTTCAAGAATGTCTGAAGTTTTGACTAGCAACTGAGACAAAGCACAGACTACCCCAATTTAAAAATTGTCCTCCATACATATTGCATGAAGTTATGCCAATCTCTGCTGCTTGATCTGGTACGATTTATCATTTCTACACGAAAATTTTCACTGATTTATTTACAGCTCAGTGGAGAAAGTTGAAGACACATTTCCTACCATAACAAAAACAAAACTGGGACGCGCTTTTCACATTAGGTCACTGCTTTATCAAAGCAGAGTGATGTCTTTGGGTTGTTTTTTTTTAATTTGAAATTCCAGAGAGAAAGGAATGGTACTTTGTACCATCGATGTTATTTCCAATGAAATATTTAACTTTGTTTGGGGGCATCACAAAATCATGCATTTTATTGAACACACGTCCACTTAGATGTTTTCTGTTAGGACAAATTTCTGGATGTCACTTCATCTTGAAGCATTCAAACAACACTTGCACAGAGCTGACAGACTAACAACGGAATCTTCCCATTGAGTTCAACTAGTTGCCCATCTCGCCAAGTATCCTCCATCTGACAGGGACCTGTACCAGGTATATCAGCACGTTCACAGGGTGGGGAGGGAGGACACCAGTACTTTCATACTGAGAGTAGAGGAGTTCTAGCCTTCTCTATAATTAAATAGTAAAAAAACCTCAGATAGGCAGAGCACAAATCTTTTCACAAACAGTTCTCTTGCATCAGAAGTCATTACAGAAAGGAGAAATATCACCCACCACTTCCTCCTGCCCCCATATACCAATTTTATTTTAATATATTCTTGCTTAAATATGTCTTTGTTTGCGATATGCAGTAAGATAGCGAAACACGCATCCAGAAGAAGCTCGACACAAGTTTCACTTACATTAAATTTGAAGTGTTAAACCTATACAGTGCCTTTTTAACTAAGGCATGTAACCGTGAATATTCTATTAAAAACAGGCTAATGTTCTCAGTTTGAGAGCCCACATTGATATAGTGTGTGAATTCACACACATTCTGGGTTTCACTGCAGAACTGATCTCATGTATCTGCTGACATATTCTGACCTCTGCTGTTACAAAGTGGAATTTATTTTGATAAACCTGTTTTCTTTAAAATGCTTCCTTCAGCTGAATAAGAATTTTCAATATCCGCAATTACGTAGGGTAAAGAAATTATAAGAAAATCACTTCTATTTTACACTGTGAAGTACAAAAATAGTGTCCAAGCCTTTCTTTTCCCCTCATGTTTCTACCATCCTGTCATTTATTATAAACAGCATACACATACCCTATTCTTTTAGCATCCAGACTCTACATATGCTACCAAATTGTTCCAATATCATCTTTCTCTAACAATGCATTGGTTTTGCCTTTTTATGACAGATACTAGCAAAACCACTGAGCACATCAATATACAGGCTATCACTAATCTGATTCTATTCAAACAATTCATTTTTTCAGTGTAAGCTGCATTTTCGCTAGAAAAATATTCTACAGTAGACTAGCAAGCTTTCTTAATTATGTACAAGTCTAGGACTCTACACTAAATTTTTACAATGCTGGTTAGTAAAGAAATAATATTTAAAATATCCTGTACATTAATATCAGTGAAACTGAATGAATTATGACTGTATTAGTTGGCAAGATTTTGAAGGCAGAAAAACAACACTTTTTAAAAAGTGATAGGTACACTCAGAGGGGGAAAGAATAAACAAGAAGGTGTCTATCATGATGTTCTACTTCTAGACTTCTTTTTCCCTCTTGGGTAAGTTGTCTCCTCTCAGACCTTGACCTTGAAGATTAAGCACAGATCTTCACTGTACATATCACAAATGCTCAAAGAACATTTGCTCTTCCTTTGCCATCATAACGCCTGATACATTTCAAAATAAAACTGCAACTCCAGCTTGCATTATTATTTCCACCAAACTTGCTGATTTTCCATGGCTTAGAAGATGATAGAGTATTTGATCAAATATTTATAAAAAGTATTAATTTAAAACTATATCTCCCAGTCAAATAACACTTTTAACTAATGAACAGAAAGACAGGGGGACAGTGCCCAATGAGTATTCTGGCACCAAATGTTCTTTGTATCCTCATGTTTAACTAGGAAAGAGACCATAATCTCAAATCAGCAAGTCCACCCTTATGCCAAGAACCCGACTCTTTTAGAGCTACAAGTAGGAAATAGTCTTGTTCAGTTCTTTAGCAATATTTTCTTCTAAAAAAATGTCTGTTTTCACCAACAACAGTGTTCTTTACCAGCAATAGTAAAGTTAATGCTTTTTTAATAGTTCTGCATCTAACTGCTTTATTTTCACCTTCGTGCATGTAGTTAAGCAATTTTTTTTAATAATTGAAGACTTTGCTTCTGCCGTGACAAACATATGGCGATTTGCCATAACACCTTTATTAGAGTAAAAGCAGGAAACGCAATAGCCTAATATGAATAAATCACTGAATCTTAAAGGATCCTCAACTACAATGACAAAACAGCCATTAAAACTCATCCCAGCACCTTACTCCATCGCACAGGTGTCCAGGGGACAGCCTGTTAGCTTACGCACACATAGAGCATTCCAGTAACCATCCTCACATGTTTTCTTTTGCCTTTAGCTGCAACCACCTTCTGCTGTAAACTAGAACAGAAAAGGCCTCAGAAAACATTGCTGCAACTCCAGTAACGAATACCCAGTTATGACTGTCAGCGAGGATGCCAAGCAATGGGTTATACAAAATACCATGTGTGTCCTCTAGGTTTTAGCATTACAACAGATGTTTTAAAACATGGAACTACTTTAAATGTCAGGACAGTGCAGTTTCCCACTTAAAAATTATATTAATAAAGATAACAGTTTTGCACAATATAAGAAGGAAGCCTCAGTTCTGCTATCTGCACATAAAGACTACTCAGCATTACCTTGCAAGTGGGCTCAAAACTTTATTTATTGTTTCAAAGGCTATTACAGAATCTGGTAAGTGTTCAATCAAATCAATTAAGTACTACGGTTAGTCTAATTTTATATTCTATCAAAAATATAATGAGAAACTGAATAGCCTAAACCAGGGATGTCAAATTCGTTTTCACTGGGGGCCACATCAGCCTTGCGGATGCCTTCAAAGGGCCAAATGTAATTTTAGGACTGTATAAATGTAGGAGTAGTTACCCGAGCTTAAACCAAGCACTAGTACGATAAAACAGAAACTCCTTGAGAAACTGATCAGCAAAATCAGAAGTGAACAAAATTCACAAAACTAACATAATAAAAAGAGGCGAGTTAAAGTGAAAAAGTAACTGAAGACAAAATTAGAAGAAATTCTACAGCCATGCTAGAAGGAAAAAAAAAAAAAAAAAAAAAGGACAGATCTGGTATGATGAAAGTGAATAAATAGTTACAGATGTCTACAATGTTCAGTTAAAGAGCTGCCAGATTCTTCAGAGATGCATGGGACTGGGAAAACAACTGCTGAGAGTAGAAAAACATTGAAGATGGCAAAGCCTGGAAGAATCTGCTTAATTAAATTCTTGTGAGTTCTAGAGCATTAATCCATTAGCAATTACCTTCAACTTAAAGGTCTGGAGAGGTCACATTGACTGAGAAATTGAAAATAAAGAACCCCTTTAGAGGTGTGACAACATGAGAGGAAAACAGAAAAAGAGTTAGAAGAACACTTAAACTAATCTCCCCAACTTTAGTTTCTAGAAGAGTATTAAATATTGCTGATTCACCACCACCACGCAGTCATAATTGCTTAGAAGGGAGACAACACTTTGGTTTGAAAAGCCATGTAAAAATTTTCTTTTCCTGCTTTGCCAAAGTAACTGGTCTGGTACACAAGAAAAGCAATAAATGGGCTATAGCTGGACTTCAGTTACACAACTGGTAAAAAGCCTTGCTGCTTTATTTGAAGACAGACAAGAGTGGGGAAATGTTACACAATGAGAATTAAAGGTGATGAGATTAAAAGGTGATGGTAGGAAGAAGGCCACACATGTAAAAAGCAGGTTTCTAAGGTGCAACATCAAACTGAGATAAGGTTCTGCGCTGGACCCATCAGAAGTTATTTCAAATTCCAAGAGTCTTTAGCATGCTCTTTACAGAATTAGGTGACAAACTACAACCGTGTTACTTATAAACTCCAACTGAGAAGCTGCCTGAGCATCATGGGGGAAGATTCAAGCTTCTAGTCCTAAATCAGAGCAGTGGTCTAAAGTTCAGCAAGAGAAAATTCAGTAGAGCTTAGTTAGAGAATCTTATTCTTCAAACAGGGCAAATAAACAAAAAAGTAGGACATTCCAGAACATCTCAAAACAATGTTAACTTTTTTTTTTTTATAACATACTTGACCTCTGTTTGTAGAGAGTCACCCGCACATCTTATTGTTAAAACAGAGCAAAACACCAAGACAAGACGGAAAAGAGGCTTAGGAGTACAAGGACTAATTGCAGGAAGGAAATTATGATGATGATGATGATGATGATTATGATTATTATTATTATTATTAAGATGATATGAGACTGAGAGGAAACGCTTCTTTTCCAAGTTTATCAAAGCAAAAGTTGTACTAAATGGTTTAATTTGCAGCAAAGAAAATTATTAGGGAAGAAAAAATAATCATAGTAGTTATGTACCATAGACCAGCTGCCAGTTTTTAAGAGGTTAAAAAGAAAATATATGCCAGGAATGGTCTAGATATAAGAATATCCGGTCCTACAAGAGAGCAGTCATGAACTACGTGACCCCTGAGCTCCTTCCAGCCACATATGCAATTTCCACATGAAAGAGCTTATTACTCCTTCAGTCTCAGCATCTGAATATCAAACTAAAAGAAAATTCTTAGTTAAGCATGTATGCATCTGTGGGATTTAGGGCATAAGACAGAACAAAGTGAGTTTCAGGAGGAGTTTTGGTGGTGTTTTGGAAATGAGGTACTTCACAGCAACTGCACAAAACACATGATAACCTAGACACTAAAAATGTCTACACACAAATCAGTTCATTTTAGGACATATACTCTAAGTGTCAAGCCCAAAATTCAAACCTATAATGTCTCCTATGACCTGATGTTGTTAAAACAAAGGAAAAAAGAGAAGATGGGGGGGGGGAGACAGACAAAAGTACTCCCCACCCAAGTAACTATAATAATTCAGATCAGGATAATTACCATCTCCAAAGACACACAGTTTAAGTGACACTTGTACTACCAGATATAACCCAAACACAAGACTCTGTAACTCTACTGTTAGTGTAAAAGTTGCATAGGGAACTATGATTTATTAGAACTTAAGGGCTAAAGTACCGGTTGCATCCAATTTATGCGCTCTAATGAATTCTGTTCCCCAAATAAATTTCTCTGTAAGGCCTGAATTCTTACCACTTGCTGGGGATGGGGAGGAAGGAACTGACTGCTCTTTAAACTATATAAAATTGATAACCCTGTGCATAGAGAAGCTCTTGGTGGTCCAGCTTTCCTCCTCTAGTGGCCTGCTGCCCTTAAACCCCTGGAGATGCCTGCAGAGAGATGGAAGAGGCTCAAGGTGGTGGTGCTGAGGGCACCTATACACTGTTGGCCCTTTCTACATCTCCATGGAGATTGTGTGACTGTTTCAGATCACAAAAACAATAAGTAAAATTCTGGTTTCTGTTTCCGTGGTGGAGGGTTGTCTGGATCTCAGAAAAATGACTGACCCACAAGCTCTTAAGGGCAAAGGGCTCTCCCTGTACATCTCCAATGACAGAATTATGTGGGAATAAGGCAGGTACCAGCAGAGAGGATCTGCTACAGCTACTGCTGTGTTTTCTTTGAAGAACCTCCAGAAACCACATAAGAAAAATAACAGAAACATATATTTTGGAAGGGAACGTTCAAAGTAAAAACAGGTCTGGACTTTATTACATAGCTTTTGGTCACAGGTGCTACATGAATCCACCTGCTCAAGATGTCATTTTAGACATACATAATTTAAAATAAAATTTTTTGCTACCTCAAGGAAGATTGAGAGCCCCATACAACCTCACTCCAGAGGAAGGAACAGAAGAAACACAAAACAAAAAATGATGAACCCTGAAAGATCTGCTGTTCATGTTTGTCTTGGTGAACTGGGGGTGGAAAGAGGAGAACAAACATTTTTGTCGTCTGCCTCATCACCTGCCAGTGAGCCCAACACAGCCCTCACATAACCCTGCCTTAGGTTAGCAGCAGGGATGCGACTTCTGCTACACCTTGGTCTCCTGCATTTGCCTGTGCTTAACACTGGAGAAGGTCCGAGTCTGGACAACAAGAGTTCCACTGATGTTTCCAGCAGCCCTGAGCAACATTACCACTGAATTTGGGGAGATTTCAGAGAAATCTGCTCAGCTGAGACAACCCCGAGACGTGATGACCAAGTGTCTCATAGTGATGGTGGATGGCACAAGAACCTCAAAAAGTCCCAAATATTCAATTCAAAAGCTGGTAGGTCAGAGTTAGCCCTCCCAGCTTTTCTTTGGACAAAGCCTTGTCAAGGCTACATACCCTTCAATATGTGCCAAATTCACACGGGTAAAAAAGTCTCTGTCAAAAGATATGTCAATGAAAAGTAACTGTCAGCCCTCATACTAGATTAATCAATAGAGACCAAAGGACACACTTTTGGTCAGTAAACGTAAACCTAAGGGAATAGTCCATCTTTCAAGGGCTATGAAGCCATTACAATTAATGTCCAAATTATAATTAATGTCCAAAAAACCCAACAAAAAGCTTGTTAATATTTTTCCTTCATATAGACAAGAATAAGTCTGCAACAGAACTTTTCCCCCCAAGTACAATAAAACAATTCTGAAACTTGCATTGAGCATTATTTGAAAACATCTTATGCTGGAATTGCCCTTCTAAGCACTGCAATGGCAAGCTGAGAATCCCTGCAATGTATCTTCAGAATCCTTGGGCAGTCAGGCTACACTGCAATGGAAGAAACTCTTATTTTAATCAAATCTGAAAACTATGCACTAACTGAAAACTGGATTAAGAAATAAGCATTTTGCTGGCTAATGAAAGATTTTATGAGCAAATTTTTGATAGCAACATTTCTGCTAAAAAGGAAAAAAAATGCTATGGCAGAAAATTCTTTGTAGCTCTTTACAGTAATTTTGCAAACTTGTGCTACTTGAAAATGCATCACAGTGTTCAGATTAATAGAAAAAAAACAGACACAGAACATCAACTCAACTCCTTTCTGTGTTGTGATTCTATTTTTTCACATAAATGAAACCATTTGTGAAATTCATATCATCTGAATGCCAAATACACATTTTTTCAGTATGACATAGTGAGGACTATTTTTAGATGTTGGAATGTCATTAATTTGTGCCCCTTAGCTCAGCAATTTGTAAATGATTAGCTCTAGAGCACCAAAACAAAGTAAAGCCTGTCTAAGCCCATTTCAGCCGACTACTAGCATTTAATTTAAACATGATTTCAAGTTCTAATGCCAAAACCCAGCATACGCTATTTATTGTAAAATTGAAAAGGAAGCCTGATGTATGATGTATACCTACAGGAAGACAAGAACAATTCTTTTTAAGCCTAAAGCTTGGTTCTTTCTGTTTCCTGAGATTTTAAATGCATACCTACATTTCTGCTGGTAACAAAGTCCCTGAGGAGCAAGTTTAACTTGAGATGTCACCACCAAACCTTTTTCCTGTAGCGTCAATAGTGGGGGAGGGAAAGAATAGCAGGATTAAGCATAATGCTATTTAAATATATATTTTTCTGGTTACAAGAGATTCCAGTATTTAACATCAGTCTCACATCTTGAAGAGGGAAGATACCCATACTATTATAGTCTTGTTCGTCTGAGTTTTATGGGAAATTACAAGCATTTGGCTGTTGTTCTCCATCGCTGCGGGCTGCGTGAAGGGTCATGGGACTGCAGCAGCTTTGGTCTCCGGAAAAGCCTTAAACTCACAAAATGTCACAAGACTCCCTCAAACAAGGCTAAAAATGAAATTATGTGGGGAAAAGTGGGGAGCTCCAGACGGTTTATGAAAGCTTGGCTGCAGGAGAGAAGCTCTTCCGGCAGCAAACTTCTATGAATGAGGCAGCAGACGCTACTTTGTGTTTGTTTCATTTTTAAATCCATGAAACAGAACACACCTAGTGCTTCTCTTCATCCTGAGCAATTCATTCAAAGTCAAAGCTTTGGTCTGAGGCTTAAGGCCTTTTATGTTACTTTATTTAGTTCTGGGCTAGGCTTAAAGGAGCAGTGAGAGAGGTTAAAATCTATCAACGTCATTCATCTGGAAATATAAGCTACCTGCTCTTAGGCATCTATGGAGTACACTTGTTTCAAGTTCTTCAAGTTCGAGAAAAAAATCTGGACTTCAAAAATTCCCTGCTGTAATTAATGACTTGCTCTAACTTGACTTTAAATGTGTTTAATCACTATGAAGAAAGAGTAAAAAAAAGAAAAGTTCAGCATCACCTGATATTTTAAAGAAACAGCTTTTAAATGGTACTTTATTGTTGAATCAGTCCCCACTCCCAGCCACAGGACCTTCATACAAGGCTTCAAGAAGAAGGGCAAAAATACACAGATGCGACTCTGAGACTTGGGTGACAAGAGAGGCTGAAGGGTCACAAGTGGCGGTGAATGGCCCTGCTGCAGGGTCCCCTCCTGGGCAGCCCCTCAGTGGTGGGGTTCTCTGTCCTGACCGCAGGAGAGGACAGAGGGCTCCTGAGCCCCCTCCGCCCCCAATCCAAACATTCCAGACAGTTAATTTTAATTCCCATGTATATGAGAGTTTCATAATTCTACAAGTCTTCCTCATACAAAAGGACACAGAAGCCAAAGGAACATATTGGAGAAGAGAAATTTTGAGAAAGGATGACCTAGAATTCTCCACGCTTAAGACAAAGAGAAGTAAAATTTAAGCATCCAATGCCTAACTGAAAAAAAAAAAAAAAAAAAAAAAAAGTCTAAAAGAGCTCATTTTTGTTTTGAACTGTTATCTGCAAGTTTTATAAGTCCTTACCCACCTCAAAGAAATTTTAACTAAGAAGGTGTCACACTGAAGCACTGAAACTCAAGCTACATCATTTCCATAACCCCAAAAAAGATATTTCAAGTTTCTTTTCCCTAGCAAGTGTTTTTATCCCCAGTTGCAGATATCTTCTCTCTCTTTGTGCATAAAAACCCCAGGTTTGAATACACAGCCAGCCTGCTGTAGCAGCTCTGAGTGGAGATGTTCCCGCTCAGCTCAGCTGGGCACGCTCCTGACTCCAATGGCTGCCACTAAAGCAATCAGATTGTTTAATATCCTGTGCAAATTACTGCAGATGAATGCTCAGATCCACCAGCACACGTACAAACGGAAATAAGCAAAATGCAGAAATGCGGTAATTCAGCACGATGCTGAATTTAATACAAACATCTCTAAAGGAAATCAACAGGAGACAGGAAGCAAAACAGGCTTTGGGACTGTAGCATGAGTTAAAGCAGGTCCACATGATGATATTCAAAACAGAAAACCCAACTCCAAAACCAGATTCTATTTGCTGGGGTATTATTTTTTTTCCTTTTAATCTGGAACAAAGAATATTTACCTGCTCCTAAAACAAAACAAACCCCCCCACACACACCAAAACAAAAAAACATACACAAAAAAGAAAAACACAAAAATCCCCACGAAACCTCCTCCAGGCATGAGTACATCTTAAAGCTGTTGTGGCAGACATACAATACTAACCACCTTGAACCTTCTCCCCCACAAACTTAATTTCCATGTAGCTAAACAAATATTAATAATTGAAACGCACACAAAGTGATTTTACTAAGGGGGTAATTAACAACTTCATTTCAGTTTAGCAGCTGATTTTTAGTTGGCGTTAAACCAACGGGAGCTTAAAAGAACCTACTACGCACAGATAAGATTCTAACTAACCTTGTGAGTTCCTAGTTGGAAGTTTTGATGTGTCCCTCAGACTTCAAAGGACCCTTTTATAAGAAAATGGGACAAAAGGCAGAGAGGTCTTTATCATCATTTATGGTAAATAAGATAGACAATCCACCAGCAGAAAGCTGATGTAAGGAAAACACTGAACTTTGCATGAGCTCTATCAACATTTTAGGAGTCCTGAATTACCCAGCAGGTTTTTGATTAGAAGATGACAGTAATTTGGAAAAGCAACAGCAAATAGTCCAGTAGCACAGAATAAGCCAGATAGAAAGTTTGTGGTGCTTGGGAGGACACCCCACCAGGTTCCAGCAGAGCACATGCCCAAGTGCTTCCCAACAACTTCAGTAACAAATCGCACCCTGGGCACACACAGACCAATCTCTCTTTTCCTGCTGCACAGCCTTAATGATTCCTGTCCCCCCAGCCATGAATGTACAAACGGCCAGGTAAAACTTTATATACCGGGAGACGGGCAAAACTGACAATCCCTGCAGTCAGCATAAGCAGAATTGCATGTTAAGGTCTAATCACTAAATACACACACTGCTGATGATGTAGAAACATAGGGATCTCCCCCTTACCAGAAATCACTGATGAAAAATCAGCAATGACATAAGGCTTAAAATTCACGTAGTGTGAAATGAAAAGTACAAACCTTTAAGCGGAAAGCTGCCTAAAGTAATTTTCACAATTACCATTTAATTTAAGAAGCAGATCAAAGCAGTGCATCATTTACATTTTCAAACATTAAGTTTTAAAGATCAAAGACCTCTAGTATTTCCAGACTGCATATATGTGAATAACTTGGTTACAGTAATTAATCTGTGCAGAGGGAGAACATGATCTGCTTGTTTGCTCCATGCAGCAGACTCCCCATCATCTGAGGCTGCAGCAAGTGATATCTGCAACAAGCACCATTAACAAGCACTCGTTGACACTAAACATAAACAGATGCAAGGAGCTTCGAGGGTCTTCAATAGCATTATACCAATTTTCTGACTGCTGGAGAACTCTCCGCCTGAAACTGGCCACTGCTGCAGAGATTTCTGACAACTCCAGCCTGGCAGGTATGATTTAGCAGCGCTTGGATGATGTTCCACAAGTCATTAACAACTTCACTTCACTGTAGCGTTTAACCAAAACTGTGTTTCCATGAAAGCGCTGCAGCCTAATTATGCCAAAAGTTTAATAGGAAGAACTGCACTATGTAAATATTCCAAAACACGTCAGTTTAATTCTTTGTAGAAATGAACTATCAGCAGCAAAAATGACATTTTAATGACCACTGGGAGTTGCTGCAACAGACCCTGGTCAAATTCAGTGTAAAGTAGAAAGTGTCCTGGCACTTATATCCAGGAAACAATCAAACTTTTAGTTCATACTGAAGACTCATGCTTGCTTCTGGGTGCCTCCAAAAAGAATGCAGCTTAGAATTCAAGATTAAAACCAGATTTCCTCAGCAGAAAAAAATCACAGAGTGTCACAGCCACAAAACATGGGCTAAAATAAGAGACAATCATGTAAACTGGACCAGTAAACAGGAGCTGCTCACAGAAGTTAAGAAGATGGCCAAAACTTCTCTTACTAAGTTGAGGAATGTGACAATACCACACATATAATGTGCAATGATATCTGGTACCTGATTGCTGGTGTTACAATAACATTCAATCCCCAGAGTCTTTCTTGTTACACATTAAGATCCTCAATGCATCACCCTGCCCATCAGACTGGTCTCACTGCAGTATGGATTTTTATCAGCATCTCCCTTATGTTACCTATTTCCCTTCCGAATAATGGGATTAAACCTATTTTAAAAGTAGATTGGAAGGGATACATTATGCTAACATTTACACAGAGACTTTAAGTCTTGTATCACAGTATTACACATCTAATAGAAGAAAGAAAGTGGCACACAAAAGCCACATACCTACCTCTAAACATCAGAGGATTTAAAGCAGCTTTCTCAAGAGAAGCTTCTCCAACAGACACTTCTCGTGGTAAGGATGCTGCATTCTATAACTAAGACCATCAAACTCTTAAAAAGATGACCAGCCATATACTTTTACAATAGTTGAGGAACCTATCTATTATTAGTACTCTGAGAAAGTTTTTCTGACAGACTATAGAAGTTACATAGAAGCAAGTTTCATACTTTAAATCCTCTCCCACAAAACAGAAAGCTGAGCAACACCCAGGCTCTTTAGATGAAGATCATGATGAGCTGTGTCTGGCTGCAATTAACTTGTAGCATCCTAATCTCAAAGGATGTTTATGTTGCATAATGCTTTAGAATACATGGGTATTCCTGCCAGACCTAATCTGGTTCCTGTGGATTTCTGTGTGACAGGGGCCACACTGCTTCCAATTCCCAGCCCACATGAGGTAGGTAGACACAGTCAAAGCACTGAAAGGTCTTAATCCGCATCTCTGTCAAAAATAAAAAACACTATGTGCAATCTAAGTGACATTATATGCATCGGTAGATGTAACAATGGGTTAAATAGCCTAAAAATTGGTGCAAGTCTACCTCCACTAGCAGTCTGCGGAAAAGTATCCCTTCCCAAAGGGGAATATATATCCCCTGCCTCAAGAAGAAATAAAGACACGTACACTTCTTTACTTGAGTGGAAAAGCACGTGCTGAGGCTGGGATAAGAAGGATCTGGAGATCCAGATCTCTTCTCCATATCCCTCCCCCAGGAGCAGTGTCTGTTAAAATGAGCCTGCATCAGGTTCATCCATTCCCGGACTGCACAACAGTGCAAGAATAAAGATAAGACATGGCTGAGCTACAGTCACAGCACAGCTGCATTAGGAATAACACCCTAAGGAAATTTAAAAAATAAAAAAAAATAGGTGAGGAAGGTAGACATACCTTTAAAAACAGCCGAGGCACACCAACATCCTTTCCATATTTCACTCCCCTGTATCTCAAAGGTAGCCTGACATTCGAGATGTCTTCTACTGCCTGAGAGACACCCTCCTCTATCCTACCTCCTCCGCTGATCACAGAGGAAAGAGAAAACAACCAGATGAGTCACTGCGGGAAATCTGCACGGCTGGATCGCATCTCACCCATCTACGCACCAGACACAGGAAACCAAATCACTGCCAGGCTCCCGAAAGCAGCTGCTTAGATGCTGGGAAACGCTTCTCCATCCTCATGTTTTGTCACCTTGACCAGTAGATACAGCTTGTGCAAAGAGACTTGCCCACATGCCAAGATCAAATCTTGTTGCTGAAGCGTGCGCATTAAGTATTTTGTATTCTGACAAAATTAGACAAAATACACTGAGAAGCAGATGTGATTTAATAGCATTATTTTTTCTTAACTATGGTACAACCAAATAAGTTTAGGAAAAGAACATTCACCTTTTTACTGTAATGTTCAAGGGAAGAGAGTTTTCACAAGGAAAGCTCAAAGAATCCAGTGCAAAAATGGAATGTCATGAGATTTTAGTTGCCACATTAAAAAAATAAAATAAAATAAAATAAAATAAAATAAAATAAAATAAAATAAAATAAAATAAAATAAAATAAAATAAAATAAAATAAAATAAAATAAAATAAAATAAAATAAAATAAAATATTCTTAGCTGCAGGGGTAAGAAAGGGAACAAAAAAGGAACCATAGGTACACCCACACATGCATTTTTCAGCCAGATCTAACAGCAGGCTTCCACACCCCATGGTAGGAAAGCAGATGAGATACTGATTTTACAAATATGTAAGAGAAAATATTAAAATAAATGTAATAACACATTCAGAAATTTAGAGCAGTCTGAGACTGTATCCTCCCAATCTTTTAAATGACCAAAATGCAAAACAAATATAAAAAAACCCACCCAGATTTAAAAAGCCGGTACGTTCTGCAAAATTTCATGATTTAAATACTTACTAGGTTAAGAAATTCACTCCAGTAAGAAGGAAAAAGTAGTTATTTACAGACAGCCTTAGGAGCATATCTCTCCCCTTCCCTTTCCAAGCCTCCCTCCTTTGTCATTTATCCACAGCACGCAGCTCCCTGTCCCATCCACCAGTACCTGAGATGCAGAACTTCCTGGACTCTCTTAATGATGCTCTCAAATGAGAATACAGGCTGTGTCTGCAAGACCTACCCCAACGTCACAGAGGACTTTTGGATTTTATCAGAGGCACGAAAGCTAGGTGCTTAGTGAGCAACCCAGTCTGTGCATTTTAATGGTGATTTGTCTTTGAAAAACTTCGTCGACACGTAGGACTCGTAGTTGTGAAGCAATACCCTCCTGAATAACCATAGAGTCAATGTTTATTATATCAGGGTTTTTTCCCCTCCAGAGCATCAGGCAAATGTCTGTGGAAGATATCCATCTGTACCTGGAGCTCATGTCTTCATACTCACCCTATTTTCATTCAGTCCAAATAACAGCAACTCTATGCAACCTTTTTATTGAATGGTGAGAACTTGCAACAAGGATGCCCACCTGGCATTAAAAAAACCCCAAACATATATATATATATATATATATATATATATATATATATTAAAGAAAGGTGAGACCCTTGTGGTCAGTTAAGTTAGTTGACGTCACTTTGTTACAACCCCTTCTATTTGCAAAAGATCCCACAGTGAACTATCTGGTTCATTTTCGCTCATGATTACATTTTCAAGTGCATGAAAAACATGCGTTTTGTCAGTGGCACGATTTAGGCAAATGGAGCACAGTGACATGAAGGGGAAAAGAGGTTTTTCCTAGAGTGGAGATGCAGTTATGCCTAGCTTTGTCCCAGGCTTCACTTAACCTGAACGAGCATCCAAAGAAGCATTTCAAGGCAGTCCAACAGTTGTTGCTACAAACCCCCCACCCCTATAGTGTCAAACCTGGATCTTAGTTTTCCTTCCTCTTTTCCTAAGCCATTTTGACATCTGACTTTTCTTGCTTCCGTTCTTTATCACATCGTGAATTACCAGCTGACACGGTAATTTGACCACATAGGAAGTCTCAGACCAAATTCCACAAGCTAGATTTTTCAAATTCCTTCCTGAAGGATAAAATAATAAATAAAAAACAGTGGGGGCAATAAAGTACTTCTAGGAAAGAATTTGCAAATAACACTGGAGATGAGATCTGGGATTAGATTGCACTCCTGAAGGGCAGGTGATGTTCACTGCGGAACTGCCGGGCCAGATGGCCCAACACTTCTGAAGGGCCATTTCCCAACCAACAAAACTCCAGTGAGACACAAGGGCTGCTTCTGCCATAACAGAAGGCAATGTAAAAGCATATCAAATACTTTCAAATGCCTTTGCCTAGAAACTCCTGGCAGAGTCTCTATTTAAAACAGCTCCAATTGTATTTATAAGCCTCATGAAATTCATCCTGAAGAAGTTATTTATGGCTGGAAGCCAGCCTCCCTAATTCAGGTGTCTAGTTTGTACCTCAACCCAGCAAAGAGCTCCCAAGTCATACAAAGCAGAGAGACGGGCGATGAGCAGAACCAGGTGACTTGAGAGACCTCCAGGGAAAAAGGCAGCTTGTCTACATTGAGGTATCTGTCTCTCTTCATCCCACTGGCTCGGCTGCAACCCAACAGCGAGCTGCCACCAAAAGGCCACCTCCATTGCCACCTCTTCCCTGGTGTGAGCGCTGGTGCCCATCTCTCCTCCCAAAAGCCAAGCCCCAAAACCACAGGACAGGCCACGTCTCCATCATCAGGTGAACTCCCGGAGCCAAATGACCGGAGGGTCAGACAATCACCACTGCCACTACAAAGAAGACAGGAGAAGGACGTGCCAGCACAGAAGTTTCAATCACACCCTGCTGTGATAACAGCCTGGCACTAACACTAAACCACCTCCTTGTGGGACTTACCCTAGGAGGACAGCTTGGTCCAATACCCTGATGTTTTCACTGCCTATGCAGTTGAATTGATCCCAACTCAGATATTCCTTTAAAGCTGTACTACGTGACAATGATTTTGACTTTTTCAGCTAGTGTAGTAATAACTATATCCCAAAGTTGGTGTATCATATTTTTTTTCTTTTCCTAATACTAATGACTGAAAGCTGAATCACATCCAGAAACAAAAGTCAGGACTTTCACATGAGCTGGTACAAAAAGTGCCAACACACCCAGCACTGACAAAAAAAAGTCTTATAATCCTCATGCCTTTCCAAAATAATCCCAAACGTTTTGTACCACAAATGCAAAACACTGTTGAAATTAAGTTTCTCTATTCAGCGTAGCACAAATGAAAGTTTTACAGCTAAACATTCAGCTTGAAGCCATCACACTGTAAGTCAGATCCATACATCTTTCTTTTCATTGGAAAAATACAAATGTAACACTATGCATAAACGCTAAATTTACAGCTGCTTGCAGAAGCTCACAGCACAAGGAACCAAACAGCCTATTTTTAAGTAGCTTATTCACTACATTCGTTTAAAGTTAGATTCTCACTTGGATTGACAGTATTCAGATACGTGAGAAACAGCAAAATGAAAACACTTCTCCTGAGGTAATTTGGATAATAAGTAAGGTGTGTCAAGCACAACTTCAGACCAGCAGAAGCATTTCGAATACACCAGGTCTGAGAGCATGTGCTGTTTTTCATTAAATAGCTGAAGTTGGAAAGCCCATTTAAAAAATTATAGTGAAGGAGTTATGTTAGTCTCGTTAAGCAGAAAAGGTTGGGGACTTTTTGTTTTGTTTTAAAAATAAACGTCCTCCAGGAGCGGATAAAGGAACTTGAAAGAGGAGGAGTGGTAGGTACAAGAAACAGCTGGAATGTCTCTGGTTCTTACAACACAATAAAACTCAAGTGTTTTCCAAAGCTCAGCAAGGTCACAGTCTAATGTAATACACCCAAGTGCTCATAAAATACCTAATAATTTGGACCAAAACCCAGTATTTGCCAAAGAAAGAGTGCTAAAAGCAAGTCCATAGTAACGGGGAGGGTTGGGAAGAGGGGAACCATGCTGAACATGGACATCATCATTTTGCCTCCTCCCCAAAAGATGGGAACAAAAACAAACAAACAAGTGACCTCGCAAAACTGAAGAAAAGATCAGGTCACAGTTCATAAAACAGACAAACAAAAAGACAGGAGGAAAAGAACAAAAGTAACACCATGACTGCCTGTAGCTGGTAACTGCAAAACACAGAACAGAAGAAAACAAAAGTCCGGCCAGAACTGTCAGCAGAACCCCTTTAGCTGCAAGGTAGTTCACCAATATAGAAGACACATCCATTTCTATAGTCAACAAGTTAATTCCCATCTTAAAGTGCCTGCAGATGATGCTTTCATATGAAATTTTAAAGCAACACTCAAAACTACAAAGAGAAACCAGCCACAAAGAAAACTACGCTGTGAACTCAGCTCAAAGCTATGCGTGTCCATCGCACAGGACAGACTTCGAGCATCTCTGAGAAATTCGAGTCTAGACTTAACTGGAAAATATATGAATGCAGCTTGCAGAAACCAGGAAACACATCTTACTCTCAAGCAAAAAAAAATTAGTCCCATTTTTCTCTCAAACATATCACCACAGATACCTTTCCTGAGGTCCAGCAGGACGGGGACGATGAATTAATAGAAAAATTAATGTTCAGCCACATAAAAGAGTGTTACTGTCACGCCTTCCCTCCAAAACATTATTGCTAGCTCTCTTATACAACATTTTGCCACAGCACTTTTGCCACAGTCTGTAGCCAGTGGAGAAGAACATTATTTCTAGGATTTACATTCTCACAGTCTTTACTTAACAGCATGAATACTTATGTATCAATTCATATTTATATACTAATTGAATACACTTAGATTTGCTCCATGCAGGGGCTCACTGCCAAGAATCTACACACAATAATGAAATATTGATGCATTCACCTCAAGGAGGGTTAAATGCATCCCTTATGTAGACGTGAGCCAGGACTTTGGCAGCAGCGCTGTTAGAAGTTCTCCAGAAACCAGCCCACCCAGGTTTTATGACTTGACAGAACTACCCAGTATTAGACACAGTTTAAGCAACACAATATATAGGTTTTGCCTTTTAATTCACACATTTTTCATCCTGACACCATCCAGGACATCTACTGGCTCCCTACACACTATTTGAGAAAAACCTTTTCATAATGATGAATTCAACTGAAATAGAAGTACCTACAAGAAGAGGATTTGAATTGTAAGATGGGTCTTCTGTCTCTATAGTTACTCCTCCCACCTGCCATACCACACTGTATGCATTAGATTCATGCTTGGGGGAAAAACAAAACAAGATAATCACTGAGGTAAGATCTCTATGCTAATAGAGGGAAAGCGTCACTGCTAGACTTCTCGCCGCATCTGCAGAAACCATAAAAATATACAGTATAAATGCAGATTTCAAACAGTTTCAACAAATAGAAACATTTGGTGACCACATGTCGGACACTGGCCACTGGATTTGATTACTGTACTGTTGCTCCAAAGGAAAAGAGTTCAGTAAGTAGTCCTGGCTCTCAAGTTTTATCCTCGAGCTGACTTTTCCTACCAAGCTACGCTGCAAATCTGCTTTTGTGATCTTCTGAGCAGGCAGGGGTGTATGCATACATACATTTATTTTGTCCTGGAAAAAGAGAAAAACAAAAGCCCCAAATAATTTTCCAACATCCAAAACGTAGCAGACACTTTTAAATCACACAGGAAGACAGTTTTGGACTCTGAAAAGCACACTGTAACACAATAATAAATGAAGTTGTGAGCATACACAACAGCGTGCAGATAAATGAGGCTATTTCGCTACCTATTTAATGGCCATGGCAAATATGAACAGAGGTATCTGTAGCTGCCATCCAGACATGCTGGGCTCTCTAATGCTCCTATGGAAAATTATAAAAACCTTATCTTGCTACAGAAATCCTAACAGTGGAGCACCTCTCTCCACGGGGCAGTGGTAGCACTAGAAAGGACTCCTGTTCCACTGCAGTGTCCCTGCATGAGGGACTGTCCCAGGACTACAGGGTCCTGCTTGCAACTCTGAGACTGATGCTCTCGACAACAGCACCAGTTAAATTAGTAGCTCTCAGAATATCCGATTTTTAAAAGTCTAGATCAGTTATTAGGGGGAGAAATTCAGCCCCCAAGAGGTCTTGCAACAGCTTGCAATACTAAGAGTTACTTGGCCCAACACCTGTTTTTCACTTCAGTGGATTTATCGAGGTTGCTCCACGTGCTTTCCTACAGCCCTGCTGCTTCCCTCCAACAATTCATTCAGGCACACGCTCGCTGCCCGCCCTCCCTCAGACAGGATCTGTACATTTGACTACATCAGGGAAAGAAGAAAAATAGTATTATTTGCCTCAGGGCACTCTAACTAAAGATTTACAGACTTTGTGGGTCAGGTTTCAAGTTGCTTTAGCAAACAGTTTCAAACCCCAGACATTCACCTGAGGATTAGGGTTCATTTAAGACACAGAACAGGAGTCAAAATCTGAGAGGTTTTACAAGAAAGCAGCATGCACTCTTCTTTCCTCTTGAACTTTTAGAGGGGCATCTCCCCTATAATGGTGAAGGGTATTTCGTTCAAAAGGATGAACTTTGTGGTGGGCTGCAAAGAGGAAAAGGCAGACTGCCCTCCCACATCTTGAAGCAGGAAAACAGACTCGGCAGTCTGGGATATTTAATAGCTGGGGGAAGAATGCTTTGGTTTGGAGGAACAGCTCTTGGCTTGCTCAAGTTATAATATGGAACAGAACGCAGTAAAGTAATTTTAACCCAGCTATTTCTAGCTTTGGCAAACACAGCTCTACCTTAGAGAAACTATACCTAAGTTGTGTTGTTTCAGTGTTTTATTCTGGCCTCAGCACACGCCATCTGCCCAGCTGAGGTGCCAAGGAAAGTCTGAGCTGCACATGAGTTTGACCAGCACCAATTGTCACAGGCAAGTCCCAGATGCAAGAACCCAACACCACTAACTAGTGCTGGCATCCACATAAGGGACACCAGAAAGAGTCTGAGTTTTGCACAGAAAGTGACTACTCTTTCCCCAAAAGATGCCCTCAACAGTCTCCCAGAGTGACTATCCATCTCCAGCTGGAGTAATCAATACCAGCAACAGCATTTCCACATCTCAGTTCACCACAGCACACAAAACCTATTTTACAAGAGGCTGGGGACTACACTTGAAGAGGTCTTTGTGCTGTAAAGACTACAGACCTGCCTTACCTGCATTATCATAAAATATGCCTCAACATGAATCTGAATTAAAGAACAGAGTCTTTCATTAACCAACATCAGATATCAGATGCAACTTTTTGTTATTACTCTTAATCAAGTTGTCGGCTGGTCTTTTTTACAGCGTATGAACTACAATCAAACATTTCAGCTCTCACTAGCCAGTGGCTGCCATACAGCATGAAGATTCCAGCTGGGAACAGGCAGAAGAGGGACCTGACCAAGACACATTTTATCTCACCAAAAGATTCAAGAACGGATGGGGTGAAACTTTTTTGATGTTTTGGGGTGGCTTTTTCCCCCCTGAGATATGACAAATACAGCTGACCATTCCTGCTACAAAAAGCCCTCAGTTTCAGGGTTTGACCTCAGGTCTTCTGAGTTTTTTCTAAATCTCAGAGCACAAAAAGCTCTGTATTGAAATACAGAAATAAGTTACCACAGACTTCACTAGCAAAGGGAAACAGTAACAGTTTACAAAGATATTTTTGCTTGGTCTTTTAAATACATAGTAGCTAGTGTTTGTATGCTTTCATCTTCCTCTAATGTTAGGGGGAAGCTGGCTCACAAAACCTTACACCAAAACATTAAGAACTTCAAGTTCATAAATATTTGGGAATCTGCCTCATCTTCAAAACTAATTGCTTAATCATTAGGACTCACCAAGTTTCACTCTCAGTCATGTATACACCATTGCATTTCATGAAGATCCACAAAACCCTAGGACATCTCATTACTCTAAAACATATCTTTACTCTTCTCAGACAACAACGGAAATGGTTCGTCTTGGGTTTTTAATCCATTTGGTTTTTAAAAGTAGAGAAACACAACAGACTGTGAAACACAAACCTTAATTCATAGGGAAATAAATATTTATGTTTTCCTTCAACAGTAGAGAACTCTTAACATCCTGTTTATCAATATCTTCAGGTTTTTCAGTTACTCGATTTGAAATAAAAGGTTTCTCCAATGAGTAAGTTTAAAAGTTACTTGAAAATGAGAACAGCTTTCACATATCAGAAACAAAGCATAGCCGCATGAGTTAGATGGGGAAGGGGGGAAGCTGAACATAAGGTTTTTCCACTATACAAACAGCACATGCTTTACACTTACATCACTTTGCTAGTGCTCCCATGTGCTACTGGCAGGCAAAGAGGGAGCCTTTTGTAGGAATAGTACAACCAGCCAGTATCAAATGAAGATTAATTAGAAAAAAATACCCAAACCCTTAAAACTGGATTTTCAAAGATGACATTACATCACCTTAATGAAACTATTTAAAGTAAGCTTTGCCAATTTAAAGAAAGCAGCATATACGCGGAAGAAGAATGCTTTAATTACCTAAACACACATCTAGCTCTTACAAAATTGATACTTGGAGAAGCTAGGACTGCTTTAACTTCCTACACCCACTGATGATATAAAAACTGACACTTGGTGGAAGTCACTTGTGATATCCTCACCTACAATGCTCTCAGTTCAAAATTCTCAATAGATTTTAAGCACTAGATGTCATCGTTTTACAGAGGAAACAAAGAAGCCCGGACTCAGGTCTTGACAAGCTTGTGAAGATGGGGGGGAGTAAAAAACAAACACCCTTCTTTGAATATTCACTTGAAAGTTTCTGGGATGACACTTCTGACAGTAGAAGTTTCATGTCAAGTGAAAGGGTGCAAAAAAGTGAGCTTAGTATGTTAAAATACATATAAACCAGCACGCTAAAACTCCTCTTTAAAAGCACATGATGACTCTAGGTGAGGCTGTTCAGTATTTCTAACTTTTCTCAAAGCACCTTCTTGCCCAGCCTGGCTGTACCCACAGACACACACTCAGGTACCCCCAGGAGCAACCTCCTGTCGCACGTAGTAACATATACTGCAGCAGCGTGATTGTGTGTTAATGATACAGAAACACGGATATTTACGTCAAGAACTAGGTACAGTCGGACACTCATGTTTAAAAATAGAAGAAAATGACTGTAATTTCAGGTTACTCTCTGTCCTGAACTCTTCTGAGACAGGAAAGAGTGCCTTTAATTCAGACCGTCTCAAAGCAAGCTCTAAAGAAGTAATTTACAAGATAACAAGAAATTACAAGCCTTAATGACAGGAGGGGAGCCCGACCAGCCTTTAATTTGGATTTTGGGGAGGAGGGTCTTGGCGATACTGAAAAAACAGATCTCCGCAAGCTTTCACGATACTTTCTAAAAATAGCAACCCGCAGCTGCCGACAGAGAAACAAAAAGTTTGGGAGCCGCGTCTCTGGCGCTCCAGCCCGACGGGGGTGCCCTTGTGCCCGTGCGGGGGGTGCAGCCAGCAAGCCCCCCGACCCGCGATGGGGAAGCCGGGGGACGGGCGGCCCAGCGGGGCCGGGGTCTGGGGGGTGACACTTGAGGGGACCGATCGACGCCCTCACCTCTACCCATCGCTGAGCTTCGGCGAACGCCGCCTGGCAGTCGCACTCCGCGTCCTCTCTCGCTTCCATGGCCGGCAGTGAGTGAGCGATTGGGGGTGGGCGGCGGCGGCGGCACCGAGCAGCCGGTCCTGCGGCGGGGTGGGGGTGCGGGGAGCAGCCGCTGTCATTCAGCTGCCTCCTTTTAACGCTCGCCGCGCCGCCTCCTCCCCCTCCGCCTCCTCCCCGCGGAGCTCCCCCTCCCGGGAGCCCGACCGCAAGAATTCGGAGGAGCCTCTGGGCTGGAAAGCAGCGCCGCGCCCCGCCGGGGGCAGCCGGACGCCCGGGAGGGGCTGCACCCCCCGCGGGGAAGGTGGCGGCGGCGGCTCCGTCCCACCGGGCCGCCGTGCCCCCTCGCCCTCCCGCCCAGTGGAGGCCGCCCCCGCCGGCTCCCTCCCCGGCGCATACCAGGAATAGCTGGGGACAATCGCACCTTTCAGGGCCGGCCACCTCCGCCCCGGCCCCCGCCACCTGCCGGCCCCCTCACTGCCCCCGGCCGGGCGAGACTGCCCTGCGGGCCGCCGGCTCCCCCGGCCGGCTCCCTCATCTCCTCACCAGCGGGTCTGAACTCCCCGACACCGGCAGCGCCGTGAGCCGGGGCTGGGGGATTGGAGGAAGAAGCCTCCGCGCTCTTCCGCAGCATTGCCCCGTTTGGGGACTAAATTGGGAGCCTTTTCAACCATGAGAAATCCACGCTTTGCTTTGAACTCTTTTCATACAAAATGACCGAAGCCGAGATGCCCGGGGCAGGGCTGGAGCCGCACAGCTCCCTCTCCGGGCTTCCCTCAACAGCGTTTGCTTCAATTCTGCTTTTGCTCACAGCACCCCTACTAGTGCCCATTGATCTGTTTCACTCGTGTCTCTGCCCCTGATACACTGCAACAAAATCTTTGTGACTTCTCCACTCCCCGTACTCAGGGCTCGGGACTAAAGCCCTGTCTTAGTAAGGCCGTTCTCAGCGCGCCTGAGCAGGTGTCACGCTGGGCTCTGGCCCCTATGGCAACCACAAACATTGGGCGAGTTGGGATTATGCTCCACCACAGCAAAGTTTCTTCCATCCTGACCTGAGCCCTGGAGCCAGGAGAGAGCAGGTGTCCTAACCCATTTCTGCCAGTACAGGAGCGGACATGTACCAAGCAGAAAAGTTAATGAAATAGCAGGAAGAAGATCCATTTTCTGGAATATTCATGTATAGTATTATGGTTCTCTAAAGAAGTACTTGATTTCATTTTAACATTGTATTAAAAGTTCAAGTAGGAAAAGATAATTTTAAACAACGTTTTTCTTTCCATATCTTCTCTGTGAGCCAAATTGAGTTGCTGCACTCATCTTTTGCTTACACGGCCCACAAAGGAAGATACACAATTTTTATTTTTAAAGATTACTGAGAAAAGATAACGTAATATTTGTACTGCGCACAAATTAGCTTCTACTAAGATGTACAAGAAATTAGTGTTACTGGCAGTAGGTGCAGGAAGAAAAACCCAGTAACTGGCTGAAATAAGTTCCATAAGAGATGTTTGACATTTATTAAAGTTACAAATGCATAGAAATGATGTAGTTATCTCAAATCATACACTGTGAGGAACCATCTATGCTATAGAGCCAGTGATGAATAAAATTATAACCAAAACTATAATTTTGAATGTTTTTCATACTCCTTTTTTCCTGCTTCAAGCCAGATCAGCCACGAGGCCAAATACAAATGACAAATCTGCATATAACTTGAGCAGGAAGCCTGAGCATCAGAAAACAACCCTCTCATTTCACTATTTAACACTCATGACTACAAAGGCTAAAGACAAGTCTAAATAAAGCATGTGGGTGCTGCTGGTGCTGGCTGACATCAGGTTGTGTTAGCTGTCATTACTAAACATTCTTTTCTGCAGCATTCCCCAGAGTTTTAAGGTCTGCCATTTCACTCCATATAAAAACACAATGCTTGTCTCCAAGTAGGAGAAAGTAAGTATGAACACTGTAATGGTTTACATTTAAAATTCTATCACATATGTTTCAAAAGAGGTCACGTTTAAGTTTCCAAGTTCTCAGTTATTTCTGGTTGTTTTATTTCACTTAATGGAAAATCAGATCACCTTACTTATCAATCAAGTGTTTAATGTTTTAGATCAAATAATTTGAGTAATTAAGTTCTCGTTTTAGTAAGCTCCATGGACCACAGCAGCTTTCAAGTCAAAGTTTTTTGCTACTTAAAAATAGTTCCAACATGCAAATTTCTTTCTCAAAGTGAATTTTAAATCAACTGTCACAGATATCTATGCAAGCCTGAACAACCAAAGTAGTTTAATATTCCTTTGTGCTAACAAGGTAAGTTAGCTAGACTCCTAGATCAGAAAAAGATTACATACACTGGGACATGACTGCTAATTGTTGGTGTCAAAAGTAGCAAACATAATATTGTTCTACTTAGCAAAAATAAACCCTTTCAATGTGTGTGCTCCTGGGGATAAGTCAAGCAACAGTTTACGTCATATTCTTTTCATAGGGAGTTCTACAAACATTTGATACAACAACATTTTGTACCAAGGCAGGCTTGTTCCCTTAAGGAAAGATCATATTTATATTCCAATTGTGGGCTGTTAAGTGTATTTATTGTCTAGAACTTACATTTCAGTGACACACATCTTTCTCCTTCTTTCCTTAACTGAATCATGCAGCCATGATTGAAAGGGCATTGTACTGGTTATTAAATTCTTACGGTTTCTTAACAAAATGCTTGTAATAACACGGGGAAACTTGCACCAATATACTTAAAAGAGCTTGAACAATCCTGAGTGCTTAATAGTACACCAGCTCCACTCAGCTAAAATTAATATAGGTGCTGAGCATGCATCATCTCTCCACTCCTACACGCACCATTTTCCACAAGATGCTGGGTATGGCCGGCCCAGGCTGCAGGAGCTGACGAGGGATTTCCTGGCAGCCACCAGTGCTGCGTGCCCGTGGCCAAACCGCGCTCCCCACAAAGGTGGCGAGGCCCTGGCAGGGATGCATGAGTTTGGAAATAGAGAGTTATTTTCCCACGGAGCCTGAGCTAACAAGAACATATTGTACAGATCAGGCAATGCCTGCATGGGCATCACAGAGCCAAAAGCACCGTTGTGGCTCTACAGGGCTCACCAGCCCCTGCTCAGGACCTTGCTGGACTGTAGAAGTCAGCCAAGAGTTTGTACCTCACTCCAAGTATCCAAGTGACACAGGTTCTGTCAATGCCAAAGATATTCCATCGTCTTTTAGATCCCTTTGCTTCCTATGCTCTTCAAGATGGTCATAGAATCATAGAATGTCCTGAGTTGGAAGGGACCCACAAGGATCATTTAGTACAGCTCCTGGTTGCCAATGAGCATGCCAAAGCAGGGTCTTCCAAGCCCTGGAAGGCCGCTACACTGTATACATCAGGCCAGACACAATTTCTGCAGTTCCATCTTCCAAAATTTCAATCTAGCAAGGGAGCATGGAGTGAGCAGATACAGTTCAGTATAAAAACTGGTGCATCACTACTCCTTTGTCATCTCTAACTTTGGAGAACATTTCCAAAAGCAATGTTCACTAAAAAATGGCATCTTATAGGTTAATAAACTGGAAATTAACACTGAAAGTAAAACAAAATAGAAAACAGAAACAAAAAACTTTACCCTGCAGGACAACTGCTTTAAAGACTACATGAAAAATAAATGCTGAGCAAAACTATACTCTTGGCAAAATAGTAAGAATTCTCATAAATAAGTTCTTACTTAAAATTCAAGATGTATTCTTCCAGTGTGACCATGAAAAATCCCACCCCAACTCTACTATTCTAACCTTGATTTCCTTCGACATGAATTCACTCAGTTCTAATAATTAAAGCTCCAGTTTTGACGTGATTTTGCAATAAATTGCACAAAAGCAGAGCCCCACCATGGAAATCCTCTGAAAACTGAAGCGCGTATATGGCGTGAATACTTCGCTAAAGCAGACAACCGATGCAGCTAGTTTAACAGCTTCGAATTGCACTTCCTTTTCTTCTCCTTCCTCATCCCTACCTTAAAAGCACCTTATCTGTATTAACCATGGTTTACTTTCTTAACTGTAATCCCCCAAGTTACCATTAGCATAAAGTATTCCAGTTAAATTGTAACAACTTTTATGTGTTTTCTTCTGATATGAGCAGGAAGACAAGTGCAGCTGCTTTTTCTTTTTCATTTAAAAGCAAGTTTCAGGGCTTTACTAAAGAGCATGGCAACATAAACCAGGTCTTAATGATACAACGTTTTATTGGAGCGAAAAAGTGTTCAAACATAGAGGCTCATTAGCAGTGGTGTTCCTCCTCACTTTTCCAACCAGCTCACTTATAAAAAACAGACTCTTGTTGTTAGTGGACTCTCTAGGTGACATGTTTTAGACAGATGCGCTGACTTCTTCTTTAGAGTGCAAAAGATGTTCTGAAGTGATAAGAAAGAATCCCAGGCCTCTTTCTTTTCTGTAAAGGAGGAAAACACTGCCAGATTGCTTCTGGCATAACCCCGTTCGTTTTTCCTGCAATGACAATTGATAGAGAATGAAAGCACCCTCTGGGACATGGAGGGTTCAGTTTCCTTTGGCAGCAGTCTTGACAGGAAGCAAACCTGAATTATTTCACTTCAAAGCAACAAAGCAGGAATATTTTTTCTGGAATGTCAAAAACATGCACATTAACCAAAACCAACCTTCACAAGAATCCTAAAGTATAAGATTGCATAACTAAAAAAAACCAAACTAAACCCCCAACAACAGCAACACACAAAAAACCCAAAACAAACAAACTAAACCAACAAAAAATCCCCCACCCAAACAAAAAGAATCCCACAAACAAAAACACCCCAAAGAACCCCAAAAAGAAAACAAAACAAAACCCCCAACAGGTTGTTACTAATTCAAGTGTAGAAATTTGTCAACAATACCTTAAGATCCAGTGGATGGGATGGGAGTGAGGCACAGGGGAAGGGTACCTCATGGCATTCTGTAATGCCACCTGACAAACTTACAACAGACATTCCTAAAGGGGGAAAAAAAGTATATGACCATCGTGGCTATCTTAAAATCTACAGTCTGTTTCCGTTCTTGTTACACAAAACTTCATTACAACAATCATTACTTTTCTATTATTTATTTCAGTTAGGTGAGATACTTCACATTCATGTATTCACCTGTGTGTGCCTTCCGCAGTCCCACTATTTGAACTAGAAGTAATTACTAGTGTGGCTTTTCTGAAGCAAAAATTCATGTTGTTTTTTCCACACATACAAATAGCAAACACTGGCTTAACTAAAGCTTTTTGACAATTTAGTAACATTATTAGTCTTGAGAAAAAAAAAAATATTCAAAACGTAATTATTAAGATAATTTTAAAATGTTAGTGCTCACCAACAGGAAGAAGAAACAGTCCTTTTTCTCCCTTTTTTCTTCCATATATTTATTTATAAATAATGCAGTGGAAAAAAAAGTGCCTTTGTCTTAAGTCACCTGCAAAAGTTCTTATAATAGTCTTGTATCATTATAATGAAAAGATGGAGATTGCCTCATATTTCAGGTTTTTACCCATTAACATACCACATACTCCAAAATGTTATCTGTGAATGATACAAATGATAATCCTGCTCTGAACTAGCTCATCATTATTATTACAAAATATCACAGACAGTAATTCCCAAAACTTTTAAGGGGGTGGAAGGGGAAACACCCACCACATAGATATCTTGCACAAAATGCATGCATTTATATAAACACCCAAAATTGCTTTAGGAACAACCAGCAAAATATAGCAAGGAGAAATGCAAAGTTTATTCCATGTATGTTACAATTAATCAACATGTTAGGGAAGTATCAAAATTTGTACTATTAACATATGGCAACGGTTTTATTGTTACAATACATTGCAATAGATTAGCACCACTGGAAAAGGCTTTTAAGCTGCAGACAGTGCAATTGCATTAAATCTTAATTCTTCTGGGTCACGTTCCATGAATTTCTTGCAAACTTGTATTGCGTCCTAAGGAAAAAAAAGTAAAAAACAAAACCAAAAAACATTATAAATCATACTTATTAAAAAACCCCCACAACTGATACATGAACATATGCTTTATACAAATTATGCTCAATTTTTTTTTTTCCCATAAAGGATTACTAAATAGTGTGACAAATCTACATAAACCATATTTCTGATCTGAATTACCATTATTCAAGATTATTTACAGTGGTCATACAGGCAGCATAAGTGAACAAAAGTTTTAGGCAGAACCTTAGCAACAGTGATTTTTGTGACTGAATATTACTTTGTGCAACAGATGTGTTGCTTGTCTGACTATCAAAATGCATCTCTGAAGTTTGCCTTTCCTAGTACTGCTGTATTCAGAAATGTTTCCTTTGTCTCAAGATGAATCTAAGCTGTGTGGGCTAAAGACTATAAGTAATTCCTTCATCTAGCTTTAGGGTGCAATCTGGAGAACACATGTTATCAGTGAAACTGAAAAAAAGACATATGAAAGAAGGAAAGCTTTATCCAACTTCTCTCCCTGCCCAAACAAGCACAAATTGTGGGCAAACTTTACAGGCATTAGTCTATGCTACTAAACTATAAAAGACTTTGTTTGTTTCTTAGTTTCTCTGGTTTCTTCCTTTTGTGAAGCTAATCCAGTCTGGACATCACAAAAATCAGATCTTTGCGTTGCCTTCTCTCAGCTTCAACTTCACATCGTTCTGTGGGGATGACAGTTTGTCCTCCCAATTCATTGTATTCCTTTCCCAGTTCATTTCTCAACTAAACATCTCCTGACACAAAGAAACACCCAAAGGAAGCCACGAAACTGGAGAAGGAGGATTATTACCAAGTGTCAGAAAGCAAATAAACTTCTGTCTAGCATGGCACCTATCAAACTACAACTAAATCAAAGGAAAGAAAATGAAAAAATATCCCAAGTTTTCAATCTGATGACTTCATTTCACATACAGTTTGAAAAGAGTATGGGTATATGAAAACGTCAGCAGAGAAGAAAAGTCAGTGTGATCTTCTGTTACGGTCAATCCTTCCGACATTCCTTGTTATCATGGTATTATACTCTCATCCACAGTCACAACATGAGCATTCTGAAATACCCATTATAAACCTGAGTAAACCTAACTTTGTCTCACCATCCCACTTGCTTTACTCTTTGTCCAACCATATACATAGCGAGACTTTTGCATAAATATTTTTATAAGTATTTTTAAATAAATTTTGTGCAAATATAGCAAGAATTTTCTATAACACCATTTAAGAAGGTTTTCTATTCCTACCTCTAAAAAAGAGTCGTCACTAGTTTCCCCATGGTTTATTGGAAATGGCTTGCGCCCATCTGTTGAAACACAAAGCAGGATTAAACAACACATTTATAAAATTAGAAAAGCTTCATTTTTCCAGTTAAATCTCTTTGAACATATTTTTTGCTCTGCCCTTACAAAAATGCTACCTCATTTTTTATAAAAGAATCCCACATGCAGTTAGCTGTTCCATGGTCTCTCCTCCACTGCTGAATGGTTCAACGGGTGTCACTATGTATAGTCTGTTACATTAAAAAAAATTCAATCAAAATAACAAAATAATTCTTAATATTTTATTTGAAAACTTTAAGGCTAGAAGTTGTGATTGTTTTAGTGCCAGCATAGTACTTCAGTTTTTCAAGTAGAGGAGAACAATTTCAACTACACTTAATGGATTTATCCAGATAGACAGCTGTACATCTGTGGTCTTTCCCAGCTGTGATCAGGGACTCCACGACAGAAGATACCAAACCCACCAGTTTGAAGAGTCTGGCATAACTGAAATTACTTTAATTTAAAACAAATATGCAAACAAACCAAATAGCTTTAAAAGCATGAAGTACCTTCACAGCATTTTAAAATGGTTACTATAGTTAATTCTTTTTTTCTCCCATTTGCAATATAATAATGCTATAGCTCTCAGCTTTTAAAAATAATTTTATCCATTCAAATATGTTTCAGGTTACTTGTGAAGAGCTAACAGTATGAGAACATATGTCAGGATATCCTAAGTATTTGCTAGACCAAATTCTCCTTTGGCTCTGTCCTCCCTTTTGAAGAGTTTCTGCTCCCCAAAGATTTCATCGAAGTTTACAATACTTCCAAACTACATTTTCCATAACTAAAAATAGATAACTTTTGGATTTGCATGAACAAGAGGGTGCTCATTATTTTAACATCCATGATTGATGATACAACAATGCAAAATCCTCAGAACATGCCAGGGAAACAGAACTAAATGCTCTGCACTGTTGCAAGCTAAGTTTGATTTGATTTTTTTTTTTTTTTTAAACATACATCTTGGCAGAACAGCATTTTAATTTCATGTGCCTATAAATAACATGTTTTCTATGGCAAAAAAGTGCTTAACATCCATGTGCTTCCTTAGCATTTTCTGCCTGCCAAAACCCACATGCTGGTCACAGTGACTGAAGTCAGTGGATTAATTGAAAAACCTTCTCCAATTTTTCTACTTTGAAGTATTCTTTTTTTTTTTTCCTTATTCTGCTGGTACAGAGAGAAGTTATTTTAAGAACAAAGGAAATAGTGGTACTAGCATTCCACTATCCAGTTGAGCTATGTGCCTCTTTTTAGGTTTTTTTTTGTTGTGTGTAGCTTGTTTGTTTGTTTGTTTGTTTTTTCTACATTTAAGCAAAAAATTCAAGTGGGTTTTCTCTTGCACCATTCTTATAGAGAACAGCTAAACAGGGTAATCATAGTCTGTAGTGTGCTTTTTAAGCAGAGCAAATTAATGCACAATGAAAAGGTAACATGGAAATCATAGCACACAACTGGAAGACTGAGCCACCCATCAAGCCTTCAGATTTAGAGTCATAAAATATTTATATTGCATCCTACAGTAGTTGCCTCACTATTTGATCTAGTTCACTGACAGACATACAGCATCAAAAAATACAGAACTGTGTGCCTGTTGTTCGTGACTTATCACTGATAATATCCCTTAGATCACCTAAACGTAAGCACTTCTTATATACCGCTTATGCCCCAGGTTATAATTAGCTGTCATCTGTTAAGGGCACTGAGTAACTACATGTTGATTTTCAGAAGATGAAAATGTTCTCACCATAAAATACTGCAAAAATGATGTTTGGAAAGACCAGTGACCTGCACCTTTTAAATCCTGATCTACTTGCTAGTTTTCTGAAGGGCCTGCAGCAAGATCTAGTTGCTCAGCAACATGTTTAAGATCGAAGCCATTAGAGAATGTCTGAGCAGATCTTGGTGCTACACAATCTGAAGAGGGGAAAAAATAGCTGTAATTCAGAAAACAGAGACTGTTTTACGTTTAACTGTCTAGTGACCGCAAAAATATAGAAGAAAAAATAACCAGCCTATAACAAATCAGTTGCAAAGTATTACTATCTGGCTAATATTCTGACTACAGCATTTTAGTTTAAAATGTATCATACTATTTAATAATATATCTAACACTTCTAAAGTGGCATACAATTAATGTATTAATTCCACAAGCAGGGACATAAAACAGTACTTTCCCCTCTGAAGCTTTGAGGGTTTATCAGTTCTTTCTTGTTTCCTGTCCTTGTAAATCATGGAGGGAGTTTAGACACAGCCGAGTGTTCAGCACCATTTTATCTTAATAGGAGAGAGTAAAGGAAGGACAAACCCCCCAAACAAGGGAAGAAAGCTGAAAGTGTTTGACAGAACCCCAGACCTTACGATGCTGTTGAAAAGAACCTAAGCCCTACATTAAATCAAGGAATCTCTCTCAAACTTTGATAGCTAACAACATTACTACTTGTATTTGTTTCAAACAAATTGAGAGAACAGATAAAAAGTGTTCTTACCCAATTCATAGAGATGACCACCTACGTTAACGAATGCAATAAAGTGAAGATCTACTTTTTCATCTATACTTGGTGCCTGCAAGACAAAACAAAACGAAATTGTGTTCACCAAAACCCTTATCACAGTATGGTTAACGAGAACATACCATCATAATACGCAAAAACACCTGGCTGAGAGAAATCTCAAATGAGAAGCACATTGTGGATCTATACAGAATGGCAGAAGTCACGCTGCAGAACGTTTTGGAATATAAAGAAGCTTTTTGCAAATGCATGGGTCAGTAACAATCCTTTCAGTAAAGTATCTGGAAGTATTTCCAATTATAGGTCTACATAAAAGCTTTATTTTTCATTACTGAATTAGAAGTAGCATCAGCTCAAATATACTAACATTAAAAATAAATATTTATAAAAATAGCAACTCCTCCACTAATCCACCCCCCCATAACTAAGTGACGCAGGGCTGAACGTTGAACCTATATATTTTAAAACTGAAAATATTCATCTGGTCAAAATAATATTTCCTCCTAATCCACATATAGTATAGTTAACCTGTTCCCTCCTCCCAGGCAGTTGAAAGAAACATACTCCAAAGGTACAATTCACACATCTTGGGTGGGGAGGAAGGAAAACAGTCAGACGTGTCTAGAGCTGTTTGTCTCAGAAACTTCTGAAATTCCAAAGTGGTATCATAGGCATCATCGCTACATACCAAGAAAAAACTGAAGTGCAGTGACAGCTTCAGGTGATATGACATAAAAAATAGTTGCAGTTGGTAAAGATGCCAAATCCCACATTAGTGTCTAATTCCTGCGAAGACATATGACTTCATGGCTGTTTACTGATCAATTAAACCAATCACATGGGAAATCCAGGCTCAAGGAATTTCAGGGTTAGGGGAAAGACTACTGACAGCTTAAAAGCTTTCATCTGAACATAAACCACTTGGGCTTAAACTGATTTTAACTAGAAGAGCTCGAAGTATCATTATTTCAGATGACTTTGAGATGTTCAGGTTTCAGTTTTGATCAAATTTAGGACAAAATACAGTTGTGCCTTTGACCATCTTGAGGGCTGTGTTCTTTGCCAGCTCCTAATAAACACCTTTTCTATAGAGGGACACTTGGCACACTTGGAATGCTGAGCCTATATGCAGCTAGAAGACAGATATAGAAGCCATAAAAAAAAAAAGAAGATTAACTTTTCATAGAGCTTACTTAAAGACAGTGCTGCTCCTATAGAATCCTGCTGAGTTTTCATAAATGCCTAATCTATGTAACCTGCTTCCATAAAGTGCTATTGTCATAACCCAGGAGAAATGTTGTTACACTTTTAATTCCCCAGCCTCATAGAAAGAAAGTGCCATGCCATTATTAAATTTTCTACCACGTTATAACTTAGACAGTCCCCTTCCTTTGTGATTTCTTTTCATCTAATGCAGATACTAGTAGATTTAGTACCAAGTAGATCCATTTCATTTCTTGAAAAATTAGCATCTCGATCATTTTTGACAAACAATTATTTGTGTAATCATAAACACAGAGAAACAATAAGGTCTGAATAGTCAAGACGACGTAAAACTTTATATTATAAAAATCTGTTGCTTATGACTTAGGCAAAGTAACTGGATTAAACTTTCCCAGTGTGATGAAACTGATTCAAAATCCCCCCACCCCTCCTTAGGGAAAAAAGCGACATCCACGGCATATGTGCACAAGTACTTGCACGTAGACGTGCACACAAAAAGAAGCCTCATCAGGCCAATTTCTGCTTCACCGGGAAGCTCTAACGCTTGAACCAGAAGATTTTAGATTTCAAAGGAATGGAAAGAAGAAGGAATGTCAGCTTCTTCTGTGGTCTCCTTGAAAAGCTACACCTTTGGCCAAGTTTTCAGCTTCTAATAAAACAGTCTGTGTGAATGTTTAAAAGAACAACAGAAGAGCTTTGAGAAGTCTGCCCGCATGTTCATCACTAGGTAGTATTTCTAGAACAATTACAGAGGATTTTCTCTTGATTACTCTTCTTCTCAAAGACCAGAGTAATGTGAACATCAGTCAAGTGTTGGGATGATCTGTTCCTTTAGTTTTTTTTCACTTAGAATCCCACTCAACATGCAAAAGGAGACAGCAGATTTGAACAACCGCATTTACAAACCACAACAGGAGAAAGACACAGAAGTCTAAATAAGATGATTGTCTAATCAGGATTTTGAACTAACCTATGGGATTCAAGACACATTTTTCAAGTTTTCTGAAGAACTGTAGAACTCAGTGAATAAAATTTCTATTTCTTTCACATCCAGGAAAGACAGAAAGAGGACAAACACCAGCATCTTGGACAGCTTACAGAAGCTTATTTTATGGTTTCAACCTTAGTGTAAGAAACAAGTTTCAGTTGTATGGGTTAGTGGACATCACTTTTCCAATTTATCTCTTCAAAAGAAAAAGAAAAAAAAAAAAAAGCCTGGAAAACCATGACAGTAGACTTGAAATTGGTTTGAAGAGGAAAAAATGCAAAGTTTGGTGTTCGAAGTGATGGCTCTAAGAACATCTTCTCAGCTATTATTTGTTCTCAAGGTACTGATATAACACTCAATTATAATAACATAGCATATCTTCATGATATCAATATCTTCATGAACAGCCACTCTCACACACTAAAGTGATAGCCAAGGTTGTCATGCCCTCCCATTTTGGATGCCACATTAAAAGCACCTAAATGACCAAGTCCCGATTTTTCAGTGGATTTGACTGCCTTCTCTGCTAAGCTGGACATTCAAGTGAAGTAATAAACAACTGATGGCTGCTCTCAGAAGTCAATTTTAATTGATCTGTACCAGGTCAATACCCATTAGTTCATATTCTCAAAAAAGTACTTCTACATTTCTTCCTCTGTTCTTCAGTAGCAGATTTACAATCAGTAGTTTTTAAAATGGCATTTCCAGAAGATTTTACTATTAAAATGATAACTTTTCCTAGTCCCTTTTGTTGTATTGAGTAATTCCTTGATTTTACCCCTCACCACACTGTGTGCTGCCCTCTCCTCACCAACTGCAACAGTCTTCTTACTTGTTGTTGCACTAACCTTCAGAAGCTCAATGATACACCCCTATGTCACTGTTTGCCCAATCATATCAGCTGATAAAGTATATTTCATTACCTACACAGTTTATCTTGCTAATGCACTCAGATCATGATCCTGGTCTAAACGTCAGTGTTCAGTTTTCACATATTTGAAATCCTTTCATCTTCAAATGTTGCTAACTTACAACAAAACTGTTCATCAAATTTGATGTGCAACTGGTTTCTTTTCCCCAAAACTGCATTTCTGGGACAAACACACAATTAGGGAAAAAGAAAAAAAAAACCCACAACAAACCCGTCTTGCTCTCATAGACATACTAAACAAGTCCCCACCACATCCTGCTTAAATTTTATTTATGAAAGACTACATTAGAAAAACAGGTTCAATGGCAGATTTCAGGCAACTTCTTCCAATCAAATCTTATATTTTTATTATTTCCTTACATCTGCTCTTAAAAGGAGTGAAACAAGAAGTCTCACAAACCATTTCAGTAGAACGCTTTGCATTACAGGTAGTGACTGGGAAACAAAAAAACACCACTTGTGTTAAGTCAAGAAATTGGCATCAAGAGTCTGACAGGTTCTGGAAGGGGTGAAGACTGATAAGGAAAATACAATTTTGCAGAACCTTGATGAATAAAAGGTTTCAGATACACCCAATTGAAAGATCATGACAAAAGTAACTGAAGTCTAAGAGGAAAAAAAATCCTAGGCATTTAACTAGACATTTTCACTCAAGAGAAGTTACAAGAAGCCAAAGAAAAACAGATTCAAAAGTGAAGTTTACATAACAGAACATTAAGGTATGGTTTGGATTCAATAAAGTTTGAAATAAAGGGGAAAAAGTGATGCAATTGCTATTGGGTAGATTAGGTGCCTGTAATTTCCATTTTGAAGCATGGAACATGCTTGGGCAAATGTACTATGTAGGCCTGTGAAAGGCATTTGAATCCTGGTTATAATACTGCAATTAAAACAAAGACCACTGGAATGATGATCACAAGTTTCAGCAAGATTATTTCTGGCTCATTTTCACAGAACAGTGACATTTCCATTCATGCTTAATACACTGCAGTGAGTTTACAGTATTTGAAATGCTCTAGAGTTTCACAGCTGAACATACACAGCTCAATTTAGATCAAGGTATCCCTTGTCCAGAATAATGAAAAAGAATTTCTATAAGCAAGGTGCTGAGGGACTGTACTGCGTGTGTACCCAAGAATGGACAAGAAGTTCCTTTGCTAAGCATTCCCTTATGTATTTTTTTACTGTGCTGTCAAGGCAGACAAGCTGTTACAATCTTATTAACTCTATGTCTTCGACTATAGCTAAAATACATAGATGTCAGGTGAGGTACAATTCCCAACTGCAGGATAGTAGCATCTGAATTTGAATGGGAGAATGTCAAGCAAGAAGGTAAAATACAGAGGATGAGCTCTATCAAGGACCAGAGCACCTGGATATGGAATGTTTATACAAACACAAATCTACCTTTAGATCCATAAGCAAGGGGGATTATACAGCAGTATGCTGCTCTAAATAGATATCGTGTGTTTTAAAGAACAGGAATTCTAGTCTGACATAGAAGGTAAATGGGAAGAGAAAAAAAAAATAGAGCATGTTTTCCAAATTGAGAAGCGTAAGAAGAAAAAAGAATTAGGACATTAGCTTGATATATACAAGGCAGCAAAATGATCCTAAGGCAAGCAGAGACACTAAACTAAAAAAACAGCTGGAAGAATGAGATCATGACAAGGACTGATAAAGAGTTAACATTAGTAAAGAAGCATGTTGTTACCTATAGCTTAAAAAATTGCCACATCTACTGCAATTGATCAGGTTTGCAGAGAACATTTCAGGACAGTATTTTCAATTTATTTTTTTCTATTATGTGTTCTTAACTTATTTGGAGACCTACTCTAAAAAGTCAATAAAAGTTTCAAAGTAGGAAAAGTGGTTTTATTTAAGGAGTATAAATACAGTCTCACATCATTAAGACTTTTGCTCTTAATTTTGAAACAATCTGTTTTCTGTCTGTCAATGTTTAAGTGGTAGAAATGTACTTAGAACTACAAGAAAGTTCAACTGTATTTTAAGCACAATATGCAGGATGTTTCCCCCCCTTAAATTTAAGTGCACAGATTTCTTAATAAAAGCAATAATTGAACATTTTCCTACAATGCTGAGACCAATTCACTGCTTTGTATATTTACCAGAATGATCAGAGCTATACTAATAATGCTTGTTGATGGGCATTGACAGGACAAAACTTGAAGGACAAGGTAGTATCTATTATCAAGCCAACTGAGAGAGGTTTAATTACCCAAAATGCTGCCTTTTTTTGCATAGTAAACTACATATACTTTGTGTGTACTTGAATCTTCTTAGAAAGGTATGTTATACAAAAGTGTAAAGGTAATGAAGATATTTTAGTTACCAAAAAGTATCAGACTATATTGTATTCAGTGATAAATCTTTGCATATAAGACTTTGAATTTTGACCTGTCAGATGGAGACAGGATCTTGGGGTAGTTAAGGAGTAGTATTTTAAAACTATTTTTAACGCCAAGCTTCTGTTTTGCCAGATACAGCTATACTGAAGACCACTTAGTTTTTGAATGAATTTTTTTAACATTTTCAAAGCAAATGTTTACTGCTAATGATGGAGGAGGAGGGGTTTTTTAGAAATTTTCTGAAGAAAATAAAACTCTCAACTTGCCAACAGTGGTTTTCTAGCTTAACCACAGCAGATCATGCTGTGACATCCATCCCTGGATAAGTCCTGGCTTAGTTAATGTTAAAGCAAACTCATGGTCAATTAATGTTTTTATTCTAGGCAGGCACACTCGAGCTCAAGTCTTCTTCAAAAAGTCTTTTGTGAACAGCAAGCTTATATAGCTCAAATTCATAAAAGATTCCAGTTTCGAATTACAGAAATATGATGAAGAATTTTTCAACTTTTGCTGAACAAACAAAAAAGCCCCCAGGTAAAATGTCAGAGGTTTGCTAGTGTTAATGGCATGAATATTAAATGAAGGGAGAAAGTCTAAGTCGGGAAGAACTTAACTCTGTGCCTCCTCAAATCCCAAGGTATTTAACTAGTTCCAAATGATAACATCAAGAATGTTCCATATTTCTGAAGATTACAAGGGAAATAGATACTTAATAATTGCAATCATTGTTCACATAAAGAAGTCTGGGGAAAGCTCTCATCTTGAGATACTCATTAGGGTAAAAATACAAAAGCTATCAAGAAATGGAAGCATTTGGAGACTAACTTTTAATAGCAATAAAATATTAAGAAGGATTTCCACATCTGGAAAGACAGATCTGTAAGAAAAAGGAAATTATTTGGACCACTGTCAGAACAGTTATTTCACCTCAGTAAAAAATCCACATACCTCAAAAAAGAATTTCCAGTAACACAGGTGAAATGTGGTCATTACCAAAAAATGGGAAAATCAAAATCACTGTCTCCATTTTGCATTAAGACCACTGATTCCAAACATATCAAGATCTTTTTGTGTGTACTAAAAGTGTGATCACTCCTTAAAAGCAGGATGAAATACCACTAAAACCATACTTCCACTTTAGTGTTTCTGATGGTGATCACAGGACAGTTTAGAAATACTGGCTATTCTGTGCATGTAATTTTTTTTTCTACATTTTCAAGATTTATTTGTGCCCTGTGGGAGAAGAAAGAAAAAAAAAAGTATATTTGATGACAAGCTTAATCATAGAATCATAGAATCCTAGGGATTAGAAGTGACCTCAAAAGATCATCTAGTTCAATCCCCCTGCCGGAGCAGGAACACCTAGATGAGGCTACAAGCTTCTCTTACTAGCATGCCTTCACCTTCAAGTAGAATGTATGTCTACAAACTGGATAAAGAAACAGATGTCAAGTGAGAAAGTAAGCCAGCTCTTTGGGATTACAGGAAACATTTCATCTTTACTGAAATACTCAAGGACCATTAAGCAAGACTTGGAATGAAAGGAGACTAGGTTTTGGATATGAGAACATAAACCAGGTCTCAAACACAGAAGAAATAATATAATGTAACAAAGAACTAGAAGCTCCTTGTTTTAGCACATCCAAATGAAAGATCATGAAGATGAGCTGAAAAGAAGAGGTTGGATGTGGAGCCTATGGAAAAAAAAAAAGCTACTTCATGAAGGGCAAACTTCATCTATGCTTTGAAAATGATTTGGCACATGTATTGAATCAAAAATACCTGGACAGCAAAGCATGGAGTGATGTACTTTTGCTGTCCGATATGGGGGAAAGAAAAAAATAAATAAAAGGAAGGAAGAACGAAATCCTAAGGATGGTTGAGAAAAGACCCGAACAAAAAATGATGCCTTGAAGATTAAAGTTTTACATGGCAGAAGGCCAGTTGTGTCAGAGTAAGAAAAGACTGAAGATGGACTACACTTACAACAGAATGAAGCCCAACAGATGGAAGGCGTATCAAGGGCCGCCAACGACGAAGACGGATTGACGGACTGGTAGCCTTTGCAGGACCTACATGATTACGTTTGGCCCAGGAGAGGGATGCAGAGTGACACAATGGTGAAGCCTTCGTTCTGCTGTGGCTAACCTGAGGCTGCGATGAGGATGGTGGTGAAGACAGCGAGGACGATGACGACTACATAAACATTAAAAAAGAACATACTTAGCCCACTTAAACTTGAAGTAACATACCTAAAAAGGCAACTGCAAAGGCAGCCTCTATTTATTATACTGTCCTTCAACGGATCATATCACACAGATAATAGTCAGGAACATGTTTAAATTGAATGAAAAGACAAAAGAACAACGAAAATAAGCAAAGGCATGGTCTAAATCAGAAGTTCATCACCAGATAAGCTAGAGGTTATTCACACCCAGTGAATTTCATAAAATGAACACAAGTTAACTGGCTCATTCAAGAGACAGACTGTTAGAAAGTAAGGAGGGAGGGGATTTTAGTATCTTCTCACAGAAGGAATAGGACAGAGAGTGATCAGTTTTGTCTACAGCTACAAAAAACTGTAAGCAACAGTTCTCTGGTAATTTGGGAAAACTAGATTGTGTTACTCTGGGATTTAAAAATGAATCAAGCAACTACTGTAACAGAACCCAGAGTTTCTTTACTCTTCCATGTTGAACATAAAAGGAAAGCAAAGGAAAAGGGAAGCTTACCGTGGTGAGGTATGCAACTTCCTAAGTTTTTCACCTATTCTTCTAAAATAGCAGGCCAGTGGCAGTATTGCCATTAACACTCAGGATCCCTTTAGTATCCGTGGAAGCAGTAGGACTATGTTAAACCATTCAAATTGTTACTATTAGAAGAAAGACCACAGAAGTATTAAAAATGACTCTCAGCTGCAACTGACAAAGTTACAGTAAATATATTAAGACCAGGAAGGACCATTGTGATGATTTAGTTTTGATCTTCTGTCCCACACAGGCCACAGGACCAATCAAGTTCAATTGTTGTTTGAATCAGAACATACTCACAAAATCAAAGCAAACATTCAAGCTTAAGAATTTTTTTACTACTGAAATACATCTGAACAAATCAAAATTTCAGTCAATCCTGTCTATAGCTACAGAGACAGTAAGTAACATATTCAGACGGTTTACTAAACACATCAGTGCTACTGAAAAGGCAGCCTTTCTGAGTCCTGCTTAATGATGATATGAACATGAACTATGGATTACATTAGTTCATCTGGCCACAATGTCAAACCAGAGGTTCATGTTCAGCTTATCATCCACCATGGCTTTCTCCTCTCAACACATATAAAAATCCCCAACATCATTTTCAGTCTTTCAGAGAACCTCTCACCTTCTGTCAGGAAATAAACTTTATCTTTTGTGATAATTACACAGCTTTTATTTGGCCTCAGAAAAATGCTCCTTTAATTTGAAGCTAACCTAAAGGGCAACTTAGATTGTCCTGTGTTGGTGTCCTGTGCTTTACTATCTCTTGATCTTTTTACACTGCCTGTAGGTTTTGGAATGTATTTTTATGCCGTCTTCCATGTCACTGAGAGAAGCTGTTTAACGATGCAGGTCTTAGAGCCAATCCTTGCAGAGCCTCATTAGCAAATGCTCATGGATGAAACCCCGCTTATCTGCACTGAGACCTGCCAGCTGCTTGTGAACCCATCAAAGTTATGCAAGCAGAATAGAAACTGCAGTTCCTTAAGGTATGTCCCACATTATGCAACCAGTGGAAGGATTCTAGTAGACTTCAAAAACCGAGCATTAGGTAACTTCTCTGAACTAATTATTTTCACTCCTTTTAATCAATGCATAAATGCCAGTTAAAAGCATTTACTTTCTTTGTATTATTTTTGAGGAAATTAATCTTCTTTCCTGTTCAGTTTTTTTTCCTTTTTCCTATCAAGAGTGAGACAATGAATTGGTTCTTTCTGCTCCCATATTGCTGAACTTAAAGAACAAAGACAGGGATAAGAAGTATTCATGAAGAGCAAGCATCAAGTACAGTATGAACTGCAGAGCTCAGAGATAAGCATGGAATGTTATCAAATCTCATAACCTGTCCAGAGAATAGAGTTTCCCACAGATTTTTGTCTTTCAATTAGCTTCTGGTTTTCAAGCATTCTGATTCACCCCTATATCTCAGCAGCTCCATATAAAAGAGGACAAAACCAGAAACCTTCTAGCTCAAAAATGTAACCATATGAAGATAGAGGAACTTAGCAATTACAATACTTCTGTGAGTCAGAGAAGCTTACAAGAATTTAATGGCTATTATACTTTATCTATACTACTGATCTTTTTTTTTTTTCCAATTTATCACCTTAAGAACTGGTTTAAAAATGAGACATTTTACATTTAGATAACATATCAGATAGCTTTCAACACAACTTATTCTCAGCTTGCCTAAGAAAATTCCAAAAGGTGACTGATAAAACATTGCTCCAGGAAGTCCTCATAGTCCACAGACCTCCCTATGGAGGGAGGAACCCGTAACATTAAAACTTGCTGTGGGGCAGAAATTCAAGAGCTTTGCTGACTAGAGAGTTCCTGATAAAAGGTAAGACACACTACATTATGTTTTACAATTTTGTAAGCTGCTGTTATCAAAACAGACAAGCTTGTTAGTCTTCCTGGAATCTGTAATACAGTAATTGTTTACTTAGAAGTAGTTAAAGAAATGGAACTGAAAAACTTGTTGAGAGTAGGAATTTACTCTGGCTTTGATGCATTCCACTGACTGGAAGCTGTTAAACTGTCTACTTTTGCTCTGAAAAAACACCTCATCTTTTAGCACTCTGACTGTAATTACTATGAAACCATTAATAAGACTTTGAACAGTACCAAATTTAAGATTTGTTTAACAGTACATGGATGACCAGAATACATATTTTTAAAAAGCCTTTTCTACTTTTGTTACCATATTTACCACAATTCTTCACTTTTACCATTATTAATTATTGCACTTATTTATTTGTTTTCTGGCTAATATTGCTAAAAAAAAGAGAGAATATATTAAAAATGTCTCTTGCCTGAATGAGACCAGAAAAGACTTTAACTTCCCAAACCTGAATTTATAACCTAGAATGCAGTTTAAGGCAACTAATATTTTAAATTAAAAGATAATTGTATGTCAATATTACTATTAAATTAATGTTAAATACACATCTCCAAATAAAGGATACAAAGTTGTACGTTTCACATGTAATTTAAAATGTGTAAGACAAATTGTAACTTGAGAGATTCTATTCAACCAAGACTTAGTAACAACTAGAAACTGCAGAGCAGAGAGAATTAGACTAACTTCATAAGATGAAAAGATCACAGGAGCGTATTTCTGTGCTGAAAACTGTAGCAGGTCAAATATCTGAAGTGGTAAAACAAAAGCCCTGAAATAGAATTGAATGTTATTGCCATATAAACCAGTAAGCACATTAAGTTTATGGTTTGTAATGCAAAAAATACATTATAAATAAGTTAAAAGCTTCATGGAATAGGTCCAAAAAACGTCCAGGCAATTATCATCTGCTCAAATCCAAAAGTCATTTCTATATATAGCTGTTATTAAAACCTAGAGCCATTTAAATCTAAGATCAAAGGAAACACCTATAAAGTTGGTCAGGGACCAAGAGCTCTGCTTTTGCACATACCTAAAACCGCAGAAGTTTGATAGCACTGAGTAGCTCATGACTTGGCTCACACCCAAACCTGTCAGGTTCTAGAAACAGGGATCTGTCTGCTCATCTTGTTTGGGGAACCTAATCCCCCAGAGTATCTCAGTCCACATCTAATACCTGACAGGAGAAATCAGCATCTGGTACTGCATGACCATTTATTTCTAAGAAGAAGTTCAAGTCCATGCCACCTTCCTCTAGAGCAGGGGTGTCAAACTCGTTTTCAGCGGGGGCACATCAGCCTCACAGTTCCCTTCAAAAGGCTGAATGTAATTTTAGGACTGTATAAATGCAGGAGTAGTTTGACACTCCTCCTCCAGAGGCTTCTCTGTCTATAAGCTGACAAACTACACTGGGACTTCTTTCCTCCATTTTAATGTTGTGGTCACTGTGTAAAAAGAAACACTAGTTGCACTGGGACAGAGATCAAATGAGCTTTAACTGCATGCCAACATCATGGGAAACTTGGGAAACAGGAGGAGATACAATACTTTTAGTCCTGGTCTTCATTCCATATGCACAGCCATGGGATCAGAGACCCTGCCACAGGTTGTACATCTGCTCAGCTGAGTCAGTCCACAAGTGTGCAATAACTCATCCCAACAAACTAAGTGTTTGCAGCATCACTAAAAACAGTTCTTGTACAGTAAACCCTGTAGCAGACATGGGGGAATGTCAAAGTGACAATAATAAGTACAACTTTTCCAGCCAAATGGGCAATATAAGATTTATAGCTTTAAGATTATATTCAGAGAAGATGTACTTAATATCTATCATTTTTCCCCACCATCTTTTGAGGCTTTTTTTGGTTTGCTTCAGTAACTGTTCATTATCAAACTCAATGTTTTAAAGGGTCTGTATTACAGTTCAAAGTGTAATAGCATTTCTCTTTCTTAGAAGTCACTATCCTTAGTGGCTTTTTTTACATGCAAATTAAATCTATGCATCACACTGAAAAGATTTTCTTCCTCCTCCTTCCTTCACAAGTGTTTTAGATTTTGTAACAGCATTTCAAGCCTGTTTTGGTGGCAGTGGTGAAATCTAGCGAGACATTAAGTTTCTTCAAGCTTTTAAAGAAGATAAGCAGCCAGACAGAGAAAAGGAGCCTAGCATAGGAAGTATTCCAGAGGCAGAAGCTGCTTCATGAGCTCGTCTTCAACAGCACACCACAGAATTCACGTGAACGAGAGACATTATGAACATCAACAGCACAAACAGCCTTGTTCCTAACTACAATTTTCTTACATGAAATAAAAGCCTGCACAACATGCAAATTCTTACAAAGATAAGGTTCATAAACTCTGCTCTTCATAGACTCGCCTTTTTTTTTTTCAGCATTACAATTATCAGCATTAATATTAATTGAAACCAAGGCTACAGCTTTTAAAAGGCATTAGGCTACATTTGCTAGCTGATCAACTTGTGCACCAGTAAGTTTAATTATTGTTTCTGCAGATGGTGAAAATAAAAACTTTACAGTATTCTCCATGTCAATTCAATCCATGATTAAGGATGAACACTATCCAAATAGTATTACTTTGCTAGACATATGTGTAAAGAAGTAGCTTAAAGGTGAGAAAAATGCTGAGATCAGAGCACCCAAAAAAACCCTTTCCAAAATTAGTGATATTTTATCTCTCTCAGAAGACCTAATTTTAAGTTCTATGGCCTATGTTAGGCAAAAGTCAAGCTAGATTATCACAATGGTGACTTCTGTGATCAAAAAGTAGTGGAATTTAAAAAAATTTCCAAAGGTTAGGGAGCTCTGCAAAACCTAATTTAAATAGATTTTTCAAATAATTTTTCCTCTACAAGTTTTTTTTCTTGTTAAAATAAATTTAACATCATTGTTGCACACCCAATTACCATATTTTTAGCATGCTTCCTTGAGCAAAGTCAGTTGATGCAAATTCAACTCTCTGAGTAGCATTAGCCCACTTTTTAGCATCAGCTGCATTAGTAAAATGTTAGCAGTCTTAAGGATTGTCATTCTTATTGTTTTTTCCCTCCAAAGTAGTGGTTGGATTAAGAAAAAAAAGAGCACCAAATCAGTTTCTCTTCTGCCTGAGGGAAAGAGGGTGAGTGTGAACTCAACCATCATCTGCCAGGATCAGCCTGCTTAAAATGCCAGTGAGCAAAGCCATGGCAAGAGCCTGCTGCTTACTGTCTCTTAAAATATATACTGCAAGAACATGGATTGGAGAGATGCAAAAAACCTACAGCAGTTGGTTGTTAGAGATGTTGGATGCAAAACTTGACAAACATTTTGTTACTTCCACTTGTTATTTATTTCTTATATACTTGTTATTTAAACTCATTGGCTACTTTATGGGTGCGAATATCCTCTATAGTTCTCTTTCATCCTAAGAATCAGAGTTCCTTCATACAGATTTTATAGTTAAGCATAAGACCCAGAAAAACAATTCAGACCCATACTGTGTTAATACCTTATTAGTTATTTGCTCAGTAGCATGTAGAAATCAGACTGATGCATGTCTCTGAAATACTGACACATACAATAACAAGACAATGCAATAAGTCAAAGACTAACCAAGTATAATTTGCAAAACATTTCACATGATTCTAGTAAGCTGATTTTACACTTTTTGCTGCATAGGCTGTAAAAGAGAAAAGGCTATAGCTTGACATCTTTAGGCAACATCATTGCCTTTAAAGGAGAGATTACATGCTTATTCTGTAATGCTAAGCTAAGAAAAAAAATCTTAGAAAGAGTTATATAACTGATTTTATATTCTCCTGGGATGCAACTATTTCTTTACAAGACTATGGATTATTAAGAAGAAACACTGAGGAATATGGGCTATTTAGGAAAAAAAAACCACCGTATGTTCTTGGCAGGAGCAAAAGGGAAGCTCCTTTATGTTTCTTCTCTAACAATAAATTGTAATGCCCCAGGGAGCCAGAGATCTTTGAAAGTTCAAGTTTTACAGCAGTTGAGAACAGAGTGCATTGACTTTACTTAGTTCTTGCCAATGTTAACGACTGTTACTGTGATCAAAGTCTAACTTAGCACATTCCAAGCAAGATTATAGTTCTCAAGGCACACTAAACAAGTGCACAGACTACAGTTTGCAGTTATGGTTTGAGTTAGGGAAGAAATCAAGCTGTGGTAGCTTTTTTAGTGGCTGCCAACTTCATGTTAAAAATATTCCTGATCTTACTTGTGAACAAAAAGTACATCTAAGTATCCATACTGATGTGCACAAGTATTTCAGGTCTTTTGTGAACATCTGAGATCAGTTCTTACTTGTGACTTTTATACTGATAGTATCAAACACCGACTTTGAGATTCAAAGGCTAAGTTTTCCACCATCAGTATTCTTAATAGGGGTCTAATGAGGTGCAAGAACGTTGTTTTCATTTGAAGTGGCACTTCAGATGCAGCACCTCGGTCTGCTCAGTTCTGAGCCTCATTTAACCCAACACACAGTTCTAGCAACCAAAGCTGACAGCTGGTAGATAAATGTATAAAGTGTACTAAAAAACCCTCAAAAGCAAACCAAACAAATACCCACCTCCCCCCACACACAAACACAGACGCACACAAACAGAATGAGCTACAGAACACAAGACAGTATTTTCTGTGCTCCCAGAAATAGTCAATATATTTTATATTCCAGTTCTGGATTCTTCTCTCTTCCATAATAATTAGTAACTGAAACACTGTTGGTTAAGCTTCATTTAAGGAAGAGGAAAGAAAAAAACCAGGAACTTGAGAGCTCCTAATTTTCTGCTATGAATTTCGGCTATGAACAAAATCTTATCCTTTAACATAGGTATTTCAAGTAGCCATTTGACTTTCATTTATTTGCTTGATTTAAGCATTATTTTGAGCTATGCTCTAATAACATTTGAAGCAAACTTCCCAAAGACCACAAATCACATTCCGCTAAGCAGTAATGCATAAAGCATGCTAAAACTCCCCTGTCCAAAAAAATTCTGACCACAAACACAAAAGTGGTTCCATATGCTGCCAAGTAAGGCGAGACATAATATAAAGTTCAAATGATAGAGTGAACTTTTTAACAAAAAGTGATATGGAAAGCTATGTGTCAGCAGTTAGTGATACTTTGATATTGCACAAGCAGCCTGCCGGTTCCTTAGCACCACAACTGTTGGAGTATTTGCGGTCCACAGCAGCAAAAGCTGATCTAAGCCTAGTCAGTTAAGCCTTCTCTCTTCCCAGGAGCATGCTTCTAACATCTCTGTGCCACCAATAGCTCCTACAAGGCCATAGGATGAGCTCTTTCAGGAGGCTGACGGAAGACAGAAGATATTGTAGGTAATCTGACAATCCAGAATTATTTCAGCCACAGACACACACAGCGCAGCTGGCTACAACCTCAGATACTATAACCAGAATGAGATTCGAACAAGAGTTAGGCATGTCAAACTCTTTAGAAATGCAGAAATTGAATACAGATTATTCTCTAGATCTAATTCCCTGACTAAAGGTCAATTAATTAATCTTTTCATAAGTACTTCATATGGTATAGTTTGCCATTTTTCTTACTGTAGAATTGAGCTGCAATGAAGCATAGTTGCAAAGTTGTGAAAAGGGATGCCAGTAATATGAGAGCAGAACAAAAATATCTCGCTAGTCACATCATTATATTCTCATATTTAAAAGGTCATTTATTTCAAGAATCAGAAAGGATAATATTTTGTACCTGAATAACTTCCCTCAAGCTATCATGGCATATCATTGTTTAACCAAGTTAAACAATCTCTACTGGTTTATTTTTATAACAAGTGTGCTTTTGCATTTTCCTCCTTTCTCACTCTCTCAGAAAACTATACAGTAACCTTTTAACTCGAATGCAAAGGAGTAAGTAGGATACAAAATACATTTCTTCTCCAGCTCCAAATTCAAAAGGGCTATCTGCTCTGCCTAAGACTTTAGACCTGGAAGTCTCTCTCATGTAATGACAAGTTTTATTGTTTTCAAAAAAACCCTACCCTCAGATTTTCTGATCTGTTATTTGAAAATAGTTACTATGATTGTTTTGAAAGAAAACAACCCAAGATAGCAATACAACAAAGTTAGCTAAGAACCTAACTGCAATCGTTGCTATTAATTGCTACTTTTCCTCCCTCAGATTTTGCTACAACTTATTCATTAATGATGACTGTAGATGAGACAGCTAATGCAAATGCTCTAGCAGCCACAAACTGAACCATACTGTCTTTAACATTTTTGAAGGGCTTTTTTGTTGTTGTTTTTGGTTGGGGGGAGTTGCTTTGTTGTTTATTTTACAAGACAGGTTCAAAAATGTTAAGACGTGCGGTAGTTGAGGGTTTCAGCAGGCAGCACAGGAAGAACAAAATGAAAAAAAGACTTCAAACATTGCTCAATATGAAGCAACAATAAAAGGAAGAAGCAGGTTATATTCGCCATATTTTCAGACATCTCAGATGTTATAAACAAAAGTATATGCTCAGCAGAAGACTCATGAAAGAATAGAGGATCTTGAGTAGCTGGTAACTATCCTAGTTTCAGCAATAGCTGCTGAATTTCAGGAGCTATCACACAGCAAGAAGAGCAAGCTGGATCCATGAAACTGTAAAGACCTAGATCCCTTTTTTGGCAGCGCTGGATATGAAATACCTGTCACTTGAGAAAGTGCAAGCTTCAGCAGCATAAAGTTTAACAGAAAGACTGTTAAAGTTTCACATTAATTACCCTCATTATGGTACTGGAACATGGGACCAGAATCAAATCCCTGAAACCAACACCATGTTTCTCCTGTGGAATTATTCCCAGATCTTACTGTTTGCTACTAAAGTAATTTTAAACATTTTTCACACATAGAAGTACCCACAGGACTGCATTATCCATTTATTTGCTTTGCTGTAGCAAAAAAGAGAGCCACGGAGCCACAGAATCCAGGAGTCTTAACACAGAACTTGAGTTAAACCTGGTCCAAAGCCTGACATGAGGGATAAACCCAAATTTACAGTATTTTAAATTTGCAAACCTGAAATAAATTAGTAAAATGAAAACTGCTTAACTAATCTTAAAATTTAATCTATTTGAAAGAACTAAAAAACCCTTATTTTTAAGATGTTTAAGTTGTTTAATAAAAATTCCGTAAACTTAATTAAAAACTTCACGTATTTTAATATCAAAAACCTCCCCAAAACACTCAGTTCTAATCCAGTCTATAGATGGCCTGTAAAAGTTTAAAATAATTTTTTCAAATAGAACTAGTCTTCAAAACATAAGAAATTATTAAAAAGTGATCTGATTACAGATTATCCTAAACCAGAAAAAAATCCTCCCCACCAAACAAGATGAATAGAAGGAACACAGTGTTTTTTTACTCCATTACTTCTGGGGGTAGAACCAAAGCTCAGAGTCACAGGAAGGCAAACGTGTTTCTTTCCAGTGCTCTGCAAGGAAGTATAAATTCTCAGGAAAGTAATCATAACAAGAATGGTTATACAGGAGGAATGGGATTCTCTTCTCTTTTGCTTTAATGATGCTAGAAATTATCAACTTACTCTGCAGGATAAGTCAACATCCTTGCATGACCTGCACCTGGCAACTTCAGGACCTTCAAGGGCATGATGTTCATCAGTCCCTTCACCACTACATGAAGATACACAGCACCATTTAAATGTACCACTGGAAGGAAAACTACTATGAGCTTAACTCACTCCAACCCTCAGTTACACTTCCCAGCACATTCATGTTTCACATTTTGTTTTGTTTAAAAAGAATTGTACATTAAACTAAAGCAGTTCCTCTCGTACAGATGAAAGGGGAGATGAAAGCTGCCCATTTAACTACGCTATAGTAGGACAGAATCTTCAGGCAATCAGATGTTCCAGTAAGATAACTTGTTTGTTTATTTCTTCCTTGGTTGATGGATCAGGACTACTCTGAAAAATGGTCCTAGGACATGTATTCAACCATTTCACTATTTCAACTTCAGAAACAGAGAGGCAGGAAAAAGTTTACCAGTCTTAGGAATATCCATATTGAATTACTTCCAGAGTCAATTATGCAATATGAAATAGTAAATATTTGGCAAGGAAACTACTTATTCAATATTTGTGTTTAGACAGGGTTGCTAAGACAATCTTGTATTTTTTTATTATTAAAACAGTCTTCATCTTTCCACACAATTATTAACTTTTGTATTGCAGTTATCTTGATCAGGAAACAAATTAATTTGTGGAAGTTCAAGAAGTTAATCACCCCTTATTAGGAGATTCCATCGTCACTTACATGCTTCCTGAATCTTTACAGAGACTCTCAGGATCTACATAGCCCTTGCATTTTCTTTCCCAGTCATTCCATAATTTCTGCCAGAAGGATGCATATACAAACCAATCCCTGGATGAATATCACAATGCATCAAAACAACTAAAGAAGTTTTTCGCTTTCACAAGGACCTTAAGAAAAGATTCAGTCTTCAGCAGCTTGCGAGAATAATCTCCATAGCCTCTCTCTATTACTGAGCTTGCCAAGAGTACCTACAAAACGACTCCTTTGTAAAGAAAAGTGACCAGACTTTTTGGAGTCTCTCACTTAGAGAAGGAAGAGAACTATGAATCTGTTTTGATGTTTCTTCTTGAAATATAGAATCTTGATTAATTTAGAGAAAGAGATAAGAAGAAAGAGTGGTGGGTATTTTTAAAAGAAAATATTACAAATGAAGTTGAGTATCTATAATAGAAACGGTTAAAACAATTATCTTAATTTTCATTTCCAGATGGTGGGGCAAGAGGGAACAGAAGAGACTGCTTTGCTTTCTCCTGCACTGTTTAGAAGACACTGCATAAGCCATAAGAAGAAAGAAAAACCTCAACTACTGTACTACTGAATTAGTATTTGTATACAAATAGCACATACACAACGGCAAACCAAGTATTCTAATACTACTTTTCCTGAAGTAATATTTTTCAGACTCTCTTAAAATGTTTGTTCCACTTGTATGATCACTATGGATCTTAAGTCTCAGCTACAGATTCTAATCATGAAAACCTCAATTTCAATTAAAAATACTTTCACTTAATGTTTTATTCTTAAGTGAAGCTTGAAAAGATTATCCATGGAAACAAGAAACAAACCACAAAAAAAGCCCAAACAAGGTTGAAGTTGGTTTCCCCCCTCAACAATTCCACTTGCTTCTGTGACCTGATTTTCAACTAATGACACAATACTGTGAACCAAGCAATAATCTCAATTTCACTATAAACCTTTAATATGTGATTGTTTTCGTTTCAGTTATATTCAATCCAAAGTAGCTATTAACAAAGATTTTTTAAAAAATTAATACCTCAGTCTGACCTTCATGGGCACTGGATTCATGAGTGACACGAATAGCCTAAAATTAAAACATACTTCAATCAGACTTTAAATGAGAGACTTCATTTTATCAAATGCCATAGATGTAACTATTTTTGTTCAGTGTCTGTAATAAATAAATAAAAAGTTAATAAAAAAATAATCTCCTCATACAAGGATCTCAGGAGACCAATATGTCAATTTCATCACTGTCAGTTCGAATCAAATACCTAACAGTTTGCAATGGCACTTTTACACATGGAAAACACTATGGGCAAGTGTTTTTGTTACGTATTGCTTCTTGGGCAGACAAAATACTTTACGTAGAAGCTCTGATCAGACATCTTGTGGCCAACATTTCTACAGAAAATGTCGTTGAACATCTACTGTTTCTGTTTACTGTTACCCTCAGCCACATGTTAACACCCTTGTTCCTGAAGGCTTCACAGTAAGTTTAAATTGAACTCAGACTTGGAAACCATCAAGATTGTAACTTTGAGAATCATCACTACCATCATCCTCTCTACCACTAGCCAGAAGTTTATTCCCCATCCTTTCAAACAGCACTAAGATCTGGCAAACCACACTATCAGCTAGCTCATGGAATTATTTGGGGTAGTGGAAGAGGGGGATTATATTTCAGCCAATTCAGCTCTTTGTGTGCCCTGAAGTGCCAGAGCCAAAAAGAGATGACTAGAAGGCACAAATGAAAGGAGGCAACAGAAGGACCATCCTTTCAGCAATAGTCCCAGATCAGCTTAAATTCATCACTAAACTCAATCCTGAGCTCACCAAAAAGATTATGGACACATTTCTCAGCCATTTCAAAGTAATTTTATACTAAGCCAGCGAATTAATATGGATGAGGAACATGGATAAAATCTATTCTGCTGACTTAGCTATGGGCAGGCAGGAATACTTTAAACTACCAAAGCCAGTTTTTTTTTGTAGCAACTGTCTGATCACAAGCTCACGTGTAAAATCAAATTCTTTAAGTGCTTCACTGGATCAAGTCCTAAGGACAGTACCTGCTCACGCAAATAATTCTTACATCATTTTAAATAAAAGTAAGAACACATGATACTAACTTCGTAAGTTTCTAGATATTTGGCCCTCTCTTCAGGAGTCATAGATAATGAATCTTCTAGGAACTTTTTCAGTGAAGAATTAGTTTCTTAAAGAAATAAAAAAAAGACACAATTAGAGTCACACTTCAACTCCAGCATCATTCAAAGCTTACAGGATGCTTCTATCCAACTAATGATTTAAAATATATAATTACATTGTGTATTTAAGACACTGAAGGCTGACTGCAAGAAGAATTTCCACCTGACACAGTTCACAATGTTTTGAGTGCTTTAGTTCATGGATTAGTATGAAATACTGTTTTTATAATTATAGTAGAAATCCTCTTTGAATAGGGATCATCCTTTAAGGAATGGTTATATTCAGAGAAAATAGTACAGAATCTAATCGTTCCCTTCATGCCTCCCCACAGTTATGGAAAAAAAGGGAAAATTCAACAAAAAACCCAACCAGCCAACCTTACCAAAGTTCATTTTATCTCTGTTGTTCGCAATAGCATGAATTAGCCCAATTGTTCCACAAGCATTGTTAATGGTCTGCTTCATGAAATACACTGATGATTTAACATCTTGTCCCTTTGCTTTTATTCTCTCTTCTTCTTCTGTTCTGAAGGTTTCATACTAGAAGAAAAGACACAGACATTTCACAAACAGTACAAATAGACACTGGTTACATTATCCAAGCAAAAATAATTTTTAAAAGCAACAGCTACCTAAAAAAAACAAATTCAACTTCTAATTTGAGACAACAAATGTGATCCAATGAGTATATGTAAACCTACAATTTCTTAAACCAACGTCTTTACACTAGCCAAAAAACAGTCACACTTAAAACATAATTTTGAAATATGGGCTATCTAACATCATTTAAAAAATGTTCAAAATATTTCCTTGATCCAGGCACCTGTCACTGTCTCTCTTCAACACAAAGTTTTTGAGCACAGAGATCTCAAAGCTCTATCAAGCAAACTGTAATACTTTATATGTTTAATCAGCAAGAGTAGTCTTAACGAGTTCCATTTTAATTTTTTTTTTTCAGGAATGTAAAATAAGATTCATATAATGCTCACAGACTCAAAACAGGCCCTTCAAAAGCCATATTCAGAAAGTGAACATTTATTTTCCATAGCAACAGAAAATTTAATTTGACTGAACAATCTAAAGTACTTGTTTTGTAAAGATCATCACTGATCCAAATCTAGTATACTGTGCAACAGTGTGTAAGTTTTTGGGGGGATGTGGTTTTTGTTTTGTTCTTTGTCTAGAGCCCACAATGCAGGCTAAGAAAGTCATTGACCTTTAAACTGGATGATAACCCTGAGATTATCTGTATACGAACAAGAATAACTTTCCCTAAATGCAAGTTCAAGCCAGTTGATATATAGGAAAAATGAAATAAAGGAACTTCTGGACAGAAGAACAAAGACAGTGTAGAAAAGTGTTTACAAAGGGAGTAAAATTAAGAGGCACACTTTCATAAACACACAGCCAAGAAATATAAATAAATAATTATATAGAAGCAGAATATAACAGGCCATATTGAAAGGGAGACTGGGGAGGAGAAATGTACTCCAAAAATAGAAAATAATGCTCAAGAGTCTTGTGGAGCTCACACTAATCAACACAAATCTTCAGAACCCTGGGACTTCACATGGAAGAGTCAGCCTTCACACACTGAGGCTAAACAGTTGATAGAAACACTTGTGTCCCTTATGTTACTGAAGGATTAACATGCTGGAGAAAATCTCAAATATTTGGCTGGTGGTCAAATTTGATTGTTTGACGCAACAGAGCATATGCTGCTTCTCTGGTTCTGTTTGTCATCTGCTTCTTCAGGATGAAATTGGATACAGCTTCTGGAAAAAGAGAAAGATTGTTCTTTCCCATGAGATGATGCTCCCATCGAATGATCCAAGGAAGGAAGTTTGCACAGGCAGGGAGGCAGAAGTGACAGTCTCAGGAGCTCAGACCTGCAGCTCAGGCAGCCAGACAGAAACCACAGCACACAGAAAACTATGCCTTAAAGGTGATAGAGAGGAAATTTCTTGAAGGGAAGTGAGGACTGTTAAGAGCTTCCTTAAATTCAGGCCAAAAACAAGCCTGAAAAGCACTGCCTGTACAACTGTGTTGGAGAAACTGATAATACAAAGGTTTACAGGACCTAATGAGTAAGAAGACTGACCTAGTCACTCTTCTATTTAAAAGAGGTTTTATTATAAAAGTTAAGCCTTAACAGCTAACTGCTTTGTCCTTATAAACCACATATTCTTTTTGAGAGACACATTAAAAGGAAGAAGTTTGGGTAGATTCACCTCAGACTTTTTGGCTGACCTTACCACAATCACATAAGATTTTTATAAATTGAAAGGTCAACAGCAATCACATATTTCAACCTACATAACACTGAGAGAATATATGTAAAACAGATGTCTTCTCTATGTAGACGCATAGGACACAAAATAGGCAGACTTGAGGATTTAGTAAAATTAAGTATTTCAAAGTCTAACAGAGAAAGAAGGGGGTGGGGGTGCATGGAATTCTCTTTCATCTTACAGATAGGTCCCATCTGTCTGAGAAGCAAAAGCCGTTTTGGTGCTGATGACTGAACCAACAGTGGACTGAAGTTTGATCAATGCAACAGTATGAAAACACAAAAATTAGTTGCATTTGGTGTAGTCCTACATCCTACCTCTTATTTTGCTTATGCTATTGTAGCTTTCTGCTACAAGTAGCAGAACTGAGCCATTTCGCAGTGCATATTTAAAAAAAAAAGTCTTAAATTGTCTGTAATAGAAAAATGTGAGGTGTATTTCTCTATGCTTCTACATTGGCTTTTCCCACTCCAACTTGAAAAGAAATTGGAAATACACGTGTAACCTTATCAAAAGAAGATCCTGAAGGAAGTATTTTGTTGTTGTTTTTAATTAAGAAGTCTCTTGAATAAGGTTTGAGTCTTATCTTGATTCTGACAGCAAAGTACAAGACTTAAACTGTTCATTCTTATTTCATTTACAACAAAAGTGATTAGCTGACTATTAAAAAAACATTTACCTTTTCTGTTATTGGAAATAGAAGTAGCACTGCACAGACAGGTCTTGGCACCATGCTTAGCAGTTCTGGCTCCATACCATAAACATCTACAAATTGCCAGTCAGGATGTATACCTAGCTGTTTGAGAAACTGGAAAAGAAAAAAAAAATAGATTAGTATTAAATGAGTATGCTCATATACGTATCTTTTCAGAAGCATAACAGAGTATTTACAATGTTAAATACATTACAACAACCCTTACTTTCTAATAGTTAAGAGAAATGAAGGCAAATAAATGAGATTCAAATTTTAATAAGTAAGGCTGGATAAATCTTAGCACTAAGAAAGACACACAAAATCCTCATGGTTTATTTTTTTTAAATAGCTTTATGAAAGGGAAGCAAAAACACTCCCAGCACTATTTACTAAAGCATTAAAGGATTTCAGTCATTTAAAAAGTGTTTTGTCACAATATAAAAGAGTACTGGATATTCACTTTAACTAGAAATCATGGGTCAGATCATACATGAATAAACTTATGCTACTACTGGACTCCATGAGTACTTCAGAATACCTGACACCAGTGCTCATGTTGAAGCTGCTGCGTTTCAGCAGCCAAAAAAAATGTGATCTTTGATGGATGGCCTTTTGAGCAAAGAAACACAAGACATATTTTAGTAGCTGTACCTTTTAACATGTTCTTTTAAATGAAAAATCCTTTCAAACTATGATGGAGTAACACATTTTAGAGCAGACAAAGATTAAGTGCCAGACAATAATCACAAATCTTCAAGTAATTCTCAGTTGCTTCTTCAGAACTTCTGAAAAGTATTTAAGCCAAAGGCTTTCTGATCATTTTCCTACACTACCGCTATACGTCACATTACAAAAAAGTGATTTTTGGATTTTTTTACATAGTATTAAGCCACTTAATAAGGAAAGAGAGACTGTAGCACCTACTAAGCTTTGACAACCTTTGTCTACAACTGAGTCCTCACTTTTTTATCAGATATTAATCTTTTACTCAGATAAGTTATGTACCATAGCAGTTGCAGTATTAGTACCTATTTATGACCTAAACCAATTTGAAATATCTGTATTATAAGAGTCTGAAAGAACCTAACTGAACTCAGAAACTATTGTTATTATATACACATTGATTATTCGTAATTATAGGAAAAAGCTAATTGTACACTGTGGCAAACGTAAATCCTATTTTGAAACAATACTTCTACGTGTAAAAGAAATTCATTTTGGAGAAAAACTTAAAGATGTGGGAACCCTGTGTATTTTCCAGAAAGTTAACATTTTACAACTTACTATATTTCTGCTGGAAAAAAACCATATTCTATCGGAAAATCTTATCCAGTCACGGGGTGCTCTCAACTTTAAAACAAGGTAAATATGCTGATAAAAATAGTTGTAAATTTAAATGCCTAAAAAAACCATGCAGCAAGTAACATTCCTCCACTCTCTATAATGAAAAAAACAACTCCTAAAGCATTTACTTAGCCAGGTCTCAACAAAACTCATCTCTGCAGTTCCCAATAGTGTTCCCAAAAGCGATACTGCAGAAGAGCAGAGTAATTTCCCCATTATCTTTCCTAGAGGGGAAAGACTGCTTTAAAAGCTTCGTCATACTTCCTGCCCAACACTATTTGAAGAAATCTATTTATTGATACATTTGCAGTAAAGATGTTTAAGAATCACATTAAGATGATAAGCCTAAATGAAAAGCATAGATGACTCTTCCTTCCATAATCCACCTAGTGAGCACATTTACATATACACACAATAATTAAGTAAGAGTTACGCCATGTTTGAGTAGATTCATACCTACATAGATATAACTGTAAGAAATACCCAAAATGAATATTTTATTAAAATAAAGCATGAGAACATGCGATAAAAAACAAGTATCTTCATCTAACATGAGATCCCTTCAAATAGCACTTTCAACTTGTATTGGGCAAGAGGCAAGGTGGTGGGTGGTCTTTCAGGAAACAACCAAGAGGCTGACTCTCAATATTTAGAGATAAAAATGAGACAGTTTCTACAAAGGCTAAATGTATAGAAAACAGGTATTTGTAGAGCATAAGGAATATTTTTACCAGTAACACTTAGGAATATACTCTACAAGGGGGCAAAGCAATAGAAAATATACAAACCCTTAAAACCCTTAAGTTTTATCAAGGGAATGAAGCTGCAGTTTACAGCCAGTGTTTTGAGGGGAAAAACAAACAAAACAAGAACTCCACACCCTACCCCCCCCAACCCCAATCAATCAAAAAACCCACAAACATCACCCCCCCCCCCCAAAAAAAAAAACCAACAAAAACAAAACCAAACAAACCAAAAACTAACTAACAGAGAAAAACTTCACGAAACGCCAGCCTGCACTTTACCATTTTAAATGCATTATTCTCTTTCCATTTTACACTGCAAGACATGACATCAAAACCAAGGGTGGGTAAATGTCATTTAAGTTTGAAAAAAGTTTAAAGAGTATCTTGGAAAAATTAGTATGGCTTTCTGTGTATCTACAGTAATAACCTATACAGTTCAATGAGCTAGTCCAGTATTTTATTCTGGCTGCATGCAAAATATGGAGATTTTATTTTCATAAGGTCACATTAATTCTCTTCTCTTTTTCCTTACACTACCTAATAATAATGAAAAACATGGACTGACCATAAATTCAAAGAGGGAAAGGGGGATGAGGGGGAAAAGGAAGTGCCTTTATCAAGCTCTCATGGAATTTTGTCCCCTTCTGTACAGGTTTGTGGGACTGGGCACAAGTCATAACTAAGGCTTTGCAGAACCTTCTCTTTTGACTAGATTAAAAAACACGATAGTTTTGAAGTACTATAAGAAAATTCACTCAGAAAGTTGCTTATGTAATACACCAAGGTCTTTTGGTTCTGTATCAACTTTAAGCCTTGCCAAGATTGGGAAGAAGGCCAAATTATTTTGTTCTAATGAAAATGGGGAAAAGGGAAAGTGTTAAGTATTTACTAGCTGATGAAACAGAAGACAGTATCTTTTGAACTCCTATTCTAATCCTCTAGGTTGTGAAGATTACTACTTTGTGAACAACAACAACAAAAAAATTCTGAAGGGGAAGGGAGTGCATGTACTGGTGCATTAAAATATTATTTGTACTTCTAAGTACTTTTTTTATTAAACCAATGACTAATCTTTCTACCATTTTTACTGCTGTTATTCAGAATTGTGGGAAAGGCAATACAACTGAAAAAATACCATTTATTGTTTTGCAAGGTTACATTAAACAAGGATACAAAAACCCAACAAAACAAAACCACTTACCTAGAAAAAGGCCCCACAACTAGAAGAGGCAATGCCAGAAGGATCACATTAAGCTACTGGACAAATAAGTGATGTAGGTTCTCCTGTCCTGTTCTACACCACTGGGCAAAAAAAAAAAACCAAAACCCAAACAAACCAACCAAATAAAAACAAAAAACCAAAAAACACTCACACACACACAAAAATACAACAAAAACACCCCCTCCTGGCACAAACCCCAAATCAACAAAATGCTCCCTATACCAAATAATAGCTACTCAAACTCCTGAATGAAATATTCAACATTACTAAAACTCCACAGATACAGGATGTCTTATTAGGTTATTGCACTGCCTAGAAACTTCACAATCTAAGAAATTATAAGTTTTAGTATACAATGAGAGTGATGGTCAGCACTACAGAGAACAGCAAAAGCAAAAAGCATAGGCTTAGTGTGACAGGCAGTGATTTTAACACACAAGCAGCTTAAGAAAAATCTTGTGGAATCATTAAAAAAAATAATTATTAAGAAAAAAACCAAAATAGGCAAATATGACATCTCTATGTATCAAGAGGGTTTCATTCATGCCTGGAAAAAAAAAAAAATATAGAGATATCCTTCTGAAAATTTAGTAAATAGATGAAAAAAATTGGCAGCATAAGCCCCTGTGTAAGAGAGACTGACAGATGGGTAACAGATAAACAATAGACGGCAGGATGGGAAGAACCTTTAAACCAAATATTTGGAGCTTATTTTTAATGTGGGGACATGTAAACAATAAAAGGAGTTCAATCAATTACACAGTCATATAAGTAATATTCTGTAACTGTGTTCTGAATGAATAAAGGCAAGGCAAGACTGTAGTTAGCAAGGTCAGGGAGAAGAAATCTTGTAGGAATAAAAACAAATTGCTAGGAACTGGGGAAAGTTCTTTAGAGGGACAAAAATCCATATTAGATGTCACACAGGCAGGTCAGAAAAGAGGTATTACAAGCAACAGTTTCAATTTTGTCAGATTACCTGAATATCTTAGTAAGAACTAAATGAAACTTGTTCTTTTCCTCCCTCAGTCTTTTTCTAGCTCTTTCCTAGGTCAGACAAAGATGCTGGTACAAAAAATAAATCAGGCACCAAGATGTGAAGCAACCCCATCCCCGCTGACACAAGCATTCCTGTTTAGGGCAGCAGGCAGGTCTGACAGTGGCATTCAAAGGGAGGGACCTCTGCTGCTTTGCATTATTGCACAATTACCCCAGCAATTTTTTTACAGATAGATACCTACTGGATGGAGCAGTTAGGGTACTTTACACCATATTTGAGGGCTTACTCACTTTCAGCTGTTTACTTACAGCTTATTGATACTACATATTCAGGTTAACATAAAATAGTAGCTCTATGTTTCTCTAGACCTGCACAAGAGAGTATTAGATATTATTTTTTAGTCATTGCTTGTCACATTGCTGACTATTCTTAATTTATATGTCTTCAAGTATTTACCTTGGGGAAAAAAAAAAAGATACCTGGCTATATTAAAAAAATAAAAGATACCTGGCTATATTACAGAAGTCTTACAGGGCTCAGGAAAAACAACAGCAGCAACAAAAACCACCCCACATGCCTGTATCCAGTTTAATCAGCTTTTTCAGAACTTCATTTTTACTGATTGATGGCATATTTTCAGTTGTCTCTTTTCTTGTTGTATCAAAACACCTTCCTGAAAAACATTTTGAGGTTTTTCACTACTCCAGGTAAACATTAGACAAGAAGTCACTTTTGAAATTACTTTCCTACACACACCCTATCTGCGCATCTCATGAATTTCTCCTTTTTTCCCCAGTACTCCAGGAGGCCCTTCTCACTTGATTATTACAATTTTCAACTAGATAAGGCAGCATGCAGAGAAGATGGAGACAGGCTCATCTCAGACATGCACAGTAGAATGATGAGAAACAATGGACATAGGTTGGGATACTGAAAATTTGAACCTGATAAGGAAAGCTTTTAAAAATAAATTTAAAAACATAATGATCACGGTCAAACATTAGTACAGGCTGCCAAAGAAGCTGTAGAGTCTCCATCCTTTGAGGAATTCAGAACTTGACAAGTCCCTGAGCAACCTGTTTTGAACAGAATATATGGCTGGACTACGGAATTCCAGAGGTGCCTTCCAGCCTACCTGATTCTATGCTAAATCATCACAAACTGTAAATTTGTATGTCTAGATGTTAGTTAATAGCAAAAACATTACGATAAGCACATTAAGGCATATTAGCTATGAGATTTTCACTGTTGGTACCACTACTTTAACCCACTGTTAGGCACTGAAAGAAGCACAGAGTAGTTATCTTTAATACATGATTCTGTTCTGAGGCTCACTGACTACCTTTAAGGTTCACAGAACTTATTTAATTAAAAAGAGCCTCAAAAGTAGAATGGAAACTCAGTGGACAAAGGCAACCTAGCAACATCTTGACCCAGGCAACTTGACTTGAGCAGTTTAAAACAGTACTTCTGCCAACACAGTTACACAGCCAGTAGGAAGATTTGATTTTGGGGGCTGATGGAGATGTGGATAGGGTAAGAAAAGGGTGCAATTTATTTTAACAGAAAATTTCCAAAGTAGTTAATGCACAATCTAGTTATAGTCTGAAACAGCCACGCTCTTTTCCACTTTGTCACTTGCATGTAAAAGCTGCAAATACTGAAACAAAATGGACTTAAAATTTAGGTGCCATTAAAGTTGCACAGTATGTGCAAATATTTCAAGAATGCCACATTCTAACCAATAAGGCATTATACTCAAGGTTCTGAGTTTTCCACATTTTGCTGTGGTACTTATATACAAGTTGGAACCGTGAAAACATAAAACTGGCAAAATACACAAACATTTGGAGACACTCGGATGCAAAAGTCAAAGAGCTTTTGTAGCAAGAACCAACTGTTGTAATCCTCTTTTAAATGCAAATGCAAACTAAGACACCAACAGAATCTCCATTTTATTGTACTTCTGCTCAGTGGATTAAAGCATCGCTGTATCACAACAAAACCATAGTTAAGACTTTCTTCTGGAAAAACAAAACATGACTATGGCTTTAGAGAAGTGGAAGCACTATGTCTAAATAAACTAAGACAATTGATATTTTATCACTTTTTCATTAAAGCATAGGAATTTTTGACACTTCGTTAAATTTAAGCTAATCTCTTTCCTTAGGAAGTAGTAAGACCCTGCATAAAATATGTCTGATAGAATTATCACCAAGAAAAAAAACCAAACACATAAATTGCAAGTATTTTTCTATAAATCCAAAAATAGATGGCTGTATTCAGCCCATTAAGCACCCAGTTCTTAAACTAATCTATATTACAAAAATAAATGCATAATATTTTGCTTTCAGTTCTTCATACATCATTTCTAGAGGCGTATTACAAAAAACTGTTTCAAAATTGAAATTCCTTTATAGAAATAAAGGAACCACCCAAACAATAGTTTGGACATTATAAAGATATATTTCTTAATTCTTTCATTATGACATTTACACAATTAAAATGAAGGGATCATTTTTCAATATGTTTTAGGGAAAGCGTCTTTCAGACCATTCATCAAAATGACTGACATAACAAGACAGTAACAGCTGTAGAAACTTTAGTTCTATACAGCCAGTCAAATGGCATACCAGAAGTAAACACATGGTTATAACTCTTATGAGGTACATTATTCTTCTTTACCAACTGGTCCTCACAGTAGCCGTGATATAGTCTTGCTCAAACAAGAGATGCTCCATTATAATAATTTACTTGGGAAATTCAAGACTTATTACAAATATCCTCAAGTGCTGTATTTCAGGACCTTAAAAGGTTCAAGGAATATAGCCCATTTATCAACACCTTTTATTTTATTTTTTTTTTTTTTTTTCAAAATTTGTGATGGAGAGAACACTTTCAACTTCATCAAAAATGTGATCTTACACCTCATATCCTTCTAATAGGTTAAGTTTCTTTAGGGTGTCTAAAATAATAGTACTGACTTCCAGTTATTAACTTACTGACTTATAGAATATTCTCACTATGAGAACAATCAGCCATTGGAATAATCTCCCCAGGGAAGTGCTGGATTCCACAACATTGGACACTTTCAAGATTCAGCTAGACAGGGTGCTGGGCCACCTTGTCTAGACTGTGCTTTTGCCAAGAAAGGTCAGACCAGATGATTCTTGAGGTCCTTTCCAACCTGGTATTCTAAGATTCTCCTGATGTTCACAATGAGGGGTATATGTTTTTACCATATCCATCAAGCAGTTTCAAAACTTAACACTCAGCTTGCTCAGGTACTGCTGTACATATTGAACCAGGACATCACACAGGCAGCAATGCAAAGCACACAGAAAGCTGAATTAACCACCTGATCCGGGCTTCCTCTGAAACCACCCCAGAGAGCAAGAGTTTTTGAATGCTCTGAACAGAGCTCCGAGGTGCAGCTACTGAGCAACTGGTTCAAAATGTGACACCACATTATGCTGGGAAAAATACTTACAGACCTGTTTGTATGATACAAAGTATTATTCATAATGGACACAAGTCAGATCAATTCACTCTTCCAAATTAGCTGTTCTACATATTATTTTTACACTGTCCTAAACCACTGGGATTCTACCAATTCTGCTGGTTCTTTAAGCCACAGGGAGGTGAGGAACAGCATCTTCAGTGCAACAAGATAACCTATCGCATGAAACACTATCACTTGTTTTCTACTCTGTAGCACCTCATTTCCATAAGTGTGTTCCAGGCAGTAAGGGGTTCCTTGTTACAATTTTTAGTTTATTTTATTGGAACAGAAATAAGAAATCGAGAAAAAAAAGAGCACAATAAGAGGCCAGAAGTGGCAATTACAAACAGAGGAATGAAATACGTTGTTTTCTTAGCTTTCAATTTCTAACATACAAAACCAGATCTAACTTAATCTTTAAGCTATGTGTATGAATAATGCTTTAAACCCCCAAATAAGTTGCAATTTTCCCTTTGTAATGTATCTACCTATTTAAATTCAACCTGAGGTCTACATAGCTTGAGATATTTTAGAATAGAATCATAGAATGCCCTGAGTTGGAAGGGACCCACAAGGATCATGGAGTTTGTGTTGGGTTTTTTTTTTTGTTTTGTTTTCCATCCATATGTTAAACTAGAAGCCATTAAACAAGTGATCTCACAATGGACATCTACAATCCCTTAATATTTCTCCTTCTGCTTACTCTTTGCCATGCTGTGCCACAGTCTCAATATTTCCCCTTTGCTGGCACTGTGGAAGGCTTTATGGGATATTCCCTCTACAGAAAGACACAAACTTGGTCCTCATCTCTCAGTTTCTGAGGCTACACTCATAATAGGCTGATTTCCAAGCACGCACACTGTATCTGCTATTTCTACTTTGCTTACAACAGAAGAGTTAAAATTCCACTCCCCCACCTGAAAAAAAAAGTCACTTCAGCTAAGCATTTTCAGAAGGATACCTCTGTTTCTTCACTTCTGATACACTTTTCAACACAGTAGCTCATCTACGAGTACTATCACCCAACACACTTTCAGGAATCTTGGGCCCTGCCTTTTCAACGCCTTTGATCAGCAGGGCCTTCTTTTGGGAAAGTTTGTGTGACAGTGTTGCAGAGTTCATAAAATGTAAAGATCTTATACAAACAGTAAAGTTTGTTTCATCAAGATACTTACTTAATCTCTGTATTTGTCCAACACCCTTAAGAAATGTGTTCCATAACCGGAGAAAGACTGACTATATCCAGTTTCTGCCATTTGTTCTATGTTTCATGATCTTTATTGTCCCTGTGACTTTAAAGCTACAGCTGTCCAGGATGTCTGTGGACTAAAATTATTTTTTTTAGGTAGCTGACTCTCAATACCTTAATGGCTTAAAGAAATCAAAAACAACAACAAAAAAAGGTAGGATCAAAGGCCTGAAAATAATGCTGGAAGGTAACTAAGAACAAGCAAGTAAGCCCTATGTTGCAACAACAGCCCAAGCCACAGCCAACTCCCAATAGTTTAACTCTGAACTACCTGAAAGCAGCACTTGAGCTTCACAATTAGATGCAGTCAATTACTCCATGCTTATCTGGATATAATGAAGGTATGAGCTGACATAGTAACTTATCTAGGAAGTAAGGACATTTCTTACAACATGTGAGATGAAGAAGGTAAGAGAGCTCACGGGGAATCAATAAAGATACCCATGAATACTACTCTGCTGTTTATCTATTGCTAGGGAATCAGTCATGAGTGGCAAGCCAGACTGAAGCAACATGATGAACAACAAACAGCTTGTGTCTGATCTTTTCTCTCCAAAAATATGCATGCTGCCTGACTTGTTTTTTGGCTTTGATGGTAGAAGAAATTGAAAACCAGATATACAGCCAAATATCTTCTGGTAAGCAGTGGGCAGATAAACTCCATTTTCTTGCTTTCTCTCATATTAGCGTGAAAAGTCTCATATGAGATTCAGGAAGAAGAGTCACGTCAAGCCCCCCAGCTAAAGGTCAAAGAAACCATTCCCTGTCATCACTGTACACAAAAGTGGAGCTTTGTAAATGCTGAATCATCAACTCTTTCTGTATGAGAGGTGGACTAACAATTCATTCTATCAGACTGTAAAAGTGGAGGAGAAAACAAAAAGAGTATTGTGACAATTCAACTAGCACTGTATGGTACATTTAACTATGCTGTCTCTTAAAAAGATCACTACAGATATGTGGTTGTGGTATTCCAAGAGAGTCACTGCCACTGAAAATCTTTAAAGCTAAGAAAGAATGTTCCTGTTTCTGAACCTTCAAATAATTCTAACACATATGCACTAAGAGAGATCCTACATATACTAAGTATTTAGAAATTCCTCAACCTTTATTATAACATAAATGCTTTCATGCAGAGAAAAACTTTCAAGATATTTTGCTAGGATTTCACACACCCTATAACTAAGAAATACCCGTTCTCCTCCATTATTGTCAGAATTTCTACCACAAAGACTGAAAGAGTCTCAAATTTGCAACTTACATTTCAAAACGCCAGAGCACACAGTATAATAAGAACATATTAAAACCAAATGAACTTTAGCAAATTTCCTTTTTAGTTACTATTAAAAAAGGGAATAAAATTATTAGCACAATAATCAAAATTGGCTAAGCATTTGTTAAATTGTAACAACAGTTCTGACTACAAACTAATATTTAAGAATTCATACATCTTACAAGTGACTGGAATTTGAATTTTTTTAGAGTTCACTACTGCATCTAGCAATAACATTAATAACCGAAGTAGTATGTTCCAAGGATAGGCTAGCACTCAAGTAAAACAAATAAAACACAATTTAAAAAATAGAAAAAAAACACCAAAACACAGACAAGAAACATATGGGTAGATGTCTGTGTAAAGAGATACACATATTAAATTACTACTAGAGTCATATATTACAGCTCTTAGGGGCTCAACCATTCTTTTTTGTAATGCTAAGGAATTCTATAATATGTTACAAAGGACAGCATCAGAGTACCACAAAAAAGTCTGTCCTTGCAATTAACTCAAGAATTTTTCAAAATGTGTGTGCAACTTCATTTGAATCTCAAATCACTATTATTGTTGTTTAAAATGGGATATGAATAACTGGTGACTAACCACTCTGTCACATAGTTTACCAGTGTGCTAGTGAGATTAAAAGAACAATGACTAATGATGCAAGGTTTATTCATATTTAACATGGACTTTTTTTTTTTTTTTAAGAATATACACCTCTCAGTCTAGATAATAACAACCACTGCTCACTTAAGACTGGCAAAATGTAGTGAATCAGGAAGTCTACTTAGTCTGGCTTTTTCTGTACACAAATTTTAACAAGAAAATACTTGCAGAAGAATTCATGATCATCCACAATTGATAGATATTGTCCATCATCAATGCAAAGCCAATGGGCAAGAGAGAGAGGTTTTGAACACCCTTAGAATTGTTAATTTAACGTTCTTTTAGGGTTTTCTCCATATAATATAACCACGCAGAGATATAAGATAATTCAGATATTTTGAAAAAGTCACTAGCTGTTCCTCCTCAATTTCTATTTTACAGCTGACACAACTTTACTTCTACCATGATAAACTCATCTCAACATCTGTAAAATGAAAGAAGTCACAGAATTTGAAATTCAACTAGCCATTTATTCACATTTATTTTCTTCCAAACTGGAATTCAGTCTCTGAATTTCAAAATTTTAAAAAATATCTAAAATAAGGAAATTATAGCATACATTTGAGAAAAGCTCCCAGGAAATGTCAATTTTAACTCAAGACTGGGATTAAAAACTTCTCAAATTGCTCCACAGCTGCAACACTGTAAGAATTATAAAATTATTTGTCCTAGGAAACTGGAAAGGCAAGTATCAAATGACCCAGCATCAAACAACCTTTCACTCTCCTGCAGACTCAGTATATTGCAACAATACAGTCTCCACACACAGGAATTCCTAATTTCCAAAATATTTCAACAATATAGTTTTAATCATGTCATCTTACTGCTGGAAGTTTCAGAGTCTTTTGGCTTAAATACCATCCTTAACATTAATAGGCCTGTTGGGATCAGCATCTGACCTCCAGTGCTTGCTAAAGATACTCAAAATTACCACTGAGAATATGTGCAGGCTTGGAGTATGTGTGATTTCCTTTCTGTTAATTTATCTATCACTTACATTGTTTTGTGGACTAGAATAAGCTTCCTTTCTCTAGTGTGGATTCTACTACACTAATGAAATAGGCAACAACAAATCATACACATGTTATCATTAATAAGCAGCAAGGTGCAAATATGGTAAGATGACACTAATTCTTATGGTCAGTCAAAGAAGACGACTGTGGCACAGTGATGTGAGCAGATCCATATAAGTGCACAAAGCCATCATGTACAGGTCCAGGACTGGCACACATTATATATGAAAAGATAAATGTTTTGATCACTAACTAATGAATTAAAACCCATCTTGAAACACAAAAGTTTACATTACATTAACAGCCAGACCACATCCATTTTCTTTTTCTTTACTGTTTTTTCTTTCATACCGTGTCTTTACATGACACTATGTACTCAGAGGTTTCAGGAGACTCCAGTAAGGCCCAATATTAGCAGGCTCAGCGCAGACACCCGTGGGGGAGGAAGGAGTTACTCTCGTTGAAGAGGCAGGAGCCTTTACTACATGAAAATGAAATTAAATGGGCCTAGAGCTGTAGAGAGACTAAAGTTTACCTCAAATAAAAGCTGCTTACCTGATTCGTAACCTGAAAAGCAAGCAGAAAACAGAGGGGAGTTAAGACTCTAGTCAGACCCGCAGGCTAAGAGCTCCCCCGCTCCCTGCCCCCACCAGCCATCCCTCAGCCCGCGATGCTGAACCCGGGGCGGCCCCGAGCCCTCTCCCCTCCGCCATCCTCCCTCCCTCCCGCCACACCCAGCCCCCGAGCCGGGCACTCACGTCGGGGTTGGCCTCCAGAGGCAGCCAGCGATGGGGCTCCATGGCGGTGTTGGTGGGGTGGCTGCCGAAACCGGCGCTGGGCTGAACCTCACGGCACTGACAGCGCCTCACGCCGCCTCGCCTCAGACCTGACCCGGGACCGCACCACCGAGCCGCGAGGGGGAACACGGGGGAAAAAAGAACACAACCCTCCCTCACCCCCACGCACCGTCTCCCCGGCTCGGGAGCAGCAGCCCGAGGTGGCGCAGAGAGCGACAAACGCCTTCCCCTTGGGTGCTCCCGGGCGACGGCAGCCCCATGATTTCCCGCTTCTCATCCTCTTGACTCCCCCGGGCAATGGACTCTCCCGGCGGGGCAAGCGGCGATGCCTCGGCCGCCCCGCCCCGCGCGTGCTCCCAACCGCCGGGGCTCCTAACCAGCAGAGGGCGCCCCGGAGCCCGCTGCCGCCCGCCCCGGCGGGAACCGGGCGTGGGCGGGAAGCAGGAGCCAAGCGCTTGGGCAACCTCTGGAACGGTCTCCAGTAGCGCAACCGAGGCACAGCCGGTCACCGGCGGTGAAAACACACCCGTGGAAAGGGGACAGGCGAGACAGGACAAAGGGATTGGGGCGGAACCGTAAAGCAGCGCCGGGAGCGAGGTCCGCATCAGCCCAGAGGCAGACACGAGTGGTAAGAGCCCCGTGTGACCTGCCGACAATTATGGTCAGATGCATTAAAACCAATTGAAAATGGCATTTCTGCCCTAACGCTGGGAGTCTTCTCATGACTTTGCATCTCAGGAGCATAAACATGCTATTTCTTGGTCTTCTGGGTAAGATCAAGCAGCGCATAATATATACATATCATGGTGTAATATATATTTTATATACATACATACCTGATTTAGCATTATGCCTTCTTTCAAGTTAATTCGAAATAGCTAAAAATAAAGGAAGGTGGCAATAAAGGCAGGCTGTTGTGGATACCACACAGTTGGGGGCCCAGGCACTGCAGAAACCCAGTTCACAGTATAATTTCCCCTGAAGAGCTTTTTGAAGAACTTGGTGTAGTTCTTTAGAGAGTGTTGATGCAAATTTCACCCCATTCCATAAATGTTAAATTTATGGACTAAATTACCTAATGATGGTTTTATTTTACTTTACCCCCTGTAATCACTTCTCAGGACTACGGTGATGCTACATGCGTGTGCCTGAAGCTTCTGCATTAACCTATCAACAATATCGTAGCGTTCTGGGCTACGAAGATGGTTGGGGATCTGGAGCATCTTATGAGGAGAGACTGAGAGAGAGCTGGGTCTGTTCAGCCTGGAGAAGAGAAGGCTGAGAGGAGATCTTATCAATGCTTATAAATATATCAAGGGTGGGTGTCAAGAGGATGGGACCAGGCTCTTTTCAGTGGTGACCCACGACAGGATGAGGGGCAACGGGCACAGAATGAAGCACAGGAGGTTCCATCTGAACATGAGGAGAAACTACTTTGAGGGTTCCAGAGCACTGGAACAGGCTGCCCAGAGAGGTTGTGGAGTCTCCTTCTCTGGAGACACTCAAAACCTACCTGCACACATTGCTGTGTGATCTGCTCTGGGTGACCCTGCTTTAGCAGGTGGGTTGGACTAGATCTCCAGAGGTCACTTCCAACCCCAACCACTCTGTGATTCTGTATCTCTTCAGCAATTCAGTCTAATTGTAGCTCATGAGGTTTCTCTGTTTTAGTTTCTATACCAAGTGCCTCCCCATATTAAGTTCCCAGTCCTTATCTAGCTAAAAGATGGGCCTGTACTGTCAGATCTGTGCATTAACCTTCCTCTGCCCTGAAAAGCTTCATAGAGCAGACTTGCAGAAGGCAGAATTGTCTGAAGATACCTTTTACTATGTGGATGGGCAGGCAAGCTGAAATCATTACATAGTTCACCACATTCTGTTCCAAATTCAAAGAACTAAACAGATGTTTACATGTTGATGAAACTAGCCCCCAAATATCTCCAAATTTCAGCAAATGATTCTGTAATTACGAAACCACCAGGACATTCAACTTCGTATCTATCTCCACATCTTGGACAAAACATGGAAAGTAACATAACAAATATTAGTCATATTGCTGGAGGCACTACTAAGAGACTTGATGAAATTGTAATAGAAAATAATATCTAAAGTTGTCTAGATAACAAATTACATCACAGAGTTACCTAAAATAAGAACAAAGAGATTGTTAAGTCCTTGCTACAACAGACAGATATTACCATTACATATATTGCAACTGTTTCGGTAATCATGAGGTCATAAAAATACATACTACTCAAAAACATTTACACACTTAATTACATACTTTTAAAGGGAGAAACCAAGATCAGACAGACCATAAATGTATAAAGCTCATAAACACACACCGTGTTCCATAATAATTACCCTTTTCCTGAAATGTATTCTAAATTCTGTCAACAACATTTATCAAAAATACATAATTTTAAAGTAGCCAGCACTACTGCCTGATAAGTTATGTTTACTACTGTGTCACAGTCTTACACTAGATCTACTGAGACTGTAACATTGCAATACAAAAAAAAAAAAAAAAGCTAAAAGCAAATGTAAAATTTATCACTAAAAATTTATCACTAAAAAAACCTAAGAATATTTGCTATTTTTAATAGGTGAAGGATCAGTGCTGGTTTAGGGCTCCAGCCACACCCCAAAGTTAATTCAGTTAGGTTCAGTATGAAACACTTACCAAAGCTTATTCTAGAAGGAGTTTTTTGGTTTTGGTTTTTGTTTTGTTTTGTTTTTTTTAAAAAAGGCTATTTTCCCATAGAACTGAAGGCATAGTTTATCTACACAAATCATCTATGAACCACACAATTTAGTTGCATGTGTACAGGCCAATTCCACCACCCACGTCTACAGAGTACGGTCATTCCATGTATCTGTACTAAGTTCAATATACTGTATGTGCTGCAGGCTCACAGAAGAGCACAAGACTTATGTACCCAAAACTGTAACAAAGAACACCAGGAAAACCCTGATGCCAGTTAACAATAAACCCAACCGAGTAAACAACCTGTTGTGCAAACTGGGTGTGACCTAAACTGCCATTTCCAACAGCCTTCCCCGATGATTCTCACACCAGCGCCATTTCCCAAGCCACTGCTGGCGCAAGCACCAGCACGGGGGCCTGCAGGGGCAGGGGAGAGGTAGGCCCTGAGACACTGCCTGCAAGTGACGCTTTCCACCCGCTGCCTGCAGACCCAACAGGACCTTAAAACATGGCCCTGGTTTTACTTGAATCTATTTAGGAAGTGATTTACTTCAAGAATCATAGGATTACAGAATATTGGGAACTGGAAGGGACATCGAAAGACCATCTAGTCCAATTACCCCACCGGAGCAGGAATACCTAGATGAGGTTACACAGGAAGCCATCCAGGCATGTTCGAATGCCTCCAGAGTAGGAGACTCCACAACCTCCCTGGGCAGCCTGTTCTAGTGTTCTGTCACCCTGAGAAGACATTTCTTCTCAAATTTAAGTGGAACCTCCTGTGTTCCAGTTTGTATCCATTGCCCCTTGTCCTATCATTGGTTGTCACTGAGAAGAGCCTGGCTCCATCCTCGTGACACTCACCCTTTACATATTTGTAAACATGAATGAGGTCACCCCTCAGTCTCCTCTTCTCCAAACTAAAGAGACCCAGCTCCCTCAGCCTTTCCTCATAAGGGAGATGCTCCACTCTCTTAATCATCTTTGTGTCTCTGTGCTGGACTCTCTCCAGCAGTTCCCTGTCCTTCTTGAACTGAGGGCCCAGAACAAAACAAACCCTCCCCCAACAGAGAGGAACTCACACCCAACCACCTTCGAAGCGCCATAAACGAAGCAGACGACACAGCCGCGCGGGCGGAGAAACTCCGCCCTCCCCGGGAGGAAGAGCGCATGCTCCCTGCCAAGCAGCCAATAAGAACGAGGCCGCTCGCCCTGCCTCGGTCTGGTATCGCCCGAAGCCAATAAGAGCGGGGAGCGTTGTGTGGCGGAAGTTGGACCTCGGCGGGAGTGTGGCGCTATGGCTGCCGCACCCGGGATAATGCGGGCGTTGGAGGCGCTGGGTGAGGGGGTAGCGAGGGGATCTCGGGGTGCGGGGACGCTGAGGCTGAGAGACCCACTCGGGCTCGCAGTGTGGGAGGCGAGGGCTGCCTGTTCCGAAGGGCTCAGCCGGCGGGCCGCCCTGCGGAGCCACCTCGCCCCAGGCGAGCTGTTCGGGGTGGGCCCTGGCGAAGGCTTGTGGTGCGTTAGCGGGGCCTTCCCGGGTGTTCGCGGGTCGCCTGAGGGGTTCGCCACTGGGCGGTAGCCTGGCTGGAGCGGTGTGGCCGTAGGGAGAGCAGCGGTGATGTGTTGCTGGTGCCGGAGGGCAGGCGCGGTTGCCCGGTACGCGGAGGGACGCGGCGCGGATGCTGCTCCGCCGGGTCGGGGGATTATTCAGGGTTGTCAAACTGTGCAGCTGCATAGAGTCAGTCAGGGGCTCTGAGGGGCCTTATGGAGTCACGCCTCTTAGACTTGGGATGCTGAGCAGGTTATGTTACTGCTATTCATGACATTCTTTTAAAGAAAGCTTTGCTTTTAAGGTAGACGCATGTGTGATGACTTAGGAATTCTTGAGAGAGATTAGATTTATTACTGTAACACCTTAAGGATTTGCTTCTGCTCACTGTTGCTTGTGTTTTTTATTTCAGATGTTGGTAGTGTAGCAGATAAAATTAATTTAATACCTCAAGACTTTTTTGCAGAACTGGTAAGTAGGGCAATAAATGGGCTGTGGAAGAACTTTTGGCACTCTGTGATTCCAGAAAAGCTTTATATTTAGCCTGTTCTGATTTTTGTCTTTTGCAAAGGGAATCTTATGTATGTGGTAGCTTAGATTTGCATGACTCAAAAAATGGACCAGTCCTGCTAAGAGTAATGGTGTTGCTTTAAAATTTGTTTTTATCACAGGAGATTTAAAAAAATGTATTTTTGCCTTTCATCTAAAGGAGATATGAAGCTAGCTTGTCTAGAAAACATTCAACTTGTTTACCGTAGTGTGCACTTGAGCAGGATGACTGTTCAGTTAGTGTGAAAGTGGTGTGTTAAGTGCAAATAGCTAGTGAGGTAGTAACTAAAAGTCATGACTAAGTTTGCTTTTCTGGATTTGATATAGCTTTAAAACCAGTCATTTCAATGACTTTATTCTGCACTCTGCACTTAAAGCATCCTCCTGTTGTCCATTTTTGCATTAACCAGTTTCTTTTTTCTTTTGTAGTCTCCCAAGTGTTCAAACTAGCTTTGTCTTGTATATTAAAATATGCATGAAGAATGTTTTCAAACTTACTTTCAAACTTCTTTACAGTGTGGACAAATAATTCAACATCTGAACCATAAGATCCCAGGTGTAAATACAGCTGAACTGTGTCAGGTCAGTTTGGATACTAGTACTTAAAAGCAATGATATTAGCTGTGTATGCTCTAAATAATAGATTACTCAAGGCAATTTTTGTCCATGCATACATGTACAAAGCATTTTTTTATTAATGCATGGTTTATTATTATTTGTAATTGTTTGAGCATTCTGTTTCCAGAGAATTCAAACATCTGGGCTTGAGATTAATGTTGGTGACCTGGCAAAAATAGCTACCATTATTTCCTTTCTTTTTAGGTAAGCACAAAATAATTTACTTTGTCTCATGTTTGTAGTTTGGTGTTTTAGTGTTGTGTTTTTTTTTTTCCCTCCACCCCTACTTAATAGTGGTATTAAGAAATGACATCGCATGTGGGTATAAAATAAACTGATTTGGCAAAAGGGCAAAAGTTTGTAACTTTCAATACACAAAAACTTTCTGGATTTAGTTTACATTCTGAAAAAATGTAGTTATTTAATATAGGCTCACTTTTAGTAATTAAAAAAAGTAAAGTAATTGTTCTAAGAATCCTGTTTGCAAGCTTTAGAACTCACTGGCAAAATAAAAGAGGAAGTTAAGCTCTGTAGTGAAACAAAGTCAGCTAGGCCTCCGCCTGGAAAAAGCATGTTCTAAAAACTGTGTTTCTTACAGATTAGAAACCTGTATTTGTGTCTGTTTGAAGGGCACACAGTTTTATAATGTTGAACTCTGCTGTGATAAAGGTAGAGTTTTTAGGTAGTATTTTCAGCTGGTTTGCTGTAAGATTTCCTCTCTTCAGAAAGATAAAATTTTCAAGATCTTGCTTTTGCTTTTAATATCTAGTATCTGAAGATTTTGTACTGTTAATATGACTAAGGAAAATTTACCAGTGGAAATTTAACTTACTGCTTTTTCCTCTATAAAATACGAAGCTTTAGATTATATTAGACCATGCTACTTGAAGGACCAACTCTTTTTCTTTAAGAGGAGTAGACCTGCATGAACAAACCTAGGGTGGGAATTTTTCTGCGTGTTTTGTAGAAGAAATCAAGTGGCAATTTTTCTCCACACTTGCTGCCTTTTCAGTTGGTTTATTGCATCATTTGACTCATCTTAGTACTAGTTATACCATTACCTAGAGGTCCTTACTTGCCTTTTGGTGATACTTAAACTACCTCTCCTAAATGTTTAATTAAACTGCTTTGTATAATAATATTATTTAACTGCTTTATGCACACACCTTTCACTGAATTATGCCTTTTTCCAGTTGCAACAGCACTTTGAGGCTGCAATTATTTTTGTTTTTATGTTGCATGTTGTGTAAGTGCAGCAAAGCTTGGTCTCTGCATATTAAGATGCATGAAAAGTCATGTTGTTTCTTGTGTGTGGATACAGATTAGTAAAATATTCTGGAAAAAAAAAAATCACAGGCTGCTTTATTATTGTAAATTACATAGACATATAAAGCAGAAATTTAAAAATGCCTGTTTGGGGCAAAGTGAAAAATTTTATTAAACTGTGAGGAATTAAACTGATGTGGTGTTCTTTGGATATACCTATAGCACAGCAGCCAGAAACAACCTCTCTACGGAAGAACTTGTCACCACTTTGGGCAATGCAGTCAGCACGCTGCCAAAACATGCAGTGCAAGTTATTCGTCACGTATGGAATGAGCAGGGTAAATCCATTAGTGTGTCAGAAGATGCAAGAAATATGGCCACAGTGGGGCAGGTAACTAAATGACAAAGTGCAGCTGAGCTATTACTTTTTCAGAGATGTCAGTGCTTTGTCGTGTAAGTTGTATTGTCTAGCACATGGTGGTATCTTGACTGCTGAAAGCTTCCCTATATCAGTGTTGTTAAATGTCTACGCAGATAAAGCACATACAATATAAGCTGTCTAAATGCTGAACAGCTTTCTGATGTTATTGTTTGGATGTTAATGTTGCGTGTCTAACTCTTTAAAATCAGTGCTTCATAGTGGTATTAGGGGAGGTGAGTGGCAGATAATCATGTTTTAAATGTAATTTGAATTGTTCTTTAGAGTTGATAACACTAGCACCTGATTGTTTTATTTGTTTTCTCCCTTAAGTTTAATTTTTTTAAAGATACTTTCTGTCAATTTTCAGCATTCCTGTTTTTTCCTTTTTGAAAAAATACCACTGAGTTTGTGTTTTAAGGTATTTTTTCCTAACAACAGTTTAAAAGAGTACAGAATTAGGAAAAAAATAATCTTTGTCTGAGGCTTGATAGTAAGTGTCTAAAGGCTCTCTTTGCTTCTTTGTTCAACAGTTCTAAAATGGTTAAAAACAACTTACCTGCCTGAAATGTATTTGTGATGTACTTAGATTTATCTAAAATACAGTTAGGAAATGCCTTTTTTCCTCCATTATTGCATTATAAAATTCTTGGTCACTCTGAGGCTTTTCTCATGTTTCCACTTGATTTAGAAACTTAAAAAAAAACCTAATCAAAAAACAAACAAACAATCCCAAACAACAAAAAACAATTCATGAATGGTCTACAAGCCACGTGAGCTCTGTGGCTCAAGCTTCACTTAGAACTGTAAATAGACTGTACTTGACTATTGACAGTACTTGAAAAATGAAAACAGATTAAGTGAAGTAACTTATTAAATTGCTTATTTTTTCACTATTAGAAGGAAGGGGCAGATGATTTTTGTGTTCACAATATCTGAACATATATGTTTGTTTCCCATTTGATTATGAGCTCTAGATGTCCTATATAGTCTGTAAAACATCCACCCAATGGAACAGCTGTGGTAGGATAGATCTCTTTAACACTGTTTCCAATTATATTCTTCTTTGCAGTTTGTAGATATTAAATGGAAACTGGGAGTTGCGATGAGCTCCGACACCTGCCGGTCTCTGAAGTATCCTTATGTCACAGTGACGCTAAAAGTGGCAGACCCTTCAGGACAAATAACAGACAGATCTTTTGAAATGACGATCCCACAGTTCAAGGTCTGTAATCGGTGCTACTTGATTCCGTCTCTTAAAAAAGGGACATTGTTGTGAAGGTCCAACCGTATACCTCAAGGCGTATGTTTGTGTTGCTTCTTTACCAATACAGTCATTTAAAGATGAAGCATTAAACAATTACTTAAAGCACTGAAGCTAAATACTTAATTTCATAGCATTTAGTTCTACATCACTTATCTGAAAATGCTAATTTAGCTGTAATTGATATATTCTTGTACAAATAAGCCAACAACTGAAGACAGACTTTTGGGTCTTTCTTGTTAGTTATTACTCTTACCTTATTAAATTTATGGAATATTTGAAATCTGTGGAACTGTTCCCCAGCCTCAAAATCTAAAACTTGCGTTAAGCTTAACATTTGTCTAATGATTGGGAATGGAGGTTGATCTGCTTTGTCACCACTGGCTCTTAATTGCCATGCCGTCATCTGGAAACTTATGTAACTTGGTTTAATTTTGCATAAATGTGGCACTTCTGTTGTCATGCCTGCTTAAAGGGCCAATATGTCACTCAGAATATTGCACAAGGTTACAAATAAATACTTAGAGTTCGACTGGCAGGAATTTGAGAAGGATATTCTGAATGCTAAGGTGTTGTGAAAAATTGCATTCATTTTGGGTGAAACCTATTTTTATAATTTGCTGTTCAGCTACTATAAGAAATGGATGCTAAACTTGAGAAGCCTGGATTATTTCAGATGGGAATAGAAATATTTGCATGAGAAGGTTTTTTGGTGTTTTATTTGTTGTGGTGTGAGAGCTACTTTGTATTTTTCTTTCATAGCATCTTCTATTAATAGGCAAACCAAAGCAAATAAGGCATCGCTTGTTTAGATTTAATAGTGAATGTGTCCAAATGCCAATTCACCTACAAAAAGAGAAGGAGAAACTTTCAGTTCAAGCTGCAAATTGTAACTGGAGGAAAGAGGGAATGCGAGAAGCGTGGATTGTGATTTTTGTGCTGTTAATACTTTGAACTGCAGTTTGAGCTTTTCTTTAAGCAACTGAAATTTATCTTAACTCTTGCTTTTTAGAACTTCTTCAGACAGTTCAAGGAAATGGCAGCTGTTCTTGAAACAGTTTGAAGAGAACTTTTTATTTACACTGAAATTTTGGACAGACTTAGGTCAAGTAAACTTTCCATTCTGCACAGGGAATAAAGTGCCATTTTTCAGCAAGGTATGTATCCTTGTCTTTGACAGGTATTTGTGAGCATCATCCTTGCATTGCTGTGAAGATTTCTTTGCTTTTTGAATGCTTGAAGCCAACTCTGCAGTGTTTGGAAAATGTGTCCAGCTTTGTTCATTCTGATAGAGAAAAGATCATGATATGTACAGAGAAGCATCACTGTAGACTTTCTAATATTAATGAGTAAGAAACTACATTTTTAACTCTGGAGTGCGGAAAGATACCTGGAAATCTTCACTGGGGAGATACTGAGAGAACTATAAATCTCATGTTAACACTTTTGTCTGGAAAATTGAGGTGCGCTTGGACTCAAGGGCAATATTAAGGAGTGTATATAAAGTTACACATAACAAAGCATTGTGTTATTCTTGAAGAACAGCAATGTCAAGTAGTTGTAGGTATTTGCAGACCTCGCTTCCAGTCTTCTTTTAATAACTGGAGAATGTACTTGCCCAAACAGCTTGTTTACTTCAGATACTTATTTCCCACCACCTAGGCTTATGAAAACTGAGTTAATGCATTAAGCTTTTCTGCAGATCCAAAATTTTTTCTTTGAAATAAAGCCCAGACACTAATTTTAAATGAAGGTAAAAAGGTGAATTTAATTCAAAACCATTTAATATATTTTTGCTTTTGCATTTAATCCAACTCTTAATATGTGGCAGTCTGCTTGACGTTTTGATCAGCAGTCTGCTTTCTAATTAAATTGGAATATTGATGTAGCTGCCTCACTCCAAGCCCTGAACTAGAAAAGTCAAGAGGAAACTTGAAAATTCAAGCTGGAGTGTTAGCCAAGCACATCAAAAAAAGGACCACACTAAAAGTCAGCAAGATTTCTTTTTACTTTTTGTATGGTGTTGCAGGAATCCACTAGACTGTTGCATATGCTTAGTCTCAGGCAATATCCTAACCAGCAGAAATTTTACTTTGATTCTGAAGAATGGGGGCACTGCCAAAGGGGGAGTGATAAATCCAGTGTGCTTGCATGCCTTCCTTTTTTATATCTTGAGTTTTCCATAAACAAAACACAAATTGCAAATACAGTGGCGTATCATAAATACAATACTGTTGCATTTCAAGATGTGCTGGTGATGAAATAGAGTAAAATCTGGAGAGAGATAATTCAAACTGCTAAGCAAACTGAAGTTTATGCTGCAACTTTGCAACTTCAGAATGGTAGAGGCAAGAACCAGTTTTGCTGGGACAGATCTTCAAGTGATTTCAGGCTCCCTGAAGTGAGAACACCTACCTTTCTAACCCACTTAATTTTTTATTAACTTCCTTAGAAGGTAGCAGAAAGTCATGGGTAAAGGTTATGCTGTATGCATTAAAATGAACTGCAGCACATCATGCATGCTGCATACTGCAACCCTTTTAATAGAGATATACATCTCACTATTTGGGCATTATGCAGGGTGCATAAAAACAGTACTTTGGAGTTGCTTAGAAGCCCAAGTAAAACAGTGTTGGCTTTAACAAAATAGAGTAGTTTTGAGCTGTGGCCACTCAGCTGGATGATACTTCCTTTGTGCTGCTGAAGTACAAGGTGTTTGTATTGTGGTTGGAGAGAGCAGATTGCTCCTGTTTGGGATCCTCAGTGGAATGTCTCAAAATGGTCTTGGGAACAGGCTTCCCATTTGCCTTTTCCCTGTTGTCTGCAAGGGCTTAGGGCTGAACATGGTGCAAAATATCCTCTCTGTGTGTGGAAAAGTGATGTGTGAGCAGCTGATTTTTTTTTTTTAATTTGCAGAAGCTGGAGTGTAAGGCTCATATAACTGGAAAAAATTGTCCTGCTTTGGCCTAGTGAGTGAATTGGTTTACATCAATGCAACAGCTACAGGAAAATAAGTTTTGTTTTTAAGTAAAGCTGGAGCCTTACAAATACTTCCTGTTTGTTCTAGTGCACTTAAGTTCTTCATATCTGGAAATATTTGTGCCTTCATTGGAACTGAATAGAAAAGCAGATTTAATTAATCATGTCTTAACTTCTAGAAACAATCAATTTAGTAGATGCTGGAAGGTAATGAGTAAACTTTCAATTACTATTTTTGCTTAGTCCATCACCAAGAGGAGAAAGTTGGCACTCTTTGAAAAGTCTAACATGTTGTCAAGTCAAAAATTCTAGAAATATTAATGAATGTTTTTTTACATCTCTCTGAACTCCAGCATGTTGTAACTCTGGCTGGAAGATGCCTGGACATGTGTGCTATACTAGTTTACTGTCTGAGAATTTTGAGGTGTTTATGGACATCTAGGAGATGTGATTAAAAGTTGGCTATGTACCCAAACTTCTGAGATGTGTCCTGATCACTATCAGTAAGAATTCCTATACTGAGTAATGGAAGAATTAAGTACTTTATTAGGAAAAAAAAAAACCCACCAAACTAATAGTTTGCAGGGTAGCAATATTAACATGTTCAAACAAGCTGTTGAATTGTTTGTCTATATGTGCAGAAACCAGATCACTTAAAGAGAATCAGGAGTCATTGTGTGTTCCTATGTCTTCTTGATTGATAAGAAATTGTATACCAATATTTTTGTAAGTCCACCACAAACAGTCATTAAACATATAGGTAACAAAGATAAAGATGGTCTGTGTTTTATTTTAAGCCTACTGCATCAAAGTCTATATTGTAAATACTGTAATTAGTAAACTTCAGGAGTAGACTATGACTAAACTTCTTCCATTATTAAATTAGGATGAAGTTCAGGCACATGTGGTCTGTCTCTGTGATGGGGTACCAAGGAGCTGAGGGATAACTGCAGGCTGCAAGGAATATTTGTATCAATTACTTACCACTAGACAAAACATTTTATTGAACTAGGAAGAGACAGAGGACATATGAGATTAATGAGATTTTGCAGGAAATTGCATTCAAGTGGTTTTCTTTCCTTAACTGTATGTAGGAGTGAAGTAAACAATTTTCAACATTTGCCTGGAACAGAGCAAGAGGAAGGAAGAGGGGTGTGAAAAAATGGTCTTGCAAGGTAAACAAACCCAAAGGAAGGAATAAAGAAGGAATCTCCTGGCAATGACTGTCTGTCATCACATGACTTTTTTGTGTGTTTCAAACACACCAGACCATTTGCAGAAAGCTGTTTTGTAGAAAAATGGAGAAAGGCCCACCAAATAGCTGTAGTCCTATCTGCGCACTAGTGTTTTATATACTTAGCTTCTGCACACTTTAGCCTAGTCATTGCCAAAGTAAGAACATGTCTCCATTCCTACTTCCACAAAATTATACTGTCTTTAACCATGTTTTAAAGGTATGTCACTTTGGTTTTTAATGTGAACCTGTCCCTCTTTATTTTTTACTTTCCTGTTTCAAGCCTTTGCACTATGTTTGGACACCTGAAGATACATTAGCTTGGACCAACTAAATACAAAGGTACATTGATAAACTGGGGGAGTGGAAGAATGTTTTTTCTTCCTGTTTGCCCTGTTCCCTCTGGTGTTTGAATGTTTTATTACCCTCTTAACTGTGGGACTAATGAGAGGGTAATTTCCACTCCTTTGCAGAGGCATGCAGGGCTCTTCTGTTTAGCCCTTGCGGGTACTAGAATAACACACACAAGTTCCTGAGTCATTTAATCTATCTGCAGCAAAAAATGCCCCGTCTTTGAAGAACTTTTGCAATGGGGCAGAGACTTAAAATTCTGCAGTCTCCAACCTATCTACTACCCTGTGGTGGATCATGGTAGCAGTTGTTTCCCAGATGGATTTTTAGTTAAATGTTATACACCTGTTGGTTGGGCTGCTAGCTTACTGGGCACTTGCTTAGTTCCCAAGTTCAAATTATATATAGAATAGTCATACATGTATAGTACATGAAATAATAAGTGCCTTGACCTGGGTTGAGCTTGCACACTGTGCTGCCACTCTGTCTTCTCTTTCTGAGGCTGGGTCACTTCATGAACAGCTGGATTTGCTTGTCACTGTGCCATTTGGGCTAAATGTTTGTTTCTACTGTACAGCACTGTCCATAAATACCCATCCAGTTCCACTCTTGGTGCTTAAGTGTGTGAGAAAGCATGTGTGTTAGAGGGATGATCCTCAGCATTCTTTACACTCAGTCTGGACTCGTTTGAAAGACTTCCTGACTCTTGTTTCCAAGGCTTTTCTGAGGGGAAGGTGGAGGAACGACCTGCCATTTGAACTGAGTTACTGGGATATGTCTATGATTACTTATGATTCTGTGTCATTGAAAAAGGAAGCTGAGATTGCTGATCTTCTCTGTGAAAGCTAATTTTAGCATTTCTGGGTTTCCTCTTCCCTGTACTACATTTTCTTCCTATGGCTTATTACAGTCTAGCTGCCCCAGCTTGAGAGCTGTTTCTGTTCCATGTCTGTAGATGCCACAGTTTCCAAATACTCTGTTAGCTTTTACATTACAAATATTTAATTTTTACAAATTTTATTTAAAAATATAAATTTGTAAATATTTATATTTTTAAATTGGAGATTTTACTGTCAGATTTGTTCTTCTCATACTGAGCTTTGGAACAGTAAGCTTTACTATGCATATTAAAAAAGAAGGAAAATTCTATTTTTTTCATACAATAAGCTTCTGTGCTAAATAGTATTTTAAGAGGAATTTGTCATAGCACCGGTCACCAGGTGGCACTGCTACACACAGTAATCCTTACAATGTGTGTCTGACAATGGGATAAGGACTTCATCTTCTCCCTTGTGTAGCTTATATCTGGAACTGTGCATATTCATGTCACCATGACTTCCATCCTACTTACTACACTGTAGAGAAATGCTCTAACTTGTGTTAATTATTAAAAAGATGAGCATAAAGATTTCAAGTGATGTAAACAAGACTTAGCATTTTAATAACAGACCATATACCATACATTGTATATTTGCAGTAGCTTAAAACAGTAAGTTAATTATACTAACAGTAGTTAATTACACTAAGCATTATGACTTGTTCTTTAAATAGTATCATGTTACACTTCTGTTGGGGCCTATTCTCATTTTACATTTTTTTCCCCCTATTTATACATATCTCAAATATTTTTCTAGATCTGTATCTCGTTCATAGAGTAAGTGATTTGCATATCTATCTGAGGTTTTCCTGCAGTTTAACCACTCTAAAATCCTTCTTCCTATTTTGTTATGCAGCCTTGTTTTCAGGATCTTTATGCCACACTTAGGGATATACTTTTCTGCCACTGAAAGTGGCCCTGTTGCTTCATTTCCCTGTGAATTACCTCTGAATCCCAAAAATAATGTTTTGATGTTCTTGGTACTACAGAGGCTGCAAAGAATTTTTCTTTTGCCTAGTATGTCATCACTGGTGTGTCTTAGACAGGTTACAGGTGTTTTTAAAAAATAAACAAAACCAAACTCATCTGGGAGCTTGGCCAAATTAAAGCAAGACCGGCTTCCTTCCTGGTGATGCTTCTGAACCAGCAAGTACTGGATGCTGCAGCCAGGCATGAAGCTTGAGAGGGGTGTTAAAGTTTACATTTAAAATGAGTAGAGGAACATAAGTGCGTGTCTCACATGAATCACAGGTGTGATACGCAATGCTGCTTCTCACAGTTGGGAATGTGGGAAGACGAAAGATGCTTGGCAGTTGACAGAGTCAAGGCAACAGATGTTGATTTACCTTGGAGAGAGTCAAGGACGATGAGAAAGAGGATTAAGGGGTTCCCATCTGTTCTTTTTTTGGCAGCTATGCTGGCACTGTTCTTGGTCTTGTGCTGGGGCTACAAGTGCTCTGTTGTTCTTGGTAAGCTGCACCTTCTCTTACCCAACATACAGTACAGGTGTGAACTTAGAATAACATTTTTAATAGTGATACACTGTTGAAGTCTTAATGATATTTGTGTTTTTCCTCTTGGAACAGATATTTGTGACCTTTGCAGTCAAAGTACTCCTGCTTTCCAAAGCATCTATATTCTGTATTATTAGCAGATCTGCAGTAGAGTGCAGAAATATTAACCTTTCTAATCTGTTGTTCATCCTTTGTAATAATGTATTTGTGGACTAATATCAAGATGCCCCTTTCAGCTTTAGCAATGACAAGAAATCCTGTCTTAGTTTCCATTGCCAGGGTGTTGCAGGGGGACCGAGATCCCTTCCAAATCACAAAATGAGATAGAGGTAGTGGGTACTGTCAGGGAGAGAAGTGGACTCCAGCAGCTGCAGTGCTCTCTTCTTCTATTTTTTCTCTTCTTTGTCTGTTACTGCAGTGGTTGGGGACTAGTAGGGAAGTAAATGTCTCCTTCATATAAAAGCAGAAATAATTGGGAATGTGGAAGTTCTTGTTGCAGAAGTTGCTCTGTCTCCTGTAATAACAACCTTTGCAACTGGCCTGAGCTGCCAACAACCACCAAACTCCATATTATCTCAACAGGGATTTTAGTAAGCTGATCTTATATCCCTTAAAATTATCGCACATGTTCTTACCTAGAAAGATGCTATGATCACACATAAGCACACCAGGCTCAAGATCAAAACTTAAATTTTAAACAAAAAAGTGTTTTTCACCAGATTCAAAGTGTGCTGTGCTATAAAGTCTGATGGGGGACAACTGTTACATTAAAGAATAACAAAATAAGAATCTGCTCTACAATCAAATGCTTCTTTGAAGAGAAACATAATAATTCAATGCCTTGGCTCTCTTAATCAGTCCTACATTAAATTGAATAACAATATACTGAGCACAGACACAAAATGTGGTGGGTCGCTGTAGGTTCTAGAGGTGTTTATGACATTTCTATCTAAGGATTATTCTCCTCTGAACTTAGCTCATTCCAGTTCCCCTAAATCTGTTTTTGAGTGGTTCTTATTGGCAGAACAAATTATAATCTGTCATTACTATGAGAAAAGATTAGTGCCATTTGAGAAGGAAAAAAAAAAAAAACAAACCAGCAAACCACCCAACCCCCTGTCAGATTAATTTAGTCATTTTTACTGTGTCAAAGTGTCTCTTTTGCTATTGAAATATCTGACTGATGTCTTACTCAAACCTTTGTCATTGCATTTGAAACTCTATACAGCCTCCAAATAATGAAAATTGTATATGCTGTAGTGATGTTCTTACACACCTAATAGAGGAAGCACCAGAATTTCTCTAGCAGCTGAAGTTTAAAGCTTTGGTAATAAGCAGAGTCTACTGGACTTACTTTCCAAAACTTCCAATTATATTTCCCAAACTTAGAGTCTTCAACTATGACTGGGTAAATTAATAAAATGTTTTCTAAAATAAAAATATCTATATCTGAGACTTTACTAAAAGGTGAGCTTGAGAGCAAGATAAAATATGACTAATGCAAATATGGTAGTGAACCTTGAAACCCCAGAGAGTTAAGTGACAGCATTCTTAGAAAAGCAATAGGATGAAAAGCAATTCCAGCTATGGGGCATATTATTGAAATAAAGTACTCCAGTCCAGGGTGATTGAAATTACACATAAATTATGGGATTGTAAAGGCAAGTCTACAGCTCCTCTAATAACTTAATATTTTTTTCTGCAATTAAAATTGTGGCTAGAAAGCTTAGGGGGATGGATAATTACTAGCAATTAACAGTCTGATCATGTGAGATGCTGAGATCTCTGCTCCTGAAGAAATACTATGAACTGTGGTTGCTTACCATTTTGCAGGTTTAAACCCTTTAACACTGAAGATGAACTGGTGATCTGGATGTGATACATGAAATGGCTGCTGTGGTGCCATGTTCAGGAATAGTATATGCTATCAAGATATCATCTTAATGAACAAAATGTACTTCCTTTAATAAACAGAGGGAAAATATACTTACCCATTTTATTTGGAAAAATAATCTTTATGTGTAGTACTTTATTGACAAGCACATTAAATCCAAAATGTTCAGAGGCATTTACTTACATTTAGCTGACCGTATCCATGTTTTGTCACTTCAATAATATACTTTGAGAGATTTTGTATCTAATGTCTATTTAGTCAACAGCAATCAATGGCAGGTTATCAACAATTCAAAAAGTATGACTGTGTGTGTGGTTGGTTTTATTTGACCAACTGAACATGTATTTGCAGCACATGATATGGCGGTTATTGAGCATAGAACTTTAGATCTTGCAATATAGTTTTTACTTTGAATTTTACAATTTCTTCCAAGAAGCTTGACCAATAATAATAATAATAACAAAGGATTTTTTTTTTAATTGTGGACTCTTATCAGAGGCTTCGTCTGTCACATCTCTGCATGGCTGCTACATTTCCACTTCTTTCCATTTGGGATGACCTGGATAAAAACTGCTCATTCATCAAGAACAGACATGAATTTCCAAGGCTCTGTGGATAAGGGCTATGGAAAGTCGCTTTCTTTTCTATTCCACAATTTCTGATTGTTGTGAACTGAGCTATAGGGATTACATAGTTTAGGCTAATGCCTAACTATATTGTACAAAGAATTAGAGGATGATGCTTTTGTTACTGCTACAGTTTTAAACACTGGGGAGAATTTACAGGAGCAATATGCCAGAGGTCACGAGCAAAGGAATACTGTGCTCAATATGAGAGAAATCAGAAAGTTTTAACTTAAAAGGTGCATGAAATCTTACAACTGAAATGAGAAGAAGGGACCAACTTCAAGAAGAAAAGTTATGCAACTAAAGGACTGAGTTTCTAATGAAACACTATTAATGAGATGGGAGGATAAAAAGTGGTAGGCAAATTAAAGGATAAGAAAGAAATGATGAAGTAAATGGATAAATGTAGTGGACAGCTAAATGGGATTATGATGAATAATCGATTCAGAGAGACATAAAAAGCTGAAGCAAGAAGAAAGCGTGAAAACTTTGGATTAACATCTGAGAATTTGATTATGAAGGTAGTTAAAATATTAGTGGTAGAGTTTATGTAAATTAATCTTAAGAGGGATTTGTATAAAGAATTCAATAATAACAATAAATTAAGTCAAAATAACCACATCTCATATCATATTAAGGAAATTATCCAAAAGAAGAAACCACACATAACTGGTGCAGTGGTGACAACTAAAGAGTTTCAGATTCGTTTTCCACACTTTGTTCCTTGGAGAGGAACAATTTAAAACAATTTATTGGTAAAACAATTTATCAAAACTGAAGTGCATCCTTAGCAGCTGAGAACCCAGCTCTGTAGCATCTTCAAGAGAAGGCTGCTTGTTTTGTTTGAACAACATGAGACCATCAATGGCTCTGTGATTGCATAAGAGGATTTAAGCCTCTTTGCCTGTTTTTTTGGTTTGTTTTTTCCTAATGTACTGATGATTGTTTCCACATTTCGTGATTATTAAGTGTATTGCCACAGCATCTACAAACCTGGGTGGTTGTCTGCAACCTGGTTTTGGTGGGTCATATACCAAAAGAATACAAAGGGATCTAATAGCCTCGGAGACAGTGTTTGCAGCCAACTGCAGCAATTCAGTATGGAGGAGTTTCCCCCTTAGGCTGCTTTGTTAGAGCCATTTCATGATTTAACCCATCTAAAATCATTGCAACAGACGTACAAGGGGGTTTCTCCGGTGTTTCAGTGCAAGCCCAGTGCTCGGTTCACTTCCCCGGTAGTTCAAATCGCTCTTTGCGCTCAAGTGACTGAATTGCAGCTTCACGCTCCGGATGAATCACCTAACGAACTGTTCCCCAAAGGAGCGAGCAGCCTTGCTGCCCCCATTGCCCCCCAGCAGCTATCCCCGCTTCCTTTGTGCCAACAGTCGTGTCTGTGTGAGCCCTGTCACTTAAATTAGAGGCGGCTCAGGGAACCGGACTGGCAGAAAACTAGCAGTTCATTGCAGCATTAAATCAGTGCTGCCAGGAAGCGAACGGGTCTTCTTCCAGGTGCGTTGTCACAGGAGCCTGCCGGCTCCCAAACTGTCATCCTGCAGCACTGGAGCACAAAATCTCCAATTACATTCATGGCTTAACGCTAACTGTGCAGACTGAGCAACAAGAAATTTTTTAGGTTTGTGATCCAGAAAATTTGGCCATTATCATTTAACTACCTCCCTTGTACAATGTAGTGTACAACACCACATTTCAGATATTAATGTGTGCAAACGGTCAGCTTGGGAAAGCAATTCCATTCTGGCTTTAACTTGTACACTTTTAGCAAATGTTAAAGCTGGTGTCCAGCCTAAGTAAGACTTTTGCATTAGCTGCCCTGTTCTAAGAAAAGCTCATTTTAGCATGTGGTATATTTGAGGTCTTTCCAAGTCAGAATGTTAAAACCAAAAATTGCAACTGATAATCACAATGCATTCAACCAGATTATTAAACTGGGCAAAAGAGGAGTAAAATACTTTGCTCAGGAAATGAGCATAGTTGCTTGTAAAGCTATTAAAAATACCGCTAACACGACAGTTTTTGTGTCGCTTCTGATTGTCGTGGGTTGTGTCCTGCTGTGCTGGATGACTCGTCTCTGCCCAAATAACCTAGCACGCAGCCTCAAATTACACGGAGCAGCTCTTCAGCTCAAGCTACAGATTTGTTATTTCTAGAGAGGGTTAAACCGGTTGCCATAATAGCGTGTTACTGGGAATTATCGCTGCTGTTGCCACGGATGTAAACACAAGGGCAGTAGCTAACATTGACAATTACAGAAGGGATACGGATGCTGTGAGTGGAAAAGCTTTCTTCAGCTACTTTCTCAGGTAGAGGGGACTACTAACTAACATTTACAGTAGGTGGCGGATTTTTCTTGGACCAAATAGATGTTATCGCGATAGCGAGAGGAAAAAAAAAACCCAACACAAACCACTCAAACGCTCAAGCAGGAAAAAGAAACCTAGAAAAAAGTATTTCAAAATCAGTCGTAATTAAACTCTGACTCGGCAGGGAGACACTGGTGTGACACAGCCGCGGCAGCACCTCAGCGTGTTTGTGACAAGGCTCGTTTTCCCTGTGTGGGGGAGAACCGGCGGAGGGAGTGGAGCCCCGGGCGGGGGATGCCCCGGGGAGGCTTCTCGCCAAAAACAAAACCAACTCCGAAAAACCTTGAGAGCTTTTGCAAACGGGGCGGGGGGCGTCCCCCTATCTCCTTTCCTCCACCGCTCGGTGACCTTACTCCCCTTACGGACGTCGTCGTCCTCCTCCTCCCTCCGCGGCCGGTCGCGTTGCGGGGCCGCAGGGAGAGGCCAGCACCGCCCAAGAGCAGCGGGACCAGCAGCACACGGCGGAACGGCCCGCGGCGCGGCGGCCACGTTGTATTTTTGTTTGGAGCCCGGGGCGGCGCCGTCCCGCCCCTCGGCCGCGGGTGGCCGAGCCGCGGAGCCCGCTCGGGGCGTAGCTTCTCCGCTCCTCCCCGGGGCGTTGAGGAGGAGGAGGAGGAGGAGAAGAAGGAGGGTGACTCTGCCGTCCTTCCCTCCCCGCGGGCTGACCCCGCACGGGTAGGCAGGGAGGCGGCGCGGCTCCGCAGACGCACCCGGCGGGATGCGCGCTTAACAGCGGCCCCGGCCGAGCGCAGGCCCCGCCGGCTGCACCTGGCGCCGGGGCAAGCGGGCGCGGACCGCCGCGCCCTCCGCCCGGGGACATACCATGGAGAAGCGAGGAGAGGGCGGGCCGCTCTCCCACCCCCTGGAGCCGGAGCCCGAGCCCGAGCCGGAGCCGCAGCCGGCGCCAGCCGGGGAGAAGCGTTTCAGGCTGTGGTATGTGGGCTCGTCGTGCCTGGACCGGCGGACCACGCTGCCTATGCTGCCCTGGCTGGTGGCAGAGATCCGCCGCCGCGGGCAGCGGCAGGAGCCCGGCGGCGCCCTGGGCAGCGGGGTGCCGGCCAGGGAGGTGCTGCTGCTGCTGGGCTCCCCCACGCTGCGCTGTGTGCCCGCCGGCCCCGCCAGCCCCGGCCCCGCCGCGGGCCCCGGCCGCCCCGCCAGCCCCGCGCCCGCCGTCTTCATCTTCGAGCACAAGGCGCAGCACATCGCCCGCTTCATCCACAACAGCCACGACCTCACCTACTTCGCCTACCTGATCAAGGCGCAGCCCGACAACCCCGACTCCCCCATGGCCTGCCACGTCTTCCGGGCCACCGACCCCAACCAGGCGAGTGGCGGCGTGGGCAGAGGGAGGGGGCGCTGCCCGAGGTTTCCCCTCGCTTTGCTTCCTTCCCCCGTCGCCCGAACGGGACCCCAGGCGCTGCCCTGCGCGATCGCAGCGGGGTTCGGTGTGTTTGGATGGGGCAGGGCAGCGCAGCGCTTGCGAGGCGCTGCGAGACCGTAACCTCCGCAACACACCCACCCGTGGAGAGAGACGGGGGAGCGTCCCCGGGGTCGGCAGTGCCCGCTGGGCTCTCCCCGGGGCAGCCGTCCCGGGGCTGCACCTGCGCTGCACCGCGCCGAGCTGCTCGGGCGGCTGCAGCGCCCTCGGGGGCCGCAGAAAGCGGGGCTGTGGGCACAATCCCGCGTGGCCGTGGGGTGCTGTGCCACCCCCTGTCCCGAGCGCATGGTGCATCCACCTGCCAGCCTGGGGGTACCAGCCTCTGCGAAGGATGAGCTGGGAGATGGAGCTCATTTCTTTCTTCTCGGTCTCCCTTCCATAGGGAGGCCTGGCATCCTGCAGCGGCTCAAGGGCGAGTGCACAGTTTGCTCTGTGAACAAAATGCAGGATTTGTGCTAAGCCGTCCATACGGTGGTGTAGGTGTTGGGAAGAAATTGAGTACCGAGGGTTGTGTTTTCACACAGAACCCCGCTGGTGCGGAAACCATCATTTGTGACCAGCGGGCCCTGTTTTGCTCGTGAGTCACGCTAAGGACACCTGGCCGTGCTCAGGCACACTTGGTACTGCTGCAAACAACCGAGCTTTGGGTGGAGACATTGTTGATAAAGTGCCAACTGGAAAAAAAAGACCCAACAGTAGGACCGTCTTTTCCTGACTCTAACAGGCTTTGGCTTGTGTATCAAATGTGCAGCAGACTTTTTTCTCCTCCCTGTTTAGAGTATGAGAGTGGTGGTGGTTTGATGAGTAGGTTTGATTGCTGATTTTGCATGGTGACAGCAAGAAAAAGGCCTTTCGATAGCAGTCCTTTGGCTCAGTATGTTAAGACATGTTCCCCTCAGTTCACAGGTATATGGAGGAAAAATGCATGCAATTAGAAATGCTGAATTTTACCGAAACCCGTTAGCCGACTTACTAAATCTACTGAACAGTTGCTTTGGTATCTTTATTTAAAAAAAAAAAAAGTTAATAGTGTAAAAAGTATTAAGAAAATGACTGAAAAAGTTCTCAGTATATTAATTTTTGTTGCAGCCAACATACTGCCATAGATAGGACATGTGAGGGATTTAGATTGCATACATAGCTGTGGCTTGAGCCATCATCAAAGATAGCACAGGCAGTATCCCAAGTGGAGGTAACTACGTTTGACTTGCTGGCAACCGCTGCCGCCCTTGCGCTTTGCCAGGAGAGAGCACGCAGGAAGAGCGTGAAGCGCAGGGGATCGTGCCTGGCAAGGGAGGAGCCAAAATGTGCTTTTAGGAGCCTGACTGTATGGACTGAAGGCATCCAAGGTTCCCGCTGTTGGCAGGAGATGCTGAATCAGATTGATTTATGGGGTAGGCCTGCCTTGGTACCATGAGTTTGTAAGACAGCCTCATGCTGCAGCATAGCAGATCCTTATTACTCTTCTGAACATGCAAAATACTATGAACGTTTCTATTTGGGAGACTATTTCTGACTAAACTTTTTATCCGTATGTCTTCCCTTCTTTCCTTGTGAAGGAAAATGTGCTTATGTGCGTGGAATTAAATCAAATTGACGCTATAGGCAAAATCTTCCTATTGAAGGAAGTTATTAGTGAGAACAAGTTCCCTTTTATAAGCTCCAATCTTTTTCTGACAAGATTGTCTGAATTTTAGCTGTCAAGATTTTGTGGTTTTTTGATGTTCTTATCATTACTGAGTAAGCCCCTTGCCTGAGGGTTACTCAGCATGTGATTTCCAGACCAAGAACTATAGTAGGGGTAATAGACACACAGGCAGCGATGTGAATCACAAATATCTTACTAACAAGCAGGTGTTTTAAAGGCATCAAAAGGAAAAGAAGGTGGAATTATTTTCCCCCCTCCTGAGTTTTGTTACCAATCATTGAGGCTTGGTTGGCTAAGTCTGTGCAGGTCTCTAGCTGTTGTTCTGTGCTTAAGGCTAGTCCTGAGCAGATGAAATCAGGCTGCAGGTTGCTAGCTCTGGAAATCTTCTTTCGAAGCTCTTAATTGTTTGTTATAAAGTAGATGCACGCTTTCAACATCTTTAAGTACGTACTTCTGTTTCATGTTGGTTATGTGAACTTTGTGGTGCGCATTAGCTTAGACAGTATTTTGCACGGCTGTTATTTTAAGGCGACCTCATTTTCCATCTTGGGCCTTAGTCACTTCCAGCCAACGTAAGCTGGCACCGATACTGAGAGGAGTGATCTTGTCCTCTTCAAACCTCGACCCCTCGTTCCTTCCTCTCAGCTTTGTCCTCGTGGCAGCACAACTTGTTTGTGCAGCCGCGTGGTGAACAGGATCAGGGAGTTGACGGACATTAAACTTGGCTTTTCCCCCACCTTCGCTGGGTTACTTCCAAGCCGCTTCCCTCTTTTGCTTTACTATACAACCCTAATACCATTTACGGCAAGAGGAACAAAATAGCAATGAGTGACCAGCAAGAAGCGGGGAATAGCCTTTTCAGCAGCTATACTGACTTCAGGCTAGCTGGAGATAATCATAAAGCCAAAGTAGTTGGTAGTACCAAAGTCTGGGTAGTTCTAAGTTCAGCAGTAGCTCTGAAACGAAGAAACAGTGCAGGAGGTGTCGTGTGGTCTTTGAGTTAGAAGGCAGCTAGCCGTAATTTTTAATGGTAAATTATGAAAATGAGAAGATAATGCTGACTTCCAAGAGATTAATGCTGGCACAGTAATTCATAAAACAATGTAGTTGACAATGAACATTTTGGCTTTGAGCCCATCGTTTTGTCCAGCAGTGGTATTGTGCAGGGTCTAGGCTGCATGTACGTTCCCTGTGACCACGAAAGGGGCTGCTGTTCGCAGGAGAAAAAGCAATACTTTTTGCTATTCCCTGCAAATTTCTTTAGCAGACGACCAATAAAAAGCCAATACGATACGTGCTCTGATAACATCAGGTGGGAAGATAACATTTTTTAGTGTTATTTGCCATGACCAAAGGAAAATGAGAGAGAGTGAGGTGGTATGAAATATCTTTACATTTTATTTGAAAGCCAAGAAATTGTAGGGAAAGCTGAAAAGCAGGAGCCAGTGGGTTGACTCTTGTTCTGGAGCAGTACTTTGGCACAGTGTAAAACCCACAGCTCAGCTGTCGGTGTGGGGGTGGATGCTAAAATGCCTTTATTGGTGTATGAGGGGGGAATCTCTTTCTTTTTGCCCTATATTTAAAAGGGGCGAGAAAAATTCTGGAGCTGCCTGACTGGTGAGTATGGGAGCAGAAGTTTTTTGCTTTTTTCCTCAAAATTGTTGCTGTCTTTGCCACTCCTCATAACTTCTCAAAGCAGCAGCCAGCTGAAGTGGATGAGGGTAGTTATCTGGTTTAGTGCTGGCTAGTAGCTTCTGAATAGCAGCCAGATACCTGTTAGTTCTGTATTGTCGTCACTTGAGAATTGTCTAGGATGCGTGGAGTCTGTCTGTAGACATCAAATGATAGCATTGTCTCATTTTATATTTGGCAGATTTTCTTCACAAACCCAGGAAGAGATTATTTTTTTTTTTAAACCAAAAGTTAGCATTTATAAATATATCAGGCATGCCCTTCTCCCAGCCACCAAGAAAAGCCCTTTTGATTAGTGTTTTCAAGCTCTACTTCAATAGATTTTTACCACAAAATACTGATTTTATTCTATAAACTAGATTTTAGTTGTGTGAAACGAATCAATGCTGTTTGACAACTGCCTTGAGTTCCCTGTTCTCTAGAGGAGAAGCTTATGGTCTGATCTCTTTCTGCACTACTTTTTAATTACTATGCTGATCTAGACTGTGCATTTTCTTCTTGAAACATGAATAAGCCTGGGTTTTTTATTATATTTTTTTAACTTGAACTGGCATCCTAGATCTGGTTATACTATAATTTATTCTTATTACTGAAGAGAGTTGTCTCCTCCACTTAAACAAGAACTTACTTGATGCATTTCATGTTCCTTGTAGAAACCTTATAAGCAATGGTCCAAATAAATTGTTATGAGGTTTCAAAACTAATCTAAGCCGGCCGTGAAAAAAATAATGTCATGCAAGACCTCGGTAGGGTTGAGCTTTTTGTGTAAAATCTATAGCTGTGATATTCTGCTGTAACCATGTCTTTGGGGGACTAGGCTGTCTCAAGGCAAAGCAGAAATAATGGAGCATTTTGCTGACAAAGTAAAGCTGTGATAAGAGGTAGACGGTGAGAGAGAAGAGCCAGAGGCAGCCTGCCTGTAACTCAGATCCCTGCTCTGTCATGTTTGTCTATTCCAAGTGTGTTAGTAGTCTAATGTATTTCAGTAAAGCAAGGCTGCAAGACAGTTTATTCTGAAAAACAAGGCATCAATACAAACTCTTTCATTTTAGCTATTCAAAGGAGGCTTTTATGCTGTGATAATATCACGTTCTGTAAAGCTTCTTATTGAAGAATGTAAGTTAGAAACATTTGAAAAAGAAAGTTCGTAGTTCATGACCTTTACATTCATATTTCTTTTGTGCTTTGATTTTTATGTGACATAGCACAGTCTGAATGGTAGCAAATTCTTGGAATATTAAGTACATAGGTACAGCCTTGTTGCACTTCATATTAAAATGTTGCACAGGTTGAGTCATTTGATAAGCTGTGTTTTGAATAGGTATAACAGGCTGGATAAGAAGAGATGGGCTCTGGGTTTTGAAGGATTCTGCAAGAAATGGGAGAGATGCAGGGTTTTGTTGCTAAATTGGTTCAAGTGCACTTTGATTGCAGAGGACAGAGGTAACACTTTCCTATTAGAAAGATAGCTCGTCCCCGTTTTATCAAGAAAACAAGTCTTAGAGAGACCAAAAAAAAATTTCTCCAACTTTGCGTGGGTCAGAATTTCATTCATGAGGTGGCAAACTGAAAAGAAATGACTCAATACAAAGCATGGATGCTAAAAGCTTGCAATGAATGCAGAATTGTTTGGTGAGCGGCCTCATTGTCCCCAGCCCACATGGGCTGCACAGCCTTGGATGAAAACTCTTGCGCTCTTTAATTTCTTTTTTTCTGTTTAAACAGTGTCTGACTTAAGACCTGAGAAGTGGAACTGAAAGTTGGGAGCTTAATGTTTCATTTTTGTTTTCCTTAATGATAGATTTTGCACTTTTTTTTTTTCTGAAAATGAGAGTACTCCTCACTTTAGGCTTGTTGAACTCTTTTTGAGTTCCAGTTTTGAACATCCTCTCCATGATAGTTTTCTGCCACATCACAAACAGAAGAAATAATAAAACCATTTAAACAGTTAACTGTTTCTGAATGCCAATAGGTAGCCTTTTTATCCCTCATTCATGTTTAGAAGAGGAAAGAGAGAATTGTTTTAAATACTATCATATCTGCTTTGTTTGTAGAAAGAATTATTTCCTTTTTCCTTCAGCAGTTCCTGAGAACCACCCCATTATTTGGAGAGTAGAAGCAATCTTATGGAGGATTGTATTTTCAGAAAGGCAAAATAAAATATAGAATGATAAAGATATGAAATGATGTAAGCTCACTGAGAGTGGCTGTAAGTAAGAAAGTGATTAGATAATAAGGCTATTTTATTTAAAGAAAGGAGCTTGGAGCATCTGTGTGTACCAAATCAAGGCTCCTCTTCTGGTAATCTGTTTGTATGTTTTTCTGTCCTGTTTTTCAAATGTAGAGGCAGTTCCTCTTAAAAAATAGTTAAAAGGAAAATTGACTTCCAAAAGAATTGACTAGTTCATGTATGTCTTGGCAACAGGGAGGGTCTGATTTTTAGGGACGGTAAAAATCTCAGACCAAAATGCTTGAAGCTAGTGCTTATGAAAGTGAATGCTAAAAAATATTCAATTTCTAGACAGTCACTGCACAATAGTAGTGTGATTTGCTCCTAACCCACCTTGACTCGTTGCTAGAGTTTGGTGTAGCATTTGATGTGCACATCTCTTCCATCTGCCTTCCCCATTTGCCTGGAACTCCCTGAGCCTCTTGAGTTTTTCTTAGGTAAAGTAGTGAATACAGTCATGAATTTTGGGTGTTGATCATGGAGATTGCTGTCTAAGCTATAGGTCATGCATTATTTTCAGCAGTGTTGGCATGGTCCCCTCTTGGCGACAGCTGTCCTCTGCCACCTGATTTTGTTTCCTTTGTGGTTTCATATCGTATTTGAAGTTCAGATATAAGAAAAAAAAAAAAAGAAAATATTTTATTTCCGTGTAGCTTTTATCATTTGTCCCGTATGTGAGTTTTGGTATCATCTGCCTACACATTCTGCACTGTTCTGAGACACCTTTAGAGACCACAAGGAGATGACTGGGTAGAAAGACCAGACGTACTGGAAGTCTTGTATAGATCATTAAATAATGTGTTGTTTGAGTGCAGCTGGAAAGCAGACTTAAGGCCGCCAAGTGACTTAATTCATAAACAGGAGATTTGTACTTTTCTGTTCTGTATAGACTGTAATATTCATCACCTTATGTTCTGACACAAATAGGTACATCAAGACCACATGCAATAACGTGGTTTCCAAAATAAATTGGGGCATTAGTAATGGACGACAGGGTATGATCGTGTCATGAACAACTAAATCTGCCCTGAGGATGTCTTCAGAGTGCAAAAAGGCAATACAGAATGTCAGAGAGGGACAGAAAGCATGAAGTGTGGAAGTAATCGCCCCAGGGATAGATGAAGTACGTGACCTCCCGTTCATATGATCTGTTTTGGGTACCAGAGAACATGCATCAGTTTTGGATATGCAAGTTTTCATCCGCAAACATGGTGTTTGTTGGTTGGTTGGTTTGTTTTTCCCTCCCCACTTTCCAGGTGTATTAACTAGGTGAGGTGGGCAAACAAACAAATTTGGTTGTCCTGCAGAGGTGGTGATTGAGTCTTTTCGGCATTGGTCAGAGGTAAGCCTGTTTGTGCCGTAGGGGATTAGTTCTAGTAGAATATTTAGGGCTGCAGGGAAAAGGACATGAAAAACCAAACAAGCAAACAAAACCATGTGCATTCACCCCAAAGGGCTCGTTTTGGCCCGTATTAGAGTCTTAACTTTTATGTCTTTGTAAGAGTTAACTACATGTCTTGAAAAATCCAATTCCTCTTCATTTGAACACAGTTGTGCTTCACCAGCGCAAAACCTGCCATGGTCTGAAGCTGCTCCCTCTGGCCTCTGCCTCTCTCTCCACAGCAGCCATAGGCCTTGAAATGAGCAGCATGGTGTCCCGCTGGTCAAAGCAAAGCCTGCTTAAAGCCATCCCGCTTCTACATGAAATCGGCTGCTTAGTCCTCCCTCTCCCTGCTGCAGGGAATTAGCGTGTCCAATGAGAAGCTAATGACTCGATTCTCTCCTGGAGGGGATGGTGCTGCTGGGATTTCTGCCGCTCCCCGAGGAGACCCTCTCTGGGCAAAAAAAGGGAAAACCGTGGCAGCAGTGGGGCCTCTAGGTATCATTTTACCTTCCTGAGGTGAAACTTTGTGTGTCGGCTTCAGCTGCAGCGCTTAAACGTGGCTGTTCTGTCCTTCTGTGTAGTTTTAGTTATTGGCGTCAACAGAACAAATACCTACAACGTATTCTTCAAAGGATGTTGTACCATGAACACTGTTCAGACAAGGAACATGGCAAATAGTAAGTACATGTATAATGTGTCTTAAATTTTGTTGTTCAATTCAGAGCCTCTGAAAGTTGTCGCACACTAGGAAGAAATTATCTAGATGTATTACAATTCCCTTCAGTTCGGATCATTTGTAAGACAGGCAAAATATTTCGGTTGAACCACTGCAAAAAAAGAAAAATTATTATTATTTTTTTTAAAGGGCTCTGCTTGGTGCTTTGGAGGAATTGTATCTACTAAATCACAGTTCCTGACTTTACAAGTTACTTGCAATAGTGAGTTGTCTTCATCCCCACTCAAATCTGATTGCTTTCTCATTGAATCCCTAATTTCCTTGTTTATTGTTTTATCTCTTCAAAATTAGATAAGCTTTTACAAATGAACTTTTCTGGAAATTTAGAAGGGCAATATGGTAAGATTGTTCTTGTTCTGCATCTCTGGAACTGCTGAAGATAGGAAGGATTCTACAGTATTGGGCACATGGCACTTCTCTGAAGGATTAAATAAATTTAAAATGCAAGCATGGGAGACTTCCTTGTTCAAAGCCTGTGTGAAAGACTTGCAGAAGATAGTAGATAAGATAAACCAAAGGACCATAGAAGTGTGGCTTTTTCCCAGCTTCACCATCCCTGGCTCCGTGGTTTTCTCCCTCTCACTACAGCTGACTTTTAAAGTATATTTCAGTTGTGAAGTTCATTTTTGCATGTTGATACACCTTAAAAAGCAGCTTTCTTTGTTAAAATGACTGGGCTTATGTTTTATTTCATTTCTCCTCTTGGCGAGGATGTGTAGATCTGCACAGTGCTGTTTAGAGATCCTTGATGCCTTGAAAAACATCTTGTGGAAAGTCAGAATATTATCCTCTGGGGCATAGCAATGACTGCTTTCCAGACTGTTCACAATTTTGCTTTTCCTAGCAAGATGAATAAATATTTGTTTTTTAGGATGCTGATGTTAAATATATTTCATGTACTCTGTGATGCCAAGATGGGTTTCCTGTTATGTTCATTTAAAAAAAAAAAAAGAGAGCAATGTCCCAGGAACTTTGGGAGCAGTCAGTGGTCTGTGGGTTCTTGAGTATTTCTGAACTAGATTAAATATTCAGTAACAGAGCAGTGAAAGACTATCACATGCAATGCTCACTCATTGAAACATATTTTTATATGCCTTCTCATAATTTGTTCCTTGCTTTGGCTTGATTATTCCTAACAACTTGATCTCGAGTTACGGTAGGATTTCTAAATAAAAATAGAAGTAGGGTAGTACATATTTAACAGAGCCGTCTTTGCCAGAGAGGAACCAGTTCATTTCTTTAGGACCGCTCGGCTGGAAGGGTAGAAGGAAAGCAACACATAAACTCCAGCTAAACCCTGTGTTGAAAGCTGATGTATGACCTTCAGGTTGATGTCTATGGGTGGACTGCAGTACATGCACAAAGCTCTGTGGTTCCTGCTTGTCCCGTGTCTGTTGTCGCCTGCACAATTATGAACTCCGGTAGGTGGAAAAAAATAGTTATCATTTCTGCTAGCGTTCAGATTAGAAGGAGAAGGGATTGTGAGTACGACCTGCTGCCATGCTTGGCAATGGAGATAAATACCAGACCGCCCTCAGTGCCATGGTACTTCTGTGGCAATCTAAGCAGTTTAGGATACAAATTGCAAAACAGTTTACTGTAACTATACTTAAAAACCCCAAAACAACGAAAAAAAAAAAACCCTCACCAAACAACAACAAACAAAAACCAAACCCCATAATTTAATATGCTGAATTGTTGCTTATACGTGCAAATCCCATAGCATCTGACAGGAGAGCTTTCTGTGGAAAATAGTGCTTTTTCTGGAACATTTGGTGTAGGCTTGTATACAAGACTTTTTTTTTTTCTAAGAGAAAGATTTTAAATAAGTATCCATTTTGTAGAAAAAACTTCCGGCCTGACTTTGTGGTCATACTCAATGAGAGTCCCTTAATTTTCTGTGCAGCAGGACTGCAAGCTTGAGCGGTACAAAAACAGCTTGCAAAGAGGATCCACTCTTTTTTTGTAAACCAGCCGCATTATAAATAGAGGCAAGATGTTGGCTACTCTTCAGCAGCACTTTTTTGGGCCAACCTTGCCAAAAGAGAAAATAGAGTGGGCCTTTCAGTAGGAGCAGCATATCACACTTTTGTCTGAATTATTTATGAAGAAACACACCCAGATTATGCACGGCATATGTGTGCACGTATTCAGATTTAGCCCTGAGGAAATTGCTGACCTAAACAGGGGAGCAGAGTGGGAGCAAGGCAATATGGTTAGAGCCAGCTCAGAAGGAGTGGGTTTACATCCTGGCACTGTGCCTCGGATTCCCAGTCTGCTTAGTGCTAGAACTAAAAATAATATCTGCAGTTTAGTGGGGTGGCATGAAGTTTACAAAATAAATAAGTTTCCTCCATAGTAAGCTTTTGTCTGCAAAAGCAGCACAGAAGAGGGCAATGTAAAAAAAAATAGAGCACACCAGTTGATCTGTATGAATGCTTTTTGGTTTTGTCTTTTAGTTTTATTTTAATTTTTTTATTTTTTTTTTTTCTTTGCTCCATGTGCAGGTTGTCCTTAAAATATACAGCATCACAGTTGGGAGTGTGAGAAATGTGGAGACTAGCCCAGACTGCTAGGTTAATGAGCTTGGTGTTTCTGTATGTAACCAAGTATTTTGTTTCTGTATGTTCACCCACCGTTCTGCACTTCATCTGTTTCACTTAAGATCATACACTTGCTAGTTGTTGTGTGGGAATCTGAAAGGGAACTTTCTCTGTTTAATGAAAATTATAGGTTAAAACTTCAGCAATCCTTTTTAACATTGCTGTCATTAGTAAGCCGAACAGAAGCTTAGCCGTTTTATATCTTTCCTAAGCCTAAATTTTTCAGATTTGACAGGCTATTTGATACGCTTCTGCTCAGAGTTTTCACATGACCACCATAAAATAGTCAGATTTTTAGAAGATGATTAATACTTGATTTCTGCAGTACGAGAGTGCATGATTCAGCTGAATTATGTTACTTCTGCTTAGTTTCAGCCTCAGGCAAGCCAGGGATGTATATGTATAGGTTTCTGTGTATTATCTATCATGTAATGCATCATTATCATATAAACTGGAATATCATAACTTTCCTATGATACTAAGCTTACAGTTTCATTCTGATGCTTTTTTTCAACATGGCAGTGCTAATTCATTGTTATCCAATATTACAGGCTGGGTTGGCAATTTTTTAGCTATTTAGTCCTGCTATTATGCTTTGCCATTGTACTATTACATTTCATACACATAATATACCACCACCTGAAAAACTCCTGCTGAGTTCCACTGGTTTTGATGCTCATTTTGCAGATCTTAAAATTCTTGCTGTAGCTCTGTGGGAGACTCAGAATGCTCTGCGGAGTCCCATGTGTTGTTGCCCTCCTGTAGAAACACAGCACTCAGCTCGTGTGTGCCTACACAGCCACGTACATAATTGTTAACACCTAATAAGATAAAAACACGCTGGTAAAATTCTCAACTCTGCTGTATATTTTAGCCTTTATATAATGATTTGAAGCATCTGTATTGTGCTTTTGTGGGTGGGATTACTGATTTCAGGTAATACCAGGTATGGTGCAAGGTTTAAATTTGGACATTGAGTACCTGGAGAGAGTGCAGAGGAGGGTGATGAAGCTGGTGAGGGGCCTGGAGCACAAGTCTGATGAGAAGCAGCTGAGGGAACTGGGGCTGTTTAGCCTGGAGAAAAGGAGGCTGAGGAGAGACCTTATCGCTGTCTGCAACTACCTGAAAGGAGGTTGGTGTTGGTCTCTTCTACCAGGTAACAAGCAATAGGACAAGAGGAAATGGCCTCAAGTTACACCAGGGGAGGTTTAGATTGGATATTAGGAAAAATTTATTCATGGAGAGGGTGGTCAGGCATTGGAACAGGCTGCCCAGGGCAGTGGTGGAGTCACCATCCCTGGAGGTGTTTAAAAGACACGTAGAGAGGTTCTTAGAGACGTGGTTTAGTGACAGTGTTGGGTTAATGGTTGGACTTGATGATCTTGAGGGTCTTTTCCAACCAAAATGATTCTGTGATTTGATGATCACCTGAGTTTCTTTTCAGAAAGTTCAAACTTTATTTCTGTGTGATATTCTTCTGTCCATCAGTTATAAAGTATTTAAGTCTGTTACCTGTGTGACATACAGAAAATACTTCCTTTCAGCCCGGTACTGGGCCAGTTTGCTGGGAATGAAGAGTGGCTTCATGGTGTCCTGTTACAGAGGTCAGTTAATTCTCTTGAGTACACTGCACCACGTGGGCTCCCCAGCCACATTACAGGGAGCAGCATCCATAAATTGTAATGGATCGCTGCTTCTGGGAGGGCTGTTGTTATGTACCCACATGAACCCTGCATGAAACTATGCAGGGTCCGCTTCGTGCTTTCATCCAGGGCTTAATTGCTTTGGGTTGGTTTCAGGGGACTATTCAGTCAACAACTGAAGGTTCTGTCAAGAGAGCCCTGCTCTTAAATAGGAACCAAGTTACGCAAGTCTGCCTGCCCAGATTGCACAGTATGTTCCTATAGGATCACCAGCTGCTGGAAGGTCGTACTGCTTTACTGGTCTGTGGCACGTTTAGGTCTTTATACTGCTTGAAGTATCATCCTTCCATCAAATACAGCAGTCTCTCGGTATTACTACATCATAAAAATGTCTGGAAGTTTTCAATTTCTACTAGTACTATTCCTATTAAAATGTCAAAGTATCTTTCAGCTCAGTTGAGTAAGCAGGTGGATAAGGATCTGGCAGGTTTCTAATTCAGATTCAGTACGTGGTGCTACTGTCATTTGGAGCCCTACAGAGACATAAGAAAACATAACAATTTTTGTTGGCATGTAGATTTGCTGGCCTTGTTGTACACGCTGGGAGCGTTCATCCAGAGGAACACATTTCTTCAAGGTTGTTTTCTCTAGTTGATGCCTGTGAGTGACCACGCTGAAGTCAGGGTTAGAATGGGGAGCCTGGTACAGAAATCAGAGCTGCCCACAGAACAGCAAAGAACACAGAAAACTGTGAGATCCCTTACTGATTGTCAACAGATGCATTAGTTTTCGAATTTGCAGGCTTTTCCAGTCTTTCTACCATATGTGTATACAGGCCTACTGATTATTATTTTCTCATGTCATGTCTCTTGCTCTTCTGTTTTTTTCAGCTCCTTGGAATTTTCCCAATCCAGGGTTATAATCTATTTTTTGCTGGAGTTTTGTGTACTGCATGCAGTACTGTTGACCAAGCAAAGTCATGATTCTCACCATAGAGGGGGGAAAACAAAGAAAGAATCATCCCTTTCCCCCTACTGTTTCCCTCAAGCCTGCTGGCCCCAAATTAAAACTTGAAAGAAAAAAAGCCATTCATTGTTTCAATTGCATGTTGCCAGGAGTTCAGCTTTTCAGAGATAGCTATCAGAATTATAAAAATTTTAACTGTATTCCTTTTCATATTGCTAGTAGCAAGTTTCATGTTTTAGAAATATCATAAAGACTAGCTTCTATGTTTTGGGCTTCTTTTGCCATTAACTTTTCTCTTTTTTTTTTCTTTATTTTTTTCTTCCTATTTTCTATCTCTTTTTTTCCTCTTTTTTTTTCTTTTTTTTCCCTTTTTTAATGTATGTTCTGGTATGGCTGTTTATTGAATAAAAACTTGAACAGAAAATTTTACTTAAAAATAAGCATGCATGACAATCGCTTCAATTTTAATAGAGCTTTTCTATTGTTTTCACTCACTCAAAGTTCCTTTGCATTTAAAGTTTGCTTTCACCTTCACCTCCTTTTTTTAAAACACGTGGCTTAGCACATGTTTATTTTTAAGTCAAGACTGCATGTGGCCAATGAGAAGTGAAAGTTAGCTCACTTGGCAATCAAAGTTATCGCGTCATGTTTCAGAAAGAAGATATGAGTAATTAAACAAAACCCCAAACAAATGAAAAACCCAACCTCTGTTATGGAGAGAAATGATGCTGTGCTGTATGGGTAAAGGCTGTAATATTAGCAAAGTAGCTCCCAGAGTGTGACATGAACAGCTGAGTCACTTAGAGCCGGTACCGAGACAAATTGCTGCTGAAGGATGCTTGTTATTGCACAGCAGCTGCTACAGCTGGTAGATTGCCTGGTTAAGAGCAAAGTAAACCTGAGCCCGGTAAGGACTGCTCTGGAAAAGTACACTCCAGATAAGTGTACTTTAATCTCTGGAACACTTAATTGTTTAAGCAGCATTTTCTAGTGCCTGAAGTTTTCAGATGTGCGAACATGCTCATGACATTGACATTATCACCGATTTCTAGTTTTTTCTTCTGCATGAATCCACTGGAAATAGTAGCAGAGGGCACTTTCTTTTTCACTGTTAATACAGTTATAGTTCATATATCAAATTATAAAGTTAATATCTGTCCTTGAAAAATGCCTTGGCTATAACTTCTCTGCATCTTAATGCAGTGCAAGGTTACTGTTGTAAGTCGCTGTGCTAATCTTGTATGTATCTAATGAGGTTTGGATGTCTTTAATATGAGCCTCAGAGTATGCTCTCTGTGCAACTACGTAAAATTAATCCTTTCAAAAATTTATATTCAGTTTGTGGTCATTGAGGACTACCTCTGTTGGAAGATTGTTTTGACAGATTAGTTCTTAATAATGATTTTTTTTTTTAAAGCATGTTTAATTCCTTATGACAGACGTCCTGGTAACTATCAAGGAAATATTTTCATATATAAGATGCTGTTTGAAATTTGATTTGAAGATGATGTCTACCTTCCTTAATAGTGCCTTTGCTTCCTAGCTGGCAAATGCTTTTTTTTGAGCAAGCAGGCTCAAAACTGAGCATCAAGAATAACTTGCAGGTCCTTGCCCCAGTGCTCTGTGGCAAGGGGCAGAAGGTGAAGATTTTAACAAGCCCTTAGTTCTTTCATTGGACTTAAAGAAGCTGGCAAGTTCATGGGGACTTGAACTGGTATATCATGGAATTTCAAAGTGCTGTTTCTGAGACAATATGGCAGTGTAGGTTAAAAGTAAGGGGGAAAGAGGGAGCAATTCTCCTTCTCCATCAGGGAATTGTGACCCTTCCATGGGAGTGCTTGCAGTCTGCTGGAGGAGCAATTAGTGGCAGCTTGGAGGCAAGGGATGCTTCTGGTGTCTGTGATAATCGGGCTCCTGAGTAATTAACAAGTGGAAGGAATATATTTGTCAGAGTCACTTCTTGAATAGTGTTATTTCTCATACCAGGCATGGTTAGTTGCTAGTTTGCTTACAAATGTGTCATTACAACTTTACAGGCTAAATAACTATTTAAATACCTTCTTGGGTGTTGTACCCCCCCCATTAGTCATGTAACCTCTTGCCTCTTTTCCTTTTGGTGCAGGTTCTCCTCCTGGCTCTATGGTTTTTTTTTAATCCAACTTGGATCAGGAGGGTTCAACGTCATGGTTACTAATTTATTTTTCTGCTTTACTGAAACTTGCGTAGTTTGAATATAGTAACATGAAGGAAAAAAAACCTCACACCAGTAGTAATTTATTCAACTAAATTACCTCTAGGCCCTCACGGATGCAAGCACCACCGAGAGCCAGACCTTTGTCCTTGTCTCTTGACCAGGGAGCTCCGAGCACTATGTTAGGTCTTCATCACCCATTTCATCCAGTGGCTTCTTTCTGTCAACTTGGATTGTTTCAGTGTCTAGCAGCAGTGTATATGACAGAGCATACTTCTTGCTCCAGCCCACGGAATACAAACAGATGGCACCAGCTAAGGAAAGTGAATAGCAACATTAAAAAAATCACGTATTTGGAAGGGTGCTGTTGCGTGAAAACGTGTTTGAATTCCTCAAGCATGGCAGTTCCATTCATAAAAGTATCGCTTCTCTGTGCCTCTGTGGGGTTTTTTGTAGGTTGGAAATAAACTTACCTCATTAGACTAGATAGAATCTTTTAGAGATGAGTAAATTTAAAAGAAAGTACTGATGTGTGTGGTGTTTTGACTTTATGTGTGGAATACTTCTGAAGACTATAAAAAAGATTGGATATTTTCAAGACTAGATTGAGTCACTAGCAATGCTTAATAGTCCGGATTAATAAAAATGCCTCTTTTCAGTCTTTGGGGATCTCTAACGCTTGTGTAATTCTCCAGCTTCTCTGTGAAGGATGATTTTATCTCTGTAGAATTTTCCTGCAGCTTCTACTATTATTGTATTTTCTCAAGCACAGGTGACTTTCACTTTGCTCTTTCAGATTCTGAGTATCTAATGTTTATATATGAGAATTGCCTCTTTTGCTGTGCACCCCAAGAATTCCCCAGTGCAATGATATAAAGCAGAAACATCCATGTGTCGCAATAAAAATACATGAGAGCATCTAATCTTTGTGAAATAATTTGGACGTGACCAAATGAAACTGCGTTTTTCTAGCTGGTTCTGCAGTTTCATATAGAGGAATCTGCAAATATGGTACTGATGGCTGCTGTGAACAGCATGAGTCCTGTTTGAACAAATATCAACCTCCTGTTTGTGGGACTGATCCTCTAAAAAGTCCGACTCTATATATATTACATAAATAAGTTCCTTTCCTATGAGCCTTGCCTTCTAGATCACTTGCTTCTCAGCAGGGATTGTATATGTAATTTCTAATAAAGTACTTCAGGTTATTTCCCGGCTTGCAAACAACTGTTCTCGATGACCTTGCAGTCACGCTGCCTCGTCGTGAGCCGCAATTCCTGGTTGAGCTGGGGACACAATTCTGCAGCGTTATGGCTCGGCTGGCACAAAGGGACCAGTTATTGCACGGAACTACGTTATTCTGCTAATATCTGTTTGCTTAAATGTTTAGAAGTGCTGATTCTTTCCAAGCTAATTTCTAAAGGCACAGGTCTTCCAAGTGTTCTTGGACAAGTAAAGCTGGCTTCAGGGAGCTGGCTCACCTGTGTGCGTTTTCCAGAAATAGGCTGTAGGCCCAAAAATCTCACTGGGCGGGTTAATCTGAAGAGCATCTTAGTTACGTCTTGTTTCTGCATTTGTAAATTTTTATTTTTACCAAGACCTTTACAAACGTTCTTTTACTTATTTGCTGGCTGGTTTGAAATGTGCTTTAATAGGAATACATCTCAGATGTCACCTGCCCCCTTCCAGCAGACATACTTCACTTTGCTGTGAATTATCAACCTTAAATAAGTACAAAATATTATGGAAATAAGCTGTTAACTTGATTTGCCACAAACTCTAGAACCTGCTATTGGATCTCTCTTCTAAATACTTTTTTTGTTTGTTTGTTTTTAGTAAGTTGCCATTTTAATGTGACAAACTCATACTTTGAGATCTGTTGGAAAAAGTAGTTTTTTAGAGGTATACCATAGACTTTAATGATGAGGGTATTGCTCTTTCACAAAATCCCTTTCTTGATTGCAAGAGCCCCCATAGATGGCAGAATGCACAAAAAGTCTGTAGAAAGTAACCTGGCGACAGTTTCTTGTATACTTATTATTTTTACCATGTCACAAATATTTTGTCTTACACCTTGATGTCATTGTTAACTGCTTCAAAGGGTTTCCTGAGCTACTTGTTACTATAAGATCTGAATATTTTATAAAAGCATTATTAAATTTATTTTTTACATTTGTGAGAGAAGGGAAGAAGTGTCTTTAATTTGCAAGGAAAAAAAAAAGTATTTTTAAAATATCTATTACATCAGTGCTCAATTTAGGGTGTTTAGGAGCTGTCTTGACAAAACAGTTGATATATCTGGATATTATACTGGCTTCTGTTCCAGCTGTAACTTCCCAGCCTTCCAGCTCGTTGGACACCAGGGCCTTAAATCAGTCACTCAGCCACTGATAGGTGCACAAAGTGTTGGACACTTAAGAGATGCTTAAAACACTTTGCTTAGCACCATGGGAGACCACAGTGGTAGAAAAAGAGTACACAAATGATCTCCTTCCCTGTAGTTTATCTTCTGTGACTACAAAATCATCCTCCTTTCCCGATTTCTGTTCCTCAGGCCACATACAACATATTTTCTTATAAATGGAACAGGCGGACTGTCTTCCACTGCAGTTCTGGTTTGTTCTCAGATTGTGTCCTTTTCTTTGATATGAATGAGCCAGGGATCTTGTAAATTAAAAAAAAAAAAAAAAAATCAGTCTTCAACCACAGAAATTTTCAAGAATCTCACTATATCCACTGCAGGTCTTCCCGTTTTGAGCTAACTGGATAACTTATGGCAATAGACGAGACATCCTCCAGTGGTAATGGAAAAAAAAGCCCAAACAAACAAATGTTAATTTTTTCCAGACATTTACTGAGAGAAAACGTTTTGAATGCTGGACTGAGAATTATAGTGGGTACTAAATTCTACATCCTGATTCCAGCTCACCTTTGCAATTCCTTTGCCATTGTAACTCCTTCCCAGTTTGCAGGTTGTTGCTGCCTCCGTGCTTGTTTGCACTCAGTGTGACTCTGACTTCTTGGGTCTTTTTCTGATCTCTGTGGTTTTGTCACTGTTTTTGTATTGGCAGTCCCTGGTGTGACACAGGTCCCCATCAATCTCTCTTGCTTCCTTTTGCTTTGTTCCTTCTGTCATGTGTTTGACCACAGTCTCTGTTACTCTTTCAGCTCCCTCTGCAGTTCTCTTTCTTCTCTTAATCCTTTCTGGTCCCTGTTTTTCCTCCTTACCGTTCCCTCGCTTGTTATCCAAAGTCAGTATTTCCTTGCTGCTCCTGAATTTGTGCATTTGGGCATATTGCAAATCCACTGTGAGCTGTGTTTGCAGGCAGAAATTGATAAAGGTTGTATGAAAGTACTTTCAGGATCTGGTTAGCATCTGGGGGATGTGACCACTTTATATGTACAATTATTAGTGAATACCTGTTAGCCAACATTTTGCAGAGATTTATAATTTGGATAGATTTTGGTAGAGACAAGAATCTCAGAATATACACAAAGACCAAACCGAAGAATTTGCGTGTCCAAATACCTTGGAAGAGTTTCTTGCAGTGATTGATTATTTATTTATAAGCAGGAGCCAAAACTCAAAAGTATAATATAATAGTTCAGTAACTGAACTGTTTTGAAGATGTTAGTCCAGAAAGCTTGGCAAATTTGTGATCAGAGCCTTGTAGAGTGAGCTATTGGTTTAGCAGAGCCTCCTTTCATTCCAGGAGACATGAGCAGTCTTTATTTTGAAAGTGTTAACTGGGGAAAAAAAACAATCTAAAGTGATACTCTTCCATGGAGGAATGGGCATTATTTTAAATTGCCAAATGTATCATCAAGATTTTCATATAGATTTTCTGGGGTGTATGGGAGTGTCTCTGTAAGACATTTTCAGCTCAGAAGTGATGAGAATTTTACTAAAAATGTGAGGGGGGGAAAAGGGAATGAAGCTGAATATGTTATGAGTTAATCCAGGCACAGACATGAGTGTGTGGAAATGAGCGATTAGGTATGTTTAAAACATGTTCAGATTTAACATAGTGAATGTTTCCTTTTCTGTGCTGGAGGTTATAATAGAACAGACAGCGTTTTGAAAGAGATTAAGAGAAATTAAATCCCTGCTAATTCCTGTTATTCCTTTGAACTTTAGACAAAGATTTCCATTTTGGTGTTAGTAATCATTAGTAAAGGGCCACATGTTCCCTGTCTGGTGCTTGCAAGTCTATGTTACAGAATGATAAATCGGTATTTGAAATCCTGCTGATGGGTAAAATCAACTGAAAGCTCAACTCCCTCACAGAAGAACATCCATCCTACAGATGCAGGTTATATAGGGTCAGAATTTTGGCTCATTCTAAAAGATGAATGCTAAATGTGAGGCAGATCTCCAGAAAGAGTTGAAGAGACGAGAAGATGGGTGACTTGCCTTTTGGGCATCTCATTGCAGCCCAGGTTTCTCGTGCTGATTCTCTGAGAGAGAAGTACAGCAGCAGTTTAATCCAAGCCAAGATAACGTGTATTTTCTCAGATTTGGGGAAGAGGGATGTGTTCAAACTCCCTTGGCTTTTGCTAGATATGGGATGATTATTTCCTGTGTGTGAAAACAAGAAAGCCGGGAAAATCTCCCACCTTGTTTGTTTGTTTGTTTCCTTTTTCCACTTAAAAGACTGAAATCCACAGATGCCTTTTGTATTTTGAAAATACAATACATAGAAATTGCTCGGCATTTTTCAGGCCACACCTGTAATCCTGTGTTCAGTTTCGGTCCCTGCTGTACAAAAACATGTGGACAGGCTGGAGAGAGTTCAGAGAAGGGCCATGAAGGTGATCAAAGGGCTGAGAAGCTGCTGTATGAGGAAAGGCTGAGAGAATTGGGCTTGTTCAGCCTTGAGAAAAGAAGGCTCAGGGGAGACCTCATCACCGTGTTCCAATATTTAAAGGGTGGCTACAAAGAAGATGGAGACTTCCTTTTTACAAGGAGTCACATGGGAAAGATGAGGGGTAATGGGTACAAGTTGTTCCTGGGGAGATTCCAATTGGACACAAGAGGGAAATTGTTCATTATGAGAACAACCAGCCATTGGAATAATCTCCCCGGGCAAGTGGTGGATTCCCCAACATTGGACACATTTAAGATTCAGCTGGACAGGGTGCTGAGACATCTTGTCTAGACTGTGCTTTTGCCAAGAAAGGTTGGACCGGATGATCCTTGTGGTCTCTTCCAACCTGGTGTTCTGTGATTCTTAAATGTCGTGTTCCTTTTGAACTCACCAGGGCATCAGACCTTCATTGGCCTAGCAACCACACATTTGGTGGGTACCTGGTTTTGCTACATGCGTGTTAGTGCCTGACCTCCCAAGCATTCAGCATTCTGCAAGCAGCACAGTTCTACTGCTGCTTAACTTCATATGTTCAGAAGTGTTGTTTCCATCCATGTTTTTAAGAGAACTTTGTGCACCAGAGCACTGTTGTTTCACTCCAGGTGGGCTGACAGGCCAGCCAGAGGAACTAAGAGAGGAACCCTAGTCTTTGGGGGTAGGAGAAGCTCTAAAAAGGGAGACTTCTTTTTGAGATGGTCTTCAGGAAGGATAGAAAATCATGATGCAGTTAGCTGATTCTTTGCTCACCGTCTCCTATTCTTATTTCTGAAAAGAGGCCAGGAGACAGCATCTTCCTGGCACAGCAGTGTTTGGTCATCCCTTGTACCTTAAGAGCAGACAGTAAAGACAGAATACTTGGACTATATATTTTATACAGTCTGGAGAGCTGGTGAGACCCATATGTGAGGTCCAGTACTGAGCCAGCTTCCGAAATAAGAGAGCCCTGAAGAGATGCTTTTTAGGTCAGGATAAAACTAGGAGGTAATTGCATGTCTTAACCATAAGCATCTCAAGCCAGTAGCACGGTGTAAGTTCCCTTGATGTTATGGAAAAGGTAGATGAGAATCCAGTCTATTTCCATAATATTTCAAAACAGCAAAACTGGTAAATTAGAGACACTAGGAAATACTAGAGCAGTATGCAGTTCAGTAAAAGTAATTTCGTTTTAAAGAGAAAGACCTTCCAATAGCATTAAAAGTAATTTCACAGCTGAAATTAATTCAGTCATGCCTCTGTAGTAAAGAGAGCATTGCCCTTTCTATTGCCATCCGTGAAAACTGCTCTTAGCTGCATTTGAATTTGAGATGTGATGGTTAGACTGATCTGGGCATAGTTGAAAGCAGCTGATCTCATTTTGGAGAAGATATTTCCTAATAAATCTGTTTATCAAACAGTTTCAGAAGGAAAATTATTACTCATGTACTGAATTTAAATACAAAGGCCAGCTTTTTAAAGCCTTACTTTTAGTAATCATTCTAAATATACAGCAGCTACTTTTTAGAATATGTTAACATGTATTAAGGGCAGATACGATTTGCTTTGAGAGGAAAAGTCTGTCAGCTCTTAAAATATCTCAATTTGTCTAATACTAAACGTAAAATTTCCTGAGAGAAAGATGTTGAATATTTTGAAACAGTTTTTTATAGTTTCTTCAGATTTCCCCAGATTTTCAGTGATCATAACACCTAGATTACCTGTGAAGACAGGGGTAATCTGTCTGCAGATACTTCAGTTTCTCTTTGAAGTTTCCAGCTATATTTATCAGTAGTGGCTGCTTGGTCTCTCTTCATTCTCATCACAGAGCAGACAAACTGTTTTTAATCACTATCAGGTATTTCTGAATTCGAAACAACCAGTTTCGAGAGTCTGAATTTGAGGCAGAAGCAAATTTGGTGCCCCATGTCTATTCAATATTACAAATTTGTTTAATAAGTTTAAAATAAAGAGATTTTATTTTTAAATATGAGCTAAGATGCAAAGATCATAATTCTTTACCTACTGTGGGCTGAGGCAAATGGACCTAATGCAAACAGAGGTCTGTTAAAATACATAACACTTCAACTGGACAATATTGTGGACCATATACTTTATTTTAGAATTAGGCTTTACAGAAACAGCTGATTTTACTTGATGTCTGTTGTTAACACAACTTTTATTTCAAGTGGAATTTATCGTGTGCTTTTATAGGTCCAGCTGATTTGCACTTGAAAATATTTTTTAAAAAACTAACCCAAGTAGAATTAAGCATTAAAAATTCATAAACAAGCTGAAATGTAATTTGCTGAAAGAGAGAGAGCATCATGGAGTCTGACTTCTTTTTCACATAATGCTGCTAAGAGTGGTCACTATATGGGAAACAAGCAAACAAACAACACCACAAACAATACACAAAACCAAACCAACCAAACAAAACCAAACAACAACAACAAAGAACACCAACAGTAAACACCACACTTGATGGAAGACAGTCTTTCAGACTTCCTAACTTTTGAAGCGGGTTGGAATTGTGCTGTGGAGCATGTCCCTTCATGTCAAAATGGCACAGCAGATTCAGTCGTGCATCCAGCCAGCATCCAAAACACCACATCCTCACCCTTTCAGCAAGAATCTTGCCATTTACTGGGAATGAAAATAGTAATGAGTCTGATTTCTGCAGTTTTATATACATATATATGCTCACCCCAACTACAGTATATGATAGAGACATTTCATTCATTAAGACTCTTTCACAATGTGTTTTTTTTCTGTTTTGTTTGTTTGTTTTTTGTTGTTGTTTTTAAATACTGTTAATGCGCTGATGAGGTTCAGAAACCTTTGGAACAGACTATGGCATGGGAGCAGTTGAGTGTTCAACAGTTACTTACCAGCACATCGTTTGAATTAGGATTGCAAAAGGAAGGAAATTTCCATGGGAGATTGCCTCATGTACCCAGCAGAATAATAGTCTATTTTAGTTACTCAGTGCAAGTTTTACAGACCTTTAATTTGAGAAAAAAAAATGCTCTATTTTGCACAAATAAGCTGCACAAATTGCCCTGGTTTAGTTTTAAAATCCAAGGTGGGTGCCAGATTTGTCTTTACAAGGAGAAATCCATAGGGACCGTTTCTTGATGTCGGAAAGTAAACTAGGTTCTTAGTTGATACTCGTAATATGGGAGACCGGGAAATGTTTGTTAGCTTGTGACTCTGCTTTACTCTGTCCATAGCACAAGGTCTGAGTTCACACCACCTCCTACCTTCTTTTTTTTTCGTTAGACATAAAGCCCTCAGAGCAGGAGGTGAGATACAGTGCACCCTAGAAGACACCTCAGTCTGAAGACAAAGTCCACCTCATTTTTCAAAGAGCATTGTGGAATAAACCCACCTTGTGGAGTTAACACTGCCACGTCAGAGCTGTTCGCATGCTATGGAAAAGGGTCAGAATCTGCCTTTGGAAACTAGGCATACCAAAATAAATCCATTTTCCTCAGAAAGTGGAATTGCTTTCTTATCAGAAGATGGTTTTTTTTCTTCTGCTTTCTACCCATTTTTGAAAGCAGATGTTTGGCAACCAACCATCTCCAGACTCCCAGGTGGGAAGACTCAAGCTGCATGCCAGATCTGTTGGTTAGCTGGAGCTGATGCTGGTCCCCCAAGCACTGGTCCTGTCCTCTGAGCACCGAGTCAGAATATGAGAATTCCTAACATGCATTTCTTTAGCCCATCACTCATATGTTAGATTTTTTTTGTTGTTGTTTTTTTAAAGTTACATATATTCTCAATTTATAGTGGTTCAAGGTTGACCACATAGCACCTTCTGGTTTAGGGTTCCTAATACGAATACAGTACTTTAAGCCTTTATTGGAAACATCAGAATACTTTGATAGAACATAAGATGCAGGCACCATGGGCAAGTATTGTGTTATGCAAGCGCTACTTCTATTGTATTAAAGATTAACACCTATGTAGAAAGTTAATCAGGAATAAACATCCTGTGCTGATAAGGTAAAAATCACTCTCCATTTAATAACCATCCTTATTTTTTAAGAGTTCCCAAATTCTATCTAAAGCTTGGGTTTTTTTAACCGGACATTGGTCCATGGAGTAGTCAGTCTCTCTCTCTCTCTCTCTTTCTCTCTCTCTATATATATTTAAGAATTTAGTTGTTTGCAGTGACTGACCTTTTTTTTCCTTCGAGTTTTCATCTTCATTATTAAATAAAAAAGGTAAATCTATTCCTTCACTGTTCCATTGTTGCACTTTGGGTTTTAAGTACAGGTAAATTCAGGCTGGTGAAAGTATTGGCTAATCTCAAAAATATGAAATTAATTGAACTTGCAAGTATTATTAAAGGAAGAGGAAGCATAAATTTGCCTCAGTTCTGTTTGATAAAAAACAGTTACTGATGCTTTTAGTTTTGAACTCAATGCTTTAAAGTATGAGCTGTGCAGTCCTGGTTTTTTTAGTGTACCTAGCATACTTTAGGTTAAACATTTATTTTAAGTTAAAGCATGGGTTTAGATAATGATTTTCAGTACAGACACAGTTACCTCACTACAATAGTAACTGTTGTACTAAAGGCCTATAATAAAAATAAAATAATAAAAAAAGAAACACAGCATAAAGTAACATATACGGAATAGTTCGTTCTACCAGTAACATGTCAAAAAAAGATGACACTGCTGCTCGGACTGTGAAAATTTCAAGAACATTTTTCAAAAATTAAAACTGGTTAAATGGGGAAAGATTGGACTAAGAAAAAAATAGCATATGCCTAGGGGTGAATTGAGACATTAGGGAGAAAATAACTCGAAATCTTAATGAAGCACTAAATGTAAAGGACATTCTTCAACATCTGTAACGTGTATAGGCTGAGAGAGTCATTATTCATTTTGGAATATTAATTTGCGTTTTGTGCTTCCTGTGGATTGGCTTCCCAGTCTAAGTTTACATTTGACATAAAATACCATAAAAGCACATAAACCAACAAGGAAATGATGAGAAGTAAGAATGCCAGTGATGCATTCTGAAGGGTTTTCTCTAAACGCAACTTGAAAGCACGATCGTAAAATTTCCAAATAGTTTTAAGTATTTTTGGAAGTGTCGAAACTCAGAGATTCCACATGGTTTGTAACTAAAATAAAAAGATCATATGTAATTGAGGAAAGCACCGTGCCAGATGACTGGAGTCCGCTGAACCTTTCCTTGGCTGCCTCTCGCAGTACCAAAGCCCTGGGTATGCTTATTTCTGGAGTTTGCTCAAGCTCTCAGCGTCTTTGCTTTATGATTAGCTATTACAAGTTCTTTCACAGTCAAAATAAGCTGCTGACTCTCAGAAGTGGAATAGGAGATTGTGATTTGTGCTCCTGAGGTTTCTGGGAAGAGATTAAATACTCCTTAGCATCCATTAGAGAGGCTTTAGCGCTGGGCCAGGACGGTAAGACTTGCTTTCTCTCTCATGCAGCTTCCCTTAAACACCAAAAAATTCTGATTGCCTGTGTGATTTTTTTTTCATCCTCCTGGACACACAATCCAGGCACTTCCAGGGCCACCTTTTCCCCCTCACCATTTAGATATAAAAGAACACAACAAGAACTAGTTAGTGGAAGCAAATGTGGGTAGTAGGTACTTGGAACCGGTGGTCGTGCGGTCATTTTCCTTGTCTCATACAAGCAGGAGAAGATAAAACCACAGTGACCATGTGTTATGTTTCTTACTACCCCTACCTATATTTAAATCTTTTCCTGTCACAAGCCTTATGCTGCTTCTCCAAAGGAGAAGCGTGAAGTGTCGGTAAGGATATTATGAGAAAAATGCCTTTGGAGAGGCCCTATGTCTTCACCTGGGGAAGGAGGATGCAAATGTAGCATCCTCAGACTTGCTTCTTCTTTTCAGGCTCTCTTCCAGTGCAAAGACAAGTCTACAAAGCTGTCCTGTTATTTTGAAGTTCCTAATATTTCTAGCAGTCATCAGGCTGCTGGCCAGAGTGTTTGATTGTGTATAATTTAAGCTGTTGTATTTCAATTGAAGGGGAAGGATGTCAGTTATTTAAGGCTTCCTCCAAAGGTTTTCAGAAATTATACACGCTTTAACAATGGTGTTAATTACACCAATAAAACATTTGCATCTCAGCAAAAGCTATTTTGGATATATTTCTTGGACTATTTCTCTCAGTTGCTTAACTGTCAATTTCCTTGTTTAAGAGCTGTCAGAAAGGTTCCCAGACTGGTTGAAGACATCAGATCCACTAGATACATTGGAAGGTGACTTGAAATTTTTAAAACCAAAATCCTGTAAAATGGAGATAAACAGTGAAGATGTTTCTGCTATAGGCATTCAGTTGAAGTTATTTATACTTCATCTGCTTCTATATTTAATTATGTTGCAATTTAAGTTCTGGTTGGAATACAGCTACAAGATGACATATGATGCTTTTAGGCCGTGACATTGTGCTGTTCTTTCCTGGAAAAAAAATAGTATATTAGATAAATTATGCCATAGTTGACAGGGAGGATTAATTTTGACAGTAAGCTTTAAAGCAATGGGATTGGAAAAAAATTTAGCACATGTACATATTTGCTGAATAACCTGGATTTGCAGATTATTGCATCTGTGATGCATTGCAAATTAAGACTACTTGAAGGCTTCTCCACCTTCTGTGCCTACAACCATGTTCTTAGTCTCCATAATCTGAAAAGCTTTTTTCCTACTGGATTAGAAAGTGCCAAAAGAGTAACTCTCAGCTTTGTTAACCAGTTGGTTTTGTAATGCAGTTCAATAGCTATAACTGAGCAACAGCAAACTACAAAAGCATGTGGTTTCCTAGTTACGATTTAAAAAAAAAAAAAAAAGGCAAGAAAACATTTATTTGGGAAAGGGAGAAAATGGTAAGTTTTTATGATGTCTGTTTTAATGCTTTTATTTAAGAATAAACTTTAATGTTTCTTGAGGGGAGACTGAGCTGTAGGGAGAAGCAGCACAAGCTGCAGAAGAGCTGAGCAGACGGCACCTGGAGCTGCCAGAAACACCAGGGGAACAGCAAAAGGAGGGAAAGCAGTTCAAGGGCTCTTCACATCTAGTTTTGGATGTCCAGTGATAGATTTGCTGTGGCTCTCCACAAGAAAGCTACAGGCTAAGAGAAATCACGACCTCTATATACAAAGGATGCGGACATTCTCTAACCATATGCTTTTACAGTGGTTTATAGTTTGCTGTATTTTACTACATTATTTCGCATGTTCTGTAGGGTGTGTTCCATGCATATTTTTTTTAAAGCTTCTAAATGGTTAAGCACCTTCCATCCAGAGTTATATTTCTGAGTGGGCCATCATCTTAATAGGTCTTTAGTGTTTTCTTTGTGTTACAATGTCAGCAGTGCTTTATCTCACCCTAAATAGAAAAGATTGTATCAGACAGGTCCTGAATAGCAGGTGCAAAAGCAAAATAATCCAACAGTGTTGCTTAAATTAACTAGGGGCTTAAGCTCACAGTTGCTGAATATTTGAAGAGGCTGATTAGCATTTTCATTAGATGATGGAAACATTGGCATACGTTTTTTTCCTTGGGACACAGTGACTATTAACACCTTAATCAGCCGCCACGTTCCTTGTGCATGATCAAAGCCCCTGTGTGTTTTGCCATTAAGCAGGTGTGTTCACGTGTTTCTAATTGAGTTGTCCATGCAGAGCAGGTGGCCCATAGACCTCTTGTGCTTCCCAGTTCAGCAAGTTCTGCTGCATTCAGCCTGCAGGCTCTGCCCTCAGTTACCCTTCTGGAACTCCAGCAGCTATAGGAAAACATAGTGCAATTGAAGGCAGAAGTTTATTGTTACATTTTATTTGTCAACAAAAAGTACCCCCCCCCAAACAACCAACGAACAAACAAACACACAAACAACCTAAAACTAAACACCAAAACACCCCACACAATATAGCTTTATTTTTAAATTCTAGGCTGAATTAGCAGAACTACCAGTGGAACCAAAAAAAACTGTTGGATCAAAAAAGGCAGGTTGTCATTGAAGTTCTGGAAAGTAAACTCTCTCTGTCATTTTTACACAGGTTTTATTTGGATTATAAGCGTGTTTTATTTCCTTCTTCCCTTCCTCATTTTAAGGAAAATCAGCTAAGACTTGAGGTATACAGTCTGGCAGTACAGACACCTACTCATGTGAAGATGGAAGTGTTGTGTCCAGATCCTACACGCAGTTGATGCAGTGGCTAAAAAGCAGCAAAATCCTTGCCAAGTAAATATCTGTAAGCTGAAATGTCATAGTTGATCATTAAGAGTCCAGAGCATATTTGGAATAGCTTTTAAAGACACTGGTCAAAACAAAACATCTCATGATGGGTGAGGCATGTGTTTATAAAGGCTCAGTAAAACAGTATATAGGACAAACAGCAATAATTGTAGGGTAAGGGCCTAAAATGCAAAATGTTTTGCCGTTGGATACCTTTTGATATGATGAAGCAATCAAACACCATTTCTCCTGCCTAAATGCAGCAGAGACAAATTTGATCTAATCAAATTAGAAACAAGCATTTTAAGCAATCACAGTATATTTAATCATGTGTCCAAATCTAGACATTTGCTTTTTAGAAAATGACAGAACAAAAGTCACCTTTGTTAAACAATATTTTAAGGTAATGACATCTGAACTGTCTCTCATCTGAGCTGTCTCATCAGTTGTTTGACCTTCTATCACATCAGTACAGAAAATTAATTCTTTCAGTGTCAGTTTCCTTTCCGCCATCCTCAATTTAAAGTCTTTCTTCATGAATCTCTAGGTAACAAAATATTGATCATCCTCAGTCTCTTTCTTAACTACGTTAGAATAAGCCTAAGAAAAAATATGTCTATTTTTTATAGGATTGGGAAGTTTTTTTATGTTGTAATCCATAAATTTATAATAGTTGTAAAAATTCAGAAGTTGACAATAATTCGGGGGTTTTCTTTATGGAAACAGGTCTTGTTGAATCCATACCTATTAATTAAAAGTATACTGCCTGTGTTTGAAAATTAGTCATCTTTTCCAAGCCTTAAGTGTTTCTCCAGGTCTGCTATACTTAAACCAGGATCTAGAGTATCTATTCTACAGCAGCACAGATCAGTGGTCACAGAGTTGAGAAGTAAAGAATGGGACAAGAGCCTATGAATGCAAGATTGTATACTGCTTAGTGGAAAATCTTTAAGCACCCATCTGAGAGAAAACAAGAGTCAGATTTTGTGAAGTAGAGAGAAATTAAGTTTCCCTGACAAGTATGGCACAACAATTTTTGCTGGTAATAAAATAGAAATATTCTCGCTTGATAGGCAGATTTTTAGAAAGCATTGGGATTTGGTCACTGTCATTCATGAGTTTTGCAGCATCTTAGCTACAAGCGTCAAACAGAGTGGTAGGAATAGCAGCATTTTTTAAACAAATAAACACTAGGAGTACATTTAGCAGGAAGTTCTTCAGACCGCTTCAAATATAAGTAAATTCATATTGTACTTTTTAGAAGCACTTAAAAGCTCAAAAGAATAATTAAGCAAAGGAGAGCTTAGCAATACACATATACGGCATATAATATTCGAAGAATATAGGACCAGTTAAGCAAACTTCTAACCCTGGAAGAAAATTAATGTCTGTTAGCATCACTGAACAACCAAGGCACAATAATTCTTACATCTTTACTGTACTAGCAAGACACAATTGGAAATGATGGTATAGAATAAGTCAGGAAGATCCATGAGATTATAGCATAAATATCACTATTTAGAAACACGCAAAGTGTTATTTAGGTTTAAACTCTTATTCTCAAACTAGAAAATGGTAGTATATCTAATTTCATAACGACTTAAGCCAGATTCTGATGATTATGTAAATTTATTTCTACTTCAGTTTAGGAATGTAACAGTGCATTGTATATCAATAAATTTTAAGACAAACTTCAGGAGCATCTCTTTCTGGCTAGTTTAAGAGGAAACTAGTGAAATAACTTCAAGTACTACCTTAAGTAAACATCACCTGTAGTAAATATAAGCCTTTGAATGCAGTATCAGGTGTTTTCTATGTAAAGTCTTGGTCCCACCTTCTTAGTGCTCAGCTGCCTGCATTCTTGAGGGGAAATAGGATATGTAACATGAGTGGACTTCTAGGAAAAGGAACCCATCTGTGTTAATTTTTTATGTGTTTCAATGGAAATTTATGGTGCTCTTCGGTATGTTAATATACACAAAAGAACAGCTTTTGTAAAAGTAAGTTTTTTGTATTTGTTTTTCCTTTATGTTATAGTTCAGTATTGGTTTTATAAAACTGTGAAAGATAACAAATGGATTTAAAGAAACAACTTGGCTTTAGGAGCTGGTTTAATCATGTAAGTGTTCTACTTTAAGGATTCTCATAGTTTATTAGGATGTTTCTGAGGCTGACTTGAATGGCATCTGGTTTCATTCACTCACTCTGCTACCCCCAAAAAAGTTTTTATCATTGGTAATGTGTCAGTGTTGTACGTCTTTCTTATTCCCTCTATCTATGTAGTGTTTTCTTTTATACAAACTAGGGTTTCTTACCTTGTGAATAAGTAGCTCAGTCTTGGATTTGTTAATTACAAAGGCTCTTGTGTGTAATAAATCCATAAGTATTAGTGCTTTTGTGCTTAGGGCTTATATGTAAATCGTTAGTGCTGTGATGAGGGACTGAAGCTACAAAAAGTGCCTGCCCGAAAGCCATGGACATAATTTGTCTACTGCATTGGAGCTGCTGTTTTCCTATGTAAAATCTGCACTCTAGTCGTACATTTATTATTCCTTTTTTTTTTTCCTGTAGTTGCCTTTATTGTCTACTTGTTATGAGACTTTGGTGTTGCCTTGATAGTAAAACTTCAGGGTAACGATGGTAGGATGGACTCCTCAGAACAGCTGCTGTGTGGGTTGTCCTTACGATGTATTCTGGAACAGTCCCTTTGGAGAGCAATTCTAAAATACTTTCTCTTTCAATAGGAAACTCCAACAAGAATAGCTATGTTTTTGGTGCATTCATTATTTTTTGGTTGGATTTTGTACTGGATAAAAGCTTGGATGGAAGTGAGGAAAAAACAAAGGAGGAGTGCAAAAGTCATAGCGTATGTACCTTCATTTATCTACAAGTTACTTAAATACCGAGGTGCTTGTACAGAGTGTTGTATTTCTAGATCAGGTAGAACTGAAACGTCAGTGCTGCGGAACTAGTGCTCCAGAGGTCTATGAACATGGGGGAGATAAAGGAAAATCACTTTGGCCAGTAGGGCCTGTTCCCCAAATATTTTGGCCTAAGGTGGAGTCTCATTTTCCTGTTCTCTTAGTCATGGGAGAAGACAAAAGCTGAAGCTAGGAAAGAAAATTCTACTGTAGTGCAGAGATATCAGCTTTAGGGCACCAAGTTATGCATCAGGCTGTTTGTTACCTCCTTCCCTCCAAAGAGCAGCTACCTGGTACCTTCAGTCATTAGAGCTGGGATTTGAAATTGAGGCATCTGTGGGAGGTGATGGTGAAAAATCCTGTGACTGTGTGTTGCATTTCACAAAACACTGCCTTTTTGAAATGACACCTCCATCAGTGATACAGGGTGCATCTGTTCACCAAAACAGCATTTTGGTGTTCAGGTAGGAGCAGGGCTTAGATCTGTTACAAACAGACTCCCATTAAGCTCGGTATGTTATGGTGGAGGTCTGTCATTCTCTGAGAACCAGACTGCGCAAACAGAAAGTGTTAAACATATTGATATCGAGAAGCATATGAAGGCACAACTAGTTCTAACATCCTTGTAGGATAATGACATGGTGAACAGCATGTGCCTGGCTGGATGTTGTAATGTTTTGTGTAAAGTGCAGTTTTGAGTGGCAGATCTAATCTAATTACTGTGAAGCTGATAGCATTAGCAGTTGCAGTGTCTCTTGCACAGCTGAAGAGTCAGCGCTGCGCTGCCGTGGGAGCTGTGCAAGCTTAAATAAAGGCACAATATTGCCCTTGAAGAGCTTCCTGCTTGAATTCACATACATCCTGCTGAAGGCATCTGCTCTGGGAAGTGGTTCTTGACTCTACCAGTGAACACATGGGATTTGTGTGTTCATGCTTGCCCAGATAGCTCCCTCCAGAGGGTACGGGCTGTGTCCACACTGCCCAGCGTCTGCTTAGGGTTATCTGGGTCTCCCGTGGAGCGGTCACAAAGCCTCTGAGGATATCTGAAGATAGGTAGGTGCTTTGTGTGGTTCAGGCTGCTTCACACATGAAGTCGGAGTTGGCAGCCGCAGCGGTGACACGATGTCATGGTGTTGAAGTAATCTTACGTCCTGGGTGTAGGTTGAAGGGAGAGCAGGGGTGATTGTGTGTGGAGAGCAGTACATGAGTTAATATTGAAGGTCCAAGGGGAGAAAAGGTTAAATTTGATGCAATCTCACTGGCTTTCCCTTGTTGTAAGGCTGCCCTGCAACAGTTAGTCCTTGGTTTAATGCTTCACGTTTGAGCAAACCAACTGGGTAAGATAATGAGAGCCAACAGGGGGCTTGGGAGCGAGTTTGGAGGCACGGCGTGGGTGAGCAGGGATGAGACTTCGGTCTGGAGTTGAAGGCAAGCAGTAGGCTGTAAGGTGTCAGCACTTTCAGGGGATTTTGTTTTGATGGCCTTAAAAGCACCAGTGAAAATACTTGGCCAGCTACTTATCCACAGCGAACAAGAGAAAGCTGCGAAATGACTCAATATGAAGAAGTAAACCGCTGAGGATATGTTTTTAAAGGATGTATTTTTTAAAGGAAAGTAGGTGCGAGGAGACTTTTTTGACTGACTGCTGCATTTCTCTTGAGGAACTTGAAGGCAGTTATAGCTACTCAGACTGGTAGTATGGATAGTAAATGAAAGAGCCCCTCACAGCAAAGTTTCTGGGTGTGTGGGAACAGCTTCAGGTGAAGTTAGCTGTTGGGAAGCTGGTCACATCTAACAGCAATCATGTCTACTTACCTATGTAAATAAAATAGCCTTACTGATGAAAAGGCAGTTTCTTCCTTGATGAAGAGGGAGCTCCTGCAGAGAACAAATGGGTAATGATGGACCATCTTCCTCAGTCTGATGAATGAGGGAGTTTCAGCATCTGTTTTTATGGCTCATTTCCTTTCTATTTACGCATGAAGTAGGACATTAAAAATTGCTCCTTTTATTGACGCAAAAATACAACATTTCTGAATCACTGTGTATGTTTAGCAGAACACATCTTTAGGAATAGCCAATTTGTTTTACTTAAAGAGAATTAATGTATCAATTTACAAAGTTACAAGTTATTTCCAGTATTACAGAGGAGTATGACAAAAGTTGTGCTGTAAATTACTTGGATTATTCTTTGTGTCAAATAAGGAGTTTGCCAATGCCTCTCTTAATTCATGATTGAACGCTTATATGATGGTTGGATTTCCCTGCCTTTGTATGGAATTAATGAGAAAAACTTAGACTCTGAATTTCAGAGCCAGAACTATTTCCCTAATAGTATCAGGAATTGTTTCCAGAATAGAGTTGTCAAATTGCCTGCTGATTAAAAGTGTCATGATGGAAAAAACATGGTAATCTTTTCTGCCAGGATCTTTCAAATTTCACATTGCAGTTTAATATTGCTAATGAAATCACTTCTATGCCAGACTAAAAAGTCTCAAACTATAGAATCACAACCTTTCTTTGGGTATGATTATGGGATTTGGTTGCTGACAGTGCTGATGCTCTCCTATTCTGTACAGTTGCTGAGTAGGTAGTGAAGTTCTTTTTCAACTTGATCTCTGACTTGGAAAAAAGGTCATTGTCCAACAGTAGCAATAGGCATGTGCTGTGGTCCTGTCAGGTACTTGTCTCCTGGGTTCTCTCATGCATGTTTCTCATAGCCCACAAGAAGGAGTCTGTACATCACTGATTGTGAAATTACAGTAAATGCAAAATACTGATCAGAGATCTTTAGAACTAAATTGTTCTATAGTAGATGTAGCACCTGTTTGGTACTTCAGATGGTTTTAAGGGATTTTCTACTGTCTTGTCTTAATACTATAACTCCTCTGGCTTATCAAAGCATGTAGGCGTGAAGCTCAATGTGTTGCGGGAATAACAAGGTCAAGTATTGAACCCAAACTGTGTCTTAAGAATCCATTGTACAAATACTGATGTAAACTACACTTGGTTATGAGCTACAGGCATGGATTGAGAAAATGTAGTAATAATGGGAATGGGGGAAAAATCAGATAAACCATGCGTTATTTCTTACAACATTTAAATTTACCTTTGTCTTCTTTGCTTTGTTATAGTTACAAATTGCATGTCTTGCCCTGCTACTGCTCTTCCACTTGATTGCACCGAACAGCAAAGGTGGTTTGTGCCATTTAGGTGGTTAAGAGTGCGCATAATGGTTGCACAAGCACAAACTTCCTGGACATCTGCTTCTGCCATCCATAATCTCGTACACCGCAAGTACAGCCAGCAGCTTCCTAAGGAGTGCGGATTTTAAACCTAAGCTGTATCTGTTTCATTGTATCTGTTCCATTGTTGCAGCAATTTCCTTTTGAAGAAATGTAAACAGAAGTATTTCATTCACAAGCGCTGGGTTTAAGAGATCCAGCAGTGGAACTCATGATAAGGTCTTGCACTGCATGCACTAGAACAATGCTAGAGGAGATAAGGGGGATGGAAGGGTTGTTATTGCATGAAGACTTGAAATAGTCGGGGGGGGGGCTGTGGAATCAGCATCAATGTGTTTAAAGGATGATCTTTGCATTCTTCTATGTTATTTCTACAGTCTTGAAGCTATAAAACTTGACCAAGAGCCAAGTCTTATTCCCTCCTTTTTATCCTGTATCAATTAATTTTGTTTTTCTGTTGACCTGTGACAATTGTATTTCTAGTAACACAGGAGAGGGCTTTTTAAAACAATTTCTCTATTCCTTTGTAGTTTTCAGAGTGCCGTAAGCGGTGTGCATATGAAATGGATACCAAACTTCCACACATTGCCCTTTTTTAAACTTTAGCATTACAAAGCACTGAAATCGCGTGTAGTCATGTACAAATAGATGCTTAAGATCTCAGTTGGCTGCTGTAACGTATTTTGCAGAAGGGTAAAAACTGAAAGGTTTTAGCCCCCAATTATGCTGTTATAAAAAAGCTATAAAACGCTATTTGAAACACATCCTGCGCTTGTGCACTTTGTGCTCTATCCACTTCTGAGAAGCCGCATGTATTTCGTATTTCACTCCTCAAGTGCTTGCATTTATAATTAATGGAATAAACAGTTGCATAGCTATATGCCACTTATCTAGAAAAATCTTAGTTCTTTCCTGACTTCTCCCTTCTCCCACCTTGCTCCTGAGCATCCTCCTAAAGCAGAGCTCCGATCCTCTGTCCTCTCCTGCTGCAGCATCCTCGTGCCACCGCTCCTGTAAAGTGTGTCCTGTCCACCCCATCCACCCGTGTTGAGCTGGACGTGCGAGGCTCTGGGCTCACAAGACACTTCCCACGTCTTGAAAGAGGCGCCTGAAGCCGCAGCTCGCAGGGGTGAGCTGAGGCTGGGTATGTGCTTGTGGAGCTGCTTTCAAGAAGGGAAGCTTTGAAGTGCTTCAAAGAACCCAGTGGTATGTGTACCTTTTGATAAAAAAGGATGTTCAGTACAAATAGGAGAATATACTGAAATATTAAGATAAGCAAATTTTGTGGTTGTGAACAATGATTCCTAGGGGAGAGCTGATGGTGACCAAAGTCTACCTAAGCAAAACCGTACTTTCACTCAGTTCAGAATAGCTGAATAAACAAACAACCTTGATTAAAAAGAAAGTGGACCGAAGCATGGTAGTTGCTGTCAGTGTTACTGCCCTGTGCTACAACAGACAAGTTATATGTGAAGCTAAGGTCTTCACACTACGGGATTTTTCTAAACATCAAACCAAATGTGTCTGGGTTTAGTTTTATTCATTTCGCTGCCAGTACCTAACAAATAATGGGACCAGCTCTATCTTTTTTAACGTGGATAACCTTCCTAAAAACGTTTTTACTTAAGTGTGGTTGGTTTTGTTTTTTTTTTTCCTCTGGAAAAATGAGGTTAGGGTTTTGGCAGAGGGGAGCTGTCTGTAACATAACAGAACTTCGTTCATCTCATGCCAAACACCAGCACTTGATAACAATAATCTTCAACTCACATACTGCTCTTGGGTACGTTTATCATTCCTCATTGTTTCATAACACAGCGGGGAAAAACAGTCTTTAACAATTACTAGCAGAGAAAATCTGCACACAGTGGGAGCTGAACCAGCTCATGCAGTTGTGTAACAAAACCCCAAAATGTTGGCAGCACTCTGGGCCTGGAACAGGATTTTTGTTGGTTTCAGGCTGGTGCACATCGTTCTTTTCACTCTGTGTGGTATTGTATTACACCACACGTGCAAAATGTAATTCTTAAAGGATGTGTTTTTTCTCCTCCTTGTCCCAAAAGGAGAAATGTGTGGGAAACATATGACTGGTAAATTGTCACAGTATGAATTTGAAGTTCCCTGTTGAATGACAGGCGGTATAAACCTAGGTGATACATTTGTACTGCGTAGTCAGGTCAGGCTTTTCTAGTGTTCAGTGGTGCTGCTCGCTGCTTTGGAGCATGTGTATGTTTTAGGGGAAAAGAAGATACAGGCTATTTGCCTTACATTTCTTCCTGGTAAGAATGACTAAAGCACAGAATATTTTCTTCCCTCCTGTATCCCCCTCCCAGTTGTTTTAACCAAAAACCGAGCTTTGGAACAGCACCATTGCTTCCTAAGACAAATAGTTTTAATTAAACTTCAGATGAAGATCCTTTGGACTTCAAAGGCTGAAGAAGATAATTTGAGAAACTAAGATATTTCTGAGCAGAGATCAGAACTATGTCTCCCCTGCTCCTAGTTAGAGCAACCTCTCTACATTTGGGAAGGTAAATTGAAGCTTTTTAGGCTTAGGTACATTGTTGTTGTCTTGATGCTGGATGAAAGATGATGAGACTTTTCTATCTTTAGGAAGATATGAAAGTGCACTTCCCTTATTTACCCCTTGGGGAGTACTCTGTTTTCTATGGAGGAGACATGCTGGGTGGCAGCAGCCCTGTTGCTAGCCACAGGTAGATGTGTGCCTGGGATCCTCAGACCTAGTAGTCAATTGCTTCAGTGCTGCTTTTGAGTACAATCCCACTAAACCCAAGCTCTATTCCCTTAGACTACGGCACTGGTGTAGAAAACCTTCAGAGCAGCCCTGAGACTGTCAAAGGTGCAGGTCAGAGCATGAGATGCGTTCCAGCTCTTGTTCAGACCTGTCTGCTTTGCAGCAAAGGCGCAGGGAACGCAGCTCAAGTGCTGGCAGGTAAATAGTAGCTTTGTCGTGGCTGTGCTTTACTCAGAGTAGTAACACAGCACCTTTCTCCCACCCTCAGCTCGGATGAAGGATGTCAGCCCAGCCAGCCATGGGAGATGCCACACAGTATTTAAGCACATTGTGGAGCTTTGCTTGGTTGGATTGATGCGGTTGTTTATCAGCTGCAAAGATGGTAGTTCCTTGATAACTGTGCAGTAAAGACGCATGCTCTGATTTCTGAGTGGTCACTGAGACACTTAAAAATTTTAAGTTGCCCTTCCTTTTTGAGTCTTGTTGTCCTTCCTATTGAGTCTCTTTGGTAATACAGTTTGAACCAAAGGGGCAGAAGTCAGGATTAGAGTGGGATTTCTTTGTTAGGAATTGATATATAGTAAGACTCCCTCACTCAGTAGATGCAGAACCTTTCTAATGTGATCTCTTTGAGTGTCTCAAGCATTTATCTCAGGTTAGTCATTTATTCCAGAAATTATGTCCTTTCCTCTAGTGTTTGCATGCTTTGTTTCAGATAGATTAGATATATGTGTGGGTCATTTCAGAGGATTGTAAAAGTATCCACTCAGTGGTGATATATTGCTCTGACTTTATTGTTCCAAATACTAGGATTTAGGTAAGTTATTAGCCTCAGCCTTATGCCTGTGGATTAAATGCTCTGCTCAGAAGAATAAACTTGCCTGGTCCATCTGAAAACACTTTTTTTACTGGGTGCGTTCAGCTAGTTTGCATTTTGTAATGGCAACAACTGCTTCAAATACCTTTATCAGCATGTCTACCTCATGCACAAGACCACTTCTATTTACGTTGATGCTTTTGGAGAGACTGCCAGACTCAATCAGTGATGTAGCAATAATATTTTATGATATTGCAAGATCGTTGTTTCCCTGACTTATTACCATTTTCAAGAACAAAGTCTAGGACGGGACTTGTGTACTGCCAGGTAGTGTCTGCCTACATATCAGAAGCAGCAGTACCGTTCTTCTAGCAGAGCTATAGTTTAGGCAAAAATCATGCCATCTTTTGGAATATTTAATGGCATGATAGTTGGCACTTGTGACAAAAATATACAGGGGTATTCTTTTGTAGGAGGTGTAGTTGACAGGGTATATTCTTAGTCTGGTTTATTGATACTTGTAAGTAGGAGTTGTAAAGAGCAACATCTGCCTACTTAGTGTCAGAATGGGCTCTTGGTAAAGAACAGATTTTATTACTGCTTGTGCAGGTTTCCCCAAAGAACTGGGAAGATGCTGGCTGCTGCTCTCCTGCCTTCTGTTGCTGGGAACAAAATATCTTACTAATTTTTCCAGGCTTCCTAAAAGTGTCTTTTGACTCCTGCCATAATATTTAATGAAAGGCTGTCATGTGAGAGGTCTAAATTTGTATAAGATGTAACTCCAACAGCAGTCTTCATGTTAAAAGCTAAAATTAGTTCTTCACTGTTATCCAACAGTTTCTCCTTTGCAACTGAGCTGTCTCCATAGCTATATGAATTTCTTGGGTAATATATTTCAGTTCATTGATGGGGACAGGAAAGAAAAAAGTGAGGGTGAGGGGGAACAGTTGAAGTGAGTACAGGTGGTGTTACATTTCATTAAATACTTTGATAATGGCAGTTATGGGCAAAGAACTGATATAGCATAGCTTGGTTTTATGAGACTTCAGCAATACCTTGTTTCCCAGATGATGGAACTGGAAGGTGTTCAGCCAGCAATCAGATTCTTTCCCAAAGGTTACTTCATTGTCATCATTTGCAGGTGACCCTCTCTGATCTCATTTGAATTATTTCTCACACACACACTTAATTTTTCTCTTGTCAGAAGTCAAATTGCCAAAAGTCTTCTCTCCTGCAACTCGCAAAAATCAAGTCCTTTGTACAATTTGAACCTAGATACAAATTCTTAAAATTTGTTTTTCTTTTCTCCTCCCAGCTTATATAAAAACCCCCAACTTTCCTGCTCAGGTAGTTCAGCTGGAATCAATTGAGAGTTTACAAGCAATTGGTAAGGGTTTATCTTTCACAGAACTCTTGCGTCTCAGTATTTGAGTCTCTTTTCAGATCTGACACCCTTTTCTTTTCTAAAATAAGAAAAAAAAAAAGAAAAAACAGAAGTGCTGAAATAGTAAGGATTTTTTTTTTTTTTTTTGTAAGTCTTCTTCAAGCAGGGGTATGAAATTGAAGAAATTTAGTTTTGGGTGCAAAACCAGCTTATTTGTATACATAACTTCATAATCACTATTAATTGATTTGAAAAGTTAACTCTACAGATTCATAGGGTGGTAGAAGGCGGCTAAATGTGGATTTACTTGTACAACCAATGAGTGTGTAGACGGATTTTTATTTTTTTTCCTCCAACTTGCAAGCTAATTACTTGTATAGTAGACTGTACTGTTTTCTGAATGTTCATACTCTTTCACAGAAAATTGTCAATGCAAGGCACAGTTTGGGAGAAGCTGGTCTGCTAATGAGGATCTGCCATGAAGAACCTTTGTCAGACTCCTTAAATTTATTTTTTTTCTTAATCAGTATTGTTGCCCAAAGTTAACCAGGATCACCTTTTGCATAAAGCGGAGCCTGTATCCCAGGCTACTTTTACAATATGTTTAGTTGCTTTCTGTGAGCAAGGGTCGTCAAGAAAACATTGATTAATGTCTAAAACTTGAGCAATATATATATATTTTTTTTTTGAAGCTAGAAAACTCCCTGCTATAAGGGAAGGTCTGGCAGGGCTTTCTGCAGCTCCCAGAGCTGTCAAAGTGTGATAAATTGTTCAGTAAATGCACATGAACTGATCCTGTAGCTACTCGCTGGAGCTTTGTGGTGGGACTCCCAGACTTGCTAGACACGATTCAGCTCAAGCCTCCATAGGATTTATCCTGATGACCATAAAGTCTTTCCAAGGATCCAGAGCTGGTAGCAGGAAGACTGCTCCCTCTGAAATCAGTGCCTCTCTTCAGGCTTACACATTAACAAGGAGACCAGCTCTAAGTGGCCAAGTGAGGGTGTGGTGGAGGTGGTATGGCAAAAAAATACTGTGCTTACTGCAGTGTATTAGTAGATATGTGACCTTCTTTGTATTACAGTGCACTTATTACCAGAGACTGAAGGGGAAGCCTTTGAAATGCAGCTGTCAGGTAATGCTGAATGCTGTAGGAAATATCCTGGTGTTTATCTTTCGACCAGTGATACTACTTGTTATCCAATAAGCAGCTCAGGTGGCAGTTGCTCATCTAGCCGTCATAGAGAGTTAAAGAACGTTTGGGCTAACAGTGCAGTATAAGAGGAAGATGTGAGATGTGAAGGCTTTTTTTTTGAGAATAGTGTGGCCAGCAGGACAAGGAAAGTGATTGTGCCACTGTACTCAGCGCTGGTGAGGCCCCACCTTGCATCCTGTGTTCAGTTTTGGGCCCCTCATCATAAGGAGGACATTGAGGTACTAGAGAGAGTGCAGAAGAGGCGACGAAGCTGGTGAGGGGTCTGGAGCACAAGTGTGATGAGGAGTGGCTGAGGGAACTGGGGAGAAAAGGAGGCTGAGGGGAGACCTTATCACTGTCTACAGCTACCTGAAAGGAGGTTGTAGCATGGAGGGTGTTGGTCTCTTCTCCCAAGTAGCAAGTGATAGGACAAGAGGAAATGGCCTGAAGTTGCACCAGGAGAGGTTTAGATTGGATATTAGGAAAAAAACTATTAATGGAAAGGGTTGTCAGGCATTGGAACAGGCTGCCCAGGGAAGTGGTGGAGTCACCATCCCTGGAGATGTTTAAAAGGTGTTTAGATGAGGTTCTTGGGAATATGGTTTAATGCTAGAGTTACGTTAGGTTATGGTTGGACTTAATGATCCCGAGGGTCTCTTCCAACTCAAATGATTCTGTGATTCTATGATTTTTCTTTTTTAAATGCAAACTATTGTCTTCCCTGAAGAAGGAGGTTAAATTCAACCCTAAATTGAAGAATATAAGTTCTCATAATTCAGTAGTTGGAATTTCCCCCTGTTGCCTTAACCCATTTTTTTCAAATGGTATAACTGAGGCGTTGATGAAGGATTTGCTTTAGGAGGAATAAGTTTCTTAAGAGTAGGAATTAATTTGACTTGCATAAGGCAGCAAGAGAAAAGTAATAGGAAATAACTAGGAAGAGAATGGTAAGTAAATAAGCAAGATGAAGTAAAAAAAAACCTTTAATCTGTTCGCTGTCCTTTGAAATAACAGTTTGGGTTCAATAAACTTGGTTCTGATGTTGCGCTCATTAAAAATTAGTCTTTCCAATGACTGCAGTGGAAGACGGGATTTTTGAATCTTATTGTTAGATATTTAAATCAGTTGGAAAGTGGAAAGCAGCAGAGGAAGATAAGCTGTGTTTACTTGTCTTCAAAGAGACTCTTGCCTAGTTTGGGATACTTAGCTAGTAAACTTGGACTTGGTATACAGAGACATGATAGAAAAATTGAGCTCTGTGCTAGTGGATTCTCACTCTGTTGCTGTTTCACGGTCTTGAGTTTATTCCCCCATAGGCACCTAAACCTGTGCTTAACAGAGATGTTCAAGTTGCTGCTGTAGTTGGTAATGGTCTAGTAAATTCAGTCTGTGGAGTCTGGAGTGCCAGTGCCTGACCAGTTGTCAGCAAGATGGAAAGCTCTCAGTGATCTGTGGTTTTGCTGTCTGCAGTAGGAATTCCAGTTCTTCAAAGGCAGACTCGTTTGGGAGGGAAAAACAAAAAGCTTTTTGGAGATCAGACAGGACAGGATAGGATGGGATTCAGCTACAAGTTAAAGTTCAGTCTCCCACATCAGATGGTTACTGTATCTCAGTCATTTGTAGTCATAAAATTCTTCTCCATCTTTTATTCACCACCCACTAAATTATTTATCTAGTCTGTTTACTCATAATAAATATCCTTGTCTAAAGCATGAGGAAGTTGCGTTTTGATTGACAGGCACAGAAATATTATGTGCATTACTTGCCCCAGCTCATTTTGTGAAAAATAATCAGCATGAGACCCAGACTTAGTTCATAAGTATTAAATAGCTGTCTGGGATTTGGAGGTCCCTGACTAGCCAGACACCAGTACTTCCACATCAGTGTCTTATGTACTGTTTTGGAGCCCATCTTTCTGTTGAAAATAAGTATGCCAGAAGTCAGCTTTACTAATTTTTTAGTCTTTACCTTGCTTCTTGCTTAAGTGGCATTGTCTTACAGGATAGTAAAATCCTTGCTGTCACTGCCAAGGTTTAAGAATTATTTCTGTGCATGGGGGTTGCGTAACACTCCTTGAATTCAACCACTTAATTATTCCAGTCCTTGAAGACACACAATAGATATTCCAGCTTGGTAGTATAACAGCCTTGAAAATTCTCTGGGGAAGGATGTGAGGGATAGTTCTTATGTATGTGGAAAATGTCAAGTCTTTGTGTCTGGAAGCTGTGGACAAGCTAAAGGAGATGTGTTAGGCTCACTGCTGTCCTGCTGGGGATGCGGCTCCGTCTTGTTGGTGTTGCAGAGTTCAGCTGTGACGCCTCCAATTTGTCTGCAGGGGCAGTATCTAAGCTAGGGAAATGTTACCGAATGATTTCAATATTCTTAAATCACAGACTCACAGATGGTGTTGAATGACATCCTGCAAAGTGTAAATATGAACAGGTCAGGATTGAACACACTAAATTGATATAGCATTGATGATAATGAATAATTATCATTTTCATGTGTGATTTTTATCAGCTGTTTGAATTATTTGGGTTCATGCTCTAGAGAAGTGTAACTGTAACCAATGAAATACTGCAATGTGTGTGTGCCTAAGAGGGAGCAGGACAGAGGTATTGATCTTCACTGTGCCTGAAGTGACTAACACTGTGTTAGTGTCCGTGTAAAACTGTAATATGGCTTCTCATTCAGTAATAGGAAAAGTCCAGATTGCTACAGAACAAACACTCCTGCCATTTCTTGAGTTACAGACTTTCTTATTTTGATCCACTTCCTTCTGTTTTAAAGAGATAAGAAAGTTGTATTCTAATCTGCTACATAGCTCGGAAGATTCTGCTGAGCCTTCAGTGTTTCCTGGAAAATGAACATGAAATCGTCTGGTGAGACAAAGGAGAAATAAGAGGGAAGGGAAAATACACAAATGCACAATAAGAATTTTTTTTTTCTTCATATAAATCAATTTATCAAGTTTGGTTGTTTTTTTTTTTTTTCTGTTGTTTTTTGGGTTTTGTTTTTGGTTTGGTTTTTTTTTTTGGTTTTTGAGTCTTTTAATTTTCCGGCTTACCCTGTGTTCTCAGCCAGTTGCTGGGCAAGGAACAGTGTGTTACGCCAGCTGCGGCTGGTGTTTGCTGTGCACACACTTGTGTGTGTGTTGGCCGGCTGAGCAGAACAGATGCCTTTGGTACATGCTCGACAGTTCTCCCCTGTGTGGGCGTCTCTGCTTTATGCTCACTTTCTCTTCTACCCACTCACCCTTCCCCACTCTTCAGGTGGTCAGATTTTGGTGAAGACATGGGTCCTAGATGCTTATGAAGACAAGAAGAAACTGATGATGCAATTTCAGAAACCTTTTTTTTAGCCAGGAAATGAGACTTACAAGATGCCTGATGTTTCACTTGGGACCTGTGATTATTCTTTCCAGTCTCATGGCCTGCCCTTGTGACTTGTCCATTGTGAGGAGCCTGCCAGCATGCAGTGAACCCTTGGGCAGATGGGGCCACCTCCAAATTAGCTGTGGAGATCCCAGTAAGGTCTTTGTTTTCTAAGTAAGTAGATGTTTCCTTCTGAACATCTTTCCTTTTGCTGTCTAGGAACTGGGGAGCTCTAGTTTCCCCAAGAGGATCAAATATCTGAAGTGAGGAATGAAGTTTAAGTGCTGCACATCAGGTAATTTCCAGCAAAGGAAGGCCACTGAATGTCTGTTCTCTCTCTATGCTTGAGGATATCATTCTTCAGCATTATCCTTCCATCCCTTGTGACACTGGGGATAGGACACAACTGCTTGTATGTGAGCAGCATTTTGTATATTCCTGGTTGTCTCCCAGGAAAAGACTTCAGCTGCTACCTGTCAGCAGTAATGGAGACAGACACCTCTGTGAGTGACAGGGCTTGTCGAAGACCAGAACTGAGTCAGGCAATGTGGAATTGTAGTCTGAGTGCTGTTTCTGAACACTAGTTACCAGTTTTATGAAAAAAAAAAAAAAAAAAAAAAAGGAAAAAAAATAGCATTGTTGTGTTTTCTTACACTGCACATTTATTTTAATAGTTTCATTCTGTGAAATAAATGATGATGCTTTGTAAACATAAAGCAGCCTTGCTTCCTGCCCTGTAACCTAGGGTGCATGAAAATAGGAACTAAGGGTGTATGAAAAATAAATGTATCAAGTCCTGGTTGTCAGTCCAAGCACTTGTTTGCCAGAATGTAAGCAGCTGGAACACTGCTGTAAATGGTGAAGTTGGCTGTGCTTCCAGCAAAAGTTAAGACGTGCAGATGCAGCCTATTTGTGTTGCCTGGTTTCTGAATCCTCAAAACAAGCTTTTCAGAACTCAGTCTCTTCCCAGCCCTATTGAGTTGGACCGAAGAACCATAGTTAGGCAAATAACTTCCTTCCTAACAGCTTTTTTTAAGTTCCTTGAGAGCCTGTTATTAAATAGGAGCTGCGGAGAATTTATTTTGGCTTTGCAAAAGCATTGGAAAAAGCTGTGCCCTGGCTTTTTGAGAGATGAGATGAGCAGGTTTTCTCAACATTCTGCTCTGTATTTATGAGACCATCCCATTAAGTGGTAACATACATAAATAGGCTGATATCCTGTCAGTCGTTCATCAGCCACCACAGATCAGATTGTGCTCTTCATGCTGCTTACGTGCTATGTAATATAAATCAACTTTACTAGGGAAGGAAGTATCCAAATTCTCATTTCAAAGTATGAAAAAACAGAGCTCAATGCCTAAAAATGAACTTGGATATAAATTGAGTCTGACTGCATAAAATTTGAGCTTTTATTTTTTTTTTTTTAGTGTAATTCTCACCAAATGTTTGATGGTGCTCGCCAGTGCTTTCAAGTGTTGCCAGGCAGAATTCACTGTAAAGAACTTGTATATCTTATCTCTCCAAGTTCACCTTCAAGTTGCATGGTTGCAGTGTTTTCAGTTGCTTGGTGCATAAAGACTCAGTCCTATATTTAAAAAAAATCATTTGACAGTGACTTTTTCCTGTTGCTGAAATTTGAGGGAGTGGCATCTTCCAAACCATTTCCTTGAGTGCTTAGGAAAATGATGCTATGAGCGATTTCAGAAAAATTGACAGAGATACTGAGTGGACATTGCTGGTTCACCTCATGTAAACTTTTGTAGGTTGGCTAGAAATAATGTGCCAGGCTCTTCTCGGTGACAGCCAATGATAGGACAAGGGGCAATGGGTTCAGACTGGAACACAAGAGGTTCCACTTAAATTTGAGAAGAAACTTCTTCTCAGTGAGGGTGACAGAGCACTGGAACAGGCTGCCCAGGGAGGTTGTGGAGTCTCCTACTCTGGAGACATTCAAAACCTGCCTGGACGCCTTTCTGTGTAACCTCATCTAGGTGTTCCTGCTCTGGCAGGGGGATTGGACTAGATGATCTTTCGAGGTCCCTTCCAATTCCTAACATTCTGTGATTCTGTGAAACTTACTTGGGAGATGTGTCAAAGAAAGGAGATTGCACTTGTAAATATAATTAACAATGTACTAAACAAATACTTTTTCTTTTTTTTTTTTTCCTTTTCACTCTTCAGAATAAAATGAGGCATACTTAAGTAGTTTCTGCTTTTAAAATTAAAAGAACTTGCAGAGAGTCCTTACTGAACCCTGAGAATATAGCAAGACAATAACAACAAGGATGGGCATTGTAGTCTCTCAGCCACACCTCTGTTTCTTTGCCAAGCTCTCTAAAGTCCACTGTGCATGTTTCAAGGTTTATTTGCTGCAGCTTTGCATGTGGGTGTTTCTTGGCCTATTTCTTGATGACTTCAGGACCTTGTTTAAAAAAAAAAGTCTCCCTGTCTGGTTTCTGGCTCTCTAAATGGGAAGCTCTTAGCTGAGACACTCGGCTGAACGTGTCTGTAAAGAATGTAAAAGTTAAGATGTAAAAATCTCAAGTTGGAATAAAAAAAAGCAGTGGTGTGCACCTTGAGGTCTGGAACTGAGATGCTGCTGTAAGCAGCAAATATGAGGACAGAATTAGTGGTTGCCGAGTGTTAATTTTCTGTGTTCATGTTTGAAGTGTGCCCTGTTGGTGTGTCCATCGGCCACCAGTAGCAAAGGCACATGGCAGGACCTGTATTGGCATCTCGGTTCAGCAACTGTTACTACATTGGTTGTCTGTGCTATGCCATGTAACAGCCTGAAAAATCCAGGTGTTAAAACAGTCTGTGTTTGATGGAATAAAAAAAAAACAAAAAACAAAAAAACCCCACCAACAACAAAAAGTTTATTTAGCAGCACGTAAATAGTAATGAAAATTGTGTATCTGTTTTTTAACTGTGCTGGGTTAACTTTGACCAAGCAGCCAGACACCCACCCAGCTGCTCGCTCACACTCTACCAGGATGGAAGTGAAAATAGGGTGGAAAAGCTTGTGGATTGAGGCAAAGAGAGAGAGATCGCTTACCAGTTACCGTCACGGGCAAAACAGATTCAACTTGGGGGAAAATCAATTTCCTTTATTGCCAATTAAAATAGGTTTGGATGTTGAGAAAGACAAAATCTCCTATTTCTCCACCCACCCTTTCTTTTCTGGGCTTAACTTCACTCCTTCATTTGACTCCTCTACTTCTTCCCCTACCTGAGCAGTGCAGGGGGATGGCATATGGGGGCTGGGGTCAGCCCATAACTGTTCCTCTTTGCTGCTCCTTCCTCTTCTTGCTCTTCCCCTGCTCCAGCGTGAGACCCCCATGGGCTGCTGGTCTCACTGGGAAAGCCTGATCCAGCCTGGTCTCCTCCAGGGGCTGCAGGGGCATCTCTGCTCCAACGTGAAGCTGTTCCTCTTCTCACCATGGTGTCTACAGGGCTGTTCCTCACACTTTCTTCCTCGCTCTGCCTGTGGTCGTGGTTTTTTATTGTAGTTGTTCGGGTTTTTTTTATTTTGGGTTTTGTTTTTGTTTGTTTTGTTTTGTTTTCTCCCCTTTCTTAAAACAATTTTCCTCTGGGTGCCACCTCCTTGGCCAATGGGCCCAGCCATGCCCTGTCCTGCGGTGGGTGGGTTGCAATCAGCTGCGTCCAGCATGGCACAGCCTTGGCCTCTTCTCACTGCTACCCAAACATTGCCACCTACATCCAATACACCATCCAGTTTTTAATTAGCTGAGGGGGGTTTGCAGGCTCCTGAACCTGTTTTTTTGGAGCGGGAGGCGTGGTTAGAAGTATCTACTTCAAAAAGCAAACTTGAGGTCTTATTTATTTTGACATGTCCCACTGCCCTGTATGCAGGATGCAGGGTTTCTTTCAGCCCTATAAGCTAATGTTGTAGGTCTTCTAATAATTCTAGTTGACCAGAGCTGGCATGAGGTTGCAACAGTGGAGAGTATTAAAGTGGAGCAAATTTAACTATTTGGGGGAAAACATAAAGAGTTTACATTTGTTCTGCAATTTTAAATCAGAAAAGGGAAAAAACAAAACAAAAACAAAAAAAACCCCACAAAAACAAAAATCACAAAGAAACTTCAACCAAGTGCTGGATCCCTCATTTATTCTCAGGCTGTCTCTTCCATCATCACATTTGTTTCGTCCTTTTTTGTCATCTTAGTCTGTCAAAGTAAATGCAGGACTTAAGCACAGTACATAATTTGATTAGTTTTGTATTAATATGCTATGCAAGCAGCATCTGTCTAAAAGTGTTTAGTCCCTCGGCTGGTGCTCTTTCAGACTTGTGGGTGTGCAGAGGCTTTACTGAGCAGCTGCTGATTAAATCCAAGCTGAGTACATGAACCTGAAATTGGCTGTTTCTGCCCTAACCTGCGGTGCCTGTAATGGGCCTCAGGATGGATGGGTGTTCATGTCCCGGTGGAAAGATAAAGCCGCCTTAGCCCGGGGTGTTTCATCACAAAAGCATGGTGTGTGTTTTGCTAAATAGCACAGGGTGGTGTTCAGATAGGCGGTGGAATTATATAAATACAGCTTTGTTCTTAAAGCGAGGAAGGGACCTGTTATAATATAAAGAGCAGCTCCCTTCCCTGTTCAGTCTGTTAGATATTTAAAAGTTATCTAGAGACTTAAGAGCTCTGAAACGCCATTTTATGAGCAGCAGAATGAGTCTTACAGTGGCAGTTCTTAGTCTGTATTTAGGGACAGGACGGCCTGCACACAAAGCCTGTGAAAGTGCTGGGTAAAGCTGGGGTGGCAAAACTTGACAATTTTTGTAAATGGGAGTGTGAAAGTACGTCCTTGTGTTCCGCGGTTGTGAGCATCCAACTTGTAGAAATGTAACTGTGTCTGCAAACATTTGTATGCAGCTATAATGATACATAATTAGGTGTAAACACTTTTGGTGTGATATCTTGAGAAAATACTGGCAAGTGGTGGTGGGTAAGCTCTTCAGCATTTCAGATTCCAGGTACATCTCTTCTTTCCCAGCTGTGCAGAGGAACCCTTCTAAGGACCAGCCATTTGGGAGGGCTCCCCTCCTGGTAGGAGTTTTGTCTGTCCTCTTGGCACTGCTTGAGTAATTTTTGTAAATCTGAGGTTTTCTAATCGTGCTGCCTATAATGGTGGGGTAAGAAACACTTACGCTGTTTTGTCCGCTGCAGTTTTGATAGATGCTTGGGAGTTTCAGGGTTGACAGCAAATGCCATCTGCTTTTAGCAACTGGAGTTGCTTTCTCTTTTATCTCTTCCTCAAACTAATATCATGGCTTAACATATCAATCCTTGCTCTGAAGGCAGAATTCTGGTTGGTTTGAGAGGACCAATACTGTATCAATAATAATGTGCTCTTCCTGCTTACACACATATTACTGAGCTGTTAGCTGCATGAACCATGATTTCAGCTTCCAAGTAGGTTCCTTCCAAGAACTACAGAATCCAAAGTTCTGGTGGTGTTAATATATTCAGTTTTACTTCTATTAATGTGAATCCCTATGAACTATATCTTCCTCTACGAATTTAATTTGACTTCTCAAATGAATTTTGTATTTTTCAGATTTTGCTGCTAGCTGACTATCCATATTAATTTCTGAACTTTTATAGTGCTAATAAAAATTCTCTTGATAAACTATGAATCTGTTACATTTGCTTCATTGTATCATAACTCTGTTTTGAAGTTACCTAATTTATGCAAGATGTTAAGTATTTCTGAGAGCAAAACCACAGATATGTGCCAATGTGTATCTTTTACTAGCTTCAGCTCCTTGAGAGTTCATGAACAGATACTACAGCACCTGGGACTATGCCAGATGGTTTAAAAACTCCCTAGAGAATAATAAATCTAACTAGTGTTGTGTATTTCTGTCATGTTTGGGACAGCCTTTGCAGTTGAGATTTCTATTTTTCCTCCCTGAAGTGTACCAGTATCTTTTATATAGAAATGTATGGAATTCTTTTGTAAGCAGTTCTGGGTGTCACAGCTGAAATTAGAAGGCATGTTTGCAAATCCCACCACGCAAAAGGCTGCGACTTGGTGAGTAAGACATACCTTACCTTCCTAGATACGATGCTGGGAAGCACAGAAGAGATATATTACGAAATGTACTTGCTCTTATTGATACAGCTGACATGTTTCCTCGTTGGCTTTGCAAAACACGTTTCAGCCTTGACTCCAGTGAGAACAGAACATCCAGATATGACCAAGAATAAATTCCTGATGTAGATAATTCCCAGATAGGCTAAGCTTCCCCAGGGGAGGGAGAGTTGATGGGCAGGAGGAATGAAGCTCACTCCTTGAGGGAGCTTATTTTCCAGTTTCTGTTAATAGTTACATGATCACTGCTAACTCTCATCAGCAAACTGACTTTCTGTTGCAGAAAGAAGTATTTCATAATCTGGGCTATTTTAAGTTTAAAAAAAAAACCCTTCAGCTGTAGCATGATGAATCTGCGGATAAATTGAGTTTTAAGTTCATCAGTCCAGATAAAACTGCCTTCTTTTATAAAAAGGCTCAGATGCTTATTTGTGAAACTTTTAAGTTACTTGAAGACATCTCTTGCTTTGATTGCAGCTAAGCATGACAAGTAATACCTTAGCTGAAGTGATTTAAGAAACTCCTGTGGTAATCTGAAGTGAATGGGATTTATATTATCCTTCAAAGTAGCATTTAAATGTTGTGAGAATGCTGTTCTGTCAGTGGCAAAACCATTCTTCCCAACCCTCTCCCTGTTAGTCCAGAAATGAGAGTTTAGTTTCAAGGCTGGACATTTAGTTTCAAGGCTGAGCGACATTATGGGGATTGCCATGTTATATCTAAGCATACTTTTGCCAGGCCCTGGATATTGATGCTGTGCTGCCCTTCTCCTGTCCATGCAGGGAAAATACCTTAATATATAAGTACCCAAGTAAGATGTGCTAATAGTAAGATATGCTAAGAGTACTACTAAGATGAAGATGCCGCCACAGAGGTGAAGCAGTGTGGGCTTCAGTGTGCCTTAATAATGAACGTAAATTCCAGAAATCCTGCCTATGTTTGTGATTGTATTGCTAGGACACAATAAAGCACATGCCACTCTTCCTATGAACGTTGTTAGCAATGTTAGTGCTAGTTAATGCAGCCTGCCTGTTCTGCTTATCTGCATAGACTCAAGCCAATTCCAAAAGCTGTTCCCCTAAATCTTAGCGTGCTGTCAGGCTGTGCTCTGCAGCTGCTGGCTCAGAAACATCTATCATGTACCAGGCATACTAAGTTGAGAAAATGAAGATTAGTGGTACTGAAACAAGTAGTTTCTACCAGTAGCAATTAGTGAAGCACTGCAAAATTTACTTTGCCTGACATATATGAAAATGTTGCCTAAAAAAAAGCCAGAAACTTCCCATGTATCCTCCAAAACAATTCCTTCCCATCCGTTTTGATTCTCTGTGTTCATCACCTATTGTGTTTTGTTCCTCACACAGTAACTGAGTGGTTTTATGCTCCTCTTTTCCCTGTAGTTCTACAGAACCCAGATTCATAATCAAAACAAGTCTCTCACAAACTTTATGGGAATACATGCAAATGGCCTCATGGGTCTTTATCAGACCCTTAGATTATTGATCAGGTGCATGACTATTGGTGTAAGAGTCTTGCTTTGTGAAGCTGTTCCTCTGAAAGGACCTTTACTGTCTCTTTGACTTATTTGTCTCAAAACTTTCTGGGAAAGCATTTCCTTTTCCGTTGTCCCTGGGTCTTGTGGGTTGGGTTTTTTATTATATTATTATTATTAACTGTAACTCTGTAGCTCTTTTGGAATTCCTCCTGTGTAAAAGTAAAACAACCATGCACTTAATTGCTTTCAGCTGTTACATCTGAAATACCCATTTAGCTATCGCCACATAAATTTACTATTGAACACCAAAACTAACTGTATTTCATTCTTTTTGTAACTAACGTGAGCAGCTGATGAAATCTTAGTATTTTTAAGAGTTAGTGATTGACAAGATTAAGCTACCGTGACTAGCAGTGAGAGCAGCACTTGATGTTTTATGGTGTGCTAGCTCTGCCTTCAGGCACAGTAATCATTATTTCTCTGCCCCTGTCCTGCAAAGTGGTGATTCAAGACTTGGATGCTGAAGAAAGTCCAGTGAGGTGGAAGCTCCCTGCTCTGCCGAGCGGATGGGAATTTAGCATCTGGATCAATACAGCTTCGAAATCCTCTTCCGTTGTGTTTATGCCAGGGTTTTTTGCTGGTTGTTATCTGGGAAAAGTTAATTGTACTACCAGTTGCTTGCGCATTTTATACTGTCACGGGGTAATGCGGTTGCTCCTGTGAACTATGAGATAACCAGACAAGCTGGAACTTGTGCAGGTGTGTGTTTCCAAAGTATTTGAAAACTAATGAACATTAGTTGGCCACGGGTAGAGAAGCTGTTGAAAGGCTGTTAGGTTGCAATCCACTACTTCCTGCTGTGTATACACTGATACGATACACTGATGATACACACATGCATTTGTTTTTCACAGTTTCTTAGTGAATGTTCTTTTGAGAAAAGGAGTATTGAACCCACTAGTAACTTCCTTAACTCTCCTGTAGGGAGTCCAGTGGAGAGCTATGAAGATGATTAGGGGACTGGAGCATCTTTCCGATGAGGAGAGACTGAGAGAACTGGGTCTGTTCAGCCTGGAGAACAGAAGGCTGAGAGGGGATCTCATCAACGTTTATAAATATCTCAAGGGTGGATGTCAAGAGGATGGGACCAGACTCTTTTCAGTGATGCCCAAAAATAGGGTGAGGGGCAATGGGCACAGACTTAGTGAAGCATAGAAGGTTCCATCTGAACATGAGGAGAAACTTCTTTACTTTGGGACTGCCAGAGCACTGGAACAGGCTGCCCGGAGAGGTTGTGGAGTCTCCTTCTCCGGAGACATTCGAAACCTGGCTGGACACATTCCTGTGCAATCTACTCTGGGTGACCCTGCTTTAGCAGGTGGGTTGGACTAGATGATCTCCAGAGGTCCCTTCCAACCCCAACCACTCTGTGATTCTGTGATTCTTTGTGCCTCTGCTGCAGTGTCACATGCTGTTTGACGCTGGTTGTGATATTCAGCCTTCTATAAGCAGAGCCATTTTTAAGGGAAGTTTGTAGTCAAAAACCTCTGAATGCTGCAGGCAAGAGTTTCTGGGAAAATATCAAATAGGAGAAGACCTAACTTCTTGGTTTCACTTAACTGAGGATCTTCCAGCCTCATTAAGGGAGCTAGAAGTTATTGCAGTGCCTTACTTTTTCCAGGCCAAAAACATAGACACCTGCTGGATCTCTTAGACTGAATAGAGTCTGTAATTTTTCCTGTCTCCCAGAAAAAAAATGCTGAATTACTAACCCCTTACTGTCTTCTTGTTCCATGGTAGAAGAGAAGGTGGTTATCGTAGCAAGTAAGTTATAAATGTGGTGGCATCCATGGAAATCAGATGCAAGTGGTCTTCAGCAAGATCTGGTCTGATACATTAGTAGTCATCATAATCTGCTGTGGAAGAGTCCTGAAACCTTGATCTCTTGGCTAGGGAAAAACAGTCTTTCCAAGGTGTCTTCATTCCATAGTGAATCAACATGTTAGTTCACCTTTTAAGTTAAAATCTCGAGGGCTTCTGTCTGAAACCACTGAATTAAAAAAACTCTCACGCTTCCTTAAACACGGTGCGTAGAACACTTATTTCAGTCTTAGCACTTGCACCTTGAATCTGCTAAAATGAACTTCACTTTCTTGTGATCTGTGTTTGAGAAGTGGATAGTGACCATAAATGGGCAAAATACTTCAACTCCAGCTTTTGGGGTTTTTTCCCCCAGAAGGAAATGAATGCAGAGAATGTATTAATTGTTTGGGACTGTCCATGTGACAGTCTTATCTCCCCAGGGAAACCCTTTTAAAAATAGCTTATATGTTAAATATGATGGAGTTCTTAAAAACATCACCTTCTTTAATAAACATCTTCCTAGAAAATCAAGCACTAAATTAAGTTAAAAATGCAGAGTTTTCAGGAGAAAATTCCTAGTTTAAATCTGAATTTGTGCTTTTATAATTTGGAAAAACTTGGTTTGAAGCAGTTGGAAAGTTCAAGATGAACTGATGTTACAAGCAAGCTGTACTTCGCTAAATCTTTCACTGGGAGCTATGTCCTGAACTTGTAAATAAACTTTCCATATGCTTACATATGCTCAAAGTATATAGCTGGTAGGTGAACTGAGACTTACTAGTCTACATATTCAAAGAACATAAGGATCATCGTGAGAGCTCTGTACTGACACTTCCTATGGGTTGCAAAGTATTCAAGCAGAGAGAGTGAGGTGTATCTGAAAGATAGGAAAGCATCAGTCTGGCATAAACATAGGAGCAAAATACTAAATGCAAGAACCTTCCTTACTTAATGTTCCCGTTGCGCTGTGCTGTCACTGCCATCACTGAAGTTCTTTGATATACCATGCAGTCTGCTTACGTGCAAGTGTTAAAAAAAACACATCTGTTGTCTGCTCAGGCATCCAAACAATCTTGTAACTCTTACACATTCTTTCCCATTAAGTAACTTGATCCACCTTCTGTCGTTATATTGCTTATTTGGATACTTGGCAAAGCAGCATCTTGGGCACGTGTGTAGCACACTGAACGTGTTAGGTGATCCACAAGTTTCCAGCAGCAAATTAGGTAATGTGATGGGGTTCTCTAAGCATAAGCTATATAACTGCAGTAGACTTTTTTTCTGCTTGTTGACTGTATTAAAACGAAATAACACAAGTAATTCCTGGGTTGATCTCAAGGAAGAATTATTTTGAGAACTGAATTTTATTTAGTTCTATTTTAGCTTGTCTGTCTAAAAATCTCTCCCCCGTTAGGCTGGTCTAGTGGTAGTCTTCAGCTTTTCCTTCAGCAGGAATGTGTGATTTCCCCATGTGGCATGATGTTGAATGTCAAAGTAACATAAGTGCCTAGTTCTGTAGTTGTTCTTGAGAAACAAACCTAGTTGGGTCCTGAGCAGTCACCTGAAAAAAAAAATACAGACTCTGTCTCCTGAAAGCAAAACTTTATTATATGCAATTCTATATGCAACTCTTTAATGGGTTTTTGGCTTGTTCCTCATGTGTGTTCAGCTGCTGTAAGCTTTGGCTTTCTCTACTATACCTGTAGAGAACGCCAGAATTGTGAAAGCACTGGCTGCCAGGGCTGACTATCAGATTGAAGCTCCAAAAGCTGCTTTCACTGGGTCTTTTCTTTGCCAGCCCCTGTGTTCCAGCTTTCCTGCTACTGGGCTTGTGTTGTGTTAGCCCAGACTTGCAGCAGAATGAGTCAGAGTTGAGAGCAGATGCTTATTACTGCCTGTTGAGAACCTGACTTCGTGTTTTCTAAACCGTATATTTAGAAGTACACTAAGTGCAGGTGGATTATAGAAATGTTTAGCAATTTGGCTGTAATTCTTTTCGCTTTGTGATAACTTTTCTCTTGGCTACAAGTCCTCCTTATTTCTGTAAAACTGAAGATGGTCAGCTGATGGAGACAAATTCTGGTTTCTAAATGTTTCTACCATAACTTAAGTCAACAAATTGTTTGTGTGACTGCATAAATTGGATCACTCTGAGCTAGTCTTTTATCTCTTTATTGGAAAGATACATTTTTAATGGTGAAAGCTGCTGAGTGGAGTACTGTCACCAGCATGTGAAACAGCAGATTGCTGTAGATTTAGAAGCCAGGTCTGGATGATCAGTGCTGTACTAACTGCATGGCACTAAAAACATTTATAGCAGTTAAAACAGTTGTGTGTTTCTTGGTTTTGTTTTTCTTCCCTCTCCCACCCTTCTTTCTGGTTGAGAAGAGTCATTGATAGCTACACTTTGGCTGGTGCTTGGGTGTGTTTTTGCGTAAGATAAGAACTTTGCCTCTGTTGAATATGTGATACATAACAGGATGTGATATGTCACTTATTTTGTCTCTCTTGCTGTTTCACTGCTGTGGCTGGGTTCTCTTGCCTTGATATGCAGCTTTATGCTGAGAGCTGTGTCTGACTGCTGTACAAAAACTCCTGTTTTTTTCCTGGTGCTGCACTTGTTTCTAATTGATAGATGTCGAACTCCTTCAGCAACTGGCAAAACACGGGGTGTTGATTTCTGGTTGGTATCCTGTTTCTCTTTTCTTGATTTTTAAATATACGCAACTGGATCATGAGTGGGACTCGTTATTCAAATCCAAGGCAGCATGCGTACTTCCAGCCAGAAATGTTTGGCTTTGGGAGCATTACGGTTGCTGCACGGAGCTCTCGCTGTGTCGTGGTATTGCGAATTGAGCCTGAGGAAATGCTGTGGCAGCCCTGACAGCCCTTTGTGAGGGGGGGACGGTCTTTGTGCTCTCACTTATCATCGCAATCTGCTCCTGAGTCCTCGTGTTCGTGACACCGAAGTGCCGTGACAGTTTTGCTTGGACATGTCTGTGCTTCTGAAACTGGAGCTCATGCCAGAAGGTACCGACCTCTCTTAACATGCAGGTGTGAAGTTCATTTATCTCATGTCTCTTTGCGTGGTGGAAAGGATCTGGCACTGCATCTCCCATGGTGGTGAAGTGAGAGGGGCCAAGCTTCTTCCCTGCTTTGGAAATAAAGGTGTGAAGTTCATTCATCTTGTGTCTCTTTGCGTGGTGGAAAGGATCTGGCACTGCATCTCCCATGGTGGTGAAGTGAGAGGGGCCAAGCTTCTTCTTTGCTTTGGAAATAACTGCCTTGCTGGAACTCCTGTCATTAAGGAGCCTAATTTGCTAGGCATGTTTGTTAGATTAGTACTTCACAGACTAATGTTTATAAGCCTTATGTTATGAAGAGCGGCTCTGCTTTGTTAATAAGTTCCAGACTGAAATTTTCCATGTTGAAGCTAGAGACAAACTATCACGAGCTGCAGCTTCTCTACACAGTGAAATTCTATCTGGCTGTGGAAATAATGAGATATAGCAAGTGAATTTTGTTCTTTGCAATATCAGTAGCATTCAAGTTCTAAGTTTGGGTTAAAATTCGGTAATTACTGCGGGGTCCATTTGAATAATATTCTTCCAGCAAAATGGGAGCTCCACCTTTGCTCACTGTAGGCTGTTGTAAACTCAAAGGGAGTATATATTTTTTTTAAATGCTTCAACTTCTGTCAGCACTATACAAGAAAGCGTGCAGTATCACCATGGAGATACTTTGCCTGTTGCAGAGTTGTCATAAACTGTGCTGGTGTTATGCTGCAGTATGCATGATTTAGTGGGCTTGATAGCCTCTCTGTTTTGCAACTTCAAGATATTGGTGATAAACACTTCATAACTGAAGTTCTTTCTGGGGGTTTTAAGGCAGGGTTGATAAAGTTAGAATTAATGTTTACAAAATGCTCGTTGCATGACATGGAAGTTTTAATTTGATGTTATATGTCTTTGTCTCTTTGGTTTTAATCAAGTCAGAAGAGCTTGCATTAGTTACATCAGTTAAACTGATATTTCCAACGTGAAAACACCTTCCTACATTGAACATAGTGAAGTTTCTTGATGTATAAGTAGAATAGTTCTTGGCAGTACTATTCACATGCACTTTGAATAGTGTGCTACTAAAGCACAAGGAAGGTGTTTGCTCCCCATTATATGCTGGCCCTGTTGTAGTTCTGATCACAAGGGACAGAACTGGATGGAGCCCATGAACTGCGGAGCTGGAATTAGCAGATCTAGGGTATTAATATATCTGTCTTCTAGCCAGGGCTAAGTGCTGCAGCCTTATTCTATGCTAGCTGGCCAAGTGGGTGATACACTACAGTAGCTCTTAAGGTCTAGACCCAAGGTCACAGGGGAGGTGGGGCAAAGGGTAAGATGCAAATATAATTGACTGAGGGACCATTTGTTTGAAATTGGTGCTGTCATTAGTTTACTAAAACTCTTACTGTCTGTAGTAAACAGAGTTTGTGACAGTGTAACGCCTACCACACTTCTCATGTTGTATATTCAGAGCTGAATCTTACTGTAGGTGATGCAGAACTTGACCAGTGCCATCTGTTATGATTTGAGCACAGCTACCTTTGCATATTGAATCGCCACATATTGGATCAGGTCTAATTGGGTGAAGAGTGATTCATACAATATTGTGCTACTCGAGTCTGAATGATAAATTTAATTTGGATTCCCAAGTATTGTTTGTTTGTTTTTTCGTCCTTAATTACATTTACTAGCTCTATCCCATTTCCCTGGAGTGAAATATTGCCCCTAATGTTATTATGAAGCTCTTGTTACTTGCTTTTTAACTCATTCTTTTATGTTTGTTTCAGTGGTTTGTCTCTTTGTTTGTTTTGTGGGTTTTATTTTTGTTTATTGCTTTTGGGGTTTTTTTTCTCTCCTCAACTGAGTTTTGGAGTGTTCCTCACAATGAGGAACAGAACTGGTATCACAGATCTAGTCTTGTACTTCTGGTGCCCACTGTCCATCCTTGACTTTTTGGCCTCTTGCATTTGTGGGGGTTTTGGTACAGGCCCTGAAGAAGGATCTCTGCTCTTTGGAGTTCTCTTGGCTCTATTCAGAGATTTAGGAGTTACTATGAGCACTGGTTCAAAAGTCTTAAAATTCACATGCCACTGTTGTCTCCTGACAGGCATGTGCAGCTCTTCACATGCTGGATGGAAGGAAAGCTCATCTGAAACTCTTACTTGCATTTTGTTTGGTATCAATTTATTAAAACCTGACAGAGTTCAGTGTGCCTGTAACTGTATAAGCATAAGGTCACCGCCGTACTAGAAAAAGCTTTGGGTGCTGTTCCAACATATTTGAATAAGCATGTTGGTTACTCCTCTCATCTAGATAATAAAACATATCTATCTGAAGCTTGTCAGGATTTTTGTTTGTTTTTCTGAAAACTTTTCATTTTTTTGCCTGGTGGCATATGTGCTCCTGGGTTTTAGCTCTTAAGGACCTTGCAGATTCTATTTTGGGAGCTCACCCTTTTCTTCTCTTAACCATTTAAAGTAAGAAGTTAATAGACTCCTTACATTCTGTGGTCAGTAGACACAGTATGTTGGACAATTAACATTTAGAATGTCAGTTTAAGGTGCTTGTCAAGTTAATTTGTATAGATCGGGAATTTGTCTGTCTCTAACAAGCTTGTATTGTCCTATCACTGTACTTTTTAAAAAGTAATAGTCTGCTGCTCCTCAACAGTTTAGGGAAGCTTAATGAGTAATACCTATAGGCATGGCCTTCATTACACTTTTGTTTTCTCCTTCTGGTTTGAGAACTGCTGTCCTGGCATGGTACCATCGGCTCCTGCCTTTATGCCTGAGGAGCCCTCTGCAGCTCCCTTCAGGACGTAGTCATCTTTTTCCTCCTTTGCCCAGCAGTACTCGGAAAAGGGTGATAGGCTCCTAGACTGTGGGACCTGGGAGAGGCAAAGCACAGGAAAATCAAGGTTTCTGGCATTGTCCCATCAGTGACACCACTTGGTTTGTTTGGGCTGGATGTGTTCCTCTCTTACCCTGCAAATACACTGCCTGTCCCCCTCTGCTCCAGGCTCTTTTTTTGACACAACTATCTTCAGGGCTTGACAACAAAAATTTGAGGTTGCATCTGGAGTACTGCATCCAGTTCTGGGCTCCCCAGTTTAAGAAGGACAAGGAATGACTGGAGGGAGTCCAGTGGAGAGCTACAAAGATGATTAGGGGTCTGGAGCATCCTTCTTATGAGCAGAGACTAGAGAGAGCTGGGTCTGTTCAGCCTGGAGAAGAGAAGGCTGAGAGGGGATCTCATCAATGTTTATAAATATCTCAAGGTTGTGTGTCAAGAGGATGGGACCAGACTCTTCAGTGGTGCCCAACAACAAAATGAGGGGCAATGGGCACAGACTGAAGCACAGGAGGTTCCATCTGAATATGAGGAGAAACTTCTTTACTTTGGGGGTGCCAGAGCACTGGAACAGGCTGCCCAGAGAGGCTGTGGAGTCTCCTTCTCTGGATACATTCAAAACCCACCTGAACACCTTCCTGTGTGATCTGCTCTGAGTGACCCTGCTTTAGCAGGTGGGTTGGACTAGGTGATCTCCAGAGGTCTCTTCCAGCCCCAACCATTCTGTGATTCTGTTAGTATGTTAAATAGATTAATTACTTAAATATTTTAAGGATTTATTTTCTTTATATACAGGTGGATGCTGAAAAACTATGCAGTAACTCATTTAACTGATTTTTCTCTCCTGTAACAGCTGGTAGATATGTCCAGGAGGATCTGCAGTAGCCCCATGGGTTTCAGGAATAAGAATCCTCATTGTCACCTGTGGCTGCTTAATTTCATGAGACTGCTGCAGGGTAATATTAAAACTTGGAAACATATCAGTAAGTTTTGAATGTTTCAGGAGTCTGTCTTCTTAAAATTACTAAACTGATTTCTAAAGTAGTTAAGCAGTTTCAGCAGTATTTTAAAATCTCCATTCTGCTTACTATCATATTGTCTAACTTTGCCCTGAAATTTCAATGTGAAATGGTAATAAGTTAATATCCAAATTCAAAAAAGTTACACAGTGTTGATGGTGATACTTTTGTGACTGGGCCTTCTTGCTACACAGAGGAGCAAAATGTCAAAAAACAATTTTATATGCCAAAGAAATGTGTAAAAAGCCACACTGGGGTGGTTGCTATGCTTGATAATTGTGTAACTTTTCCTCTGTCTTGCATTTCAGGAAAATATAGATGCAAACTCTTGTTTAGACTCCACTTGATCCCAGTTACAGTTTTTGCCCAAAATCAAAACATGGAGTGAAAATTTTGTAATCTGATCAGGTGCGTCTCAGATGGCAGTGGCGCTTGGTTTTTCATAAGGTTGTGTCACTCTAGAAGTGAAGAGGGTCAGGTGTAACAGTACAGGCTGGCACATTGTCAGTCATTGGGCACATTGTCATCATTGTACCATTATTCCTGTACACTAAAGATCAATAAAATACATATGTATGACTAATTGCTTAGCAATGTTGGTGTCTGTCTTGCATCTTATATTTGGGGCTGTTTTTCACACCGTACTATCTAGAGAATTCGTGAAACAACCAACAAGCATTTGGAACTGGTTCTGGACATTCTGACAGATATTTCTTATCGATTGTGATATCCCTGTATTACATTGTTTTCATCTATATATAAGAAAAGTATTGTTAACTGTGGAAATTAAGTGGATCTCAGTTTTCCACTTTGATTTATCACTTCTGTGGATAGGTAGAAAAACAGGAAAAAAGTGGATATTGATGAGAGTGTACTCTAAAAAATAACATAGCTTGTAAAAAAGCTTGCAAACAAAGCAGGGAATAAGGGTTAGTTGAAGCAGTATGAGCTGAAACCTCTGTTTTAATGCTGGGGTCCCTCTATGCTGAAGTGAAAATCCTGTAGCAATTCATGTGGTAGATAGAAGCTAAAGCTATACAAGGAGCAGGGATTGTGAAATAGTATTTGTCACTCGAATACTAGTGTCTGAAGAGCATGCATGGTTTGGAAAAGATGCAAATAAAACTAAGTGATAAATAGCAGGATGGTAGGGTGTGGTTTGGTTTGTTTTCAATAGAATTGCAGTTACTTAAAGCTCTGTGTGTATGCTTGTGGGGAAGATCTCTGAGAGAGGAGGAGATGGATGGGGGATCCTATTGTGGTAGAGTTGGTAGTGCCTTAACCTCAGCCTATCCTCACATTAACAGATCAGGAAGGGAGGGATAGGATGTGTTAGGAGGCTGTTGACTGTTATTAGAAAGACTTAGGAATTTCTTCTCCAGTCTTTCATGTTAAAAGTGATAAGCAAGTGGCAGAACCTGGTTATTGGAGTAGAAGTGGCAGTACACTTTTAAAAAAATCCAAATTGCCAATTAAGCAGCTGATGTTGTTTATTCTAGTTGACTGCATGTAGAATTTACGCATTTTTTATAGAATTATTTGCCATTGTACTTTGAATAGAAATACAAGTGAATTTTCCTGTTCTGGATTCTAACAAGGGAAATGTTAATTAAAAAACACCTAGCTTGTGAATCTTGCCAAAATAGAGAGCCAAGGGATTTAAATTCTAGAGCTCCTTTAAGCGTAGATTATAGAAAGAATACAAGAACTGATAAGTAGAAAAAGAGCTACATCTTGGAATATGAACCATCATGTATAAAGTGACAATTGTCCATGTCCAGCTGAGCTAGCATGGCCAGGAGGAAACACACCTTGGGCAGTGGTAAAGCAGCCTGGCAGTGAGGGCTAGTGGAGGTTAAATACACTCTAGTATCTGTGTCATGTCAAGACTAACTTTTAGCCTCACTGAAAACTGAGATGATGATGACATCTATAGGGCTGAAAGCCAAACGATCAGTAGATCTTAGGGTAATTGAACTTCATTTTGCAATAAACGAACTGGAAGCAGATTTGAGTTGAATGCCCAATGGATGAGGAGTGTGCAATGGGAGACGGGGATTAAGATGAGGTAATTTTCCACTATGACTTGCAAAAGTGTTGGCATACGAGATTATTGCCTCATTAGCAAGTTGCAACTGGTATCATTTGACTGAAAGGAAGAGATACTGTAGGGAGCCTGGATTATTTACTAAGGTGTGACTTCAGAGTTTTTTTTTTAATAAAAAATACTTTGAAACAAATAATCAAATATTATAGATATGGTAGGAAGCTGTATGGAATACAAAAGCTATTGACAGATTGCATTGGATTAGGTAAGTGTTGAGAACCAGTTTATTTTGTGAAGAAAATCAAATAGATATTCTCTCTTGGTCACTATTTCCCCAGTGCATGTAATGTGGTGCCATTAATTATCCTTCCAGAGGAGATCACACCTGGTGAGAAAAGTTTGGTTAAGCAGAGGCAGGTACTGTCAAAAGAACAACTAGAATCACTCTGATCTGCAGTCAGTAAAGTTGGACAAATCCTTGTTTTCTTTAGTGAAGGCAAAATGAAAAAGGAGCTTGCATATGACATATGTCGATATTATAGTATTGTTGATTGAGGCAGACATCTTCGCAAGGTGGTTGAGATAAGATGGAAGAAGAACCAGGTGGCCTTAAAAGACTGGGTAATATAGGGCTGAAATTGAGAGTTTCTACTGGAGATGTGCAGTTTGGTGCTACAGAATATAGTGGGAATCTGTAGGTAAGAGTGATGGAGGAGAAGAGCAATTTGGGTGTGTTGCTTAATCGCAAGATGACTGAGCCAGTGGAAAAGTGTGACCTTAAAGTAATCTACGCCATAGGAAGGACGGGGTGAGGTTTTTGTAGTCTATCATAAACGAGAACTAATACAATTGTACATGGTGTTTCAATATAATTTCTGTGTGCTTGCTACCTATATTCCAAAAATGTCAGTTGAAACTGACAGGTATTGCTGGTCTCTTTTTCACAAAGCTTTTTTTTCAGCTCTCCTAAGAATGGAATATCTGTTTCTGCAAAATAAAAACAAAGAAACAGTGATAGCCCTGTACAAAATATGTCAGCAAGAGACGCTGATTTGGGAAAAGGGCTACAGAAAAGAGAAGGCAGTCTCAGTGTAAAAAAAAAAAAAAAAGGAAAAGAAAAGTGAACATTTGTCAGTAGATCTTCTGGTAATTTAAAACCTTTTGTTCTGAAACAGGTTCCAGTAAAAAAAAAAAATAGAAATTATTTGTTTTGCCTTCACTGCATGAATTGTCTATACAGGGGGCAATGAAGATGATTAAGGGAGTGGAGCACCTCCCTTATGAAGAAAGGCTGAGGGAGCTGGGTCTCTTTAGCTTGGAGAAGAGGAGACTAAGGGGGGACCTTATTAATGTTTATAAATATATAAAGGGTGATTGCCACGAGGATGGAGCCAGGCTCTTCTTGGTGGCAAACAATGATAGGACAAGGGGTAATGGGATCAAGCTGGAACACAAGAGGTTCCACTTAAATTTGAGAAAAAACTTCTCAGTGAGGGTGCCAGAGCACTGGAACAGGCTGCCCAGGGGGGTTGTGGAGTCTCCTTCTCTGGAGACGTTCAAAACCCGCCTGGACATGTTCCTGTGCGACCTCACCTAGGCGTTCCTGCTCCAGCAGGGGGACTGGACTAGGTCACAGTATCACAGTATGTTTGGGATTGGAAGGGACCTCAAAGATCATCTAGTCCAATCCCTTTTGAGGTCCCTTCCAATCCCAAACATACTGTGATACTGTGATTTTAGAATTGACTATTTTTATATTGTCAGCCAAGAAGCTAGTGGTGCTCTACTGAAGAGATAACTTGTGTAAATACTTACATTAGCAAATGTTTGATGTGTCACTGTCTGTGCTGTCTCCTTTGTGGCCTCTAAACAGACCTTTCAAACTGTCCCTCAGGTTCCCGATGTCATCAGCAGCATAAGACAGGTCTCCAAAGCAGCACTGAAAGAAGATGCCAAACCAAGTAAGGATAGTGAAGATGCCTTCTACGACTCTCAAAAATTTGAGGTCTTGTACTGTGGAAAGGTGACGGTGGCTCACAAGAAAGCACCCTCCACACTAATTGATGACTGCATTGAGAAATTCAGCCTTCATGAGCGCCAGCGCCTGAAACTATTAAACGAGCAGCGGAATAACGAGTCAAGTTTGGACTTACCCCTGTGCGAAGGAAATGCGCCATCTTCTCCATCAGATAGCCCATTTGAGGAGCTGGACAGCCCAAATAACAACACAGGGCACGCTGCGATGTTTACAATCGGCAGCCAGACCAACTTAACCAACCTGGCCAGCACTCGCGGCTCCTTCCCAGAACGAATTTTAGAGGACTCTGGCTTTGATGAACAGCAAGAGTTTCGCTCCCGGTGCAGCAGCGTCACTGGAGTTATGCAAAGAAAGGTTCATGACACAAACCTAAAAATACAGCCACGCAGAAGACACGCAAGTGCACCCAGTCACGTTCAGCCCTCTGACTCGGAGAAGAACAGGACGATGTTGTTCCAGGTGTGTGCTAGAATGAGCAATTTCTGGTTGGTTTTGTACCATATCTTCCCCTGTGCAGTTTGAAGCCAAGACAAGTTTTACAACATAAGTAGTATGGATCCAGTGGGATTTCATGGTATTTCATAAATATTCATGTATCTGTTCATAAATTATTGGAACATAAGTAGCTGAACTTTCTTAAGGAAGTCACCTGAACTCATGAGCTCAGGTAAATTTTAAGAAAAATGAGTTACTTATGGAGTAATTAATTACAGGAGCAGAGTTTCTAGGGAAATTATTATTTTATATGCAGTCCTGGTTAATCTGTATTGGTGAGATCTGGGACATAGCTGAAAAAAAATGCATATTCTTTCAAAAAGAGAATTGATGAAGACTTCCATGTGAACAAATCCTCTTTTTTGTTGTGCAATTAAAAAGAAGCTCACAACTTAACATAAGGCTTTCACAGCCTTATGTTTGAGCCAGCTGCTTTATGAAAACTTGTACTGATGTTCACCTTGTCTTTCCCAGATGAGTACTCAAAGGTCTCTGCACTGAAGGCTTCTTCCTTCAGATGCCATGGTTATTTCTTCTCTTGCCCGAAGTGCATTTGAGCTTGTATTGAGAAAACAAAAGGACACTGAAAGGAGGTGACCCATAAAAGGAAAGATCTTTGGACCTTAAAATAACACGGGGCTAAATGCCTGGGTTTTGTCTTTCCAATTGCTTTAAAGATCATTCTTGCCTTCTGTTCTTTTGGGGAAATGCTAACTGAAGTGAGAATGCATTGCCCTTTAGAAAGCCACAGCTATCACTAGTAATGAAAAGGATTTAGCTGAGAAACTGCCCAAGCTCTATGGAATAAGTTCCATATGCTTGAGCAGCAGTTTGAGAAAGCTGAAAAATAGCTTACTGCAGAGCCTCCTCTTTCTCATCTGGAATTATGACAAAAACAAAAATATCACATTAAGATCAACGTAGTTTCTCATCTGATCTATGGTGTAGTTTAAAAAAAAAAAAATCCACTAATTCTGGTTTTTATTGCAGCTTTTAATTTAGCCACATTGTTTACTAAAGGTTTTAGTATTGTCTGTCAAACATGTGATCTTTGGACCAAAATAACTTGAAAAGAAAAGGGAGTGGGGCAAAAGAAGAAACAAAACCCTGTCTTCTCTTTTTCCTATTCAACCAAGTGTACTGTTCTTGCTGAAATGTTCTTACTCAACATAAGCTGAATTATGGCACCCTTGTTCCTGCTGAGTAAGCTGTTGTGCTGAAGGTGCTCTATGTGAACAAGAAAGGGCTAGATTGTGATGTTCTTGTTGCTGTTAATGTTGTGCCTCCAAGACAGTCATAAAATAGATTTATTTTTCTCCCCCCACCCTGTCCCAGGTTGGAAGGTTTGAAGTTAACCTCATCAGTCCAGACACTAAATCTGTTGTGCTTGAAAAGAATTTTAAAGATATTTCCTCATGTTCTCAGGTAAGTGTTAATAAGAAGCAACATGCAGATCACCAGAAGAAAAGGAATTTATTTGTTCTTTGGCTGGGTTACCTTGTTCATCTATAGGCAGGAGAAAAATGTGGAATTCTTTTCAAGCATTCTGTGCTGTTTTCCCTTATTCAGTCTCAAAAGCCTTTTTTAAACAGTTTATCCTATGTAAATTACCATGAATTAAAGTAAATAGCTGTTTTACCCCACTGGCTCCTTAATTACAAAAAAATCCACCAAACACAGTGGGGACAGTGATTTTTGAGCATTTGTAGCTAGTGTATATATAAATCCTGCATGAAGTTTGATGCATTGGCTTCTTTGGGGCATACAGCTGAAGAAATGAGGTGTTAAACTGTGATTGCTTCGTGAACACTTTCAGCAAACTTGAAGTGCAGATTTGCCCTTACAAGAGTGAGAACTCTTACTCGAATCAGGGCTTTTGCTTGTCTGGTAGCAGTTTCAAGTAGATACTGCACAAAAATAACACAATGTCTTTCCCAAAGAGCTTAAGTGCAGAAAGGATGAGTTCAAAATAACCATTCTGAGGTGTGGTGGGGGCAACTTTGGTCATTGGTCAGAAAACAAGGTATAAACTGTTTTGCTTTGGGAGAACATTTGGTATAATTTTGGAAGTAGCTTACTCTCTGCTGCAGGTGCTCTGAGTGTTCTGCCTCTGAGCAGCTAAGTGCATGAAAGCCTTTGAAATGAAAGGAGAAGAGCAGCAGATCAACCCTCCAGAAAAACTGCAGTTCACCTGCATTATTTCTTCTGGAGAATATGGCAATAGATGAACCTAGCTATGTCAAGTAATAAATAAATGTGTCTTATAAAGTTAAATGGCACGGCTGAGTGATTTACCTTTCTATCTTGCTATTATTCAGCCCCTGTTGCTTCTGGTACTTTCTGCTTTGAGGTCTTGGTTTATTATTACCTTCTTTCGTTCGCTATGCACATGTATCATTTCAGGCCTCCTTAAACATTATTATTTGAGTTCAAAGTACACTTCCTGGCATGCTCTAAACCTGTATTTCACTCCCAAGTGCTTTCATTTTTATGCTAATAACAAATCTGCTCTTGCATGACTGTGCTACAAATGCTAATACAAATTAAGAACTGGTCAATGCTTGCAGCTCAAGTGGAATCTTGAGCTGCCAACTGAAACTGTAGGCCCTTAAATCTGCTGTTTAACTGCAATTTATATTACTCTTGGTAGGAAAAAAGGCAAATGCAAATCTAGAATTGGACAGCATAAAACAATGATGTATTAATAGCTTTATAATAAATACAGATCAAAGAGATTCTTGAAGCAGTGGTATGGAAAGGAAAATTTGCGGACAGCTGGAGTCTTCTCCTGCTTTGTGGGTGTACCAAGCTGAATAAAAGTGACACTTCAGCTTTAAATACTGAGCTCCTGAGTTGCATGTACATACTGATAATAGTCAAAGAAAGCAGTTCTAATCGTGGACAACCTTTGTTCTGCTGACTTTAAAGGATGGTGGAGGCTAGCAAGACCATGGCAGACCTTCAAGGCCTGGCTTTTCTTCCATAAAATAACTGCATACAATAGTTAGGTAGTGCTGTGTGTTGGGCTTTGGAGGTGGAGTTTTTCACTCCACCTCTTGACTTTCATTTGGAACAAAGCTTTTGCTATTTTGCATGCTTGAATAACACAAATAGTCACTAAAAATACTGTGGGGTGGTGGGGTTTTTTTTGTTAGTTTTTGATGCAAAACTGCTACTTTAGAGAAGTCAGGGATTTTTCAATGTTCAATAGAGGTGAAACATTAATTTGTTCAAGATGAAGAATTTGGTTGCATAAACCTCATCAGTGCTTCTATTGAGAACTCTGTGCTAGCCACAGGGCTTCTCTGTTGTGGATTTATAAGGCATTGATTTACTGCGTATTGTGAGACTACAGCTTGGGAAAGTTTGTTCTTCTAAGCTTTACAAACAATGGAAAGGAGATGTTCTCTTCAGCTTGCGTTACTGATTCTTTGAGTCTGGTCTAATAAGCGTATTTTAATTCTGTAGCTTAAGTATGGCTGATCTGCTGCATTCAATTCATTATCTTCACTCCATATAATTGTCAAAGCAGCAAATACAGTTGATGATAAACCCCTTTGTAAGCTCAGGTGTTGGACAACTGCAAAAGTTTTCTTGTTGCGGTGTTGCTGACCTTGAAGGAACCCAGAACAACATCTTGGCTCTTTTGGCATGGCAAGCGTGGCCACCCTTTTAAAGAAAAGTGGTGGAGTTCCTGCTAATTGAGGAACATACTGTGCTATTTACACTTCAGTTGTGCAAGTGCCACGTCCGTCTCCCCCACAAATGTTCTCCTGTGGGGACTGAGAAGTTGGACAGCCGTAAAATTGTTCAGGCACTGTCAGCAGTGAGGGAACTGGCATCTCACCAAACCACCTTAAGTAAATATGGTTTCTTTGCAAAACAGAGAACAGCATTTCACTGTTCTGTAGATCAACATATGTGTATACATCTGTTTTATTATGTGGCGTCACAGGAGGATGGGTTCAATTAAGCCAGGATCAGTGTGGGCTATGTTAAACTAATGCCATTTGTGCCATCTTACATGTCTTCTGCAGTTTTCTAAGTTTTGTTTAAGTAGCATAAAGGTAACTTTTGGAATTTTGGTTCTAAAAACTACAGCGTGTAGTGACAGTATGTTCAGTCTGTCACGTAGTGCGTTACTGATTTTGTCTAGAGTGTTTTCTGTAGTGACAAGTTGTTTTGCCTCCTCCCCTCTCTTCCAATGTAGGTGTTTTCTTTGGAGATGGATCCAAGCAACCGAGTTCTGCTTTCTGTTGTATTTGAACTTGAGGAATTAGGCCTTCTCTTGGAGAAAATTTACTTTTACCATACTCAGATGATAAAAACGTTGGCAAAAGCTTTATCAATAGTGAGTCATGTTCCATGAATTGAGACTGAGAATATAGTGATTATTAGGAAACAGCTCTCTTTGATCTTCCTAGTGGTGTTTTTAACAAGGCAGCATTCTCTGTCAAGCAGTTAGACTGGGATCTTGAAAGAAAGCATCAGTAATAATGTGTAGTAAGTCTTGAAACTTCTGGTATATAACTCAGAGAATTTTTTTAAGAATTTGGTTGGAATTCTGCATGTCACCGCTCACTCCCTGCTCTTTTTGCTGTACTCCAAACTTGTATTACAGGAAAGTGAAGATCTGTTGCTACTTTGATGCTAATCCAGTCCCATGTTTTAGTGTGGGCTCATTACATCAAGTCTTCACCGCAAAGGCAATTTCAAATATAACCTAGGACTCTTGTTAGCTTCCCTGAAAATCCAGTTTTTCTAATGTAAGAAATTCGAGTCCAGGTCCGTTGCTGTATAACTTTTGTTTTGATTGTGTAAAGAGTTTTATATAACACTTAAATGCAGGAAAAAAAAAAATATATATATATATATATATAATTATTGTAGTTATAAAATAGATCATCGGGAGCTTGCATTTACAGTTTCTTAGATCTTTGTGTCAGCAAGTGTTGGAGTCTGGTAACTATTTTTAGGATCACTTTGGAAACTAAACGTGTTCATAAAATAGTCCACTAATGTTGTTTCTGAACTCTTTTAGGGTATAAAACATGTTGATCACTTCGGCTTCATTTGCCGGGAATCTGTTGAACCTGGGTTAAGCCAGTATATTTGCTATGTGTTCCAGTGTGCAAATGAGTCTCTGGTGAGTATTTATTAATGATCCTATCCCTTTCATCAGGGGATGACTGAGATGTTTCCCAAACCATGGGAGTCTCTGTTATTCTTCTGTGTCAGCTGAGCCTCAGTGGTCGTGTCTTCTCAGGTGTGAGACCTCAGCTGTGAATATGAAAACATGCAATAGGAAATGTGTACATTCTGTTCATATACAGCCATATCCCGGTATTCTACTGATGCATACAGCAATAACAAATAGAAAAAATCCAGATGGATGGGTCCACGCATGCAGACTGTGAGCGTATTTGCACTCTATATTTGATAGTAACTCTTGCATTTCTAATTGTTGAGACACTTGGTTCCCCATCAAACATGTAATTCCATGTATTGAATCAGAAACAGCTGATAGTAAAACTTCAATGTACTTTTCAGGGTAGCGTTTAAACTACTGGCCTGATTCTGTATGTGTCTTTAGCCTCCATGTGGCTTTATCATTTTCCCTGTAGTCTATTTTGCTCCTCAGGAGAAGAAAGTAGCATCTCATCAGAGAAAATGAAAAGCATAATATGTGTGGATGTAACTATATAAAACAGTCCATTGTATCAATCAACTGAAGTTCTAGGTGCCACTAATTTAACTGATACAGGTAGCTTAATGATGTGAGATGCATATGGGAAATAATTTTGGCTACTACTTTTTTTTTTTACAGCTAAGGTACTTTCGAGGAAGTTTGTTTCTGTTCCAAAACATACTTGTTCCTGATGGCTATGCCAACAGCTACTATCTCTTTCTCAGCTAACCTTAAAAATTGCTCTACTAGCTAGCTGAAAATGTAATTTGTCAATCTGCTGACTAGTTTGAGAGTGAATAGATTCACATCAATAGGAGTTCAAACAGCAGACAAACAGCCCTGGGTGTACAATGGTAGCTGAGGCTACTCTTTGATCAAAATGGGAGCTTGTTATGAAATTAGCTCTATCTTTATGCTAGCAGAAAATGTTAAATCTGACCTGTCAATAAATCTGACCACGCATAATTCAAAGACTTAAAATATGGTGTATAACGAAACCATGTATTTATGCACCGTTTTACATATTCTAGTACTGATCCGTGTGGGTATGCCCACATTACAATATGAAATGAACATTTCTGAGCTACTTGCAGCTGTGATCACCGGGACCCCGGTGACAGTCTGACTGTGGCAGGGCAGAGCTGTAAAACCTACGGCTTCCTGGTTTCCGTGCCACCAGGCAGGCTGTGTTGGTCGTCTTGTGTAAATTTACTTTAAACATAGCTACAGTCTGTGCTGCCGTTCTCATTATTTTAGTGTAGTCAGAATCCATATGCTTAGCGCTGTTCCGTGGATCTTCCATTTGAGAGGCATTGCTGCCAGTTTTTAAAAATGATCATTTTGTATTTCAAGTCAGATATTCACTGTTCAATACCCTGCTTTATTGCTAAAAAGAATGTCCAGAAATTGCTAGTAGTGCTTAAAATTATAGATTATAAATAAATAAATAAAACTTAAGCATACTGAGATACAAACTAATTCTAATTTCCCCATTCAGGTGCCCTTCTTTTGTTTCTTTTATTTTTTTCCTCCGAGTGACAGACCCTCAAAAAAGTCTGTATGTTTCCAGTGTTAGACAGCATGATTTTGGTGTCAAATATTTCAGCTTTCTTCTTCCTGCTTATAAAAAAAAAAGCAACAGGTAAGAGCAGGGACCTGATTCTGAAATATAATACTGATGTCTTTCCTAAGATTGTTATCAAGCTCTTGTCTCCTTTCCATGATAATGCAAAGACTCAAGTAAACAGCTTTTAGTAAGCATTGTATTCCCCTAAAATATAGAGGGAGGAACTCTTGAGTGCTTTGTATATAAGGTCTGGGAGAGCATTTGAATGAGTATAGAGAAACACTGTCACCTCTGACCTTTCTTAGATAAAATTTGAGCTTTTCCAGTGCTGCTGTGTGGCCACATAGCACTGCTGTATTTATGGTACTAGCAGAGGAAAGATCAGGACAGACTACAAGGCAGGCCAGCTGTAAAGATCATTTGGTGGTTGTAATGAGGCTGGGAGCCAGTCTAGTAGGATGGAGAAAAGTGAAGAGCCATGGGAATCACAGAATGTCCTGAGTTGGAAGGGACCCACAAGGATCATCGAGTCCAACTCCTGTCCCTGCATGTGACAACCCCACAGTTCACACCATGTGTCTGAGGGTGTTGTCCAGTCTCTTCTTGAACACTGTCAGGCTTGGGGCTGGGGAGCCTGTTCCAGTGCTCCACCACCCTCTGGGTGAAGAACCTTTTCCTAATGTCCAACCTAAACCTCCCCTGGCACATCTTCCTGACATTCCCTCAGGTTCTGTCATTGGTCACCAGAGAGAAGAGATCAGTGCCTGCTCCTCCTCCCCACCTTGTGAGGAAGCTGTAAGTGCCATGAGGTCTCCCCTCAGTCTCCTCTTCTCCAGGCTGAACAGACCAAGTGACTTTAGCCTCTCCTCCTGTGGCTTCCCCTCTAAACACTTCACCAACTTCATAGCCCTCTTCTGGACACTCTCCAGTAGCTTTATATCTTTTTTTATCCTGTGGCACCCAGAGCTGCACACAGTGCTCCAGATGAGGCTGCACCAGTGCAGAGCAGAGCAGGACAATCACCTCCTTTGCCAGCAGGATGGGTCTGTGGGGTTTTGTGCTGAAATGGTACATTTTTTTTGTTTCTATACTGTCTTTTCCCTCTCTCCCCTTTAGGTCGATGAGGTAATGCTCACCTTGAAACAAGCCTTTAGCACTGCTGCAGCTCTGCAAAATGCCAAGACGCAGATTAAACTGTGTGAGGCCTGCCCTATGCATTCATTGCACAAACTTTGTGAAAGAATTGAAGGTAGAGGCTGAGTTGATCTTCTAATTGTACTTTTTTTCTGATTATTCTAGAAGAATTTCACAATAGCTGTTAATTTTAATTATGTCAACCATGTGCTTTCAACTCGAACAGTGTTAAGACAGAAAAGTAATGATATTGCAGCCGATTGTAGTATAAATCATGTGCAGGTGCTAACAGTAGTGATATTGCAACTGAATATAGTATAGCTTGTGTTATAAAAACATACTTTTTCATTATTGCATCTGTCTTAAACATTAAACAGCAGAAAAACCCACCAGTTCATATGTTTGGTTTTTTTTCTGAAGATCCATGCTTTCAGAATGGGTCGTAAAAAGGTAGTTGTGATCAAAAAGGGTCTTGCTTTCTCATGTGTTTGTTCTTTTCTGTGTGGGGTTGTTTTTTCCTTCTTTGTGTTTATTTTCTTACACACTTCAAAACCTAGTTCCATTATAGGAAATAAACTATTAAGTTGAAAGATTAATATAGAAAGTTAAGGCAATTACATGGCTTCAAATATGAATACACAAGCCTTTGTAGTTTCTCTGGAAGTGAGGTGTGCCAGAACGCATACAAAAATATTATGAAGTAGAAATTTTTAAGAAAAGTTAGTAGCAGGATCCTATTTTTATAGTCACTCCACTGTGTCTCCTTTTGAAGTGTTGTATGCAAAAAAACCCATGCAAATATGTTATACTAGTCATTTATCTTCTGGTCGGTTGATGATGGTGCTCATAATTGCCGGTTTTCCCATGCATTAAAAGTCACTATTGCTACTTACCACCCTCTGGTGGATGAAAAGCGAAGTATAAAATCTTAGTGGAGTGAAATTCTGTTAGCTTGTGACTGGTATTTTCTGGGTTTACAACAGATATTCAGAAGTGATAAAGCTTACCTGGGAAGGTCTTCTGTCAGTGAAAAACTATAGGGGCTGCTGTGTAAGACAGTGTAAGTACCTTGAATACACAGGTACTTACAAAGCCTGGGATAAGTATCCAGTATCAAAATAAAATTTCTTCTAGGGTAACAACTTGAGTACAGTAATAGTAGTTTCATAAACTTCATACTTAGTAACTGAAAGACTTATTTTCGTGTCCCTTCCTTTTTCTTCATCTGCTTTGTTTAGAGTCTAGAAGTTTATCATAACCAAACCCAGGGCTTCATGCCTTGGAAAAGCTAGATCTGTTCTGATTGCTATTCTCTGCCCATTATTGGATGGAAAAAATATATATCTTGATCTGATTCTCAGGGTTGTTTTCCTCGCAGTTTCTGTAGCTTCCTAGAACAAGCCCTGTGAGCACATGTGCGCTTTATCGAACATCGGAAATTCTTTGCTTTATTTTTATGGCTTTTACGCTGCTCTTTCTTTTAAAAATGTCTTCATTTCTCTGATATGACCCTATACCCTACCCCTTCTATGTGTAGAAATTCATCTAAACTTTTCAATTAAAAACATCTGAATACTTCTGACTATTCTTGTGCATTATCTTTCCAGTTATAGCCCTGATCTGTTCCTCTCTTTCTTCTCTCTCATACAGTTTTCAGGCTTCTGTCTTGGTGACCTCTTGGTACTAGGACAGAAGACATCAGTGGGGTAGGGAGCACAAGCTATTACACAGGAGCCAGCCACTTAGCTGCTGCTAGTTCTGTTTTTACTGCTAAAGAAAGAAGACAAAACCATGTGGTTCAGCAAAACCTCAAGTATTTTGTGTCATGGATACTGCAGTTATACCGCTGCCATACGTTAAACTTTTGTAAACTCAAATGCAGGATATACCTTCTACTATAATTTTATGAAAGTTTTTTTGAGAGATCATTTGAGAATCTAGAAGCTTTATGTTCCTTTCTTTTCTCAGGGCTCTACCCACCAAGAGCCAAACTTGTTATTCAGAGGCATCTGTCGACATTAAGTGATAATGAGCAAGCGGACATTTTTGAACGTGTTCAGGTAATACATTAGATGCTGTTGTCTCAAATTTGAGAAGGACCATGATAAAATGAACTGGATATTTTTTCTTTTGATTGTTTTGTTATGTAGTTGATCTAGAATTTATTATTGTTCCACAAAACTTCACATGGAAATAGCATGCTCCAACCTATCCTCATGTGTGATACACTGCTGTCAGAAGTTTTTGTTCCCAAGTCTGCTGAGATGTTCCGTGTTCATACTCCGTATTTTTTTTTTCTGAGCTTAGTTCTTCACCTGTAAATGCATTTCCCTACTTGAAAGCGATGTGGGAATGAGTTGAGAGCAGGTGAGACATGTGGGTATCAAAGAGGTGGTCTATATTTGCAGCAGCTCTCTTTTGACTTATTCTGAGGCAAGAGCTGTAAGCAGGTATACTCAAGCAGATGAAGTTTACAAATAATTTAGGCTTCCAAAGGCTGTGCTTCTCTCTGGCTGCCTCGAAGAAGGGAATTCCTCTGTCATTTATGTGTTCCTTATTCCATTTATAAGGCTGTGCAATGGTAGACAACCTTAGGAAACAAAATGTGTGGGCGTGAGGCTCCGTCCCCTCCACAGCCTGTAATATTCTCCATATGGAAAGTTTTGGTCAGTTTTGCTCAGAAGCATGAGGGCACACAGACAGTGGTGCAATTTGACACACTTATAGTTCGCTCTGACATTTGGCATGTCAATATATTATATATGTATTAACTTCAAAGATTAGATACATATGGAAGGGAAAATAAGCAAATCATGACTTGAAAGACAACTTTTTGTGTTTTCTTTGCTGTTACTGACAGAAAATGAAGCCTGAGAACGACCAGGAAGAAAATGAACTTGTGATCTTACATCTGCGCCAACTCTGTGAATCTAAGCAGAAAACGCACATTCACATTGGTGAAGCACCATCGGTAAAGCTTATTTTTAGCTTATTTTTGTATTATTCCTCTTCTTTCTTCCACCCTATTCCAATGCAACCTCGAATACTGGCAAGGCCACTGCTAGAGGTCATCAGGAGTAGCTGAAGCTTGATGTTGTAATTTGGAGAGGACTGTGAAAGCAAAGGAATTTGATTTGATTTACACTGGCATGCTTGGTTTGTGGCTTTTTGTTTGGTTGTTTTTTTGTTTTATTTATTTATGTAAAGGTTGAGGGGCAGGAAGGGAGGGAAGACAGATAACCAGTTATTTTCAGGTCTAGATTTCCTTACAGCGTGAGGATACGTCTTCTGTCTTTTTCCCTCCTCCTTGATCCCTGCTCCCAAACAGTCATTTCTACGGGAAACAGGGATGAAGAGGGGCCATTGTTTTCAGGTTAAACTACAAACTTGTCTAGCGAAGGAAATGAGAAACAATATTGTTAAATTGATATGATTTTACAAGGTAGTCTTCAGAGATGAAATGTTCCTTTAACTGTGTTTTTTTTTTTGTGGGTTTGGTTTTTTTTGGGAGCTGGGGAAGGGTAGGGTGCTTGGGGTTATTTGGTTTGTTTTGGGTTTCTTGTTTGTGTGGGGTTTTTTGTTTGTTTGTTTTAGATAAAGGCCAAGGTTATGTTGTTTATTACGTAACTTTGTTCAGCTCTAGTCTTTGGAGGTCTGCAATTGCAAAAAGAATTGCCAAAGCTAAATTATGTCCTTGCTCATTTCAACAGACCATTTCTAACAGTGCGATTCCAGAAAGCACTACCAGTGGTGGCAGGTTTAAACTTGATGTTCTGAAAAACAAGGCCAAGAAATCCTTGACTAGCTCTCTGGAAAATATCTTCTCAAGGGTAAGATTAACAACTGATTGTCAGCAGCTGTCCCAGATATCCCTGACAGTAAAGACCTATCAGATTTTTTTTGTTTGTTTCTGACCTCAGTCTGTTAAATACTTAATGAAGCAACATCCCTGTTTTGAAATCTGAGGGTTATAGCTGGGTTGATTGTGATTTAACTGTGCTAGAAAATTTATGTTAAGACCATACATACAGAGAGGACAAAAAGCAACTTTTTCTGCATAATGAATGTTCCTTGTAGGTGATGAGTTAGCTGAGCATTATGAGATGCATTACTTCAGAATAAAAAGAAATAATCAGGATTGCTGTATGATCCCATAAGGAGACATGTTATCTTTTTTTGAAAGTGGGACTAAATGTGCCTGCATAAACTGGAAATCTTTTGGTTCTGACAAGTAATGCCATACTTCTCACATCTAAAATTATTCATTTTGGTCACTAAGAATCTTCAGAAAGTAGTAACAAGTTGTTCTTTAGCGGGGAAAAAAAAAAACACAGTAGATTTATAAAAAAAAATAGTGAGTTGTTCTTCATTGCTAGCCAGGTATGATGTGGAATTGCAGACAATTCCTGGAGCTGTCTTATGTTACATAAGCTTTTAAAGAAGTCTGAACTTCAAGCTTTGCTTACTGTCCCCTGCTCAGCAGGGAGAGACCTGAAAGCAGAGAAGAGGCATCTAGAGGAGTATCTGAAGAAGGCTGGTGCTGGGATCCAGAATGTTGTTACAGAGAATGTGTGATGAGCTGTAAATACTGGATGGCAAGGGCTAAATATAATTTGAGTAGTGAAATTAAGTTCCTTCTGCTACTAATTTTAAAAGTACCATGCTAAATCAAGACCCGAGTTGCACTTGGGTATGTCACAAAGTAACCTTCAAACGTAGAATGCCACAGATGTTCCCTATAAAGGATGCAAAATATTATTTGCCAGGGAGAATCCTTAGAACTATTTGTACTTACGATTAGGCATGAATTTGACTTAGGACTGAAGCTAGCATTAAAACTCTCCTGGTCAGATCTGGCCTGTGTTGTGTAGCAAGTTTTACACACTGGGGAGTTAGTCTGAAGAGAGGGAGAGAGCCTGCATGAAAGAGAGCAATGACAGTCAGAAGATCTTTTAGCAGTCTGGAATATCATCAAATGGTGACAGCCACAGTCATGCCTGTGATGAGCCTGTTTTCTTTTCCACATCTAAAGGACATGTGACTGGAAAGTCATCTAGCTCTGATGGGGGGGAGTCACTGACCCTGCGGTGGTTGTGGAACCAGGCGTGCATCACTGGGAATAGCCCAGTAAGCAGCCCTGCCATATACAGGCAACACTAGTGCTCTGATCATGTCAAGGAAGAATAATTTAGATTAAGTGCACTGCTTAAATTGAAGAGCTTCTGAAGGGTAATTGCTTATATATTCTTATTTTTATGTAGTGTTGTTCCTTCTCACCAGGGCCACCGTGACATGCTGCATGTTACAGTATAAGGATCTATACAGTCCATGGTTGAGTTCAGGAGACTGGATTGGGGCCATTTTAAGTTTGCTGTTTATGCAGCAGACTTGCTGTTGTGAGGAAGTTTCTATCATCTTTAACTTGAAACTGCAAGAGATCAGGAAGAGCAGCATGTTGTAGTGAATCATGATAACACGTAGGTGTTCATCCCTGCAGACCCATTTAGAGGTTACACAATGCAAGACTGTGAAAAGTAATATACAGTGCACCACTTATTGTTTGGTTAAAGCAGATATATATGATAAGTGTCTCTGTGCGTGTATATGGTGGTATATGCATACGTGTGCTATACAATGACTGTTTCAATAGTTCTTATTCTTCATCAGGCTGTTACAACAAGCCTAGTGGATCATGGCTAATTCCTAAAGGTATTTAGGCCCCAAATACCTAGTGGTGTGGTGGGTTTTCCCCTCCTTAAACCAGCTTCACATCACATGGTATTGATGTGATGGGATGCTAATTATTGCGTGACTTCTCATCTTTATTCTAAAGTATATTTAGAGACTTTTTTTTTCAATTGCATTCAGCATCTTTGTATAGATAAAAAGATTTAAGTAAAAGGTAAAAGTCGGTATATGTGGGGGAGAGATATACACAGCCTCAAATCTTGGCAAAACTAGAAATAAGTAGTAACCAGATATATAGGAACACTTTAAGTGGATGACTTCTTAGCTAGATAAGTATCATCACGTGACATTTTAAGCTACTTGAAGTAGTAGCTGCTCACTGCTTGCTGTAGGAAAGATGCTGGGTTCAGTGCTCTGGCTTCCCTTAGTCCCAGAAGAATGTCACTTTTTCACTTGTTTGTTTTTGCTGGACTGATCTTATTTTTGTCAGGTTTGAATTGAAAACAGGCTGTGGCTTCCTAACGAAGTAGCTCAGAAAAATAAATATAACCTCTGTTTGACCTTATGAACAGATTGGCTTCAACCCATGCTGCACTGACCTCTTCTGTTCTTTTTTCTGAATCAAAAAGCCCTTCTTACAGTGCCAAAAGTGTATGTTTTTAAAGCTAGTGAGAAACTTCCAAGTTATCCTTTGCTCTTGTTTTATCGTGAGGGTCAGTGAAGAGATGCTTCAGGCAGAGAGTATTCATTGGTAATGAGCTTAAACAGGATAATGTACTTAAAGGGCACTCTGAGTCTTGGAAATAAACCTCACCAGGAAAAAGTAGGCTAAATAAATACTGCTGATGTTGACAAAACTTCCCTTGTAGTTGCAGGCATATTAAGAGGAGCTCTACCTGTAGTTTTCCTAAAACCTAGTCTGTTTTTCGCTTGGTAAAGTACTGAAAGCAACTTAATCAGCAGTTGGAAGTGTCCAACAGCACTTAGCATCCACATTTCATGGGAGTCAGTTAGGAGTGGCTCTGTCGCCTCTTCCTCTCAAACCAGGTGCCTGTTGACAATTTTAGCAAGGATCTGCTAATGCTCATTTCTCACAAATTTGCCTCAGGGTTATCTGCATTATAAATGAAAAATCTTATTTGTATCTGGTGCTGTTTCACTGGGTTTGCAGCCAGAGAGTGTTTTTTCCCACTTTTAGTGCTTCAATTAGTTATACTGAGGTGGAATTAATTTGTCTGAAATGTGTAGATACAGAGTAAACTCTTTATTTAGATTGTAGTATGTTCAAATGCATCCGTTAGCTGCAGTACTGAAGTCTGGAGCTTTTTGAACTCAGCTATTTTACTGAAATGGATCAAGAAATACTTAGTTACTTGAGTCAACAGAGCTGCAGGTTTGATTGCCAGCTAAAGACGTCGCTCCTTGTAAAATCCTGTGCTTGCCCCACGATCTGTGGTGTTATGTCAAACATATCACGTGCCTGAACTGTCCTGTGTTCACCTGCACAGCTGTTGGTGTGTTTGCTTAACCTTCAGAAAAAAAAAAAAATAAATAAAAAAGAAAAAAAGACCAGATTGAATCAGTCGCCCTTTTTCTTGCAGGGAGCCAACAGAATGCGAGGCCGCCTGGGAAGTGTGGACAGCTTTGAGCGCTGCAACAGCCTTGCCTCTGACAAAGTACGTAAGGAGCTTAGTTAAAACTGGCACGTTTTCACACGCGGGTGTTAATGAAGCGTAAACATAGCACCCCGCTTCAATTTGAAGGAAGGAGCACAAAGCACATGAATTTACAAAACTCAAATAAGTTTCCACTGAGAGCTGGAGGGTGTAAGAAGGCTGGCATGTATGTTGACTTGAAGTTTCAGCTTCAGTGTATTGTTGGATTGCCGGTTGTTGCTTTTTTTTCCTCCGTTTCCCTAGCTTTTACAAAAAGCAGGGAATTTCTGGTGAGCTTCTGCTTTGTTTTGCTGAAGTAATTAACAAAGGTCATCTCTCGACAAAAGGAAGTGCTCTGAAGGTGAAGAATAATTTCTGTAAGTAATAGTTGCTTTGGGGAAGTAAGGATTTTTGACCTAAAACCAGCTGTTGGGGATGCTGCATGGGGACGAGGGGGTAGAACTCTGTTCACTTTCTTTTTGTTTCCTGTTTGTAATGTTTCGCCTCACGTGAGGATTGGTTGCTGGTTTTCCCATGAGGTGAAGATTCTGTTATGGTTTTCCTGCTACAGTTGCTCGTAAACTAGCTGTGTAATAACAGTCTCTCTTCCAGGATATCGCTGTGACGGTACAGGAAGTATGTTCATGATATGTCGAGGAAACCAGCTAAAAGCAGTTTCCCCAGTCTTTTCAATTCCTGTGTTTTCCCGAAAGAGCCACGAGTCCAGTAGCTGCCATGTCGATCCCTGTGAGAGGGTACCTAGAGTAATTAGTATGTTGCTTGTGTTTTGTATGTAGTTTTATTTCTCCTTCCTCTTTTTTTTTTTCTTAAAGAAGGGCGCTGCTGATTCGGAATACATTCTCAAAGGATGTCTGGTTTTGGTGATAATTAGCATACAATAGGCCGTGACCAAGAAGGGGAGAGGCTTTGGTGCCCCGATGCGCGACACGCGGGGTTAGGGTGAGCCCTGGCGGAGCGCAGGGCAGGAGGCCTCACTCAGCTGCCGCTTCCTTCCAGGACGCTTCACCGGGTGATTCTCCACCAGCTACCCCTCCAGCATCCCCTGTGTCCTCAGGCTGGCAGCCTTTTCCTGAGGAAGACTCAGACTGCCCCCAGTTCAGGAGGCGAGCTCACACCTTCAGCCACCCGCCGTCCAGCGCCAGGCGGAGGATCACCTTCCAGAACGGCAGGTCCCAGAGCGTCCGGTCCCCGCTGCTGCGGCAGAGCTGCCTCGAGGTGACAAGGTGAGTCAGGATGTTGCCCACCCCACACGTCCACCATCTCCTGCCATTTCGGTACATGAGCCTCACCCTTGTTCCTGCTTGTGGAAGCTGTTTCTGTGCTGCTCAGGGTTTTATTTATTTACTTTCAGCCTGTCTTCTCTGCCTGAGAAGTTTTGTTGCTTTGCAGTAACTCACTAATCTCTGAATTAGTGACTCGGGGGAAGTGTCAATCCAGCGAATTGATCATCAGGCTGGATGCCGGTGCCAGTCTGTTTATTTATTTGTCACCCCTGAGCTGAACCTTTATGGCAGTGTTGGTCAAACCCGTTGGAAAAGATGTCCTCACCGCTTTTAATGGCAGAGACAATAGCCTGACGGTTTTACGCCAGGATGAAAAAGGCACTGACAGCTTCAAGCGTCGGTCGCTGTGTTAGCCGAACTCCCAGAGAGCATGACCAGAATTAAAACTAAAGTCTAAAGAAAGGACTTAGGGATTAAACACCTCCACTGAACTGTGAGGCTTGCGGTTTCCCTGTTTGCTTTTTTCTGAAGCTTCCTTCTGTAACTTCTTTCCCCTTCCTTTTTGGAGACTCTCCAGCTATTAACATGTGGAATAACTTCAGGAGTTCCTTCACTCGGTCAGAAGAGGTCACCACAGCTCATTGTGGGCCTCTTTGGTTGCACTTTCTTTCTCTGCCTCCATTCTGACTATCTGCCGTAAGTGACCATCCAAACTCCAAAACCTTTACAAGATTCAGGTCCAGATGAGCTCAGTTTTTCCCGTCGGAGGAGCACTTTTTCCAAACTACTCGTCTGTTTCAGTGCTTGGTTGTAATTATGCCTTTTGCGGGCTCTTTCTAAAAATGTTTTTAAATAACTATTTATTGCCTATTTGATGTCTAGATTAAAATACCAGAGTGAATGCTGCACCAGCTTGTAGAGAAAGGGAAAAATGTTTTCCCTGTTTAGGAGAATGGAAGGGGTTGAAGGGTAAGAAACTAGCCTTGAAATACCCTTGTTTCATTGTGTTTCTGAAGAGATAAATAATGTGTTTTTTACTGAGATAAACTTTGGTGGTTGTTTTTTTTTCCTTTTTTTTCCTTTTTTTTTTTTCCACTGACCATGTTGTATGCAAACAGGAAACCCTGACAGTTCAAACTGAAGGACTTGCTGACTTCACTTATTTCTAATAACTTTTAAGAAGTCACTGATTAAGTGGCATCATCAGCAGATTTTCAGTCAAAACAATTTGTAGCAACTTGGGTCTAGGCTGAGATTTTTCCTTCTCTTCTACTGGATATTAATTAATAATGTTAAATAAAAAAAACCCAATTTTTATGTTCCCTTGATATTTGTTACTATTATTAAGTAATAGTTAACTGTGTAGTAGGACTACCCTTCTTGGCTTAAACTCTTCACAAAAATTGATCAAAAAATATTGATTTAAATAATCTTTACTTTCTGATGTGTTTTAGCAATACTTGTTATTTACAAGAACAAGAGAAAACTGAAGGGAAGAAACAAGGTGGTTCATGTTACTGGAAGCAGGTTTCTAAGGATATTTTCTGAATGTTCCAGAGATTCTTTTTCTGAATTTGCTTTGAGAAGAAATAAAGCTAGAGAAATAAGATGGTCTCCCTGTTCTGCAGTGTCATTGAAATGTTTCTTGAAAGAAGTCAGCTGTAACAGCAAAATCAATATCAGGGAACCCGCCCAGTGGTGCACTTGGTACATTTTATCTTCTGGAAAACAGGGTTACTATAAGCCAAGATGAAGTATTTGGCCAGTATCTTTAACCTGGATGTTTTGTTGTTGTATCCAAACCCATGCTGACCCATCTGCTATGTTCTCTTGTTGCCTACACAGCCCTGTTGTTGGGGTTCGGCGCGCTCTCAATGAGAGTGAATCTGCGTCACCTGGTCTCCCCTCCTCTGTCTCTGCCCCTTCTTTCCTGAAAAGCTTTTACCAGGGCTCAGGAAGGTTGCTCCAGCCCTCAGAAAGTGACCTCTCCAAGAGGTGAGAGCGTTGTCTCCTGCTTAGCTCTTCAGTTCCACCAGCTTAACAACAAGATTCCTAGTGCAATGCAGCACACGGGATCTCTCCCACTCTGCTTTGTGCTCCTGCATTTCTAACACACTTCCTAAGTACTTGATGCAAAGAAAATTTAAAATTTAAAAATAGAGGCTTCTGTACTGTCATCTGGTAGCTGTGACCTATTTCCGTTGCAGCGTTGCAAATCTGTCCCGTTGATTTGTCACTTGAAATGCAGTGGTTTTCAGGAGTGTCATGCCGATTTAATGCTTCCCCTGCTGAATGCAAACCAGCATGTGTTGCTGTGATCATTGGCATGTGAAAGTAACAGAAGAGCGATGTGAAGAGTGTACAGTACTAATGTGGGGTGCCTGTGCATGAGGAAAGGGAAATGCCAAGTTGATACTAGATGTGAGATGTTTAGAGAGAACTGAAAAATAACTTGCAATTAAAGAAGAGTGAGGAAGAAATGAAGATACAAGAAGGGCTTTCTGACATCGGTGTGAAACATGAAGTATTTGGATGGAAGTCACACTTCATTTTACTGTAAGAACAGGCTCTCCTTCGGGAGGGTGCTTGAGGAAACTGCAGATGGGTTATTTTTCTGAAGTAGGACTGTAGTGAATAAGGTGGAGCCATAGTTTTGAACTCCAAGAGTTTTTGCCAGTTGCTTGCCTTTTTTAATTCCTCTTCTGTCAATGAAAGCTCCTTTTTTCTTTATCAGACTGTCCTTGTTCACTGAATTATACTTGTGTTTCTGGTGCTCTTAATCTCTGAGAGTGGCTTTTCCCCAGTCATTCCCAATGGAAACCTGTAAAGTTGTGGAAGGTTCTTTTGTGACTCTTTCTCCCTTCAAAACTAACAGTAAACTGCATTCTTACCAAAAACAAGTGTTGATGAAATCTGGATTCCAGGTGTGTTAGGACTCTAGTACATGGGGATTTCAGTTTTGTGAGATGGGTGTGGAAATTTTTAGGAGAGCATGAAGAAATTTTTTCGCATTGTGGGATGCAGTTTAATTAAACACAGATTAGTTTATCATCCCCATTTAGGGTAGACTGTGGGAAATTATGTAAATATACAAACTAATGTGAGAGGCAGTTGACCTAAAGGTGGCTTTGAGGAACAGTTTAGGTTACTCATCTCTAAAAAGATATAGATTAAAATAAATACAAAGTACATATCATCTCCTTAAGCCCACTGTATCCTACCTTGATTTAACTGTCATTTACAGTGTCTCTTTCTGACTTCTAATCTGTAATTGGTGTATAGCGTGCATCCAAAAACTACTGTAAACCCAATTACAAAACACCTAGTGGGAAATTTCTATATTTTAGGTCCTTCCAGCAGAACAAACCTGTGTTTATTATGGAATAAGGTAAGACATTCTTACAGGAAGGTGACTCCCATAGCCTTAGTGGCAGGATCACTGCTGCCTGTTGTACCCTCCCCCATTCCCCCCAGTCCCACAGTTTTTAAGAAGTAAACATTAAGTTGTCTAGGTTCACTTTCTAATAGGGGGATAATGTAAACTAATCATTACTTAACTTTAGAACATCTTTCCAAAACCAGTTTTAGAAATATTTCACAGTTTTGAAGAGTGAGTCACTTTAAGCTGACCCCACCTTTCTACCCACATTGCACTGGAGAAATATTATTTATCGTCTGACTTTCCATGTCATGTAGCTTTGAGGTAACATGTGATGCAGCCGGCAGCTTTTCTTGGTGTTCTGGTGAACTTCGATGTGCAGAAGCAGAGCCAGTTTCAGTCTGAATTAATTTAGAAAGATGTTTGATTTGTAGCAGTCAGATGGGCCTATGCAAATACACTAAGCCAGGGTCAGCGGGGGAGCTGGGTGTTAAAAAGCAGCTCTGCTTATTATGTACGTGTCTTTATGTGTTTGCTGCTGTATAGGAGGTGATTCTGATCTATGTTTACATTACATTTGACATATGGTATCGATTTCTGAATTTGTGACTAGGATGTTGGAGATACTTGGGATCTCAAAGCATGTCAAGGATAAGAGGGTTATTAGGGGCAGTCAGCATGGCTTTATCAAGGGTGAGTCACGCTTGACCAACCTCCTAGCCTTTTATGAGAATGTAACAAGGTGGATGGATGATGGCAGAGCGGTGGATGTGGTCTACCTTGACTTCAGTAAAGCCTTTGACACAGTCTCCCACAGCATCCTCACAGCTAAGTTGAGGAGGTGTGGTCTAGACAATAGAGTAGTGAGGTGGGTTGCAAACTGGCTTAAGGAGAGAAGCCAGAGAGTGGTAGTCAATGGTGCGGAGTCTAGTTGGAGGCCAGTATCTAGTGGAGTGCCTCAGGGGTCAGTACTGGGGCCAGTATTATTCAATATATTCATTAACAATTTAGACGAGGGAATAGAGTGTACTATCAGCAAGTTTCCTGATGACACTAAGCTGGGAGGAGTGGCTGACACGCCAGAAGGCTGTGCTGCCATCCAGTGGAACCTGGACAGGCTGGAGACTTGGGTGGGGAATAACCTAATGAAATTTAACAAGGGAAAGTGTAGAGTCCTGCATCTGGGCAGGAACAACCCCAGGTTCCATTATAGACTGGGGAATGCCCTATTAGAGAGCAGTGTAGGGGAAAGGGACCTGGGGTTCCTGGTGGACAACAGGATGACCATGAGCCAGCACTGTGCCCTTGTGGCCAGGAAGGCCAATGGCATCCTGGGGTGTATTACAAGGGGGGTGGTTAGTAGATCGAGAGAGGTTCTCCTTCCCCTCTACTCCGCCCTGGTGAGACCACATCTGGAATATTGTGTCCAGTTCTGGGCCAGTCAGTTCAAGAAGGACAGGGAACTGCTGGAGAGGGTCCAGCGTAGGGCAACGAAGATGATTAAGGGAGTGGAGCATCTCCCTTATGAAGAAAGGCTGAGGGAGCTGGGTCTCTTTAGTTTGGAGAAGAGGAGACTAAGGGGGGACCTTATTAATGTTTATAAATATATAAAGGGTGAGTGCCATGAGGATGGAGCCAGGCTCTTCTCGGTGGCAAACAACGATAGGACAAGGGGTAATGGGATCAAGCTGGAACACAAGAGGTTCCACTTAAATTTGAGAAGAAACTTCTTCTCAGTGAGGGTGCCAGAGCACTGAAATAGGCTGCCCAGGGTGGTTGTGGAGTCTCCTTCTCTGGGGACATTCAAAACCCGCCTGGACATGTTCCTGTGCGACCTCACCTAAGCGTTCCTGCTCTGTCAGGGGGATTGGACTAGGTGATCTTTTGAGGTCCCTTCCAATCCCAAACATTCTGTGATACTGTGATACAGTGGCTCTCACCTGATTGTAGATATCTTCATCTCATCAAAGGAGAGAAGTTGCTGTTTCTGCAGCATGGTTGCTCTCATCCTAAGGTGTTTTTCTTTAATATTCTGACATTTGCAGAGCTGATCCTGCCTACTTATCCACATTCCATGTGTTATCCACATTGCCATTTGTGCCTGTCACTGGGAACATGTTCATTTAGAGAGCGTGAATCATGCCCTAAGTGTCTTGACCTTCAGTAAAAAGGAAGCCTCAGTTGACTTATTAGAATTTAAATGGCTGTGCTGGGGTTACCTAAAGCCAGGAGAAAAAAACCTGTTCTCCAGATAGGTTCACTATGGTGAAAGACATCTCTTTTTTCCCAGCTGATCTTTTGGGTTTTAATTCAGATGATCACTGCTGTAATGCTTCATGTGGAAAGCAGAAAACACTGACACATTTTCTGCTTTAAGGAATGAAGTTGAGCATCAACACAATATGTGCCTTCAGAATGTTTTTATTGCATTGTGGATTAATTTGTCTAGAGACAAGTCTAGGGTGGAAACAGTTCACATAATCTTGGCTTTTGACAGGTATTGTACAGCATTTAATACTGAATGCAAGCACATATAAGGATTAAAAAAAGTCCTGTCAACATGGAGGTAAACTAACAGGAATTTGAGAGCATAATGTGGTAAACTTTCATTTCTGTAATTTCTGGAATTTCTGGCTTTTATTCAACAGGTACTCCTGAAAGGTAGGCTGTTGGAAGAATCTTTAGGTTTTTAATACAAAAATAAAATCAGCACTTTTAAAAATGGGATGACCTTCTGCACAGGTTTGACTAGCATTGTTATGCAAGGATAATTTAAGCTGATTTATCACCACTTGAATTTGAACAGATCGCTTTTCTAAAACCACTTCATTTTTCATGAAGAAAGTAAAATATTTGAGAATGTTCTTTAAACAAAATAGCAGAAAGTAATTATGCAGAATAAAAATACGTGACAGGAATGAGAACTAATAGAGAGAAACGAATTGGAACTGGATTTTCTTCCTCCTAGAGGGGAGGCTTCATGTATGAGGCTTACGTACAGACTTCTGCCAGTGTAAGTCCTTGGAGTTTAAATACCAGCCGTGTCTCTGTACTTGATCTGGGGGGTTTTGTACCATCACAACCTCCAAATTGCAAAGTAGGTCAAGTCGATTCAATTGCTACTTAGAGCAATCAAGAGAAGAAGTTGAAATGAAAGCAAGCTGGATAAAATGCAAATCTTGGCATGAGCAGCACCAGTGTTTATTTTTGAATCAGTTGGCTTGCATTCAGATAAGTATTGTATAAAGAGTTCCCAAGAAATGGGGTAGCTTTGTCATTTTTTTAATAGCAGTCTTTGGAAGCATTGTAACGAACAGTTTTGGGAAGAGACTTGGGTAGTTGAAACCAAGCAATTAGAATGTTTGTAATCTGAACAAGTTGGTGGGGTTCTTTTGTTTGTTTTGTTTTTTTCCTAAACTAGCTGTCTCATATTCATATTAAGCATTATCTGATAGAATAGTGAATGGGATGACACTTTTTGTGAAACTGAGTTGCAGTTACCTGAATGTGTAATAGTTTAAGGATGAAAGTACAGACTGAACTATTTAAGGCATTATATTGAATTGGTGGCTTTTCACTTTTTATTGCATACAAGCTGATAAATGCATCTTAGTTTCTATGTTGGGTGAGAAGCACTGAACTGTGATGCAGTTGTCTTAAATATAGAGTACTACATTGTTAGCCTCTTTTCAGAGCTGCATGGGAGGAATATTAAGTGATTAAGACAGGAACAGTAAAATAAACCAGAAATATTCAATTTTGTGAAATTTCTCTACTGAACTATTTGGCTTTGCCATTTCATATGCTTGTTTTACCAAGCTGAAATATTTTGATGTAGAAGCTGTACCATAATCTAGTTGTCGTTTTCTTAAAATAAATTTTTAAAAATTAAGTAAAGAAAACCAAATCCATCAGTTCTTGCAATTATGTCCTAGTTGTCCATTCAGCTCTTCAGTATTTCTTCTGCAGTTCATTCAGATTTTATATGCTGCCGTCTCTTCATTTGCAGCACACTGACTGTGATGCATTTTATCTTGCTCAGTTGTTGGGAGGCTGCAGCAGGACAAGAACTTGTAGAAAGTAATTGCGTTTTTCTTCTTCTTGGTTGCTATGTCACTGTACAACCCAATAAATGCTCATCCTCTGCCTTGCCCCAGTGTTTAGGCACTATAATCCATAGTTTATAGAGCAGTTATAAATTTATTGAGTTTGAGGTAGCAACTTTTTCGTAAAGTGGAAAAACATCATTAAAAACTGTAATTAACGATGGAACTGTTTTTGCTAGTTGACCTTGCAACATGTTTCTCATGTAGATGTTCAAGCCTGTGTGTTGTCAGAACAGGGTCTTTTCTAAGATTTGTTAAGAATTTTTCCCATGAGTGGTTGAGGTTTGATATCAGGGCCCTGGCAGGAAAGTTGTGAAACTCTCTGTTTCCCCAGGTAGTGAAAACGCTGCTCTGCTTTTCAGTAGCAATGACTGAACTCCATTTAAGAAATTTTTGGTTTGGAGCTGCTTTTGCTCTTAGTCTTTCCACTCACATTAATAAACCTCTTAATTGTGCAGGAAGCTGATAGCTAATGGCTTCTTTTTCCCTTTACGCCCACCCTGTTCAGAGGAACCGTATGAGGTGTTGCTGGCCTGTCTGAGCAGAGCACATGCCTGCTTGGCTGTTAAAATTCACAGCTGCCTTAAAACCTGGAGTAATCTTGCAAATATGAGCAAGAGTAAAGCCAGACGGTGAAGTTTAGGTATGAGGAATGGTCAAATCTAAGGAGTAAATATTGTGCAACTCCTGTTTCAAGGTGGGGCATATATAACTGAGTTAACTCATCTGTTCTTTGCACCAGCCTTCTCAACCATTTCATCACAAGATAGGAGGCACTACCATTTTATTCTTCCTGCTTTTACTCTGTAGGGTATTGTTTCACACCTTCAGATCTGATGTTAAACTAGGACTTGTCTGTCTGTCTTGAACTGGGAAGGCTTTCCTTTCTCCCTTTCTAGCTTCCCTTTCCTAAATCTCAGTGTTTTCACAGGTGCCCTTCTCTTCCATTGAATATGGCAAAGTGTGCACGAGACTTTCAAAAGTTTTCCTCTGATCGCTCACCAGACAGCTCTTCGACAAAGGAGATGATTAATGTTAGTTGCTTAAAATGCCAGGGGAATTTTGGAAGGGAGGGTTTAATAACAGAAATGCAGGTCCTCAGAACTGTGTGATTTGCACGCTTCACGAGATAGCACATGTGACTAATCCATCCCACCATAAACTCTGAGACTCAAATAATGTAGACAGTTTTGTTTCATAGACTAAAATAGCCACCTTCTTATTCTGATTTTCCTGTAAATTTTACTACTGTAAATTGAATAAGTTTCCTTGGACTGTCTGCATGTTTAGAGACATAGTAGCTGGATGTAGAATTTTTATTTTTATTTGGGTGTTTTCTTTTACATAGCAATAGAAAGGAAGTTTTCATTCCTGTGTTATATAGCTCCTATTTAGTAAGCCCTGGAAATCACTCAGTTTTTGTGTTCTAGCATGTGATATGTAAGACTTGAAATAGGAAGAAGTAGTTTCATCACATTATTTATAGAAACCTGAGTTATAATGATTAATACAGCCAAACTCAATACCTTATTTTGAAGAGTTGAACTGAAATACCTTTAGAAGACAGCACTTCTAGATTCAGAATTAGTTTTGTAATCTGTGTTTAGCTAGCACAAGCAGTGGTTACCCCATCACCCAAGGCTGTCTAAGAATTAGCCAAAGATTGTAGAATCTAAATCAAGAGTAGAGAATAATTCAGACTATCTGTTGTCCAGGTCTCCCAGCCCATAGTGCTGTTCTTAGAGAGCAGAGCTGGTGCATAATGCTGGGTAGGTGCATGTGAATACATTATTATTGCTCTGCCAGGATATGGAAGCAGGGTCTCATACCTGTGTATGATGGTGAGTCCAGTTTGCTTACTGAGGTTTACAGATGTCAGGAAACCGTTGTAAAACGTTATTACAGGGACAGCTTCTATCACCAAAAAGGCTAATTCTGGCTCAGTGGATTGTCATTCAGCACAGAGTATTTGATATGAAATGTGCTGGTTGAGGTGGTGTAGCTGAAACTTCAGTAAGTTTTAGTCTGTCTGCCTTGCAGATTTCTTATTTTTGTGCAAGCCAAATGTGGAAAAACCAACTGCAGCTGGCAAACTATGATCATCTGCAACTAACTTACCATGACAAACATAGCGAACGCTTAACATGCTGGGCTTTCCTTTCATCTAACTCTTTTTACAGACTTTGTACTGTAGCATGGAAATTCTTCACAGGATGAAGCTTTGAGCATAGCTACTGCTGTGTTAATATAGCGGTTTTCCCTATGATGAAGATGAAGCTGCACACACAGTTCACCAAATTCAGTTTTGTCTTCCCAAGAAGCTTGTAGTTGTGTGTTGTGCTGTTGACATTACGTGGAAGGACTTTTGGCAGATAATCAATGTACCCATTGCTATATGAGATCTGTGCACCTGCTTTACTATGAAATACAAAATGCTGAAACATTTCTGAAAGTGGCTCAAGTACTTCTGAAAGCTAAATGTCCTTACCTCTGGCAGTAGTCACTAAAGAGATCTGCTTGGTGTCCTTTTAAAATCACCTCCCAGCAAAGCTTCCCTATATCCTCTCCTTGCCTCTTCCAGCAATATAAGCTATTAAAGTTACAGTGTAAATATACTTCTTATATTATTAATATATTATTTATAATTTATATTATTTTATTAGATTGTTATCACATTATTTTTTATTTATTGTTTATTATTATTATTAAAATATATGTGGCAACTGGGGAGTTGGTCAGCCCCTTGAGATCATTGTGCCAAGAACTGAGCCTACCCTCTGTATCTGAAGGCTCCATTCCTTCAGCTGAAGATGCTGATGAAAGATGAGGACGTTTGGCCTCATTTGTGCAAGTAAGGTGTCCGCTTCTTGAAGCACAGGAAAGCGGCTCTGTAAGAAGTCCACAATACTGCCTCTAATGAAATGTTCACCTGTGAGCTCATCATGCCATGTAAAATGGCATTAAGTGGAGCACTGTGCTCTGCTAAAGCAACATCTCTGCTTTTTTGCATCAGATCACCCCTATAAGACTAACGTATGGCAAAGCAAACCCCATTGCTCTCTGTTTTATGGGCTAAATATTACTATGTTTTTCTCTTAGCTCTTCAGAAAGTTTAGCTTTTATTCTGAGCTTCCAGCTGAGCACTTCATGAATGCTGCGAATTCTTCCTGGGGGCAAGTAGTGCAAGTTGCACAGCACTGTGTTACCAGAAAACAACTGGACGCTTCTGTATTCAAGGCGAAGCTCACACACAGCACACTTTGCATTCTATAGCTTCCCAGCAAATGCTCCTGTGGGTTTGCTTGTACATTAGACAGACTTAATAATGATTTCTTTTTTTTTTTCCTCCGAAGATGACTGAGTTTGATCATCCCATCTGCTTTTTCTTTCCTTTAGTGATGGGGAGGGAAAGAAAAGAACATCAACCGGCTGCAGCAGTGAATCTTTAAATGCTGCGGGGGCCACGCTCACACCTCGCCGCATCTCCTGGCGGCGGAGAATATTCCTGCAGGTAGCTTCACCTATGAATAAATCTCCTTCCAAGATGCAGCATCCAGGTCTGTGTGTGCTTTTAAAGAAAATAAACAAGCAGTTGTTACTGACTAGTTATTACTGTAGTGAATTGCAACCTGAAAATATGAAAGGGAGAAGTCAACTCGATATAATTTTCTTACTAGAACCTCACTAGAGAACAGTTGTGCCCAGTTGGCTTTAGGTCCTTGTTGCTTTGAACAGAGGATTCTGTCATCAAAATAAAATGAATTGCAGTCTGCCATGGTTGCACTGGTAGCAAGGAAACTAAGAACTGCCTCTTGCTGACAAAGATATCCGTTCTAACATTTAGCATTTTTTTACCCTAGCCTGCTTACATAATAGCACTGTTTGCAGAAAATTGAGGTTTTTTCTGGCTTGTCCATGTACTGCACATAGCACCAGTTGAGTGTGTTAACAATTCTTATAGCTTTAGGTGATTTAAGGTAGAAACCTCTGAAATATCTGTAATCCTGCTATGTTGATATAGTCCCATTGGCAGAATTTGCAAACATGGGTAAATGACCAACTCTAAATTTAGTGACCATAAAGTGCAGCTCAGCAGATGGGGAAAAGTTGCTTTTAGTACAGAGCCTTGGTAGTAGTAAACAAGCTCAGTTATAAGAGAGTCTTTATGAATAAATGTCTCTTTGTAACTTTAGAGGAGCTACCAGGGGAAAGTGTTGAAATACTGGGTGACCCTTAATTTAACTTGATTTCGTTTAAATATAGCTATTTAAGTAAACACTTTATTTAAAAATAATTCTCTGCTGTTGAACTGCATTTTTCTGTCTTTGAAATCAGCACCTCACTGCTGAATGTGGAAGACAGCTATTTTTGTTCTGCTGTGACTTAGATTTTCATAATATGTCAAATAATCTGAGTTTCCTATAATATCTTTCTGATTCTTTGCAGATGGTCATGATGGAAGTGAATTGTTACCATTATCCCCTCTTGCTCCACCCTTGGAGGAGGACCCTCTTGTGCTGGTATTGCAGAATGAGGATGGTTCAGATAAAACTGGAGAGAGGAAAAACTCAGAAGAACTACAAAGTCTGTGGAGAAAAGCTATCCATCAACAAATTCTGTTACTTCGAATGGAAAAAGAAAACCAGAAGCTGGAAGGTTAGCTATTTAGAAAATACACCTAAAAACTACTACATATTCTACTGCATGAAGCTGAAAACTGTACTGGTGTTGGGCACCTCAAACAGAGATGTGATGCTGTAACTTTTTGGTTAACAGTGCTAGAAAAAAATGTGCTCACTCAGTCACATCTCCCAGTCTGCCAGGTTCTCTGCCCACCTGCCAACTTGTAAGGAGTTGCCTTAGGAAAATAAGAAAGTGATCACTTTTCCTTTTTTAGTACATGTCAGACAAAGCCTGCTGCAGTCTCTATCTAGTCTAGGAATTCTAACGTGGATCTATGTTGAACATGGAACCACAGTTGCCATGTGAACCCTTAGGTATGGTCAGCCATCTAAATCTCCTTTCAGTCCTTATGTCCAGGCTTCCTGTCCTTCCTTAATCACATCACAGTGATAATTTATAAGTATTTGAAACCAAATATGATTTTTGAGCAACTGGTTCTTGAGGCACGTCAGAAAGTTCTTATTTTGGAAGATGAGCAATGTACACTGAAAATTGAGGGCTCTTAGTGAGGGATCTGAACATCGCCATGCTGACTTGTCAGCTGCCTGAGCTTTTGGCGAAGATACTTTATTGTGGCTGGTCAAGACTCACACACAAATAAAAGATAGGATGCAATGTCTATCCTAGCATATAGAAGTTCTTCAGTATAATATAGTAGCTTTCGGTGCAAGTTGAAAATGTCACGTCTTCTCTACAACTGCTGCCCTCATCATCTTCTCTGTGGTGTATAACCTCATTATATGGTAGTCTCGTTCTTCAAAAAAAGCGTATTGATCTTATTAAGGTCAGTGAACTCTTTTTCCTCCTTTAGTGGTACTTACTGAGAAGGCAGGGAGGGGAAAGAAGACAGCAGGACAGAAGTCCTTCCATGTCCCTACAGCAGTACATCGTTGAATGTGTCTTCTATATGTGTAGCATATTTCTCTATGCACTCTCTCACTTTGTCTCGCTTTTGGCACACACTTCTGTGGAAACTCCTAGATTCATAGGGAACACCTACAGAGAAGCCTGTTTTAACTTCAGCCAAAATATTAATTTATTGTTTTAGCAAACGGTTAGTCTGCTGTTGTGGAGTGGGAAATCTGGACATCTGCTGCAGTAACCAATTTCATGTTAGTCTCTCTGGTGGTATGAGCTGCTAAGGGAACAAACTCATTTCTGTATCCACCCAGTGTAGCTGGAGGTATTAGAAACTGTTAAATCAGTCCAGTTCCTTAAGATTCAGTTACAAGTTATTTCCATTCTCTAAGAGACAGGTAGAAAATAAGTTCTTCCTGCCTGATCATTTGCGGTGAAAACAGGAGCATCAGCAGTGGAGACTGCAAACTGGAATTTGTCTGCCAGCCCACATGTAGGTTTGTGCTCCAAGGAGCATGTCTCTTTCCTTGTATGGAGGTTTGTAAGTACTGCTAGTGAAATTGGTGCTCTGGCTAGCTGGAATTTACCATCTTATTTTCAAAGGTTGAAAAGTAAACTGTCTTAGCACCTGTCTCTAGGCATCCTTCCTGTGGGCTACTGTAACGTGGGCCATTTTATGGACAGGATATGTGCAGAACTGATACATTCCAAACAAGAGCTGGTTTGGGCAGTGCTTGGCATTTTAGCCTACAATTAAATGCAGATCTCAGGAATGGGAAATATAACAGAAATGCCACCTCTGCTTGAAGTCATGTTTCTACCTGTTAATTTATTCAGCTGTATATGACTGGTTTAAGACTGGAATTGCTGTGGAATTGTTTTCAGTGGTTTTCTGTTAATGTTTTGTTGGTTTTTATTTACAAAATATTAATAGAACCTCTTTTCCTGTTCTTTTGCTGTCGAGGAGACTTGAAATCTATTAGCTCTTTGTTTTACAGAAGGTAAGTTCTGTCAATTGCACAAACATTTTTTTTTTTTTTAATGAGCAGCTAAAAGCTCCTTTTTCCAGTAGATCACCTAGAAATACAAGAACTACAAAAATCCACATAGCAATGATTAGGAAGAACATTAGTAAGGATGTCTGCAAGGAGCCAAGGTTGGCACAGGAAGTAGGACAAGTACAATGGACTGCTGGCTTTCACTAGAGTTAACTGCAGAGCCAAAGTACCGTTCAGTGAGTAATAACCCATGGACTTAATCCTGGAGTTTGTTGCCACACTGAAGTATGTGTTACTGTCATCTTGAATCTGTCACATACTGTTTATGAGAATGAGCATTCTCAAATGAAATCATACAGCAAGAGAGTAGCATTTCAAATTGCCCAAGTTAGACTGCAGATTCTTGTGGTAAGATCATATTCGTGTTTTGGTGAAAGTGTACTGCACCTTGCATAATGTTGCTTCTCTAAGCTCCCCTGTAGACTTGAATAGATAAGATTTCATTGGTGTAACACACAGTTTTTGGAAATGAAAAAAAAATGCCACCTACATTTTTGGAGTGGAATAGGCAATAATCATCTGGATTCATCCAATATTGGATGTATCCAAAGTGTGCTGATCAGACAAAGGACCTGCTTGTCTTGTTTTGCAGTTTGTATAGTAATGTGAGAGTTTTCTTTCACCTAGAGATGATGGTGGGCAGAGGCAGTACATCTGTAAGAGGAACCAGTCTCCTGCAAGGAGCAAGTACTGCACATGGATCAAGACAAATTTGGGATAAACTCAACTGCAGTTTTCAGAGGTCATGTTGTGGAGTGTACAATTCAGTCCAATGATAATTAAACCGATCTCTTTAAATTAAGACACATGAAGGTCTTAATTCCAGTTTTTTTTTTCCACCAGTAGTGTGGGAATCTGAGTGTTTTTCTGTATGTGTATCGTGTATGATAAAACAATGACAGTTAATTTCTCAGTAATGGAAATGAAAGCTGCTCCTCCATGGAATTCTAGAGTAATGCTGCAGCTTTATTTCAGAAATAGTGAGTCCTCTGGATTAAATTTTGTATGCCAGGTAGTCCTATGCAGCTAATTCTTTAATTATATGGCCACATGAGTTCTGTGCTTCAGCACAGATGTGCCTTTCTGGATATGGTTCATGTTAGTTCATTCTGTTTACTTCTAGTTGGCATGATGATGCCAGGTAGCAGTGCCAAGAGCTCTTATGATTCTCCTAAGGGACATGTAAAAACTGGGACCAGTGGGACACGCTTCAGTTCAGAAGACTTGCCTAGCTTGCTTGCTTAAATCTCTAGTACGAGCATTCATATGTTTGAGACTTCCCATACTAGAACAATTGTAATCTTAAATATAAACAAGAGAAAAATGATCAAAGGTGTTTTTGCAGTTGAAAGAAGCAGAAGATGTGATGAAGTTGACTGTACCTGAGTGGTTTTTAATTCTTGCCTCAAGCCTTAAAAATATGTTTTCATATATTTCATGAATTACTAATGTTCATGGCCCAGTGACAGATGTTAGATTGTTACCTGCAGCATCTTACAACAAAAGACTGGCCCCATCTCAGCTATTAACTGATGAATTGTAGAAGGTATATGTATCCCGAGTCAGATTATCGGGAATATATATGTAACCCGAATGGGTTTTGGTTATTTGATGTTTCTTCTAGTTTTCTAATGTTCTGGTTTTTCATCTGCTTTTCCTTTGTGTTTTGTGTTCTAGCAAGCAGAGATGAGCTCCAATCAAGAAAAGTCAAACTGGACTATGATGAAGTTGGTACATGTCAGAAAGATGTCATAAATGTCTGGGATAAGAAGTTACTGAACTGCAGAGCCAAAATCCGATGTGACATGGAAGATATTCATTCCACTTTGAAAGAAGGTATGCATGTGGGATGGCTTTTAACTATGAAGTCTGAAGATTTTTTTTGATGTGTGTGTGAAGCTGCCTTTTGATACTGAAGGAAATCTGCCAGCAGTACACTTTTTCCAGTAGCACAAAATAATGAGAAAATGGCCTTCTTTTTGCAAATGCATCCTCCTCCTGCTGCCAAACAGAAAACAGGTTCTGCTGTGTCTACAGCTTATAGTGTCAGCAAACTTCTGTAGTCATTCTTCTGAGAGAAGCATCTTGTGCCCATGTATTATTGTACTGAAGACTGAACTTGGAGCTTCTGCAGCTGACACTATGACCTTCTGGTTTCTGGTCTGTGGCTCCTATCCAGTTGACTCAGAGCTTCAGATGCTCTGATTTCAATTACTCACTGAGAAGGCAGGACCATAACGTCTAATGTGAACTGTACCCAAAACCTAGGGGAATCACAACCAAGCTTCATAGAGTCAAAAGGACTACATTTTATGGGGTCTGGACTATGGTCTTTCAGTATTTTGTTTCCTCAAGTGAAAGGCTTGAGGTAATTCGGCTTGAATTTGGTCTTCTGTGGCATAGCTGTAGGCCAGGAGGCCTGTGAATCTAGTCTTACTGCTCTGCTGTGCTCTCCTCCATAGAATCTCATGTCTGTATTACAAATGCTGAAAAACAACATTTCAGTGTAATCTGCTAGTGGTACAGAAGGGAAGTTTAAATCGCTACCAAAGAAAATTTTGGTAGAAATAAGGCAGTTCCTGTTAGTGATCCAAAGAAGACAACCAACAAACAACTTGAATTGCTGCCCTATATTCTGCTACTGGACTGAAGTTTAGACTTAGGAACAAAGATATGATTTTTCTAACTTGTATTCTTGTTAAGTGATTATTTGCCTGGAAAATATTAGCAGAGTTGACGATTTATTTTGACTTCCGAAGGTCAGTTTACGGAGTCAGGGGGTTGTATGTGAAATACCAAAAGTAGTATTTTAATTTAGTTTATGCTTTCACAGGTGTTAGCCTGACTAAAGAGAAATGCTGTCTTTCAATATGAGTGGTTCTGTGTCCTTCCTTTGGTATGCAGCATTAATGCTTTTAGGTTTAAACTGAGCATTCTGTAATCTGTACATCTTTCTGCTATACAAGCCTATGGACTGACATCACAGTATCACAGCATGTTTGGGATTGGAAGGGACCTCAAAAGATCATCTAGTCCAATCCCCCTGCCGTGGCAGGAACACCTAGATGAGGTCGCACAGGAACATGTCCAGGCGGGTTTTGAATGTCTCCAGAGAAGGAGACTCCACAACCCCCCTGGGCAGCCTATTTCAGTGCACTCACCCTTTATATATTTATAAACATTAATAAGGTCACCCCTTAGTCTCCTCTTCTCCAAACTAAAGAGACCCAGCTCCCTCAGCCTTTCTTCATAAGGGAGATGCTCCACTCCCTTAATCATCTTCGTTGCCCTACGCTGGACCCTCTCCAGCAGTTCCCTGTCCTTCTTGAACTGACTGGCCCAGAACTGGACACAATATTCCAGATGTGGTCTCACCAGGGCGGAGTAGAGGGGAAGGAGAACCTCTCTCGATCTACTAACCACCCCCCTTTAATACACCCCAGGATGCCATTGGCCTTCCTGGCCACAAGGGCACAGTGCTGGCTCATGGTCATCCTGTTGTCCACCAGGAACCCCAGGTCCCTTTCCCCTACACTGCTCTCTAATAGGGCATTCCCCAGTCTATAATGGAACCTGGGGTTGTTCCTGCCCAGATGCAGGACTCTACACTTTCCCTTGTTAAATTTCATTAGGTTATTCCCCACCCAAGTCTCCAGCCTGTCCAGGTCCCACTGTATGGCAGCACAGCCTTCTGGCGTGTCAGCCACTCCTCCCAGCTTAGTGTCATCAGCAAACTTGCTGATAGTACACTCTATTCCCTCGTCTAAATTGTTAATGAATATATTGAATAATACTGGCCCCAGTACTGACCCCTGAGGCACTCCACTAGATACTGGCCTCCAACTAGACTCCGCACCATTGAGTACCACTCTCTGGCTTCTCTCCTTAAGCCAGTTTGTAACCCACCTCACTACTCTATTGTCTAGACCACACCCCCTCAACTTAGCTGTGAGGATGCTGTTGGAGACTGTGTCAAAGGCTTTACTGAAGTCAAGGTAGACCACATCCACAGCTCTGCCATCATCCATCCACCTTGTTACATTCTCATAAAAGGCTATGAGGTTGGTCAAGTGTGACTTAGCCTTGGTAAAGCCATGCTGACTGCCCCTAATAACCCCGGCTGAACCCCTCCGGCTCTGGCTCTTGCTGGGCTGGCTCCGATCAGCTGACATGAGCAGCTCTTGGGGAGGGGGAAGAGGAGGTGGACCTCTGTATATTTTACACCTCTAAATTTAGTTCAGCCTTTCTAAACGGGACAGTCTGCTTTCTGCATGTAGTTGTGCATCTTTTCCTGCTGAAAACTAATAGCTCAGAGGTGGCAAAACAAGTGATGTCTGTACCTCAGTTGTTGCCCAATGTACTACTCAGTCTAATTACCATAAGTTTGTAATGAATGTCTAATTAGTGGGACAAACTGTGCTTACTGAGGGAATACACTGCAGAGTGGACAACTTCTGAAGCTCAGTGCTTATAAAGGGATCGTCCAGGGTGGTTTTGCCAACGGCAAAGATTTTGAAAAACTGAATTCTTGTGTTATAGCACTGAAAATATGCCCCTCCTTAGGCCTCTTGTGTTTTTGACTGATCTGCAGGTGTACCAAAAAGTCGTCGGGGAGAAATTTGGCAGTTTTTGGCTGTGCAGCATCGAGTCAGACACAGACTACCAAATAAGCAGCAGCCTCCTGACATCTCCTACAAAGAACTTCTGAAACAACTGACTGCTCAACAGCACGCCATCCTTGTAGATCTAGGTACGTCTGTTCATAGCCGGGAGACTTTTCTGGCTTGTTTCTTGTGTCTTTGAGCAGAAACACAACAATCTTAATGGGAGCTATTGCTGGAGATAGATGCTGCTGTGTCAGTCCCCACTTTCAGTGTTGTCAGGATACATTCTGTGTCTGCCACTTAGTGTCCTCTAAGCAAATGATTTCTTAGGTTATGCTGTTTGTATTTGTGCTCTTCTACATCTGTCTGAAGAGAGAAATCAAGCCGTTGTATCTGCAAATTCTGTGCAGATGAGAATATTAAATGAGCTCAATGGATACAGCCTAAAATCAATAAAATACAGATCGATCTGTCTAAAATGAACCTGCACATAAAAGCAAAGAGAAAAGGTCTATGAGAAGAGAGAAGTGCTGGTTGCCAGATGGATGTTTGGGTTTTTTTTATGAGAAGAATTGAATATCAACTACTCTTCTCTCTTCACATCAGGACGGACGTTCCCTACACATCCTTACTTTTCTGCCCACCTGGGAGCAGGACAGCTGTCACTCTTTAATCTCCTGAAAGCATATTCTTTGCTGGACAAAGAAGTGGGTTATTGTCAAGGTATAAGCTTTGTAGCTGGAGTGCTGCTTCTACATATGAGTGAGGAACAGGCCTTTGAAATGCTGAAATTCCTCATGTATGACCTTGGCTTCCGTAAACAGTACAGGCCAGACATGATGTCACTACAGGTAAGTCCATTCTTCTCCTAAAGCAAACCAGAGTTTTAAATGAGTTTTGAGATCTCAGAGCTTGCTCTTGTTCTCCGGGGCCTTATGAAGCTTGTTGTGCTGTTTTGGAGATCGTGACATGCATGCAAATGTTATTGTCAAACCCCTCTTCAACTCTGAGTTTGCAAACAGAGAAGTTCAAAACTTGCAGGCTTTTCCTGTCACACGTCTCTATAATCTCCTGTTTGGAAACTCTTTCTCTGCTATTTTGCTCTTCCTTTTCCTTTCCCCACTTCTCCCTCTTCCTTCCAAAAAAGCCCTAATATGCTTGCATCTGTATAGACAGAGTTTAAAAATAAATTTGATTTTGTTTTTCTGCAGTTCTTTAAGCACTTAAATGTAGATTTTTCTCTAGTTACTCCTAGTCAAATCAATAGTGGCACCCAGTGGCCAGTCAGAGTACTCCACAGGCATTTGTACTTGGGGCTGCTCTGTGTTGTGTCATCGTTGGCAACCTTTTTCTCTCATCGTTCTCTATCCCATCACCCCCAACACCGAAAGAAAACAGATGAATTTTTAATAATTTAGTTTGCTTATGAAATGATACATGCTCTGCACTGTTGGTTTTTAATGGCTAGCTATAGATACTTGAGCCTGTTTAGGAAGGAAACAGAACATCTTTCAGATCTGTATAAACTCCAAGGTTTAAAGTTTGATGAGTCTTTGACCTTGAGATACAACTGTCCACTGACTTAAATAAGTTATTATGATTCCGTAAGTCCCTAATATTATGAAGGGATATACCTCAGCTGTGTTAAAGTGGAAATCCACAGTGGAAAAAGAGAAAATTAAGAGTTTTTAAAAGTCTCTTTTTTCATGCTCTCTGCATGGCAAACACTTACAATTAAGTAAAAACTTAAGAGGGAGTTTCAGTCCACTTTTCATGGTCAGTCAGATTAGATGCTTATTTGGCAAATGTCCAGAACAACAGAACAGATTGTAGTTAAAGAAATTGTATGTGCTAATTCTAAAAATGATAAAGAGAGATGTCTTATTCTGGATATAAGTACGCTTTAACAAGTTTGTTGTGATGAATTAAGAGTAAACAACCATAAAGAGCATCATTCTGCCTCTTCCCTGTCCCATTTGCCCCATCCCAAATGTGTTTTGGACCAGTGGGTGTCAAAGGATGGTAGGCGTGTGGTTGTGGGATTTCCCTTACCCCCCCCCCCCAAGCAGATGCTCTCTTAGTGTCTGTATGTCATACTGCAGTTGTAGGTTTTCTGTACCATCTGATGGTTTGAGAGCATTCAAATGTCCAGGTTTTGCTTTTTTGTTTAAATAAGTCTGAAACTTTCATCATCCAAAGCTCTTAGGAAAAATGCGTTTTAGGTTTGAGAAGGTTTACCACTTGTAGTACAGTTTGCCCTTTTAAATGAGGTTACCCCTTTCCACACAATTTGCTTCTAGGCAGTTATCCTGTTCTAGACAGAAGTGGAAGTTTTTTCTGCTCAAGACAAACTAGACTGTTGAAGATGACTTACAGGATCTTGCTTAAGCCTAACTCTCTTAGTTTTAGATTTTAACAGGAGTAGACCACTTGCAAATTCTTTTGCATTTACAGCACTGAAACAGAAAGTAAGCTTATATGCAGAATTAGCTTCTGTCCTGTAGAAGAAATACCTGGATCTTTCTTTAGGATAATGAAAACTTATTTGACTTATATTTTTAATTGTTGTCTGTTGTAGATCTTTAGTTCATGATGAACCCATCCAATTGATTTACTGCCTCTATGATACTCTTCTAATTTCACATGTAAATGTGTGTTTTATTGACTCTGTCCAAACTGTGCTTAATTAGTATCGTTGGCAATTAAAGGAGGAACTTAAAGACACGCACAAATTTAGCTAATTTGTCTGAATGAGAAGTGATCTGTCTGCTTGCGGATTCTGCTGACTGATAAGATAGTTTCAAGTGCAGTCCGATTGTGGTGGGGAAAAAATCATGACTACCAAAAGTAGGAAAGTAGCTGATTCCACTAAGTCATTTCCTTATTGAGGAATGGATTCACCTTAGGCATAAGGCACTTTTGACAGCAAAATTGGACCTGACAGCTAATTGATATATGTCTGCTTCTTCTGCTTTCTGAGAGAAACGTTGCTCTGTGCTATGAGTGACTTACCGTGGAATATAAAATATCAAAATTATCAAAATTGCAAGGAAATAATTTGCCATAGAGCGCTATTTTTAGCGTTGAATAGCAACTTTTAACCAGTTTGCCTTGCAAACTTTTCCAGGTTCTATAGCAGCACTTTTTTGCATCAGTATCTTAAATTTCTCTGGACCACTGGCATGTGGGAGCTGTGCTGGGAAATACATATGTGGGACAGCTCTATTGACCCACTGTATCTAATATACTATGTGGGTACAGCAGCTCCCTACAGTGATGACTAGCATAGGAGTTTTAAATGCAGCAAAAATGTGTGCAAGATTCAAAGGATGAAAGCTGAAATGTGTAAGTTTAGGCAGAATTAGTTAAATTCTGTAAAGGAGAGTGTTGGCATCTTGCAAATGCTATTTCTAGTGCTGTGAGACTGAAAGTTCTGGTTTGTTGATAGAGTTAGATCAATATATTCTCTTCTTATGCCTATGAATCTGAAATGATACCTCATTAATAATCAGGTTCAAACTGTTCTTGTTATTGACCACTCTTTTGGTTTTAATTCATTAGGGGTGGATTGTTTATACATGAGTAGGTATCACTATGGGCCCTAGGCAACAATTAAGCTTCATTTACATTGCCATCTGTACTGGAGTTAATTTCCCTTGAGTGAAATGTGAATGGTTTGGAAAACTGAGTAAAGCTGAACTTCTCTTTCTCTACTTCTTTCCCTCCAACCCCATCATGCACTGTAGATTCAGATGTATCAGCTCTCAAGGCTTCTTCATGATTATCACAGAGACCTGTATAATCATCTTGAAGAAAATGAAATCAGTCCCAGTCTTTATGCTGCACCGTGGTTTCTTACACTGTTCGCATCTCAGTTTCCATTAGGATTTGTAGCCAGAGTATTTGGTAAGAAAATTTATTCTATTGCAATAATAAACAGAGCAATGTTGTCCATTTGGATTTGAAACACTCGGGGAGTAGTTTTCTACATATTAGGGACATTTGGGGTGACTAGTGTGGGTGGCAAGTAGCAATGTTCTTTCTAGTGGCATATCTGCCCCTTTTCAAAGAGGAAAACTGAAATGTATTATTTGAAACATCAGACTTGAGCAATTAAGTGTGTCTGCTGTTATTAGCCAAGAGAATTCTGAAGTGTGAACAGCAGGAAGTTTGTTGTTGCAAATGTATTTTATGCATTAAGCATTCAGTCTACGTGTATAGAAAAGTTCATCTTGTTGAATTTGCAAATTGAAAAAAGAGAAGGCATCGGTTTTCAAGAAAGTGTTTCTGAATAACTGATTCTAATGTACTATCTAATAAAAATTCATGTAAACTGGAACTTAAAGGCTGTTCAGGTATTCGTGTGTGTGTGTATATATATATAAAACAGTTTCCCAGTCTTATTATGCCTCTTTTTCCATTTAAAAAGTTTTTTTGTGGTACTTTCCTCTTCAGATAACATCAAGTACAGAAGCTTAAATAACGATTGTGCTCTGTAGTGTTTACAGTATCAGCATGTCAAGTACTTGGTTTTGTTTTATTCTTATTGTCAATAAGAACTGCCAGCTTAATCAAAACTCCAGTAATGCAGTGTTTTAAAAGAACTATTTATTAATGTAAAACTAATTGCGTTTGATTTTTCTGTTTTCGTATGGCACCTTTTGTATTTTCTTAAGAAATTCAATCTGACTTCTGTCTCACGGTTTATTACTGGAGAGTGTTGGGTTTTTAATTTGTTTGGTGTGGTAGTTTGGGGGGAAGAGGGCCTTGTTTGGTTGGGTTTTGATTTTGGGTGGTTTTTTTTTTTGGTTTAGTGATTTCTCCATTACACAATTATTTCCTTTTACAGCAAACTTGTTCTGATTGCTCTTTGGGTGAGCAAATTATTGGTGTATCTGGTTTTCAGTGATATGCACATGATGAGTACATCTCTTTCCCAGTGGGATTATTGAATTCCAGGATATTCAAGCTTTTTTTTATTATTTGGCTTTCAAAGATAAGGTCCCCCCCCCCCCCCCCCCCCTTTTTTTTTAACTTCAGTGGGCTTTGAGCTTGGTAAACTATTTTTTAAGGATGGGGAGAACCAGTATTAATTTCTCTGTAAATGAGCTGAGCAAGGCATGTTCTGATTTTAAAACTGAAAAGTCACAGTGTTGTTTTACTTCCTAATGCTTTGAATTCCCGTATCCTTAAAGGCCATTGTCACATACCAGGAACAGGTGGTTAAGTGTCTACCCATCATAAATTAGATATTTATGCGGCTTGAATGTGTGTCATAGACTTGAGAAGGGAGACTTGTAGGAGCTGTGTGTGAGTGAGCTGGATGCCTCACCAGTGTCCTGGTGCTACTCTGTGACACTGGGTTAGGGCCAAGGATGACCTGTCAGTGTTAGGATCAGAAATTGAGGTTGTTATGCGGTGCTGCTCTTGGTGGTGTAACAGAGCCAGCAGCAGAGGAAGCTTATCTGAGCTGCTTGTGTGCTGCATTCATCTCAGTCACTACTGGAGAGTGTCCAGAAGAGGGCTACAGATATGGTGAAGAGTTGAGAGGAGAAGCCATATGAGGAGTGGCTAAAGTCACTTGGTTTGTCCCACCTTGAGAAGACTAAGAGGAGACCTCATTGTGGTCTACAGCTTCCTCACAAGGGGAGGAGGAGGGGCAGGCACTGAACTCTTCTCTTTAGTGACCAGTGACAGAACCCGAGGGAATGTCAGGAAGATGTGCCAGGGGAGGTTTAGGTTGGACATCAGGAAAAGGTTCTTCCCCCCGAGGGTGCTGGAGCACTGGAACAGGCTCCCCAGGGAGGTGGTCACAGCTCTAAGCCTGGTGGTGTTCAAGAAGGGACTGGACAACACCCTCAGACACATGGTGTGAAGTGTGGGGTTGTTCTGTGCAGGGACAGGAGTTGGACGTGATGCTCCTTGTGGGTCCCTTCCAATTCAGGACATTTTGTGATTCTATGAACTGCAAGTCTGTCGGTGCTACTGAGACCAAGTTTCTAGTTACTGTGATCAAGTTTCAGGTTTCTGCGCAGACTGTGTCTGCTGACTCCTGCAGAGCCTGTACTTGCCTCTCTTATCCACATACTTATACCTCAAAGTAAGGGTTTGGGGCTTAAATCATAGCCAGTGTGATCACTAGTATGGATTTTGAAAATACTATGATTGGTTACAGTATCTCCATTACCATTTTTTAAGGTCTAGCTTCTGCCTGTTGAAAACAGTAAAATGTCAGCACATTGTGTTGTGATCCACTTCCCAATTGTTTTTCAGTCATAAATGCACTTTAAAAAGAGTTAGCAGTTAGTTAACAATCTACAGTAGGCAGTAATGAAATGCTTATTGCAGATAACTGTTACAGACATAACAAGCGTGCAATATTTTCTTTAATGTTCTTTCACATCTGTAAGATGACAGAAAATGCTTTTATGTGCGTTTATGTCATGTTGAAATAAGACATTGCACTTCTCCTGAACTGAATACATCTGCAGTATGATTGATTAAAGAGAAAAACATCCCAGCAAATATAATGTTTATCCAATGACTTTAGCTCTCATTTTCAAGATATTTTCATTATTTTATTTTTTAGACATTATTTTTCTTCAAGGAACAGAAGTCATATTTAAAGTAGCACTGAGCCTCCTTAGCAGTCAAGAAACATCTATAATGGGATGTGAGAGTTTTGAGAACATTGTTGATTTTCTTAAAACCACTATTCCAGATATGACTCAGCCTCAAATGGAAAAAATTATTACCCAGGTAAGGTTGTTTTTCTCTTTACTTTTTTTTCCCCCCATTTGGTTTACTTTGAAAATATCATGCCTAACTTATATGTAAAAGTCTTCTCAGTATGTTTGTTTTGGTTTGAAATGCAAAGGAATCATCTTCTGAGAAGCTTGTATGGAAATAGGATATAAGCTAATTTCAATGTGTTCTGAACTGTTAGTTTAGCAAGACCGTAGTTGCTGCATCAAGATTTAGTTCAAAGGTTCGTTTTTGCCCCAGGTATTGGGAAGACATGACTTTGCTCATAAATTCCATGTCACCATTAGAAGGATAAAAGTAGCCTATTTTCCAAACTTAAACCCAGCTATTGCTCCCTGCTAGTGGGTGAGCAGACCAGCAGTTCATGATGGGAAGCACAGCTTGCCATGGTGGGAAGAAGCAGCATCACAGCAACATCTCCTTCTGACCTTTTGAAGTTCTGGCTGCATAGGGCCAGGTATCCCCACAAGAACTTTCCTGACACCTCCAACTTAAAATCCTATGAGTTAGGAGGTTGGCGATGCCCTGTTTTCCATGATCTGTATTAAAATCAAGGTCAAGCAAGCTTTTGCTGTTCTGTTGTATGGGCAGTTTGTGTCCTCCTGGCGATCACTTCTAGGGTGCCCTCATGCAATTTCACCTTTTCACCTCAACCCCATTCTTGAAGGGTTCATATCTGGCAGATTCTTGATGCCAGAGGTAAAAGTTCCTCGGGACTGATACCTGCCTTGCCTTTTTCGGGTAAGGGAAAGGAGGACTGCAGTAGTGTTATTTCAGTGGTATCACAGCAACGTTGTGGCAATGGGCAAGAAAAAGGAGGCTGAGGGAGGACCTTAACTCTCTCTACAACTACCTGAAAGGAGGTTGTAGCATGGAGAGTGTTGTTCTGTTTTCCCAAGCAACAGGTGATAGAACAAGAGGAAGTGACCTCAAGTTGCATCAGGGGAGATTTAGATTAGACATTTGAAAAAAATTTCTTCATGGGAAGGGTTGTCAGGCATTGGAACAGGCTGCTCAGGTAGATGAGGTTCTTAGGGACACAGTTTTGAGGTAGACTTGGGAGGGGTTGGTTAATGGTTGGAATTGATGATCTTAAAGGTCTTTTCCAACCTAAACGATTCTGTGGTTCTGTAATAGAAGGGAGAAAAAGAATTACTGATGCTGATACAGGAGAAGCAACAAGCTTCTTGTGAAATACTGTCAGTGGCTGAGACCTTCATCTCTCTACATCCTGTTCTTCTCAGTTGAAGCTGCAAATTGAAAATGAGTCTCAGTCTGGTACCTGAACTGTGAACATGTGAACAGTTTTCCCCCTTCAGGTGGCAGTTCAGAGATCACAAAAGATCTTTAGAAAGCCATCTCCATATGCAGGAATACAGTTAACACTGATGCATTCCAATGGTTTGGTTAACACTTGAATGTTTCAGGTGCTGTCAGTTAAGAATTCATTTTTAGATGACATCTAAATCTTAATTTCTCATTGCACTGATTGTGATTGCCACAGTAAACCTGTCAGGCACTTTAGTGTCTGGCTTCACAACTCTCTGATTCTGATGGCGATAGAGGTGATAGTTCAGTATTTTTGATATAGTTAGAAATTAAATCTTTGTCCTGTGGTCTGTGTGTGTTGCAGAGCAATCGTGCTGTAGTGAGCACATGGTAGAAGTGGCTTTGTGCAGCGCTAGGTTTGAGTAAAGAAACAGATTATGTAGCCTGGATTGAGGTGGATGTGATTGTACGCAGGTCAGCTCAGCTCTGAGATGACAGTCACCTGCTCACCTTTACCAGCTTTCTGGATCTGTATTTATGTGTGAACTGCCTGTATTGGATTGCTCCTACCTAGGCTGGCTGCAGGTGGAGTAACTTGGCTGTTTCAGCATTGTAATTTCCCAGGACTGTCCTCTTATAGCAGACACATTCCTGTGCAATCTACTCTAGGTGTACCTGCTTTAGCAGGTGGGTTGGACTAGATGATCTCTAGGGGTCCCTTCCAACCCCAACCATTCTGTGATTCTGTGATTATGAAAGAAAAATGTAGACATTATGTAGGACTTAGATACAAAGATAAAGAATTGACTGGGTAGCTACATAGAGGAAAATGCCACTTGCCCAGCTTGAACACCATAGGCAATTTAAAGTTTTACCTTTTTTTTGAATTACCTGAAAAACAGTGGTTGTAATGCAGAACTTGTTTAGCTGGGGTATCTTTTTGTGTCTTCTATTGGTGTAATGCTTGATCTCTAGAACAAGGAACAGAATTAATGTCACTGTAGAGATCCTTCCCTCCCCAGCTTAAACTATTTGGCAGCTTTCAGAAGCTGAGAGGCTGTGACTGGATGAATAAACACATAAGGGTCATATGGTCCCATCACTGCTTACATGGTCAGTTCTATAGTGTTCATAATGCTTTGTCACCAAAGCATCCCAATAAGAAAATAGTGTATCTTCACGAAGAGACAGAACACAGGGAAACTGTAACCATGAAGAGTGCTTTATAAAAGTCTATAAATGGGCACTTGGAGTCAAGAGATCCAATTTTGAGAGTGGAGATCTGATGATTCCTGGATTATTCTTCCTCATTGTGTGATCCTGCTCCCATCACAGGTGTGTGAGACTTGAATTTTAAAAGTTTATTGAGCTTCTTAATATTCCTGAGCAAGAATATTATAAAATCATGTGATTAAATAAGGCTTTTCTGCCGATACATCTCGTAGTAAGAGATGGTATTTGGTAATTGTAGAAGTGATGGTACAATTTATTGAGAAGTCTCATGATTTATTGTGGCTGCAATAAGAACTCTAGATGCTAAAATGCTCTTATTGTAGACTTCCCCTTAAAATACTTTTTTGAAAGGAACAGGAAAAAAGATTAATCAAGCAGAGTTGCCTCTTAACCAAACATTCATGGGAATAAGTGTTCTCTATTGTAGTTAAAAACTGTCTTTTCTCTCATGGCAGGTGTTTGAGATGGATATTTCAAAACAGCTCCATGCCTATGAAGTAGAGTACCATGTACTTCAGGATGAGCTGCAGGAAAATGTGAATCCTTGTGATGAAGGTGAACCCCTGGAGAAGCTGGAGAGGGTGAACAGTCATCTGAAGAGACAAAACATGGATTTGTTGGAGAAGCTACAGGTAAGTGATTTAGGACTACAAACCCACAGAGAGATCATTTCTGTGATTCAGCCAATAGAGGAGTGTCTTTTTAAAATGTCAATGAGAGGTCTCCAAACTGCAAGATCTTATGCAGCTGAGCAGTTCGATCAGTTATGGTGATTTACATCTGTTAGATATATTTTTAGCTCTTTTATAATTTCTTAGACTTTTCCTTCTTTATTTTGATTTATTTTTCTCAAAATACCTCTACCCTTACGTCCCATAAAAATTGTTGGCAGAGTTTGTGTATCTTGCTGAAGAATAAGTTCTCTGTTCCTTCATCTCTGCTTCCTTATTGGAGAATTTTAAGAAATAATCCATAGCGCAGTAGGCTTGCTTTCTCCAGACTTCTGTAGGCAGTATGGTTCTGTTTTCTTCTGTTGAAGCTCACAGGCCTACTTTTGAAACATGATCTCTCCTAGCAGACTTGAATAGAACTGAGTGCCCACCAGACTATGCCTGATAAAGTCATGCTTTAAAAGTCTTCTCTTCCTCCTTCACTGTTTTGCCCTTTATACCGTAGCCTGGCCAAGACTTATTTCAGGTTTCAATATGTATTGTCTTACATTTTCCTGAAAGACAAGTTCTTTTTACATCACCAGGCCATTTCTTGCTATATTTGTAAATTTAAAAAAGCACTGAGAAGAGCTCAAGAGCACCTTCAGTTTGTGAAACCTGGAAATAGAAGTAAGCAAGAAAGGAAAGATCAAGTCCTCATTATTTTTATGTTTATAGCCCGAGGGTGCTGTGCTGTGTTCTTTCGATATTGAAAACAGGGGTCGCTTGCCTTTTATAAAGTTATTATTTTTGCCTTTTTATTTATTTATTTATTTACTTATTTACCAGTACCTGGGCTTTTACCTCTATTCTGAAAATGCACCAAGGGCATAGAATAATTATGAGTGACTGATTTGAAAGCCTCTGTCAAAGCTTCCAGAGTGCTGTACTTCAGTGCATCTTCCTCAGTTCCTCAACCTCTTCATCTCTTTCTTTGTAAATCTTCTTCCTTACTCTGCTTGGGCCTTTTCCGAGGAATAGTCAGAATTCTCCCCACTTCCCACAGGGAGACATTTGCTAATGATGAGGTCCAGGGCTTCTGATTACTAGTCAGTTCTTTTGTTTTCTTTTTTTTTTCTCAGAGGAAGCTATAGGTCTTTTATTGGAAAATAGGGAAGGCAGTCTGCTTCTATCCTGAACACTGAGGATCTCTTTCTCTCTAACCTCTCAATCATGCTGATTTACTTTATTGCGTAGGGTTTCCATTGCTCCATCACTGTCATACAAGCTGTCACTTCCAGTGTCAGTCCAGCTGCTGATTTCTTTTTTCTTCCTGGAGTTCCAGTTCCTTGTTACTCTCAACTGTTCCTTGCTTGCTCCAACTTGCATGTCTCCTTCCCCTTGTCAAGCTTTCACAAAGCCTTCAGATTGATCTGGCCACTAGAAGGAGATTCTGTGTATGATACACAGTAGGTGTTCTGTGTATCATCTGCCTACACAGGTGTCTTTTAGAACATCTGTGTAATTGAGGTCTTTTCTTAACATATACCATATTATAATATTAAAAAAAAAAGTTATTCAGAATGTCTCAATTGATTATAAAGATAATATTATTGTTTACAGGTCGCTCATGCCAAAATTCAGAATCTGGAATCCAGCCTGGAGACTATTTTGACTCGAGAGAACAAAATGAAGACTTTAATTCAGACCCTCGAACAGGAGAAGATAACGTATCAAAAGACTCTTGAGCAGATGATGAAGTATTTGCCAGCAGAAGCATTGTCTGACTGTGAACTGCTCCTAAAGGAAGTAAACTATAATCCAAATAATAAAATAAAAAATAAGGAGTAAGCCATAAACCAGGGTTTTTCTAGGCAGCATTTCTTCAAAAAAAAAAAGGGGAAAGAAAAGATGAGTATGCTGCTTTCAGAGAAATTAGCAATAGGCAATGGTATTATCCAAAACTAGTGCTGGGACACTTACAGCTACAGATGCGCCTTCAAATGTCAGTATGCAAATTCAAGCTCTTAATTTTTTTATGATTGTGTAAATAAATCAGAAGGGGAAAATAAAGAGTTCTCATATGTAATATTGATGATTCGATGTATATTTAGAGTTGACCTAAAGGAAAAGAGAAATTTCAGTAGTCAAAGCCAAGATAATGGTGATCCACAGATTCACTCTAGATATGCTTGTCTTGCAGTGAAGTGAGGATAGCGTATCTTTATATATATGTATGTTGAATAATACTTGAAGAAAAAAAAAAAAGAATGTAATCTTCCCTCCAAAGAGCAGCATGTTTCACATCTTCTGTGGAAAATCTGTGTGAGCTCATGCGTGCCTCTCTTTTAATTCTACTGACATTGCGTGCACAGACCAATAAGCAGATGAGCTATCATGACTTGGTTCGTACAGAAAGAGCTCTAGTGCCATCCGCTGCCTGGGCTGTACCGGTCAGCAGCAGAATTCCACGTGCATGTTGGAACTGGAAACAAAAAGCATCATGTCGTAGCTCTGCCTCCATCACTCAGAGCTAAGAAATAGCTATCTGTACACACTCGCAGCACCTGTAAAGGCAAGAGCTAATGGCGACTGCTACTTCCCAGCCCGTTTGCTTCCACCTGTCCTGGGCTTGGTCGTGATGACAGGAGGAAGGAAGCGAGGCTGCAGGGTGGTATTTATTCTGACGTTAATTTTCCGCAGGAGACTCGCTGTCATAAGAGTTATGCGTGCAAGAGGTTCTCATTTAACCAAAGAAATACTGCAAGAAGCCTTGTCTTGCTGTAGCGGGAGCCAGGGAACTCTTCTTAAATTTTATTTGAAGAAAAAGTTGAGGCAGGTTATGGGAAATTGAGCATGAGGACCAAGCAGGTTTCAAGTATTACGTACCTTTCAGTTTTCACATAGACAGTGGGGTATACATTTCAAAGGGGATTCCGAAGTACAGATGCAGTTTTAATAATGCTTTCCAGGTTATTCCTGTTTTAATACTGCTTTGTGGTCATCTTTTTAAAACAAAAGTCATGATTTTGTGTTCTGGGCAGAAGATGAGGTAAGCTCTGATCATTTCAAGGGAGAAAATATGTTTATAAAGGTATAAAAAGATGCATATAGATTTGAAAATGTTTGAGTGGAATTTTTAAGCAGGCTTAGACAAATGTGTAATAGACACGTGTTTTGGAGTGCATGTCTGAACTGTTGAGTGTTACAGTGGGTCATGTTATCTCTTACCATTTATACTGTATTTCAGGAAACACTTATTCTTTTTAGTAAGAAAAACAATTAAGCAAAGTGCCAAATCCAGCAGTGTCTTTATGCATAAAATTGCCCAATTTAGAAAGCAAGGACATAATATCACTGCTTTCTAAGTATTACGCTTGATGTTAACGTGAAAGTGAAGAGCAATGCTGATTTGCTGCACGCTGCTGTGGAACTTAGGGGCTTGGGGTCTCCTGGGTTTGTTATTGTTTTTTACTTCCATGGTGTTTTATTTGATTAAAGATATTGATTCACTTAAGTCTTTCTTTTTACAGTTGGGGTGAAAGGTCTTTAACACTGTGTATAAAATTAAGTGGACTCTGTCTAGATATTTCAAGAATGTTGTATTGTATTAGATGGGAAAATGCCAAGCGAAAAGGCAGTTCTTTGCAGTTTTGTACAAAATACGTTTTAGCTGGTGTGTACATACAAAACCAATCCCAGAAACTGCAGTAGTATGTATTGCAGAGAATCACGGTTATTCTGATACATCATCTTTGTTGTTGTTGTTGTTCTGTTTTTTTGAAGATGCACTGAATGTGCGTTACCCTCTGTTTCCTTTATAGAATTTTTCATGTAATGCCTGGAGAAATTCCAATAAATGTCATTGCTGCATTTCCCCATGGCCTCTGGCTGGTTTTTATTTTTCTACACTTCAAGTACTAATCTCATTCTCCATAGTACTGTTTAAATGAAAGATGAAAAGGATCTTTTTAGTTGTGGGGGAAAAAAAACAACAAGGTTTGCAAAAGGACACGGGGAGGATAGAAATTCTTATTGAGGAAAATAGTCTTGCATTGTTCTTAACTGAAGACGAAATTATTATAAGGCATTTTTCTTCTGTAGCAGTTCATTTAGTACGCATGCATGTTGAGAATAGTAATTTTATGAACTCTACACTGTATGTTTAGCTTGGGAGGAGGAGGAGGACACCGTATCAACAGGCAGGAATGAACTACAGCAGTAAAACCACAAGGAGGTAAGTGCCTCGTGACATCAGATCATTTGTGACAGCATTTGTATTCTGGACATGAGTGTGGCTTGTAATGGGGTATCTCTAGGGTGTCTGGCTTGAAGTCTACCCTCAATCAGATATGCTCCAGACCATCTTCAGATGAATAACCAGCAAGATTATCTAGAAGACTGTGAATAGTCTGTGTGTGTTTGTGTCCATCTGTTTGTCTCTCCCTGTCAATGGCTTTACAGCTGCTCTGTTCTGGGTGCAGTTGCGCAACTGTGAAGGAGGAAATCTAAGGTGCAGCGGGCCAGAGACAGAGCTGCAAGGATGTTTGCTTGGGAGAAGAGCTGGTTCCTGCATTTGGATAAATTGCTCATTAATTCCTGTATCTTGTTTTTCTGTTTCGAAAAAAAGTTTTCAGAATAAAGTGATTGTTTTGTCTGAGCTAAGCACAGCAGCACCCACAGTTTTTGCAGTCGAATTGTGGAGAAGTAACTTGGGAGGAAAAAGTATCAGCTGTTTTCAGGAACAGCTGACTTAGACTGGTTTCTGCTGGCAGAGACATTTTTATGAAGTCTGGGAAGAGGTGTGTCCTTTTAGCTAGCAAACTAGATTCTAAATGAAGAGTACTGCTTGCCAGGATGCAGTTGAAATAGGTCAGTCTGGTAAGAAGGGCTAATCTGGGGAACTCTCTTGTATTCACATCTTTCATGGATAGAAGAAGCGTCCGGAAAGTGTGTGGTGGTGGTGTGTTTTTGTGGTTGTTTGAATTTGGTTTTGAGGTGTGTGTGTGGGGGTTTTGCTTGGTTGGGTTTTTGGAGGGGGTGAGAGGTTGTTGGTGGTGGTTGTTGGTTTGGTTTGGTTTGTTTTTTTTCCCCTCTCCTAAAAAAGAGAGTATGTATTTCTCTTCTAAAAAGGGGAATATTTATTTAAGGTGCCTTTAAGTTGCATTTTGTTCACTTTTTTCTAAAAAAAGCATTGGATTTTACTGAAAAAAAGAGTCTCCTGATAAATGGCATGTTCCAATTGAAGACCTGACTTGAAATCACAAATCTAGCTGATCTTGTGGTTTGATTACACCCTCTTCAACATGACACTGCTTTGCTTAATATCACTACAAGAAAACCAAACAATTTGTAATGTAGGAAAGAATTCCAGCAGTTTAATCCAATAATTTGATATTACTAGTATGATCGAGAGAGTCTACATTTGGACACTTAATCTAAACCTAAAACCACATAGGTATTAGTGCGAATAGCCTCTTGTGTGTGGAGGTGAATAACACCAGGCGGTGTTAATAGTGATTATCCACTCAGTCTTTGCAGTCACAGATGGGTGTTGACAGGCATGTGCAGGCCATAACGTTCCAAGCTTTATGCCAGGCTACACCATCCATTTGAAAAATTGTAATTGATTCTGTATTTCTGTAGTTCAGCTTTTCCTGTCAGTATTAGCCATTGAATGCATTTAAGGTATACTTTACCTTCCTCCGTCTTTCTAGTGGCTAGAAAGAACAAAATTTAACTTTATTTTCCAAAAAGGCATATTGAAGGCTTAGCTATATCCTTCCTTCAGACATCTGGTGTACAAGGGGTAGAGTTTATGTGGTTAAAGTTTAATATGTTAGATCACTCTGCCTGAAAGCGTACTAAACTCGACAGTTGACAGTAAAAAGCTGAGAAATAAAACTGAGATTACTGTGGGCCTTGAGCACCTAGTGGGTTGTGTTCTCACTGGCTTGCAATGAATCTGGACGGATTGGTACTTGGTGTGGTGGTTGGCTTTATTTTAATGTTGACCTTGACTCTGGACCAAAGGAAGGAGCTCCTTTACCAAAATGATGTGCTGGTGTTTCATTTGAGTTGAGAAGGTTTTCCATTCCTTTACCATTATCTTCAGAACTCCTGCTCAGCAGCCACTTCTTAACAAGGGAACTTGGAATTGTTGTTCTTAGTCTTACCATCAGAAAAATTTCTCTTGGAGCTTATCCAAACTGTTCCTGTACTCAAATTGCAACTTATTCAAGTCTCCATTCTGATGAAACGAGTGTTAGAAGGTTCTAATATATTGGGTTTATTTTTGGTTAGATTACATGCTGAGAGATGACTTATATGCCATACATCATGTCCTGCTGGAACATACATGGAGAGAAGTATTGAGTGAGCGTGTGCTTGTAAAATGCTGGACTATGAGATGTCACTTTTTAGTGTGGGAAATAGGTCTGTATCTGACTTCAAAACAGAAACCAAGTTGCACTGTCTGTGTGTACTCTATGCTGACCACCCTCTCAGTGAAGAACCTTTTCCTGTTGTCCAATCTGAACTTCTTCTGATGCAGCTTCATTCCATTTCCTTGTATCCTGTCACTGGTCACAAGAGAGGGGAGATCAGCACCTCCCTCTCTGCTGCCCACCATGAGGAAGCTGTAGACTGTGCTGAGGTCACCCCTCAGCCTTCTCTTCTCCAAACTGAATAAGACAAGTGACCTCAGCTTCTCCTGGTAAGTTTTGCCCTTGAGACTTTTCACCATTTTGGTCTCTCTCCTCTGCATACGCTCTAATAGTTTGATGTCCTCCTTATATTGAGGTGCCCAGAACTGCACACAGTGCTCCAGGTGAGGCCGCACCAGTGCAGAGCAGAGCGGGACAATCACCTCCCTTGCCTGGCTGGCAATGCTGTGCTGGATGCACCCAGGACACGGTTGTCCCTTTTGGCTGCCAGGGCACACTGTTGGCTCGTGTTCACCTTGCCATCAACCCAAATCTCACAACGCTTTCTATAGGGCTGCTTTCCAGCCTTTCATCCTTGAATTTGTATGTAAAACCAGGACTGCCCTGTCCCAGGTCTGGCACTTGCTCTCGCTAAATTTCATATGGTTGGTGGTGGTCCAGCTCTCTGACTTATCCAGATCTCTCTGTAAGGCCTCTCTACCCTTGAGGGAGTCCACAGCTCCTCCTAGGTTATCATCAGTAGCAGTTCTGGGGGAACAGAGATACTTGGGCACACTGTGAAGAGTAGATCTGAGCTAGCCAGAGCCTGGAAGCAGCCACAATAGCACCATGCAAAGCCTGGCTTGCTGAACATCCAGGAGTGCAGTCTGTGTATGGCTCTGGGAGGCCTAGACAATCACCACTGTGCTGCATCTCAGGGCTCCTTGATTCAGACATGGTCAAGTCTGGTCCTGTGGAGTGAATGCCCGTTTGTCACGCACAGTTTGTGCTTCTGAAAGATGTCTTCCAGTTTAGTTTTAGGTGCTGAGACAGCACTACATTCCAAACCAAATCAGAGTAAATGGAGATACATGGGAGATTTCCTGCAAGCTGGACACCTGATGCTAACAAAAGCCTGCTGTAGACCCACAAAGCCTTGTCAGCATCCATCACCACTTCTCTAGGAGGACACAAGACTAGTTTTGTATGAAGCTGGCAGCCCTGTCCTCTCCAGGCTTCAGTAAAGGGTGCGGGACTTTTATTTTTTCTCAGTGCAACAAAAAACATTCACCTTAATATTTTAGGGCTCAATCTGCTCAAGTTGGTGCTTCAGAAGAAATCATAGTCATTAGTATTTGTACCTGAATATTGCCCACGAGGTGTCACTGTTGCTTTTGTACGTGCAGCTGGTGTCCTGGTTGCAGGGCTCCTGTGCCATGCAGTGTGCGAGCAGCACCCTATGGCCCTTTTTTAAATGAGGAGAAATAACTTGTTATCCTGCCTGATGAAGCGCGATGCTCTATTTGCACGCTGTTTGTAGTAAAATGTGATGTTTGTGGTCAAAGAACTTACTGTAATGAGAAGACTTACTGAATGACAGATACGGCCTTCTCAGAAACAGGCGCCTCGGTTGCAGTGTTCAGCCTCTGTTCTTGTGTGAGAGAACTACGGAAGCACTTTTACACCTTGCAACAAGCACATTGTCCCCAGCAATCTGATCCTGGCTGTCTCCTTTTGTACCATTCTGGTTGAGCAGGATTTATTTTTATGTCTCTTGAAACCAGCATTGGGCTGATCTGGTCTAACTGCAGTTCAATTCTGCACTTTTTTAAAATAAGACTTCCTTGCGATAGGCTTCTCTATGCCCATTAAGCCTGAAAGAACCAGTCCTTCCCAGGTTTTATTTTAATTAAGCTTACTGGGGTTTCAGTGATCAGTACAAAAATGAAGGATTTGTTCCTATTTTTCCCAGAGCTGCAGCAAAAACATGATTTGCTGCTTCCATTCTTTTCCCTCCAACAGCGTTGCCTTCATATGTCACACTCGCTCTGAGATGCAGGGGACACATTCAAGATAACATGCTGTTCCTACCACCAAGATGCAGCTGTTCTCAAGTATGTGTGGACAACAAGCGCGAGACATGTTTACCTCCCGACCAGAGCCTGATGTTCAAACCTTATTCTGGTAATTACAGCATCTGCATTTCCCTGAGGACTTCTGGGCATAAACAAAGGGACCACATCTCTTCTGCAATGTGTTTGCGTTTCTGAAAGCACCAAATTATAGATGGGCCTAATGGGTTGAAGGTGCTTAAAGCAGGGCCAGTGCACTTCATGTGCAATATACCATCATTTGAAAAGCTATCACGTTGTGGAAACATCATTCAAGTGCTAATTTAAATAATACTAACATCTAAAATGAAGGCATGCTTTGACATTTATAGGTTTAATGTCTATTTCTGCACTCTACTAAAATAGATGGGCTGTGGGTGGATCTATGATTATTGCTGTGCATTAGCAAGACAAAAATTGTGTAGGCAGCTGGTATTATGCCTGGGTAAATATAGATGAGGGAGAATCTACAGAGTAATTTTCTTAATGTTACATGTTTATTTAAGAAGCTATTAGGAACAATGTTAACTTCAGCAGTGCTTAAGGCTTTGGAGAGGGAGAGAGGATCTTAAAAATTCGGTGACCAGGCACATGTCCATCCTGCGTAGCCTGCGGTCCTGGTATCAGGGATGGGATTGAGCAGCCCAGGGAGCAGAGATTCCATGATGCCCTTTGCCCATCGAGCAGTCACAGCTGTTGGAGCTGGATGTATTGCCAGTCCATCATCCCAACCAGAATTCGTGATGTTTGTGTCCTCTGCCCTTATGGTAATCCCGAAAACTTCAGAGGGCTTTGGTGGGCTGAAATGGGTATTTTTGTCACTGACTCCTGGTATTGCACATTGTGAAAGGAGCAAAGGTAGCAGACTTTTGGGAAGAACATCCATTTATCACTTTCTGGCTAAAACCAAGTAAAAACTATGTGGTCCTTCCTACTGCAAATGGACCAGTGAAGGGATGTGAGGTATTGCTGAACTACTGAATTGCTTATAGTGGCCTAACTGCTTTCACAGTGACCCGTGCTTGTGCATAACTATAATAATATGCCGACTGGGAGGATAACTTCTAACCGTTTTCTAATGGAGACACACAGGTAAAGTTCTCCACAAAGCTTTTGGTTCCTCTATTCTGTGTAAAAGCAAACTTCACATAGTGCTGCAGTAAACTTCTCCTTTGTAGGAAGGAGTTGGGTGATTTGGTTATGCCAGTGGCTGGAGGGAGATGTAAGAGAGCAGTGGAGGGTAGCCCAGCTCTGACGCTTGGTACTGGCTCTTTTTACAGCCTGGACTGGGCAGATCCCCATTGAATTTCTTCTCAGAACAAAATGTGCAAACTAGTATTAAACTGGTTGGTTTATGTCTTTATTCCTCCTATTTTTCCAACTTCTTATTCTCTGCAGGAGGACCAGATCTTGCTGCATGTCTTGTTTTCCTTTCAGGCTAGCTGGTCCCCACTTGTTTAGTCTTTCCCCTCCTGCTCATATTCTTCACGAAGGGTGAGATCACTGACCATTTCCTTTGTCTATGGGCAATGTTCTTACCAACCCCAGCCTGCTGGAGAAACGTAGCATCAAAGCTCTGTGGTTTTCCAAGGAATGTGTTTCTATCAGCTGGATGGGCAGTAGCACCGCTGCCCATCTTGGGGAAAAGGCAGAGCACCTTGTCCGGCAGTTGTGTGCTCCTGAGAGGTTACACACAAGCAATGCAGGAGGATGCTTCATGTGCCTGGTGCAGCTCCTGCTTCTTAAAGGTCCAGGATCTGGATGACTGTAAACTCCCATAGCAGATGAAGATGCTGGTTTTTTTAACTGTCTCTCAGTGGAAGGCAACCTGATGCACTTCAACAGCTCTGGAAAGAAACATTAGTTTAGTTTGGGGGGGATTTGGGATATGTGAAACGGTTGTGTGTGGGTAGGCAGGAAGAAATGGAATTATGGCAGGACATCATAAAACAGATATGACAAACACTTCTGCTCTTACAGCAGCTTATTTATACCAAAACACCTGGTAACATGCCAGTTTTTCAGGATTTCTAGCTTCTTGACATTTGTCCTAGTTACTTCTTACAAAAAGTATGTATTTTTCCTATAACCAACTGAAATTACCATAACATCCTAGAGAACTAAAGCACTAAAATGATGCAAAATTGCTAAGTGGAGGACCCTGCACTTTGGAAACAATATTTATGGGTGATATAACAGGGCACAGAGAGATGCTACAATATAAATCTCATAAGACAGCAAAAGATGTTCAGTGTCTCAGAAATTTACCATTAAATCAAAGAGATGGGAATAAGAATGAGTGAGTTGGTAAGAAGAGCACCATGGGCTCAGGGCAATTATGATCTGTTTAGGCAGATGTACAATTATTTTGTAGGTGCCTGTTTATAGAAGTGGGAAGATTTGATTTTGTCTTTATCAAGCTTTCTGGCTCAGCACTGACTTGACAGAGACACCACCAAAGGTGAAATCTCATTCATCTGATTTCGATATCCACCTCTCTCTGGCTGTGGTGGGTCCTAAAACGTTTGCCTGTTCCTTTCTTCTCTGCCACCCACCCCACATACCAGTAAGAAAAACAGAGGTATGGTACCTCCTTTCTTTCCCTTTGTATAATAACCTGATCATTAGCACAATTGTTAATGAAACAAAAGGCTTTGTTTCTCATTAGAAGTGCATCCTGGTAAAAAAAGCAAGGGGAAATATGTAATATTGACAGCCTCCTCAGCCCGTTTGTTTATTTTTATACTTAGAGATTCAAATAAAGAGTGTGATTAGATCCTCAAAGGACCTCAATTACTGACTCTCCCATTTATGGCATGCTTTGAGGGAAATTATAATGAACATGCTATTAAACAAAACACGAACCCTCAGGCTATCTGAGCTATGGCAGATCCTCTGCTCCTTGGAGTGTGTGTAAGTCTCTCTCCCTGCTCCCCTGGGTGAGCCAGAATCCTGATAGCACTTTCTGTCCCTTCCTTGCTCCTGGACCGCAGGGTCAGGGTCTCCAGCCACCATGTCAGGAGGGCAGGAAGGGAAGAAGAGGGCGGTGTGATGCTCTTGCTGTCCCTCCACACATGCTGAGACCTGAGGCACTGCTTTTCTTCAACTATGGTGTCATCCAAGCTAATAGTATTTTTTTCTTCTTTTTCCTCCTCATTCCAGGTGAGTCAGAGTCTGAAGAGACCCTCAGTGTAAAGCCCTGAACACAGAAATAAAGTGTAGTCCATCCTGTGTGCGACAGGAAAATGAATAGCAATGAAACTTTGCCTGGAGCTGCAGGGAAAGGTGAAGGAGAAAGATCTTTCTGCTGCAGATGCCTTAAGTAGATAGTGTGTACTGGAGTTTTGGGCCTGGTTTCAATATATCTATCATAAAATAAACGTGTGTTCTCCCACCATGTGTAATGTGTGCACAGCAACAAACTACTCCAGACTCGGTTAAAAGTGTAAGGGCCCAAAGGCGGGGAAGAAAAAGGAGAAACAGAAGGGAAGGAGGGAATGTGTATTGCAGGAGAGAACAAGGACTGGGGTTGTGTTGGGCATGTGAGAAGCCCCGCCACTTTCTTTGCATGACGGAGGCTCTTGTCACCATGAGGTCTGGAGTTACCAATCAAGTTTGTGATATCTCTCTTCTATCTGCCAGCAACCCTCTCCAAGCTGTAAACATGTCAAGAGATAATAGTTACCTCCTTTTCACTGTAACAAAGTAGGGAGGAGGAAGCACGTACAACCAAATCCTTGGTAGCCCCAGAAACACACTGACAGCCCCCACAAGTACTGCCCCCCACAAACTGATCCGTTTTCCCACGTGAAATAAGCCACAGGCTGGATTTTGCCATGAAACAAAAGGCACTTCAGCACTCAAGTGAGTAAAACTCTTCTCCCTTCCCAAAGACCAAGTTCACCACCATTTGAAGTTCTGACATCCAGGAAAGGAGGAGGTGAGCTTTTGAGTAAAGATTGAGTGCACTAAACCCCTATTGGCTTGGCCTCTGAACTGTGGGTGAAAAAAACTTCTTCTTTTCAGAAAAAACGAAATACCAAGCCAGACAGTAGAGCACATGACCTCCTTGGGGTTACCTTTTTGTAAGGTAACCATCTGGTCTGGTTGTTGCTTTTTTTTTTTTAATGTTAAAATAGACGTTGTTCTGTGTCTGTAAGGGATAAATACAATTTCAGTACAGAAGGCTGAAGGGTGTGTAGCATATTTCTTCAATTTACAGGGCCAATAAAACTTGTGTACTGAGAGTGGCTTCCTTTGGGCATCTTTCTACAGAAGCTTTTAATAATTCCTTTCCGTCCATGTGAAAAGCCACACACAGTCATGGCTATTATACCATGTAGGATTAACTTAAAGTACAGCACTGAGCTTGCAAAGGTTTGGGGTGTGGAGCTTTCTGTGGAGTCTGATACCTAAGTTAAGTATTTAAGCACTCTTCTCATTTACATAATGTAATTGTTACATTCGTTAACAGTCATTCTCTCTTCCAAATCCTGTGTCTGATCTCTACTAGGCGAATGTTGTCAAACCAATTAAATAGAAAAGCATCAGATGTAGAGGGGAGGCAAAAGAAAGCAAAAAGATGATCACAAGTTTCTCAGCAGGGTTTGCAGCCCTTTAACCACAGTGCAGAGCTGACGTGGTTGCTGATTCTACCTCCTTATTCAATTTTGTCCCTAACAGCCATGGAAACAAAGAAGTGTCAGTAAAAGAAACCATTTCACTCAGTTCCTTTCTGACCACCGCCTGCACTAAAAGCTTTGTGATTTGCTCTCCGCTCTGCGTGCTGGAGGGAAAGGAAGGAGAAAGCACGGTAGCTCACAGAGGGCAAGGATGGCTGCAGATGTGGCAGGGAGGGACAGAACAACAGGGGACCAAGCTGAGAGGGTGGTGACCCTCTCAGTTGAGAAGTGATGTAATCTTCAGAAAAAAACAACAACAAATAAGACTGTCTCAATGTGCCCCCCCACTCTGTTTCCTACCCCTGATCCTTTTGCTTTGGCCCAGAAACTTAAAGTGAAGGTGTAGGTGCTGGTGGAGCAAACCAGCAGCAGCAGAGGGAGCTCCACGGAGAAGTACGGACAGCAAGGGCAAAGTGGACTCTTTAAGGACCAAAGAGTGGTCCCCACTTTGCTTTGTTCTTTTGTCAACCTCTTAGCAAACCCCTGACAAAGACTGAGGTAGAGCTGGGAGGCAGGAGCAGGTAGGTCTAAGCAAAAGGAGCACAGCGTCTATGATGAGGGAGGAGAAGACTTGAGGAGGGCAGTTGTCACCAGTGTGGGAAATAGGTGGGGACATTAGGCTGTGAGAAAGGCGAACAACTTTTCTTTAAGAAAATAGGTGGAAGAGGCAAAAAAATACAAAATTGGGGAAGTGTATGTGCGAGTTGTGGAGGAAGCATCAAACAGGACATCAGTGTTTCCCAGATGAAGGCCATGCAATGCCCTGGCTGGAGCATGAGGTTCAACAGGCTATGCTAATTATAAAAATTAAATATATGTATATATATGTATATAAAGATGGTAATATCTGAGAGCCATCAGTAGCGTCAGGCTAGGAACAGCAGTACTTGAAAGGTGGTGATTAAAATGTCTCCTGTTCTTTTTGCAAAACCTTTGACTGTGAGGGAACTTGATAGAAAACAGTCAAAGCTGTTAGTGATTCTCTGTTTTGTTTCTATCACCCAAATAGAAAAACAGCAACAACAACCAAAAAAATCAATCTTCAGAATTTTGTTTATTCCTCTAACAAGGTGAGTTATGGGTGCTTGGTGTTAGGTTTTGAGAGACTGAAAGGACTAACGAATCTGAAACTCAGAGTTTGCGTAAGTTTGCAAAATATACACAATGATAAACATTTATGTATTTTTTTTTAATCTATGAAGAATATTTTAACCACAGTGCTGTTCACTGTAGTGTCCAATTGTTATTATCTCAGTTTCCAGAAAAATTATTTCCAGAGACTCTCACTGAATGGAGATACCCACATAAGCCTGGGTTTATCCTGCATAGTTGTGAGCTCTTACCTCAGTAATGCCACTGAGGTTATTTATTCACCAAAAACTGATGACCGGGAGTTAACGTTAATGAGGATTATTTCAGAGTATTGAGCCATGACTCACCTCTCTTAAATCCAAAGGAGACTGGGTGTATGTGAAGAATGATTGCTGCTAGAAGCAGGATTGAAACCTAAGTACTGTGTTAAACATATACTTAAATGCTTCACAAAATACTTAATAGAATATATAGTTATACTTACTAAAGTATATATTAGAGGAAGATAGTCTCCCTCTGGAATAGTTAAGTAGGGCTAGAAATCTTGCCTGTGTCTTGGATGTTCTTCAAACCATTGCAAAAGAGAAAGTCTCATCTCGAAGCCAAAGAAAGGTGGTGGGCTGGAGGACAGTTGTCCAGATTTAGCCCACGACTCTAGTCACTTATTTGGGTGTTTCTATGTACTCTCTGCAAGAGGGGAGGATTGGGAGACATCCAGAGGACAGGCCAGACCTTATGCTAACTTTCAAGTAATTTAATCTGGAATTACTCTCTGGAGGGACCTCTCTTGTTCCATTGATTTTTGAGGAAGCGTTAAATTAACTGGGTGCACCTGAGTGGTGGTTACCTCAGTGTATGTTTTGTGTACATGGGGATGCTATCGGGTCAAATTTGGCAATGATTTTACAAGTCCCTCTCATAGTCCTGATTTTACAAGTCCCTCTCATAGTCCTGGCTGTGTGTGTGATACTCCCGTGTTTAAAGCCTTCTGGAGCTCTTGGCTCTCCTCAGTTCTCCTAGCTGACGGTGAGGAAATTCACAATTCTCACCAAAATTCTCTTCAGGTTTCTAAATGAAAGGATATGAGTGCAAGAAGTATCAGCAAAATACCACTGACCAGCGTTAAATCTCCACTTCTGTCACAGAATTTTGGTTGGCTCTGAATAGCAGCACTTAACCTGTGCTATGCGGTGCTTCTGGAGAAAACAGGGTAAGTATTGCAATAAGAATAAATTAATAAATGCCAGTATGTTACACATGCATTTTAAAGGTATCTGCTGTATTACTGCAGGTTATTTACTTGAGATTTTCTTGCTCTAGAGCCTGAAAACTTCTTCTTTTTTTTTTCTAATTTACATTTTGTGTGTAACTCTAATCATCTTTCTGTATTTCAGGGCTGGAATGTAATCATAAAAGTTAACATGGCTCTTCAGATTGTTCTTCTTTCTGTAAGCATGGCTTCATAATGGAGATTTAGTGGGCTGTAAACAGGATGTCGTATGGTGCTCTCTGTCAAAAATTAATGATGGCAATGAAGATTAAATTATTCTTCCGTGAAAACACAGCACATATACAGGGAGATGTTTGCAAGCAGGCTTAAAATAGGCCATTCCCGGAGGACAGCCTGGGGAGTTTACTGGCTGCCCCCTGTTCCTGGTGAGAGTCTGGGTTTGCCACAAAGGGGAGCTGTGTTTTAATTCCTGCAAAACCCTGGGACACAAAGGGAGGCTTCTGTTTCTCTTCCTTCCAGGTGGAAGCTGTAGGCTGTGGTGCATGGATAATCTGATATTCAGCTACCTGCGTTGTGCTCCTGTTGCTCCGATTTGCATTGCTGACCTCCCCTTGCTGCCCTTCATTGTCAGAGCGTTTCAGTCTGTGGGGATTCGGTGTGAATTTGACTGTGCGCGTTGGAGGGAGGGGGAGAAGGGATTTTCCACAAATGGAAACTGAAAACCTGCAGCGTATCTGTATGGAAAAGGCTACCACTCCATCATCTACTTCTGATTTTTTTCCCCCTAGGTGCAGCACGAACATGTCAGTGGGAGAAAAAAATATTATGTTTCCGGAGACAGGTTTGTCCTGATGCTGGCTAGTGTGGATTGCCTAGTGTGCCAAGCAAAGCTGTTTCATGTGAATCATGTTTTTCTGTAATGCAGCTCTCAGGAAGCCTGTGTTGCTGCTTTCTGTTTCATTTTTTGGCAGTAGGTGGCTGTCTGCCTCTGCAGAGGCTCAGCCCGGTCCAGAGTATTCCCCAAGCTGCCTGCTTCTACATTCCCCAAACCTGTTTTCCATATTACCCCTCAGTGAAGATGTAAATATTAAGCAGAAGATTTCATGCCTTCCACAAGGGCACGGATTTCTTGGTGATTTCTTTCCTGGTACCAGGGAGAAAATTAGGAAACTACATCTTGAAGGGAAGACGTCATCGTGACCTTTTATTCCCTTGTGGAAGAACTGCTACCAATATTCCTGCTCGATGATCTTTGTCTTCTCAGAGCTTCAACAGTTATGGGTTAGGATCCTGAAAAGCATGAGGTTTAGGGTTTTATACATTTTTGAATGCCTTCTTTTTTCTTAGTCTCGTGAGCTGCCGTGATTTTTTTTCTTTTTATTCTCCCCATCATCTCCTGTGTGTCTTCTCATGTGCATACACTTGTGGGTAGGTCTTTGTAGTTGTATAACCCTTTGAGCTGTCTAGACCTGGGAAAACGTATTTCCCCCTTGTTTTTGTAGCCTGTTGTTTAAGAAGACAACACATTTGTGTATACTTAGAATATACAAGCTGACAGAAGCAAAAGGGCAAACAGAAGTGCTTCTGGTACCGACTCCATCCCCTCCCATGAGGAGCATGGTCCTTTGTGGCAGAAGGTGGCTCATTTCAAACAGGTACTGCACCAGACCTTTGGCACATGTATGTATAAACTGAATCACACCTGACACTTTAACTCTCCTTTGACAAGATCCGTCACAATAGTGAAGCTAAGATGTATCAGATATGTAAAAAACAACTACTCCCGTCTCTTCACAAAGACCTCTGCTCCTTCAATTACTTGTGCATTACATGTGGAAAATTACTCTTTACCTGGATAGACGGGTGACAATTTTGTTGATGCTGTTAATTGACATGGAGAATGGTGTCTTAAATGAGACAATTGGTTTTCTTCAGAAAAGTAGATTTTAGTTCATTTCATAAGCTGAGACGTGATCCTTGGCTCTTCCAGTTGTACTGGGGAGAACTGGTAACCGGCAAGTAGCCACCTAGCATGGACTGTCTAGCAGACAGAGTGGGGACAAAATAAGCCCTCATGCCTCTGTGAGCATTGCCCAATACTCCTATGCGGTGTGATGGGCCGCTGCCTGCACCAATTTTTATCCTCAAACACACACACACTTTCACATTTTCCTATTCTAGCAACTGTTTTCAGATCTCTGCCATGGCTCCAAAGTATGCATTTTGCCTCTCTGGATGCAGATTAGTCCTGTGAGCGGTGTAGCCATTTCTGCCTTTATGAATGCAGGTGAGGCCTAAAACACCCTCACCCGGCACAGATCTGGGATTTGCCACCTGCTCTGTATATATCCAAGCAATCTGCAGCTGCTTTTGCAGCCCAGGGTTGAGCATCTGTGGGCCTGGGACAGAGACCAGACTTGTGGGCAGCCCGTGGAGAGAGGCTGGCAATGTGTTCCAAATGGCAGGGTGAGGTGGAGAAGTCTGCCATGGGTTTCAGCAAGGCTGCCTCCAAATGTTGCTTCGTTCTGGTGTGGGAAAGGAAAAGAGATGACTGAAGTTGTCATTTGTGGATCATGCATACTGTCCAGGCGCTCTGTTTCCAGCTGTGGTATATATCATTAAAAACCAAACCAAAACAAAAGAACAAAACAGCAAAACTTCTGTGGAGGGGTGCCTGTGGGACTGGAGGAGGACCTTTTAGTTTAAATCCCATCCAATGGAAAGTGCCTGTCCAAGCATCACTTTACTGTAGCTTTCTACTTCTGAGTGGGATGGACCATTTGAGTAATGTATTGGCACTTTTTGTGATGTCCGTCGCTCACATTAAGTGCAGATAGTGACAACAATAGATAGCGAATACTTCTGCATTTTAGAAAACTCATCTATATTTCTTCACCCTTCTGCTGAATTGACTCGGATTGGGGATTCTTGCCAATGAATTCCCAAGAGTGGTCTTTAAGCCTCAAAGTACAAGACCAGCTGAATTATAATAAATATTTCCTAGTTTTTCTCTACCTGCAAACTGTTCAAGAAACACAATTTAAGGGGCAGCCTAACTACTGCTTGCACTGGCCTCTGGATCTGGGTGTTTACATTGCCTCCTGTATTTCTGTATCATCAATGGAGAAGTCAGTTCTGAAACATAATTAAATCAAATAATGTTTTATTTAATAAATCTTCTTCCTTCTGGCATAAGATAATTAAGTGGCCATGTCTAGACTTGTAATGAAATCCCTCTGGAATTTGGCCAAGGAAAGGTATTATCCATACTGAAAGGCAAAGATTTTGCACCTAAGCAATGTGCAGCTCAGTTGAATCTACAGAGTAAAGGTATTGTTTTCAGATAAACCATGTTCTTCTTTTTATTTCTTGGACATGGCTATCAGTGAAATAGCATCACAACCACTGCTTCAAACCTGACCTACCCTGAAGGGGGAGTAGCAGAAAATATGAAATTAATTGAGAGTAACTTAACAAAGAGGATTGTAACAGAAGCAGCTCTGGAGAGACTGCTGTCCTTTACCTATCACATGGCAAAACAGAGGTGAAAACAGTCAAGAATGAAGGGCCTTCATTAAATCTAAGCTAAAAAAATTTTAAGTGCTCTGTAATGATAGCAATGAGCATGAATAAGGAATAAGGATGTATTACTGTAGAGTCTGCCCAGACAAGACAACAAGAATGAGTCTTGAAATTGTTGGGGGTTTTGTGTATATTTCAGGAATTTTTCAGATATAATCCTGTGTATTTCAAATAATCCAGAAAAAAATATGTGTGGTTATCTGAATAAAGCATCCAGCTTTTGTCTTCATCACTAATATTTGATTCTTCTAGCCTGAAGCTGAACTTCAAGTAATCCAGTCAACATCAGAGACTATCTCAAGCCTAGGAGAAAGTAGGTGAGAGCATATACCATCTTTCTTCTCTGATAGGTATCTCAGAGGAAAAGGCCATGAATAATTTTACAATCTTCTAATACATTGGACTGCAAGCTGCAAGGAAATATACAGTGGAAAACTGGAAAACATCTTGTTGCGGCTTTATATTTTCTTTTTTTTTTTTTTTTTTTTTTTTAAAGTTCTTAATTGAATAAAAGCCAAAATCTCTGTTGCCTTAATCCAACCTCTTTCCCCAGTTCGATGAAGGAATCTTTTTCTGGGGTCCTGTGTTCAGTAGTCTGAACCTAGTCAATAAATCCAACTTCATGTATTCAGCTGCACTATAGAGAGGCTAAGACAGCTGGGACATCACCCTAAATAACCTCTGCTCTTTGTATCTGAGGTGGTCTTAGAGAAGTACAAAGTAAGATAAAAATATCTCTTCTCATCAGTACAGGCTATATTTGGAAGATCTCATGTGATGCAAATTTCCATTGTTAAATCATTGCAAGAAAACAACAACAACAAAGCCAACAAAAAAACCTTCAAACTTTTCAATCCCTGCAACACTGATGGAAAATCATGGTGTCCCCACAGTGGTCTGTGGGTCAATGTGTCCTTCAGGAAATTTCAGGTGCCTTTGTGCAGCATTTGCAGCACAACTATGAAACTAAGTGAGGGCTCCCTTTCACATTTGGGTTGCTCTTGAACCTCAGTGAAGCTGATATAATAAGAAGGTCTGCATATAGGGCAGAACAGGCTGCCAAACGAGCTAACAAATACATGCTGCGTTAATGGAAAATGTGTAACAGAAAACATCAAAGGGAAATGGACTGTAAGAACGATGCCTTGAACGTACCTGGCTAGTCTTGCTTGGTCCATTTCTCAGGGTTTACCACAGAAATGAAAGCTGTGAGCTTTTTTCAATAAAGCTGGCTCATAAAAGGGGCATCTCCTTGTAGTGGAGACTCTCTAAAATCTCCTTCTCTTTATTCTGGACATGACAGGCAGCACCACTGGTGTATCTGTGTCTTTGTTCTTTCTTTTAAATGCTGCAGTTCCATTCACTGTCTCTTCCCCTGCGAAGACCTAGATAAAGTGTGATTGATCACCTGCTTGGATCTACAGCAAATTGCCTCATTTAAAATGTTAATTTGGACCCATTCATGCTCAGGTGAGACAGTAAAATTTAAAAGGCTTTTTTTTTTTTTTTAAATAAAAGCTTCTTTCTGCTCTTGAGTTCATCATGAACATTGTGGGACTTCAATGAACTTGAGCTTTCTTTCCCCAAGCGTCATATTATCCCACCTTGCCAGGTCTGTAAGATACATCATGGGTGGCTATGACAAGGACAGTCTTCTGAAAGACACATTCATACTTGTATAAGGCCCAGTGTGGACGTGGCACTATGGTTCACCACAGACTCTATCCAAAGTCCACAGAACTCCACATCACTATTAGTCCCAAATTTGAACTTTCATTGAAGTTTGACTCAGGGAAGAAGAACAAAGTGAGAAAAAACATCTCACTGAAGAAACAGACATCACCGTAAGAGCTATATGGATGGCCTTGATTTGTTTAGGGGTCACAAATAAGACTTCTATTTATTACTGAGTCAATAGCATATGGAAAATAAGCCTGGACAAGCTGGCTACATAACATATTTCTTTGAGGAGCCAGAGTGTTTCACTTCATGGGTTAAGATTTCAATTCCTGATAATTCAATAGTTCCTTCAAAAGGTGATTCTATGTATGTATGATATGTAGTTCATATTCAGGATTGCATTCACATTTGGTGATTGGTTCAAGTCCTGTAGATATTGTGCACAGACACAAAAGAGAATGCTAACGTCTAAACTGACTATAAGAATGATCGTAGAGTTGGTATGAAAGGGTTAAAATATTTTACACATCTGAATTTGAACAAATTAATCCCACCCTAGTGATGTGATTGCCAATCATTATAATAACATCCAGATTTTTGTGTACTGGGAAGCTCTTTATAGAGGAGATCAGTATTGTTAGCCCTGTTTAAGCTGAGGAAACGGGGGTATAGCAATATAACTGGCCCAGCATCACTCACCCAGTGATGGAAGTGACAAGAACAGAATCCAGATCCCCTTCATCCCAACCCAGTCAACTTTACATGGGTCACTAAACATCACTATTCTCATTTTGTGAAGAGCAAAAGCTGACCCTAAGCAGAATGGTGTGGGACCTGTGTCCTAGCTGGCATCTCAAACCTGGGTCTCTCACCTGGGGCATCACCACCCCAGCTTGGAGACTGTGAGGACTCTTCCATTCCTTGTAACGTTATTCCTTCTGATTTCTACATTGTCTGTTCTGGCATTTGTGAAAAATAAAATAAAAATAAAACTAAAAAACCCACCACACCAAACCCACACATGGTTTTCTTTTCTGAATTCCAACCAGACCATTATGCTGAGCTGAGCATTTCTGAACTGAAGCAAACCTAACTGCAGTGGCCTTGCCATAGGCACATCCTAATTAACAGCAAAAAATTCCATATGTTCCACCCTTCATGCAGGCATGACTGCTCTGTGACCTAAATCCTCTGATTTGTCTTTTGTGGAAGAATTTTCACACTGGGGGCAACTTTCACTTGTGTCATTGGTGACATCTGCTTACTTTTCAGGTGTTTTCTTTTTCCCTTGAGCTTCTGTGGCTACTTTTCAAAGACATTTGTTTGCTTCACCAGGTTATTTTTACCCTCAGAGCCTGTTTTCTCTTTCTTCATTCCACGGTAAAGTTATAATGTTGAATTTATGACACGACAATTATTTTCATGGCAACAGACTGTGGCATCATAAAACAGGATTATGATGACTTCACTGCAGGATCAAGCAGAAGCTGCCAGGTTCTGGGTAGGGAAAGCTCTTTTTTAACAAAACATTAATATCTTCAAAAACAATAGGAGGAAAATTGTGGTTAAAGTCAAATTGCTCGTTGTATAACCAAGCTTTGTTATCTTTCTCCCAGTGAGCAAAGCCTTCCAGTGATGCACAGTAAATCTTTGAGAAACTCGCAAATCCTGGAGTCTCTTTTAGTGCTTATTTGTAGTTTACTCTGATGTATTTGGACTATTTTTTCCCTTTTATTTTTTTTTTTTTAGCTGGATAGGAATGGCTCTGGAAGCCTCCAAAGAGCAAACTTTCACAAGAGCTTTTTGTTACTGCTATTATGACTATTAGTATTTTATTGTATATATGGGGCAAGAGGTGTGCATGGTACTTTACAGATAAATAAAATGACAAGTCTTTGCCTCCAGCTGCCCTGTACCATCTAAACAAAGGAGAAAGTGAAGCTCCAGTTAGGTTGGAAATAAACTCTCCTGTGGTTGTTCTGTACTTTGAACTTCTAAACGTGAGCAGTTAATGATTTTTACTATTTGTTCCAGGTTTTTAGCCAGTTTCTTGAAACACTCATGCTCTTTTTTAAGGCTTGTCAGATTTCAAGCAACTAACAACATGAATCCTACTCTTACCGGAATTGATTATTTCATCTTTTCTGCATTTCTTTTCTTTGGAAGTCATCTCTAGGCAGTTATTACAGCTTCATCAGGGCAATCAATGCACTCAGATGGGTTGAGCACTCAAGCTCAGACCGCAGGCACAGGCAGGAACTAGCAGTGAACCAGTGAAGGGAATGGGGAGCCAAAATGGGGCTGAAGCAAAGTCCTCGGGCTAAGTTAGGAGGGAGTTGAAATATTATAAGGCATTTTGATTCAGTAGAAACGTTCTTTTGACTGAAGCACCACATGCCTCACGCTGGTATGGGAACAGGCTGGGGCAGGTGTGATGGGAGCTTGGCAAAGGAGCTTTTCTCATTTTTTTTCATGCAGGAATCATAGACTCATAGAACAGTTGCAAGGTACCTCTAAAGTCACACAGAATCACAGTCATCCAGTTCAAACCCCCTGCAATGAGCAGGGACATCTTCAACTAGATCAAGTTGCTCAGAGCCCCATTCAGCCTGGCCTGGAATGTCTCCAGGGATGGGGCATCTACCACCTCTCTGGGCAACCTGGGCCAGTGTTTTACCACCTTCATTGTAAAAAATTTCTTCCTTATGTCTAGCCTGAATCTCCCCTCCTTTAGTTTAAAACCATTACCCCTTGTCCTATTGTAACAGGTCCTGCTAAACAATCTGTCCCCATCTTTCTTACAGGCCCCTTTTAAGTACGGAGTGTCCACAATAAGGTCTCCCTGCAGCCTTCTCTTCTCCAGGCTGAACAACCCCAGCTCTCTCAGCCTGTCTTCACAGCAGAGCTGTTCCAGCCCTCTTGATCATCTTGGTGGCCTCCTCTGGCCCCTCTCCAACAGGTCCATGTCTTTCCTGTGCTGAGGGCTCCAGAGCTGGATGCAGGACTCCAGGTGGGGTCTCACCAGAGCAGAGTAAAGGGGCAGAATCACCTCTCTCAACCTGCTGATCTGAATTGCACACAGGGCAGCCTCTGAGATGCCCAGACTTATGACAAGATGTGACATGTAGAATATCATATAGAAATAGCCAGCAGGAAAGAATAAAGCCCGATAATGTTTTTTTTTGTGAGCATACGAACACACAGTGAACAGATCACACAAAAGTGGAGGAGTCTTGTAACTGGACTTCTAGTGCAGAAATTCATCACTTCTATAGCCCTTGTATTGCTGACCAATGATGGCTGTTTCTGTGTAGGAGAAAATTGCTGTGATCCCTCTCTCTGTCTCTCCTTCTAGGTTCTAGTGGTAGCTGCGTTTTATGTACTTTATTGTCCTCAAACATGGTATTCATGTATGCTGATGCTGCATTCTATCTTTTTGGAGCCAGCTGGAAAAGTTGTGGACATCCAAGCCAGACTGCTCTTTTTTAATGGGGGTATTTTTTACATGCAAAGGATCTACCTTAGCTGTGGGGTGCATAATGCAAGCTGTCAGAGTTTAATGGGGTGTTTCATGGGACTCAAGCTAGCCCTCTGCATGAGGCTGAATTTCACTCTGATCCCATTTTTGTTAAACCCTATGCAAATACAGCATTCAACATTTTCCTCCTCCCGGCTCCATAGCACCTATCTTTATTTTTTGCTAACTCCCCAAAGCCCTAATTTGCAGTGCTAGTATGAAAAATCTGACAGGAACATATGACAGCTCTGGCCAATCTCTCCCCTCAGATGTAGGCAAGACAGTTAATAACCTTTTTAGAAGGATGAGGCAGAAAGCCTGTATATATCATCTCTCCGTATTAATAGGCTACATATGTGGCCCATCCGCTGCATCTGTCTGGGGAAAACACAGGTTTCTGTTGTTGTTATAGGTTGCTATTTTCACAGCACAGCTGAAGATGTCGGTTCTTAGCCAGTTATGTCAATCAGTCACCTGAAGCACATCCGTGACCCATGCCATTCACAAACTCACCTGCTTCAATCGTCAGAATTTGTGATTTAAGAAGGGGATACAAAGTTCTTTGGATTGCAGATGTTCTTAATTTTCTATGTATTTTGGGGAAAAAAAAAAAAAAGAAGAGCCTCAGGTTTTAATATATAAAATAGTTACGCATTTTTTTTTTCTTAACACTTAAATTTATCACAGATGTTTCATAGGTATATTCTAAGGCATTTTAATGGATTCTGTCCTCAGTGACTAATCCTGAAAGACCTTTGTAAGACTGCAGAGCGGTACAGGGTTTTGTGTGCGCTAGCCAAAGGAAAGGCAGATTCTTGGGAATGTAGATTCAGAGGCATTTTGTCACTCCATGGAAAAAATAAGGTAAGACGCCTGTCTCTCAGCCTCTCTTTAGGGTAATACAGGAGTCAGAGGCAAGTTGGATGCAACACAGAGACTTAGTCTCTGAACTGCTGCAGCCTCACTGAGGCAGGACTATGTGCTGGCGCTATGTTCCTATCAAACTCCGCTGTCTTTCCTCCTACCAAGGATCTGGCAAAGAGTGCTATGGAGTGAAACAAAAAGTGTTTCATTCGAGGAACACAAAGCCAAACTGCAACTCAGATTTAGCTGGATATCCAAAAATATTAGCTCACAAATGAGGATGGAAACACTCCCCGAACAGAGTTCAAAATTCTTTGGCAGCCCAGCCCAGTCCAGGGCTGCTGATATCACAATTTGCCAGAAATCAGTGTGAAGTCTTGCATCTGTGTGTGGTTACTGTCTGCAGACCCCATGGTCCATGGCCGACAGGTTTGCTGCAAATCCACCGAGGGCTCAGCTGCTGTGCCATGGGGCCACGGTGTGCAAATTAGCTGCTGGCAAGCAGAGAGGACGTGATGTGCAAGCTGTTATCCTGTCTGAATATCTGTGGCATCAACAACCGCTTTACAATGATTACAGTTATTTGATCCCCCAATTTGATTGTGTTATTAAGAATCTATTTATTACGTGGCTGCCTGGTTTCTGAGGGCAGCACAACAAAAGCCTTGGCATAGCCAGAGCCTCTGTGTTTGTCAGTGATTTGCAAGGCTTGGCTACCAAGATCTAATTTCGGCAGAGTGCGAGAGGAGCGCCGGTGGACAGTATCTTTGTTAAGTGAACAACACCAAGAGTGTGAGGGTGCCTGTGGGTGAGAGTGCCAGTGATGGCTCAAAAGAAGGGAACAAAGGGAGGTAGAAATACACATCCTGATCTGAGAGAGCTGGGGAAGCCTCTTGCCTGTCCATTTGCCATGCATGATGGAGGCAGGAGCAGAAGGGAGACTTTCAGTCCAGCTTATCTTGCTCCTTCCAGGGCTGGAGAACGGTTGCCATGGATATCTGCTGATGAGAGGGCACTGGAAGCGCTGCCACCATGTCTGGGGACTGCCTGGGGTGAAGGATGAAGTGGAGGATGCCCATGGGTGGGGTGGGCAGCAGCAGGGATCTTTCCAGTGATAGGCAAGCCAAATGGATTTTTGGGGCTGGGTGAGGCCTTCCTGAGAATGGGGTACCCTCCCCATGGCAGTGCTGGTGGGGTGACTGTTGTAGTACCAAGCCTTGGCATGAATTAGTTGTGCCCCAGGAGTTCAGAGCATTATTTCTGAGCCATACCCTCAACGTTTCTCTCTGTGTGTGCACACAAAAACTGACTGGATTGTGCTTTGAATCCTCTGGTTCTTCTCTCCAGACCCCAGGCAGATGCAGAGCTGGCACTGGCAATAAAATTGGCATTGCAGAAATATGTGTATGTGTGTGTGTGCAGTGCCATGCTGGAGATTATGATGTGTGGGGTAGTTGTTGGCTTTTTTCCTCTCTTAAATAATCCAGTTCTACAACTTTGTTTTTGAGACCTTGGCTGCTGATCTCTACAGAGTGTATTTGGGCAGATACAGCTATTTCTTGTACTAGTGAAAACACTATGATTGCCCAAACCTGTGTATTTCTTGCTCTGCTGCTCAAGTGCTGCAGTCCTGATCCTCTGAAACAGTAAACGCCTGTGTGAAGAATAATAAACTTCATTTATTCTTCTGTTTTGCTGAATTAGCAGGAATGAACTCTCAATATGCTCTTCTGCAAAGATATTTAACAATGATATGTGACTAATGTTTTTTACAGCCCTCATCCTTTCAAAACCGTTGGGTTGTCTGCTGCCACAGCAGTTTAATTCAAACCTCCCTGTCTGAGCTCCATCACAGTATGGCCCTATAAAAATGGGATGATATTTACCCGAAATATATAAAACACACAGATTTGAACTTGTAATCGTATCCTCCACTAAGTAAGTCCTGATAAGGTGCTGTTAAAGGCTGTATTTTCTGTGGGTAGAAACCACCATGGGACACAGCGAGGTCTGGGGAGGCAGGACTGGCCTTAGATGACTTGTGACTCATTTAGCTGTGATGTGCTGGTGATAAACTAGTCTTGCTGATGACATAGGCTGGATTTATTCTCATTAAAAGAAAAGAAATATATACATCATTGATTCTTTATACACTGTGCATGGAAGCACATCAATGAAAATTTATTCCCAGAGGTGTACTCATCTCTAGGCAATGTTCCTGCTTCAAGATGCTTGGGAGCTAAGGAGTGATCCTGTGGACATGAATATGCTTAACCTTAGAAACACAAGTAATAGCCACATTCATCAAAGTCAAGCATTTGCAGAATCAGGGACTTAAAGGGTGCAGTCTTGTAGAAACACTCCATGCATTCTTCTTTTGATGTGCAGAAGTATTTGCAAATGGCGGTTATTTTATGGCTAAGGACATTTTGTGATATAACCCCCTAGTGCAGCTAATATGTAAAATACTGAAGGCAACAGCTACCCAGAATATATTTTTTTATTATTGTTTTCCACAGAGGTGATTATAGGTACTGGTGGATTTTCATGGAAAGACTTGGAGCTAGTCAAAGATGTGATTGTCAAGTTACCTTAATGGGTAACCACATATACCCTTCATAGGTGCAACATGTGGCCTAAATGTCAAAAGACAAATTAATCTCTGGTGTATTGTTAATTGGTAGGGTTGTGTGAACAATTAGTCCATTATGAATCATTATAAATCCATTCTAGCAATTGGACAGATCTTCTTGTTTATAGGAATAAAACGAAGCAGCAATCCTGTTGCCAATCTGCTTTTATGGTCTAAGTAACAAGATTAGCATGGAATCCTGATTGTCTGTATTTAATAGTAAAGAAGTTTATACAAAGGCCAAGAAAAAGGGAGAAAATCCATCTAATATGCCAATTTCCTAAAACTAAGAACACCAAAGCTATCGTTAAAACAATTCAAACCCACAAGTAGCAACAAGCAGATTCAACTGAATGTTAAGAGTGGGAAACTACGTATTTTGAGAGAGTAACATTTATATTGATGTAACTGAAGAGAATTTAGGTTATTAAACGTAATGTCCCTACTGCAGAGAAAATTCTGTCAAAAGGTGAGTGAATACACAGCTAGTCTAATTACTTTTTAAAAAAAATACACTTTGCAGCTATTAGAAAGCAAGGAATTCTGGGTAACATATAAAATTAAGGAGATTTAAAGGTAAAACGTGAGTCATTGGCAGGCACCACCCCAATATAACTTGTCAGGATTGGAAGGGGCCTGGCTTTGAGAAGAAGGGGAGGTCCACAGCCAAGATCTGCTGAACATTGAAACCCGCCTCATATCTGAAGTCTCTTTCATGTGTTAAAGTGCTACCTGTCATTGCACATGGAAAAGCCGATAGCGGTCATAGGGAAACTTATCTTATTACACCATAATTCACTAAAATAAACTCACCAGTGTTTTGTGAAATGTCCTTAATCTGGTCCTTAGACACTTGTCTGTAGGAAAATGACATATTCGTCATGACTGTTTGCAGTAAGACTTTCCTCACTGTAATTTACTTTCCAAATTGATCCACAGCCTCTTGTCCTGCTGCATTGCTCATCACTAGGTCATTATCCTGACTATCTTTGCCATATTCTAGCTCTTTGTTCTGCCCGTCTGCCATTTGCAGTATTATTATTAATATATTTTACTACTGACAGGCCAGCACACACAAAACAGTTCTGCAGTGATTTAAGGCACGTTACGCAATTCTTAACCTGCAAGGAAATTTAATATTAAGTGTGGACAAAGTGGAGGTGAAGCCATGCTAATATCTTTGGCATTCTTCATCAGCCGAAGTGGACATTTAACTCATAAGCAGTAGTGTCCTTTCTCAACAGCAAGGACAAGTTAACAAGCCAAAGAAGAAAATAATTTTGATCTTCATTGCAGAAGCATAGTTTAAGAAGCATAACATTCCTTGTCCAAGACTTACCTAATACAGAAATCAAGGGGGACAGTGCTAGCTGACAAGTAATCCTTCAATCTACAAAAGATATAGGACAATCAAATACTGAAATCACATTGGTGTTTCTCTGTATTTTGACAAGATAGTGTTGAAAGATGTGGAGAGCAATTGGACAGAATGACTCAATCTCTCCTCACAGTACCTTCAGAATAGACTCTGGCAGTGTTAGCTCTCTGCACTGTTCTGCTGTACCCATAGATCCAACTTTGGGAGTAAAGGGAATATTAAATCATTAGTTGTGTGCTGAAACCACCAGGGGTGTCATCTGGGATGATTTTTGAAATGGAGGCCAGTCCACTTTGGTCTGAGTCATTGCATGGGAGAATTAATTCCTCTTGATCTTGATGGAGGGGAAAATTTTCCCTCTGTCACAGTGCCATTGCACGGGGTGACACTGAGGGTAACAAAGATGCAGGCAGCAACAGTAGCTGTATGATATTTGGAAGTGCACCCGAGGGCTCTTTCCTCAGTTTGGTCTCCACGATGGGGCTGGTTTTGAGAGAGTGAGCCTTGTACTTCGTTGGGGAGATGTGGCTGCTATGAATTTTACAGTAGACAGTGTCAGCATGACATAATAGCAGTATTTTCCTGTTTTCTCATTGCGTTTCATGGCATGCTGTTGCACGCTGTGATGTGAATGTTGTGACACTCTGGTGCAGGTAGCTGCAAAGTCACACAGAGATGTGTCTCACAAGACAGCTACATGGGAGTCATTGCCTTACTAGAGACTTGCACATGAAAGGCATGGTTTTGATAAAACAAACACTCACATGCATAATTAAGCAGCTACAGGGTGTTGTGTGTCATACCAATTTCATGATCAAGATGAAGTGCAATAATTTTCAAAAGTAATAAGGAAAATATAAAGCAGCAATAATATAACCATGTACAGCAGGAACAAGGCAGGACTGGCATTAGTCTTTGTTAGAACAAGGGAATGTCTTTGTAGATCCACAAACAATATGATCTCATTAATTTCTGAACTTGGAAACAGATGTACAGTATATTCCCTCCAGCAGTAAGATTTTGATTTTCGGCTCATCTGGCAGAGAAATTACAAACAATGAGAAAGTGGGTGGGAGGGGAAGGAAATGAAGAAATCCCCATATCTCCTAGTGTCTTGCTGTGGCAGTACATTTTCAAAAGCCACATTAGCTGAGTCACTCAGCACTCTGAGACATTCTACATGAAACCAGAACAAAACAAAAATCTTCCCTTGTATCATGACTGCTTTAATACCACAAGCTACACAGAAAATACAAGAAATTGAAGCAGAAGAGGGAATTAGGAACCTATTATATGTCCACCTTTAGGGAATCCTTTGTTATAACCAATAAAACAGCCTGCTACTTGCCAAGACAAACTTGCGACTCACTATGGGTAGCTTTTCAGGACTTACTATCACTACTGAGCACTGTTGAGTACCATGGTAGGAATGGCCCATGGGGGACTTCAAACTGGTGAAGAATGACATGCCAAGTGCATAGGGAGTATAGCACAGTGTATTACTTGTGTCACCGAAGTGGCAGAAGAGACAGAGAGAGAGAAAGAGGGAGAAAGGTGTACCGGTAGGCTGGGTTCCTGCATCTCCTGAAAACGGAAGGATGGAAAGTCGCGGGAAAATAATCTGGAAATGCCTAATGTACATACAGGCACAGACGGTGCAGTTCAAAGGTAAAACATCTTTTCAGAAAGACAAAAAGTCACAGAATCACAGTATGTTTGGGATTGGAAGGGACCTCAAAAGATCATCTAATCCAATCCCCCTGCTGGAGCAGGAACGCCCAGGTGAGGTCGCACAGGAACATGTCCAGGCGGGTTTTGAATGTCTCCAGGGAAAGAGACTCCATAACCACCTCGGGCAGCCTGTTCCTGTGCTCTGTCACCCTCACTGAGAAGAAGTTTTTTCTCAAATTTAAGTGGAACTTCTTGTGTTCCAGCTTGATCCCGTTACCCCTTGTCCTATCATTGTTTGCCACCGAGAAGAGCCTGGCTCCATCCTCGTGGCACTCACCCTTTATATATTTATAAGCATTAATAAGGTCACTTCTTTATAACAACAGTTCACTGCCATCAGGAGTGAAGGAGCATCCCTGAGGCAGGGATTCTACACTCCTCTTGTCTTTAGTCTCAATCCTCGTGGCAGGCATGTATGTGCTGCCAAGTGCAGCTACTCACAGTGAGTAGGTCTGTTGCAGTTGTCAGAATCTCGGGAAAGCAAGCAGAGTGAGTGTGATGCTCTGTATTGCAAGCCCTGGTCCTTTCCCTGGAGAAACAACTGTCCAAGGTGGGAACTGTGCAGAGAATGGCCAGTATGTCTCTGCTTCAGTCACTTGAAGTAAGTCCAAGGTCAGCTTGCTGAATACTGACTTGTGTTTCTACACAGGTCTTGCTGGTGGGTTGCTTATGTTTCCTCCTAAACCAGAGCAAGCTGCATTTATCTACCAAAACATGAAATGTGGATAAAGACTTGAAGACTATATCACTGTGGAAACACATTTGAATATGCTGAAATACAAAATACCTTTCGTATTTCCAGGCACCTAGCAGAGTAGGGACGTATCGTGAAGCTCTTGGAGCCACTTTCAGCTGGCCAGCTCCTCTGCTTTGACTTGGCCCATTTCTCTCCAGACCACTCTTGATGTTCATGAGCTCTCCTGCTTTTTCTCCATGGCTCATTATAGCTATGTTCTTAAGACTTCCACTGTAGACTTAAGTTTGGTACCAGATATTAAAGATATTCTGTGATCTGAAAGGGAACTTAGAGAAGAAATTCTATGAACTCTTATGGATTCATCTGCCCTAAGACTGTCACCTAACATAGCACCAAAAGCCTGAGCTAGTCTGCCCATAGCTCCTTCAGGGGTAGGAATCCTTGGAGGATGATTTGTCTCACTTTAATGCAGCTGTCTAGCTAGGTTAGATGTGATGCTTGTGCTCTCCACTATATATAAAATGACCTTATGAGACCTGGGCAAACTGGGACAGCCAGTGAATCTTATCCTGAATGCCTATGACTCAATTTTCTACGAACATGGCTGTGGCAGCTATTTCCACCTGGATGTTCTGCTTCAAAGCGGTTGCCAGGTTATCCTAAGTGAAGACATTTTGGTGGACCTTTGGTTGCGCCTGCACCACAGGCAGCAGGGGAAGGACAAGAGGGCAGTGGCAGCTCAGTGAGACCACAAGATCCAGCTACAACACAGGAGGAGAGTCTCCTTTTCACTAACTCGTTACACTGAACAGTGAAAATGGACAAGAAGGTCTAGGTCATGAAAAGTTAAAACACCAGGAGATACTCAGAGTGGATGAAGGAAGGTGATAACCTTCTTATTTAGAGATTTTTTCTTCCTGTTGCATAGTGAATATTTATCTTGTGCCTTGCAGGGCTTGCTGCTCCACTTTCCTTTTCAATACTTTCCATTACCAAGAAGGACAAAGGAAATTAATTTTACTGAGTTTGAAACACTGTTTTATTTGGGTTTTCCAAATATTGCAGCTATTATTTCTAACCAACAGTGCTCAGGAACAGGAATAAGTGAAATGAAGACATTTTTGCCCACTCGTCAATCCTAGTTTTCACTTGCTCAGAAGTTTGTGGGAAGAGGCAAGCAAAGGCGTACTTTAGTTTGTAAGGAGAACGTTAACAAGTAGCACAGGCATTGGCCCTTCTGTGTTTGAAAATCCGTTTACCATGCACCAGCATCGACTGTCTGGTGGTTCAAGACACTGTGGATTCCTGATTCTCTGCCTGCAAATGCAGCAGATCAAGTGCTGACAGTGAGCTGTACTGATGCTGACATTCAGTGGATAAACACCGAAAGCTGGCCAGAAGTGTTTCAGCTATGGGTGCCTCCCTTTCTATAGTTTCTTTCTGAACAGCATGTCAAAGCAGTTCGGGGTCTGATCGGGAGAGATGTCCACCCACACGCCTGCATGGCTTAGGCTAATAGTGTTTGTTAGCACTCTCTAACACAAGTCTAGCCTATCAAACACACTTTTCCCATTAAAAAAAAATTACCGTGACATGCCAATAATAATAATTCATCATTTGATGGGCTTGTCTAAAGCTACACTTCATGGTTAGCAGGATTTTTTTCTGTCTTTCATTTGGGTTTGGGTTCTTTTTTTTTTTTCGATTTTCTTTTCTTTTTAATATCAGGCTGGGAATATGAGGCAATTGAAAAGCACTTGGAGCTTTATGGTTTTGTCCAGCGCTTGTCTTTAATAATGCAGTCCTGTGTCCAAGGGATAGATAGATGTGTAGAGCCATAAAAGCGAAAAACCTGATTACCTAGTATTTATAGCCTTTTGCTCCTTTATAAAATAGCATGTTAAGCTTTCTTCCATTGTGTGTATCTGTGCCCCTGACAGGTGCTTTGGCAAATCTTGTATTTACCTCAACTTCCCAGTCTTCAGCTACTACAAAAAAGTATCTTTTCCTTCACTCCATCACCTTGAAGGCAGTGCCCATGTAAGGAATTGTAAAAGAATTGAAATCACAGATAAAAACCATACCTCTTACCTCAACTGGTCTGTCATACTATCTTTTTTCAGTGAATTTCCTGTCTGATTTTAAGCAGCAAGAACTTCAAATACCATTTAAAATACCCCACTGATTTCTCAGACAACCAGTCTCTACTATATGGAAATAATTCTCGACCCACTTTTGATGCTGACCTACTTTTATAAAAATGGCCCCATCCTCATGAGCACAAGGAACAGCAAGTATTGTTCTCCTGCCAGGAGACCTGTACCTAAGAAGGTAGTTCTCAGCCTTATTTAAGACATATGGAGAGTGCAGTAATAACTGAGCAAGGATTTTGTTCTATGAACTCCAAGCCAGCATCAGAAATTGTACTTCAGAGTCATGTTATTACAGCAGTAGATGATCTATTGCCAACTACCTAACTACGAAGAAAACTTGCTGCAGCTTGGAAGTGCCCACTAGAGACCAACACTTCCCTGCAGCACTTCATCTTTTTTAAACAAGGGATAAATACATTTCTTTGAGTTCTCCCTCACAGACTTTCCTTTTTATAATTCCCCCAGTGGCAGGTGGCTCATGCTAAAAAAAATTGTCTAGGGATTCAGCTCTCAGAATACTTGTGTTCTCCGAGACATGGTGAAGGTTGTAGGCAACTTTGTGCATCCAAATTGTAGCTCGTGTTCCTTCTGCTCCCTTCGCTGGCTGTTGTTTCCAGCATAGCCCATCGTGGCACAGGGGGTCGCAATACCAGGACACAATAGATATCGCTAAAATTACTTCAGAGCCAGAGATGGATAGGAAGCAATTTTCCTGTCTGAAAGAGAATCTGTGAGGCTTTTCCTAGCCTTAATCAGGATGAAGAGAGGGAAACCTGCAGGGAAGAGGGACCAACTTATGGGACTAGGCCATTTGGAAATTTTTGTTCCAGATTTCTAGGCTTTGTAACTATAACTGAACTTTAAAGAACAGTTATTTTGTTCCACAAAAAGCCACTATATCTACTCTAAAATAAAAGTACAAACTAGCACCTATTAATCATTAAAAACTCATTGTTTCAGATCATAGAGAACAGTCCAGTACTCAGCAATATAACAATTTTAAAAAAAAAATCAGATAAATTATTGATTAGAAATACTCAGTAGTGCTGCACAGAGATTTCTGAGCCTGTCTGCATGTCTACTGGTGTAACTAGGAGAGCCCCCAGGAGAAGCCATCCCGCTCTCCCATCCTCACCTCCTCACTCTCACGCTGTGCCCGTCCTTTCCTCTGGGGCCAGGTAGTGTAGGTGAGGAGGAGGTTGCTCTGGAGAAAGTTTAAGGAACTCAGAGGGACACCAGAGCTTTAACTTGCGTATTGAAACCATTGTTAGGGCTCAAAGAGGTGGCAAGAGTTGCCACAGCTTTGGCTACATTAAAATCTTGCCACCAGTCAGCACCAGCTCTGTATCTGCTGAGCACCTCTGACTCAGGACACAGAAGCAGCACTAGGGTGGGAATAGCTAGAGGGTATAAACCTTTGATGGATGTGGGCAGGGAGCTGAGAAGATTCCTTGGAGAGCCATATGTGCAATGGGGAGTTTCAGGTCACTGAGAGTGGATCTTTTGGGGTAGTAGAAATAACGGGACAGAAGCATTTCTCCTGAAAAAGAAAGAAATGGAAAGACCCTCTATTACACCTGCTTCCCACTTCCTCACACTGCCAGAACCTCCCTAGCCCTCAGGTCATAGAATCACAGAATAGCTTGAGTTGGAATGGACCTTCAAAGGTCATCTAGTCCAACACGGCTGCAATGAGCAGGGACATCTGCAACTAGATCAGGTTGCTCAGAGCCCTGTCCAGCCTGGCCTGGAATGTCTCCAGGGATGGGGCACCTACCACCTCTCTGAGCAACCTGTGCCAGTGTTTCACCACCCTCATGTCTATCCTGAATCTCCCCTCCTTTAGTTTAAAACCATTACTTCTTGTCCTATTGAAATAGGCCCTGCTAAAAAGTCTGTCCCCATCTTTCTCATAGGTCCTTTCTTATAGGTCCTGTCCTTCTAAGCACTGAAAGACCACAATAAGGTCTCCCTGCAGCCTTTTCTTATCCAGGCTGAACAACCCCAGCTCTCTCAGCCTGTCCTCACAGCAGAGCTGTTCTGTCTCTCTGATCATTTTGATGGACTCCTCTGGACCCTCTCCATCAGGTCGATGTTTTTCCTGTTTGTGAGAAGATGGAGAGGAAGAAAAAACCTAATATTGATCACCTGTGTCAGCTGGATGCAGTCTGTAGGATGAAAGTGTAGAGGTGTTCTTAAAATCTTTGTTGCCTAAGGTCCAGTTAGAAACATATTTTCACTCACCCTCTTAGAAGTGAGAAATACAGGGGAAACAAAGACACAATGGAGAATAACAGTACTTTCTTCAGCTTCCTGAACCAAGATGTGTGATAACATCTTGTACTACTCTCTGTATTCATATAATACCTGGGTTTTTCCTGACTATTATAGCATAAGTAGGTATAATTCATCGTGTCCTGTGGCCCAAAATACTGTGAGAAGCAATAGTATGAATAGCACTAGAGCAATCCATGGTTTTGTCTCATTAGTTTTCAAGGCAAATGTGTGTGTTTGGGTTTTCCAGCTGCCAAAATTACAATCTGAGCCTGAGAGCTGGAAGACAGACTGTACTCTCTTCTATTTGCATATCAGCACTGGTCTTTTTTCTTTAAGTAACAGGCAATTTTTTTTCACCAGTGACATTTGTCCAACCTGGTTGTTGTCAGTGAATTCTCACAAAACAGAGGTACTATTTCATCGATAATTTTTCAAACACTTGACAAATTAGGCTACTGGGGAGACTAAGGAATGAAGAAATACGATTTGTTACACAGGCACACAGCAGATGAGTAGAAGAGGTCTCTCTTGTGTCCTACCTTGATATTCTTTCAGCTAGGCAATACTACCATATGTTTTGGGTTTTTTTATAAGATAATGAATAATATTTTTTATAAACAATAGAAAGCATGTTCAACTCTTCCCCCCTCTGATAAACTCACTACAGAAGAGAAAAAAAAAGGCAGTTATCACCAGAAGGAAAAAACTCTTTCAACAGTTAGCAGATTCACTAATCTTGTGCCTTTTTTACTATAATACCTTTGCAAAATGGAGCCCAACTTCATCACAGCAAAAATAAAATAAAAAATGAAATACTAGAAGATGCACATAGCAGCACTTGCTCACTCCATGTTCTAGTTTGCTTTGTATCTGTCTGCCTTAATTTGTCCAATAATAATTAATAATAATTGAGATCTGACTGTTCCTATAAGAGCTGACCCCAGTTTATATTGATTTAGAAACAGTTTATTTTAAATTATATAATCCTGAAGTGCTGAACAGCGTGAAAAATAATCGCTTTCACTTCTTCTTGGGAGGAATCACCCACCTTCTTTCACTTTTTTCTTGTCCTCTTTGTTCCCCTCCCTTCCATTAAAAGTGCATCCCCAAGCATGGAAAACACCAAACCAAACCAAAACAACGTATCTGGCAGGAATGTTAATAGCTGTTGTTAGCAGTTCTGGCACTGAGTAATAATTTCAAAGGCTTCTGTGCTTCCTTGTCAGTGGCTGAGCAAGGATTGGAGCAGTTGTCTCCTTTTGCAGCCCCACTGGAGGGAGGCGACATGTCAGTCCTGGGCTGCATCTACATGGGTCAGAGCAGACAGTCACCAGCTTGTTCCATCCAAACTGAAGCACAACCCCAGCTCCACTCCAGGTGCTATACATCCCAGACTGTCGAGCACTACGCTATATGCTCCCATGCTCAGTACTAAGCCATTTGTAGGTGCTCTGGGATTGCAGGCAGTACTGCCTGCATGTTGGTGCTGCATTGCAACAGTATAGATACACTACTTGTGTCAGATGCACTCCTCCTCACCCCAAAAACAACAGAAACTTATAGGCTGATGGAACAGTGTGGTCATTCACACACCCCTTAGTCGACAGACAGGGCCTTTGACCAATGAGACGCCTTGGTTGAGGGAAGTTTCTGGACCACTACCATCAATGACCACAGCGCCGATTCAACTGGGGTATGAATGGAGCCTGCAGGAGACCCCATTGAGTTGGTCTTCCTCGGAGCACTGAGTCTGCAGTTGAAGACTCTCCTCCTTCGGCTGGACATCGAAGGAACACTCCCTGGGGACTGAGACACTTTGCCTTATCGGTAAGTGGTCTACTGGGTACCCTTGAGAGTCATCACTTTGAAACAGAGTGGAGATACCATTTGAGTCATCACTCTAGAGTTTTGGGGTCCGATCTCCTTGAGTTTGAGTCAGTTGTGTAGTAATGAACTACTACCTGCTATTCAAACCTGTGTTTTATGATGTTGTTGGATAAACTCCCTTTGCAGCTGGTTTTCTGCTAAACAGTTCTGGTTAGAAAAATTCCTGCTTGGAGCTTGGTGCCTGCCTAAATTGACCTTTGGGGTGCCTCTGTTGCACTACTAAATTTATTAGTTCAGTGGCTAAAAGGACATACTGAGGCTGCCTGTAGCTGTGCTGCTTCCGTAAAAGCCAGGATGGGGTGGTGATCTACAGCCTGACAGTGTCCCTGACACTTGCATGTCCACAGGCTCTGCCACTCAGCATCTCCTGGTGCCTCCATGTCAGGCAATGAAGGTGCCCTTCTGGAAGGAGACCCGTGAGGATGTCGCCTTGTTGCCTGGCGAATAGCTGTCTGATGAGGGATGCTACGCTCAGCCCATTGCTGGTGCAAGCAGCTCCGTGTCTGAGATAGCACAAAGGTATAGAAAAAGTCTGAGTTTTCTCATGTGAGCTCAGGATTTGAAGGGAAATCTGAACTTGAGGCTGTGGGTGTGCCTACAGAGACAAAAAGAGTCAGTCACTGTGATCAAAACTCAACTCCCCAGGGGAAAATTGGCAAAAATGATGACTAGAAAGTTGTTCTAAAGAGCGTAAGCTTATAAACTATGGTAAACATTGAATGTCTCCTTATTTGTAGATCAATTGTAGTATAGAAGATTATTTGTCAAAAACCATAACCTACTAGGAAGAATCTAATGAATAAAAAATATAATTTTCTACCTTACAAGGATTCAAGCTTAAACCAGGCATGATGGAGTGCTATCACCCCAGTATATGTCTCATGGAAACGTATTCCATGTTTGACACATTTGCCGTGGTCATTTTGCTCTGTAGAATCCTGTGATCAGCTGTTTGTGGCTTTAACATTACTCAGGGCAGTAGGAAGAAAATGACACTTATAGCCTTTTGTTTTGAGACTCCAGGAAACAAAGCCTTAGGAGAGTCATTCTAATACTGATGATAAGGATTGGTTTACTTTAGCTGAAAAGCTGTTATACAAATAATATTTGAGTTAAATTAAATTTGCCTTCTTTCCCTTTCCCATTCCTACCATTTTTTCAACATAGGCTTTCAGTTATCTTATTACTCCGTGCTTGAAACTTTATCAACTGTACTGTGTAAGCTAAAAATATAACTAGCTATGCCTGCATACAGAGACCACAAATAGAATATTATCGAACAGACCTTTCTGTGTAAAATATTTAAAATGCAGATCTTTTGTCACTTTAAGCTAGTTTGGATCAAACTAAGTCTTAAGACCATTTCTATGTATATAGTGTTCATGTGTATATGATATATACAAATTTATTGAATGAGATGTAAATTCTCCCCTGTATTCTCTGTTACCTGCGAACTTTTCTGTAATTATATTAAGCCTAACCTCCCAAAACTGAAACAAGAAAGGTATATATTTAGGCTTATATACAATGTGAAAACCTAAAGATGCCTGTATTGTTCTACGCTTCCCTGCTTCACCTCACTTTAGTGGTGTTAATACATTTGTCTTCAGTATTTATAGACTGACTAGTGCTATGTATCACTTAAGCAGAGGTGGTAGATACTTACAGGTTTACCAGCCTCAGGTATATACCATGCATGACCCACTTCACCCCTGGCTCTTCCTTTAAACTTCTGAGTAGCTTGAAAGTGCTCTACCCTTAAACTAAAACAAAACAAAAGAGTCTACAGCAAGTGCATTTCATTCATCCATCCAAGTATAGACATATATTGATTCAGGGTGCAGGCTGGGCAAAATTCAGCATTTGATCAGCAGTTGATTTCCATTTACAGTCTCAATGAAGCTAAAATAGGAGTTTTATCCCACAGGAAAGGGTAATTACTCAGCCGTCCTGTGGACTTCAGGGAGCTACAGAAGTGCTGCATAAAAGAAAGTTCTATGAATATAGAACTGTTGTGCATAGAGGCAAACAGTAAAATTTCACTAAAATGATTTAAATTACTAAAATAAAGAACCTCAAGTCTTATGAGCCTTATCAGGTTTTATAAGGAGCAGCTGAGGGAGCTGGGGCTGTTTAGTCTGGAGAAAAGAAGGCTGAGGGGAGACCTTATCACTGTCTACAACTACCTGAAAGGAGGTTGTAGCATGGAGGGTGTTGGTAACACCCCAAGTAACAAGTGATAGGACAGGAGGAGATGGCCTCAAGTTGCACCAGGCAAGGTTTAGATTTGGTATGAGGAAAAATCTCTTCATGGAAAGGGCTGTCAGGTGTTGGAACAGGCTGCCCAGGGAGGTGGTTGAGTCATCATCCCTAGAGATATTTAAAAGACATGAAGATGTGGTGCTTAGAGACATGGTTTGGTGGTGGACTTACCAATGCCAGGTTAACAGTTGGACTTGATGATCTTAAAGGTCTTTTACAACCTAACAATTCTGTGATTCTATGATATATATGGACAATTGAACTGGTTGAATCTGGATATGAGGGAAACTTCACAGATTTCAGCTTTGTTTACGTGAGTTGAAAGCAATTCTCTGTGGTGCATCCACAGCTTATAACTGCTCAGCTGTAAATCTGAATGAAGGCTGGAGAAACAAAAAGCTGCCTGTATAGACAAACCACTTGGCTCAATGCCCTCCTCAGTGTTTACTCAGGCTGCAGACTGTTTTAGCAAAAGAAATCAAAGAATAAATATGCTCTAAGGTCTAAAGATTCTCTCAACTATGTAAAATCCAAAATAGGGGCTGGGAAGGGCAGCTGCTCATTTGCATTCCTGGCATCTGGTGCTGATGACTGGAAGAAATGGTAAGAAACGCTGGTTCTGAGATGCATTAATATTTAAAGGAAAACCACACCTAACAGAACAGCACCTTTTTTTTTTTTCCACTTTTAAATTTTTCTATGCTCTTTAGACACATAGCTGAGATACCCTCATACCATGAATTCTTCATATAGCATGTGTGTTTGTTTCTGTTACTATGCTGAGCTCTCCAGAGAATCTTCTCCAGACTGAGCTCTGCTCTCCCACTTGTCCCACCGTGTCTTCCTTGAGATGTCTCTCCTACACAGCTGGTTCTTCCTTTGGCCCAGGGTTTTCCTCTCTCAGACACTGTTGATTGCCCTGGATGTTGCCCTGTTATTTTATTTCCCAGTTTATGATGACTATTCCTCTCTCATTTCTTTCTTAAAACTGGAAAAAATGCATATTACATAGGTTTTCTTGAGATGAAACATACCTATTGAACTTTCTACCACAGCAATTTTACTTTTCAGATTTGCAAAGCTTCTGAATGAATCTGGGCTGTAAGTGTCAATACTTGGAGACCATTGTCGCGGTTGAGACGGACAAACGACATGGACCAAGTTCCTTCAAGATGAAAGTAATAGATGCCATTTATTGCTACAAGTGCATTTTTATAAAATTCTACCAGTTCATGTGTCTTTTCACTATTGGTTACAAGTTACAGCACTAACATCTCATTGGTTAATTTTGCTATCATCCATGTTATTCTTCTATCCCCTTCTCTCTCACGGGTACAACTCCATACCTCCGGATACTCCTTTCCTTGAAAGTGCATACTCGCATCCTTCTCAAGGGTAAATCTTATTATCTTCAAGGCTGATCTCTACTCTCATATTTTCTGTCAAGGATTCCACAGACCCGCTGCAGTTTCCCACAGACCATTTGTGTTTACTAGAGGAAGTTTGGTTTGGGAACTGAGCACAGAACTAGAAGAATGAGTTGCTAAGGTTTCCCCATCTCTGCCTGCAATGATTTCTAAGCATATTTTGCCCTAATAGGACTTGCAAATTTTTATAATATCTTACCAATGTCTGTAATATCTTCCATCATTCACATGGGTAGAAGACAATGGTATGCAGCTTATCTTTTTTGGAAGGGTCCCGAAATTTTTGGATGGGTCGCCAGTTAGATCACTGAAAAAAAATCGAAAGCTGAACAGGTTTTTAGACATGTTGGCAATAGAAAACCAGTGCCACATTTACACAAATGGCTGTAGTCTAACAACTGGTCCCCACCACAAAGTACAATCCTTCCAGTATGCCTCACTAGGGCAACAAGTTGGAAATTGCCATTCTCAGCTGCTTTAGTGGAAAGCAAGAGCATCTGGTCTTGTATTACGAAATCATTACTCTTGTTTTCTATCCTGAGATGCTTTTGAGGTATAATTAAAAATTCAGAGCAAAACTGTGCTTTTATTGTCTCTCCCATTTGTGCACCTGTTGTCAGCACCTCAACCTATATAGCATAGGTGTTTGAGTGATCACCTGATGCAGTTCTGCTTACGTATAACTCTTTTCCTGTGCTGTTTTTGTGGTGGTATTTCTCTGGCCCTATTTTCTCCAGCAAGCCTCTGTCTCTGCTAGCAAAACCATGGAGATGAAATCCCAGCCCACTTGAAGTTAATGGCAAAAAAATCATTGACTTTAATAGGGCCATAACTTCAGTGCCTAACACCATAAAGAAGCCTTCGGTACAATTGATTTCCTGCATTGCATTCACTGAATATATGGTTTATTCTAAGGTTTTCTGAATGTTGTTTGATCAGAAGGTACCCACAGCAGCTTCTGGCTTCTCTTTTCTTTCCTCTGTAGCAAAAAACATCATTGTTTTGATTTAAGAAAACTATTCAAGGGTTTACCTGAATAAAGGATGGGATAATAATCTGTCTAAACTCACAATGGCACAAAGCCACCAGTCCCATAGGATTCTCAACACATTAGCAGCTGAAATTTCACAATCATAAAAAACCCTACCCCACACCCCAAAAGCAGGGCACAGAATTGTCTTCCTTAGTAGAACTTTTAGGATCAAGGACCTGAGTCAACACCAAGCTAAAAGCTCTTACCAACTGCTTCAGGCACCAGGACTGACCCTGAACCTGAGCCTTTATCTTGAAGTTTCGTTGAACTTTAACTGGAATTGAATCAGGACAATTTCAGTCTCAGATGGCCGCACATCTGAACTCAGTAACAAATTTTTGCTCTGTGAATATCAGATGGATGCATCTGAAGTCATTTTATCTGCCACACCTCCAGCTGTAGACGCCGTGGTTAGTGTGAAGACAGGAAGCTGATTTAAGGTTAGAGTGAGGCAGGACAGAGAAAATTAAGATTTCTCTAGAATAAGAGTAGAAGAGAAGATTTTTGCATGTAGTGAGTGGGAAGGATGGCACAGGGAGGTGAGCAACATGAGGAAGAGTTGGCCTGACCATAGTGTCCAGGAGAATGTAGTTAGTGACTAGGACTAAGCTGAACCTAAATGGATTTACAGCTATGACCCTCCAGATCCTGTCCCTTACCCAAGAGCAGGGAACACTTTATCCAATAACAGTGTTTTTTTAGCAGTCTCACAATGGTACATATTTAGCACATTATTGTGTAATTACATATCACAACATGTAATTACATATTGCAATACAAAATGCCGTGTATTACATAGGAGGCAGTTATCCTATGTAGTGTATAATTCATCTAAGTAGCAAGAAAATGTGTTTAAGAGCTGGTAGTTTCTATGTGAAATGTAAACTCATCTAATACGAATCAGTAGTAAAATCAGCATTACACATATTCAGAGAAAAATGGGTTTGACAAACAAAGTCAATAAAATTTTTATCTGTAAATCACCCAGAGTATAACAAATATTGTTGTTTGGATCTGTACAGTTAAAGAAGGAATCAGAAAATGAACTGAAAATCAATTAGCATCTTGGCTGAAAGCACTAATGGAGTAAACACAGATTTTTTTTCTGAATCATAAAAAGCATGCAAAAGAGAAATATCTCACCTGATGTCCACAAAGCTGTCTAGACATGAAATGTAATGTTGCTGTTAGTAAATGCATATACCCCTTAATCAAACTACTGCAGGTAGAAACCCACTATTTTGTAAGAAAGCATCAAATAAAATTATATTGCAGTTTATCAGCAGGCGTTCTCTGTGTATCTTCGATTATATTTATTGCAGGCTTATTCTGCTGAGCTGAATCCCACTAATAGTATTAGGGGAAATACTATTTGCTTGATTTGTGATAGTAGTTATTTTTATTTGAGTTCCAGCTTCCCAATTGCAGTTGAAGTTTTATTCAATGAAGCCTAATAAAAGCACAGAAAGGGACCTCTTCCCTGCCTGATAGCACATTGTAGCTTTGTCTCACCCATATGGTGATGTAAAACACAGGTTTGTAAAATGCTGGCCCAGGTTGCCCAGAGAGGTGGTAGATGCCCCATCCCTGCAGACATTCCAGGACAGTCTGGATGGGGCTCTGAGCAACCTGATCTAGTTGAAGATGTCTCTGCTTATTGCAGGCAATTGGACTAGATGACCTTTGAAGGTCCATTCCAACTCAAACTATTCTATGATTCTATGTACAGACAGGGTGGTGGTGGATTATGTGTATTAGAGACAAGGTTTTACCAGGTTGCGCTTTCAATTCCAGACAGCAACCAGCTTCATAGAAAGCAGATTGGAAGTAAACTGCGCTCTAAGCCAAGCTACACAAGGTTTCATGCAAACAGGTTAGGAGCTTGTGCCAGATTTGAAGTTGCTAGCTGATTTATCTGTCTTGTTGGTAGACTGTTAGAAAAGAACATATGTTTATTAGAACCCTGGCTGAGCTAAACACAGTAGTTTCTGGAATGTATAATGCAGTGATTCTTGAAAGAACCAAATGAGAGGAAACTAGCTGAACAGCAATTAGCTTGGTTTCTTCTGGTCTTACTTCATAGCATGTAAAACAAGATAAAAAAGAGAGGCAGTTACAGAGAGCTCATGACTTGGTCTCAGCTCTGGCAATCAGTCAAGCATTGCCATGTGATGAAAATCAAGTATTTCCTGAAGCCCACCTGAAACTTCAACGAAGCACATCCATGACTAAGGTGACATTTACATGGAGAATCAGTGTGGCCGTTAAAACCATCCCTAGAATGATACTTCTTTGAGCCAGTTTTGGCAACAGCCTGCCCTACCTTGGCATGAGGGCACAGGGCTCTGGTGGTCTGGTGGCTGAGCAGAGGTGGCACATCCAGCTCTTGAAATGACCCTGGTGCAGACTGCTAAAGTGCACGGTACTTCATAAAATCATAGAATGTCCTGAGCTGGAAGGGACCCACAAGGATCATCGCGTCCAACTCCTGTCCCTGCACAGGACAACCCCCCAGTTCACACCGTGTGTCTAAGGGCATTGATTATAGTCTGGGGAAGCTTTATGATGACATGTTTGTAATTTATGAGGTGGTTTCTTCTTTTTTTTTTTTTAATATATATATATATATATATATATATTTGCATTCCCTGGCCTCTGCTCCCCTACTGGTTACATTTTAAATCATTGATGTGATTCTCAGTCATTCTTGTGCCAGGATATAAATCACTCACCTCCCAACAGCTATTCATGTGTCTGCAGCAAAGTGCTTTCTTTGTAGTAATTTGAAAGGCAATGAGGGAAAACTGGTACAGATCAATAATGCAGGATTTTTTGGGGTGTTTAGCGCAGAAAATGGAATGAAGGATATTCTTTGAGGATGAAACATCTGTTACAGCCCATTACAAATAGGAGAACTGGGATTTAATGGTAAGTCTGGCACGTGGCACAGTTATTGTCCCAACCAAATAAAGAATATGTGTTTACAAGGAATACATTAATGCTTGATGAGGCATAGATAACACCATAAAATATCAGTTGCTTCATGTATTTATGAGGTGAACAGTGACTATTACTGATTTTGTAGAAAAGTCTATCTTGCATTAAAAGACTCATGATGAAGAATTTTATAGCCACAAACACTAGTGGCATTAAAGAAGACAGAGCCAGGTGCTGCAGAGCGCAGAAGGAAATATGTTGCCTGGAAAAAAGGCTCTTATCACAGTGCTGTGCTTTGAGCTTATTTTGCCCTCATGGGGCTGGGGTGAGCAGGCATAAAATTGGTCTTCCCAGGAGAGCCGAGCAGGGCAGCAGTTCTTTCCACTTCTCTGTAGTCGTGACCCTTTCTGTCTCTGTACCCCGCGGTCTATCCCCTTGCAACTCAAGATGTTTTACCCCTACTGCCATCGCCCTGATCAAAAACAGCCAACATCTTCCTGGTTTCCTTCTGCAAGAGGTGGCTCCTTGGAGCACTATGGGGAAAGGTAGTGTGGTTTACGGGATGCTCTTAGAGGAAAACCCCCACGTTTGGAAACTCTGTGCACTAGTGCAAGGTTTGTTCCTGCTTTTAGAGTGTAATGTTATTTAGACTTTAAAAGGGGCTGAAGAAAAAGCTTTTTTATGACAACATTTCTTAAAGGGGCTATCAGGCGACATCAGATTGCATTTCCACCTGACCTGCAAAGGGGAGCCCTTTATGCAATCACATCTATTTTTGTGATTTTGAAAGGGCAGGGTTGTGGAGGTGTTAGCAGTAGAAGATGGATTTTAAAAAGTGTAATTTTGGCAGTTTTGTGCTGTGCAACCTCTCAGCTTTCCACTTCCACAACAATCTAACAATGGAGTGCCCTGAGTTTGCGCTTATTTATTTATTTATTTATTTTATTATTATTTGTGGAAGTACAATATATTAGTGTAACCCTTTTCTCACTCTAAGAAATGGGTCCCCTAAACTGGCATGGCATGTAGTTTCTAGAAGTCTGTTGAATAAGGGACACAAAATATTTTACCTGACACTTCATATTGCTCCTGATTGCCATCTTGAAAATTGCAACAGCAGTGACAAAAGCTGAAAGACCCGTTCTGCTGGCCCGATTTGTAGGAAAACAATATATTTTTGTGCAAGCTGTCACGGCGAAATCCCCTTGAAACGTTACTCAACATGACTGGATTGCAGAGTCAGGTCGTCTTTGAATAAAAGTCTTTAACTTTCAGAAGGCGTATGGTTTCATCATTATAGCAAAAATGAATGCCAATGAAGAAAAGATTAATTTTCCTGTTTCTTGCTGAATCCTTGAAGACTTTTATAAGATTCAGCGTGTTTTATGAGCTGTGTTTCCAGAAATGCTGGCAGAAAAACAGGGTAATCACTATTTCACAATCATGTCAGCTTTATTTTGACCGGCCTCCACTGACTTTCTGGAAGAAAAGAGGAGCAATAGGAGCCATCAAGCAGCTCTGTTAGTGGATACCTCCGCCTGGTTACTCGACCTTGCCAGCTCGTCTGCTTTGTCAAATTTACAGCACACACGGGCCCTGTGAAATTACTCTGTGAGGGAGGAGCGGGACAAAGCGTGGAACAACTTAGTCCTCAGAGCGGAGGAGGCGGGAGCCCTCCCGGCAGCCTGGCCAGCTCACTGTGTTTTCTGGCAACGTGCTGTGCGGTATCGTGGCTACACTCTGCTCACAAAGGCATCCGTCTGGATTGAGAGAAACCCTGCTCCTTCCTCTCCCTCCCTTCCTGCACCTGCCCCCATTTATATGTTTTTATAGGACGGTGAGGTAAAATATATGACCATTCTTTTAGGCTGGCCAAGCCAGAATCTGCTATCCAGCTCATCCCAAAGGAGTGCTGAGTATGTGTACTCTGCACATGCTTATCCCGTGTTCTTTGGGAGCGATGCAGGTGCACAAACACATATCTCTAGTGCTCTCTTAAATTCCTTATACAGCCAAAATGTCCCCAGGGGACTGGCAGAAAGGACCAAGGGGTTAGAAGAGGCCTCTGCCCTCCAGAGTGGTTGCTGGGCTATTCTTCCCTCTGTGATCAGACACTTTAAAGCAAAATAATTTTACCAGTGTTCAAGAGCTTATACATTCTGAGTCTTAAATGCTGCTCTTTAGGTCAGCCTAGAAATCTCTCCTACTGTCCCTAATCGTAGCTTGTGGTGGATACTGAGGAAAAGGGTGACAGGAAAAGGATATGAACAGAGTGACCTTGAATTTGCTGTACTCCTCAGCTCACAGAAATTAGCAGCTTTGGGGCTTTGGAAATTAGAGTTGCGTGCAGATGATCATACAGAGGTGCCACCTCTCCCATGTTCACTCAATCACTTTCTAAACCCTTTTTCCTGTGGGTGACTCCCATGACAGGCTGCCAGTGAATAACATGATACTGCTCTATGCCACATAAAAAAGGACTTCCTTCTGGTGGCTTTTAAAATTGCTCTGGATAAATTCACTGGGAACTCTTTTAGCTCTTACATTGTCAGAAATAATGAGAATTATGATCCATTTCATCTGCTCCATAGTACTTAGGATTTTGCAGACCTTTGTCATAAACTTCTGGATATGCTTCTCTCCAGAATAAGGAGTCGGTAGTCTACAAGAGTGACCCTCAGTACGAGAGCTACTTCATCCTTCCTATGATCCCTATTGCCCTCCCTACCTTTCACAGCTCTGTTAGACTGATCTGGAAATGGGGTGACAAGAGACCCATGACGTATCTGAAGTGCGATTACCTATGAAATTATACAGCGGCATAATGATGTTTTTCCATGCTCTTGTCCTTTCGACTACTGCTGAATGTTGCAATGCAGACTACATATCTGCTTAGTACCAGATATCTAGCAAAACAGGTTTTGAAGACTTTCTTGTGATTATTTAAATTATGCTATTTTTTTGTTACAAAATAGATTTAAAAAAATATATATATATATTCTTCAGCTTATACCTAAAATACAGCACTGGTAAGAGGGGGAAAAAAAGGGCTTAGATCCCTTCCAATTGTGAGTCCTGGTTTTCTGGTGGGACAGAGCTTGCATTGCAGCCTGGATGAGTTGTACTGTTTTGGATTTTATACCTGCAACTGCTCCAGAACTAAATATTACTCATCTCAGACATCAGGAAACTGTAATTATGTGGAATAAAGCCCACTTTTGAAGCAGGAGCTGGAAAACTTGTTCTTAAACCATTTGCTGAAAGCTGGGTAGAGTTTGAAACATTAAGAGGTAATCCCAGGGAAGATGGATTAGTGACGAGAATTCAAGAAAAGCAGTCAGATGTGAATAATAAATTGGATTTGTTACAAGACTTTGTGGTTTCTCATATGGGCACTTACATGGTACATATAAAACTATACATATGAGCTACAGTTTCCAGACCCTTTTTCCTTATGTTTTGTAACTCTATTTTATAGGCAGAATTTATGTCATGTGTTTTGTCCACCTGAGCACGTCTATATATTGGAGCAGAGCTCCAAGTGTCATGCACAATTTATGTTGTAATATTTATAGCCCATATGCTAAACATTAATGCAATGGCCATCGACCCTGACTGGGCCCATGGGCAGCAATGCTGAGCAAGTTACCACACCGCTGGTGACATTATCCTTTGCTCTGCCTGTCAGTCTGGGCAGTAGCACAGCAGATCAGTGTTTTACTTTTTAAATTGTTCGTTGCCAGGAGCAACATCACAGGGCATTGCTGCCCATAGGCTGGCATGGGGACCGTGAGTCACAGAGCTATAATCTTTGTCCTTACGAATAATAAGGTGTGTGCCTGCACACTGACAGAGATTACATTCACAAGATATGTTTTTCTTTCCTTTTCCGTATCAGCAAGGACTAAAGGGATATGTTGCAATGGTTCCAGGAATGAAGTCTTGCAGACTGTATATGATCCAGCTGCTTCAGGTGGCTGGATTCTGGGGTCTCGCTGCTTAGAAAGAGTAGCAGACAGCAGATGTACATCTGGGATGTGTACTTTTGGGATCCAGATATGAGACGCCAGTCCCAAACCAAGAGAGTTTGAAAATACACAGGATTTGAAAATTGAGTGCAAAACAACACCAATTCAAACAAATCCACTTGCAGGTTTGTTTGTTTGGTTGGTTTGGTTTGTTTTCCTGTCAAAATTACAGGCACTTTCAATAGACAACTGTTATTGGGTAAAACTTTAATGAAAAATGTCTACTTCCCATGGAAAACTTCAATGTTTTATTTTAAAGAACCTCCTGTACCTGAAATCCCTGAAGGTTCTGGGCAAGAAAAAGGTATTTTTAAAAGGTTTTTCAAAGAAAGATGGAAACAATCCAAAAATTGGTCAAAATTTCTGAACAGCACTAATCCATGCATTTGGCTGGCACTGGTGGGCTCTTTGAGAACACCCCACATATTTTCTCCTGTTTTCTCTGTTGCTCCTGTGTAGGATTGGGTCTATTTTGTTTGATACTGAGAGAACTCTCCCCTTGTAGTAGGTGTTTCTTTACATATCCTTGATGTGAATTCAGGCAAACAGAGACAAAAGCTCTGAAAGCTTTTCCACTTGAGGTTCCTAGTATCCTGTGTGCTCGTGAATAGATGCATTTTCTTATTTCTCTCATCACATTTCTGTGTCAGCGGCTACTACTACAACAGGGTCAAAAGGCTCAGTTATACAACTAGTAGAAATTGTCTCATGTGACCTTCCCCCACTATTTCTTTTCCCCCTTGGTTACCTGTTACGTTATTGCAGTCTTCTGCAAGCCTGAAGGCCCAAACTCTATGTGCTGGCCAGAATTTCGATTCCCTTACTCGGCTCATTCTATGCTACTCTTCAGAGCTGCCCATTCTGGGCTTATTCCCTTGTCCTCAGAGCCAAGTCCAGCCCAGGTAGGAAGGCAAACCTCTCTGGAGGCTCCCTGAGATCATTCTTTGTCCACCCCAAAATGGAAGAAAACAACATTAAACTCAAAGATGTCTCTACACGGCTTCCACAGACACTTAACAGTGCAAAGACTCAAACATCTCCAGGGGGTGACCAGATGTTTGTGCCATTGCTGTGTGAGGATCTTACAAACTTAACCTCCTATAAATAGTTTTATCTGACTTTGCAGTGCCTAAAGATAGGCACTTCGTGGAAGACATATTCCTTTCCTCAGGGATCCTCTTAATCTTTGGTTTATCAAGGATAACTCACCATGAAGATATGCGGGAGATGGATTGCTGGGGGACAGAAAAAATCATTACATGGCTTAGGCATGTTCCTGTTATACAGTGATCCTTACTGCTACACACTCTGAAGTTGGTTGACTGCAAATTGAACACAGGGAAACTCCATTAGTAATTATATTACACTGTATTAGACTATGAAGTATGATTTGTTATACTGGTCATATACTGCTAGTCATGCTGTTCAGCATCAGGGACGTGAACATCTTTCAGATTTGTGGCTAACAAATTAATAAATTTATTCTGAGCAATGTAAATCATAAAGTAGATTAGCCAGGAACACCATCTGTCAACCATTAAGCCAGGCCCTCTGGTGAAAGTAGCCTTGTCTTTTAAACCAGCCATATACAAGTGACATTCTGATAATAAAATTGGGGGAATACAGGGCAGATCACTATGGTTTCATTAACTGGTATGAATACTAATTCTTTGTTAATTTCTGCTGTTCTAACACAAGGATTGATAGGAAATTCTGCAGGTTATTTTATATTGCTGGTGATATTTCTGTTCACTTCAGCTGAAGATAGAAGACTGCAGTTTCCGTGGCTATGTCAGTATAGAGCTCATCACATCACTGAATACAACATCACTCTTTTTAAGACTTTGATATTTTGCATAAAGTATCTTAATATTTTGGCCATTCTCTTTCTCCCTGTTTTCCTTCCATCTGGATAAGACTAAAAGATGTCAGATAAAAAGCTGTGAAGGCAACACTAAAGGATTGTTTACTGATAAAGAGAGAAAATGGATTTTGTCTTTCTGTTTTCCGTACTTAAACAATATCTACATCCCTCTTCCTGGGTGCCATGAAATGTTAATAGTGCCAAAAGTCCTGTTGTGATAACTTGATTTGAAATCTCTCTATATTTTGTCCCTGGCTGTGATCTGAAGCTCTGAACTCTTTACATTAGTAAAATCCAGAGGTGGAATGCGTGTGGAGATAACATCTGTTGCAGCCAATGTCATCTTTTAAAAGGTAATCTCTTATGCATGGAGTTGAGTGGGGCTGTATTTCACTGCATCTCTTGCTGTGACTGCTGATCACGTAAACATACCTCAAGCTATTTTTAAATGTCTCATTTGGGTAGGGCTACTGGCAATGCAGAGGATGCTTAGGGTTCATCACAGGCTAGAAAAGTATCTGAATGTTTTTCCCAGCTGCTGGGTGGATTTTACTACCAGACACGGCTAGTTTAAAACCAGGTTGAACATAGAATCATAGAATGGTTTGGGCTGGAAGGGACGAACCCCCTTGCCATGGGCACAGACACCTTCCACTGGATCACATTTCTCACGGCCCATCCAACCTGGCTTTGAACACTTGCAGTGATGGGCCATCCATAAATGGTCTGGCAGCCTGTTCCAGTGCTTCACCACCATTTATATGAGTTTCAGTTATGGTTTTGACCACTGCAAATATGGATCATGGCTAGCACAAAAGTCAATTAATAAAGTCTAAATAGAAAAGTTGTCTTTACATATGCTTTTATAGAAATACCATATTACTATGTTGATGTCCAAAATACCACTTTTACTGTCTTTTGGCAGTCTCCCAGCAGAGTACATTCAGGTCCTGATTCTTCATTCCTTTATAGCACTTAGTGGAGTTGTTCATTATTTAGTTTTTTGTACAGGACATAAAAACCAGGCATCAGCCCTTTTGGCATGTTGCTGCATAGCATGCCCCAGGATGCCATCCTTTTCTATCTGGTCTTTTCCAACTGATTTTGAAAGAAATCTTGTTTGAATGACTGCAGCAAAATGAAGGACCTGAGTGACTTTTCTTGACAAATTTGTCCCATATAATTTCACCAGCTAGAAAATAGTATTTTGTTCCTCCTCTTTTTATTTTTTCCTTTTTTTTTTTTTTTTTCTTTCTTTCTTTCCTTCAGAATGATCTTTAACCAAAAATGCTTGCTGAGAATCCAGGGAAGCCTCACACAGGCCTTAAGGTCAGGTTTCTTTTACTGCTTACAGTGCCTTCTCTGGAGCTGATTGTTTCACGACTGACTCCTTCCTTTTCCACATTACCTTTGCAGAAAAACAAAGGGGCAACTTCCAACTTGCTGCCCCTTCAATAGTCTCACCAGACCTTGTGTCTATCAACTCTCTTTCCCCCCTGCAGGTCCAGCATTGTAGAAGAGAGGGAAATGAGCTGAGGGCAAAATTGCTTTTCCTTTGATCACTTAGATAGGGATAGCTCAGCACGCATGGATTTGGTCTCTGTCTTTGGCTTCATGTATCAGAACCACAAGAAAAAAGAATAACAGAGGTAGAAAGGGGCATCCACTTCTAGACCAGCCTTCTGCTCAAAGCAGGGCCAGCTTCAAAGATCAGATTCAAAGAACTCTGTGCTCTACCGTGACGCAGTTGCAGACATCAGTAAGCGCTGTTTCTTGAAGGCAGACATTCCCAAGTCTCATACCTTCTCCTTATTCATCATGGGCTCCAGCCTGCAGCCGGATTGGTCACCTCCTTTGTGCTCATTCCAGTGTGTCCATGTCTTCTTTGCACTGGGAAGCCCAGAACTGGACCCAGTATCCCAGGTGCATCTTATTTGGGCAGAGTAAAGGGGAAAGACCACCTTCTGACATGTGCTGGCCAAGGTCCCATTAATGTGGCATAAGATACTGTTGGCCTTCTTTGCCATAAGGCACTAGTGGCCTGTAGTCAACATGGTGTCCAAAAAGACCTCCCTGTCCTCTACTGCAAACTGTTTTCCAGCTGATGTGTCCCCAGTGTGTGCTGGTGCGTGGGCTTATTCCTCCCCTAAAGTACAGCTTTGCCTTTCCCTCTGCTGACTTTCACAAGGTTCCTGACTGACCCCTTTTCTAGCTTGTTAAGGTCCCTCTGAATGGGAGCCCTGCCTCTCACTATTCTGACTGCTTCCCCAAGTCCCCAACTTGGGTGTCATCTATCAACTCCTGACTTTTCCTTTAGGTTTATTTTATTTTTCTATTTTATGGAGGATTCAAAGGCTTTGGTCACATCTATACCACTAAATTAGACACGGCTTTTTAAAGGCATGGTGGCCAGCAGACACAGAAAGGGTTCCTAAAAAGTGTGGCTGCATTTGTGTACAGTACATTACATCCTGAGTTATACCTGGGAACTGTCTTGGAGTATTGTAGCTGGTCTGGGCCAAAGTCACAGCAAAGGCTCCTCCAGCAATTTATTATAGCAGTGTAGGTGACTGAGCTTGAGTGCCCAGAGATACTGCTTGGTGATGTTTAGTTCACTAATACAGACACAACATCCAAGTTCAGTCCCATTTATCAAGGAGACAGTCTTCTTGTATTAGCAAGCACAGAATTTTGTCCTCTTGAAAGCTAATTAGCTGTAAAGTGGCAACAAAATAATAACTTAAATGCATCCTCACCTGAGTGAGGTCAGATGAAGAGTTTAGTGTTTACAGGCCTGTTGTTTCAGGCCACGAAAGAGAAGATTTTGTGTGTTAATTCTCCCACTTATAGTCAAAGCATGGAACAGTGACTACTCGAGGCTATGCTGTAGTTATCAGTGGTCTAGACTTAATTCCTGATGAACCAGCCAAGTGAGCTTGATACATGCTAGATCTGAAGGCTTACTTCGCTAAGAACAAATTGCTGCTGTAGGTTTTCTCTCGATTCTGACTTTCTTGTCTGTCCCATCCTTTCGTTTCTCTCCCAAATGGCCTGGAAACTCCTCCCAACACCACACACCCCCAGGCCATTACTCTCCCATCACACATACACAAATGCTTTCTCTCCTATTGCAGGGGACTTAGGACATCTTCACTTTCCCCTAGAGATGACTCCTACCTTCACAGCCTTAATCTCTTCTTTGCTGCCCTTGCTTTAGTTTAGGCTTTGTCTCATATTTTCCTGTATAGGCGCATGTGGTATCTTTCCAGTGTTAGCCAAAACAAGGCAATTTCATTCCAGAACAACTGCCGCAATACTTCTCTAGGAACCTGGCATCAATTGGATGGAAACAGTTAAGGAAGTAATAATTAAAGTAGATCTGCAGCCAGATAGGAGAAAACAGTAACCCTTGACTGGTGAGGATAGGAAGAGGAAATAGCCTGGAAAACAGAGGAAATGTGGTGGGAGTAGTACCATCTTTGGCTGGCAAAATTGTAGAAGGGTCTGAGGGTCTTTGTCTACAGCTTCATTAGCTTTGTGTCTGCATGACAGCTCTGAGGCAAACAAGCATCTCCCCAGTTTTGTCACTCCTCCACTGCCTGCTGTCCTGCTTCTATTCAGCAAAGCGACCTTCTCTGTCCTCACGTGTTGTGCTCCCAACTTTTTCAGCTCTTTGTCCACAGCAAGCGCTAAATGAAATTAAAAATGAAACAGAAGCATAAGCTAAACTGCACCCTGTTGCATTACAACCATGTGTCCTATAACCACCATAAAATACTACTGTGATAAATCCTTAAGTAGGGGTCAATAAAGCAATAATACTGTACAGTGGAAACTGATCATTTAACATAATGACTGATTTATTACACCATTAACTTGTCCTTAGCTTTGTCTTAGGGCAGTTTACTAAGTAAGTGCTTGTTAACTACTGTAATAAACTGTTTCTTGGGGGAAATACTTAAATAAGAGCCTGTAAGTTATTGACAGTAGTAAGATCAGTCCTTCAGTCTACCAGAACAGGGAAGTCTGTAGTGCAAGAGAAAACACATATACTTGGATCATTTTCAGTCATTATGGTATCAAAGACAACATCCAAATGTTTGAAAGTAAATACAAGGACTAAATAATAGGCTATAGGAACAGATGTTTAAAAAAAATTAAGCTGTTGGGAAGTTGATTATTTTTGTTTTGTTTACTTGCAGCAGGTAGGAAGTTAATATGAGTGGCAAAATCCTGGCAGACAGTGCCTTTGGCCAGCAGAGACCTGTCATGACACTCCTTCTGATCATGTTGCTGGAGACACGTTGCAGGATGGTAGAGGATGGGGCATGTCAAGGATGAGAAGAGCTTGAAAACTTTATGAAAGAAGGCAACAAGATTGTGGTGGCAGAGCACAGGACTCAGAGACCCAGCAGCTGCTGTCCCAGAGTCCTGTACTTCCCCATGGGTGGTTGAGAGGAACCAGTCCCTGACTCTTGCTCTCCCCATCTGGATAAGCGGTCCCTTCACCAGTACCTATCCTGTATTCATCACTGACATTGGAGTGCTTCAGAATGTTCTTTGGCTGAAGTGTGAGCTAGCACATACTCAGGACCGAACCTAGACCTCAGGACGGATTATTCTGCCCCAAGAGGTACTTACCAGCACAACTATTTGTTTGTTCCAGAGTGGAGTCTTAGTGAACTAACATATGTGTGATGGAGATAGATTATTCTGGACATCATCTCCAAGCATGTGAAGGAAAAGAAGGTTATCATGGATAGTCAGCATGGATTCACCAAAGGGAAATCACATTTGACCAACCTGTTAGCTTTCCATGATGGTATGACTGGCTGGGTAGATGAAGGAAGTGCAGTGGCTGTTGTCTACCTTGACTACAGCAAGACTTTTGACACTGTCTCTCGCAACCACCTCATAGGCACCTCAGGAAGTGCAGGCTGGATGAATGAGCAGTGAGATAGATCATGAACTGGCTAGGTGTCAGAGCTCAGAGGGTTGTGATCAAAGGTGCAGAATCTGGTTGGAGGCTTGTAGTTAGTGAGGTTCCCCAGGGGTCAGTATTAGGTCCAGTCCTGTACAACTTCTTTATCAGTGACCTGGATGAAGAGACTGAGTGCACCCTCAGCAAGTTTGCTGATGATACCAAACTGGGAGGAAGGGCTGACACAACAGGAGGTGAGGCCTGGACAGGCTGGAGGACTGGGCAGAGAAGATCCTGATGAAGTTCAACAAGGGCAAGTGTAGAGTCCTGCACCTGGGGAGGAATAACCCCAGGCAACAGTACAGGTTATGGGAGGACCTGCTGGAAAGCAGCTTTGCAGAGAAGGACCTGGGAGTTCTGGTCAACAACAGGTTGACCATGAGTCAACAAAGTGCCCTTGTGGCCAAGAAGGCCAATGGGATCCTGGGGTGCATTAGGAAAAGTGTGACCAGCAGGTCAAGGGAAGTTATCCTCCCCTTCTATTTGCCCTGGTGAGGCCACATCTAGAGTACTGTGTCCATTTCTGGGCTCCCCAGTTTAAGAAGGACAAGGAATTACTGGAGGGAGTCCAGCGGTGGGCTGCAAAGATGATTATGGGCCTAGAGCATCTTTCTTACGAGAAGAGACTGAGAGAGCTGGGTCTGTTCAGCCTGGAGAAGAGAAGGCTGAGAGAGGATCTCATCAATGTTTATAAATATCTCAAGGGTGGGTGTCACGAGGATGGGACCAGACTCCTTTCAGTGGTGCCCAACAACAGGATGAGGGGCAATGGACACACACTGAATGAAGCGTAGAAGGTTCCATCTGAATATGAGGAGAAACTTTTTTACTTTGAAGGTTCCAGAGCACTGGAACAGGCTGCCCAGAGAGGTTGTGGAGTCTCCTTCTCCGGAGACATTCAAAACCCACCTGGACACATTCCTATGTGATCTGCTCTGGGTGAACCTGCTTTAGCAGGTGGGTTGGACTAGATGATCTACAGAGGTCCTCTCCAACCCCAATGATTCTGTGATTCTGTGATTCTTTGTGTCTCTGCCACAGTGTCACATGCTGCTTCACACTGGTTTTGATGTTCACGTTTCTATAAGCAGAGCCATTTTTAAGGGAAGTTTGTAGTCTGAAACCTCTCACCACTGCAGGCAAGATCTCCAGAGGTCCCTTCCAACCCTAAAAATTTGGTGTTTCTGTGATTCTGTGATAGGACCTTAGTGTGGAACAGTGGACTGACTATAGGGATGCACCTTTAAGAACATACATGCAAGAGAACCAAATGTGTTTGTGACAGTTTCCTGACAGCGAGGCCAGCTGGCATGGAATGGCCTTTGACCATGCAATTAAACCTTTTAGCTTCCAAACCAGGTGTCAGTACTCGAACTGAGCATGGTCCCTGGCTTGTGCTCAGGAGAGAACTATTTTGGGAGAGTGCTATTTTGTACTGAAATCACGCCAGGGTCTGCTCCAACAGTACTGGGAGATGATTGAATTCTATTGCCCTGAAACATTTCCTGACATGAACTAATTTATTTTATGTATGTAGTTTTAGAGCTTTAGAAGGCTGAGGCAAGTTATTTGGTATCTGTACAACTGTCAAAATATTTTTATTTCATGCTAGTGTAGCTCAACTGACTTCAGTGAAGTTATTCTAGATTTACCCTGATGTGATCAAGTTAAAAAATATGCTCACAGCATTTTGGAAGCAAAAATGTCCACTTTCTCCTGCTTATAACACTGTATTGTAAAATGTAATGTATGGGTAAAGTCCATCTCACTAATATGCTGGTTAAATGATGAACATATCCCTACACTACCTATAACTTGGACATCAGCAGAAATAGGCCTGTTACAGAGGAAGTTTGTTAGAAGTTATGTAGAAATCAGCAAAGATGAACATAGGAGAGGAAACATCAGGAGTAAGAAAATAAGTATCTAATGAGGGAGATAATATATGTGGAGAGACAGGAAAGAGCAAAAGCGTATGGAACCGGAAACTGACACTGGAAGTAGAAATACACATGGAAAGAGTCAAGGTCAAGCAGAAATAAAGCCAAGATAGAGACAGCATAGAGATTATTACAGGTGGCAGATAGCAGGCCTGGAACTACAAAAATCTTGATGGATGGGAAGATAAAGTAAGCGAGCCTATAAGGTAGGGATGGGGGAAGCTGGAGTTCTAGGTGCGGGAATGAGACCTGTGCCCAGTTTGAAACAGGCACTCAAGGCTTGGGAGTGGGAAGATACAGAAGAAATCTGGATCCAGTAAGGCAAATGGAGATACTGAGATGTGGGGCTTGGAGAAGAGACTGGAGAAGTCAAAGTACTTGGGGAATACAAAGAAAAGGGAAGGAGACCTTGACACTGGATAAAAGGTTGCCAGAAAAAGCCCTGGTGTGAGGACAGTGGAACATCGATGGAAGCTCTGGCATATGTGTGAGTTTGCCTTGTTGGATGGAGAGGAAGGTGGATCATCTGTCATTGCAGTGTGTGTGCGAGGATGCTCCAAAATACCGAGAGAGGGGAAGGCAGCAAGTCAGTTCTGCTGGAGAGGAGAAGGAGAGGAAACTTGGTCAGAGTCCCTGTTGGATGCAAGGAAGTGTGAGACACGCTAGGCTTTAAAAAGCTTATAAATCAGTGTCAGGAACAAGTCTGCCAACAAATGCAGGATGAGCAAAATAGAAACTGAAAACCTCACTATCATCTTGGGAAAAACACATTTCTAAATGCTGCCTGCCTCCTACATGAAGCTGAATACATCTCAAAATATCCCCTAATTTGCATACAAATAGCTACATAAATTGGACTTGATGTTGCTTTTGGTTGTAAACAGAGGCATGGGAACAGGAGGCAGCACAGTGCTGTGAATGCTGTGCTGGAGTCGGTTTGCAGCTCTGGTCCAGCTTCACTTCCTGACCTTGGGTGGGAGACCCCTTGGACAAAAAAATGGCAGAAAGAATCTCTTATGTTCAAGAGGAGCTTAGGAGTGGCTAACAGGGCCAAGGAGACCATATCCTTGAGAAAGTTGAGTGTTTCTGGGATACGTCTTTCTTAATTTTGGATATTGAAAAGTTATGCACCTAAGTCTGAGACAATTACCTTAGGCTTGATTGATACTAAATGGAGGAAAATAGGTGGAAAGCCACTCTTCTGACCTGTTATAAATGCCTGTCTTAGCATAAGATGAATTGCCCTTGGGAGATGGGATTTGTTAACAGTCGTAAAAGGAACAATGGCATGCATCTGAGTTACAGTAGATGACTCAAATCTAAATTGTCTTTCTTTCAGGAATTTGTCTGAAAACACTTAGTGGCAATACTTAACATTCCCTGTAAATGTTTTTGAGATCTTGAAACATGACATGTAAACATACATATAATATACATGTAATAAAAATATCCCCAAATTTTTAGCACACGAAATATCAGCTTTTGCAACAACTAAAACATCAGAATCTCAACATTTGAAAGTGTTTTTCTCACTCCTTTTCCCCTCCGACTTTAATAACTGAAAGCAAAAGTATTTATGCGTAGCTTCAGTGCTGACCAAGCCACACTGTATGCAGATGATAAAGTTTTCTTCTAGGAATATTAAGTCTATTATTAGAAAGTAGCTTCTTTGGCACAGTTATTCAAAATCTCAAATAGAAATAAAATCTCTTTATACATATAAGATCTGGAAATGAATGTTTTTTTGGATTATGTTATTTCCCAGCCACCACTTGGAAATGGTCTTACTGAAAGATGACATCATATTTGAGATCCATGTCAGTTTAGCCATTTCTTGCCTAAATCTAAGCCATTTGATTCCCTCTATAGCTGACACAGAGGTTTCTCTGAAAAGGCAACTCATTCCAGACCAAAATGGGAACCCAAGGCAGATGAGATAAATTACTCTTTGTAGGTGCATCTTTTCCCCACGGATCAGTGAGAGAGCACAGTTTAGACTGAGAGGATATTTACATGTCTACAGTGAAGACAAATGTCTCATGCAGTGTGCTCTTCTTGAAAAATCATTGGTAATGATTTCAAAAAGCCCCAGGAACACCATTGTTGATCCTATCTCCACAGCATCTTCTCCAGGAATTTAGAAGTGGTGAGAACGCCATCATCACTGAAGCCACTCCTGCGTTACAGGCAGTGACAACAAGAAATGTGTCTTCAGACCCTTTCTCAAACACAGCCAGGCTCTGTATCTCCTCAGTCCTGTAGCACACTACCCCTTTTAGGAGGCTGCTCTAGAGCATCAGTTTTAACTGGGTTCGATTTTGACAGTATTGCTTGTTCCAGCATGAAGAATGATCAGCAGAACTTTGCTGGTCCTTCCCAGGTCCTTTCCTGCTTGAGGCTCACATTGCTCATCTCTCCACAGCCCTGTGTGCTCTGGGTGTGCTTGCCTGACAAACCCGAAGGATCTCTTTAGTAAGAGCCTACAACCCTGTTCAGGCTCCTTTTTTTCTGATGCTGACATGCATGTTTTGTCTTTTTTCTGCCTCTCTGTCTTTTGGCTGTATGTCTCCCTGTGTTTCAGTTCATATTCTTCTCCACTTTTTTGTTCTCAGGTATCTCAGTTATCTCCCATTGCTTTACCATAAGGGCTAGCTTTTCTCATATTCATTGACATCTTGCCTTCTTTTTTTTTCTTTTATTTTTTTTCTTTTTTATTTTCCCTCTTTATTCTTTGTATTCTCCAGTGTAGTGAACCTGTTCTTTGGCACTATCTCTGTATAGCATGCTGCTTTTTCTGGTTTATTATCATGCCCATGTTCCCCTTAATGGGTAACCAACTTCATGTAAATTACGCCTGTGTCTTTGTGTCATCCTGTACTTTTCTCAATGCCTAAACACAAATACCTCCACTAAAACATGTCTAAAAGCCTCTTTCCCTGGACAAATATTGGAATAACCTGTCAATGCAGTGTTAGTGAGGCAAACTCTGGTGTCTGAGTAGACCAGTACCATAAACCACCACAATAGTTTCTTAAGTTATCTCATTGAAGGGTGGTTTTTACACTGGTCAGGTTCCAGGATCTACCCATAACAATAGGTAATTCCCTTGCTAGAACTCATACGTTGTTATTCCTTTGTTAGAGCTGAGCTGTGTCAGAGCCACAGAAAGTCAAAGCCTTTTAAGTGTGCTCAATATCAAACTCTTGCAGGTGGTTAATTTTTTGGCCAGATAGTGTCACAGACTTGCAGTCAGCTAGCAAAAACACAACCCTGTCCTCAGCTGTGGACACAGAGAGCAAGACCACTTCCATGCCCTTGATGTTCATGTCATAATGCACATAGATATTCATGTCACGGGTCCAAAACCAGGAACAAACCAGAAAGACCACAGGAAAGCCCATGCTGAAAAATATCAGGGAGAAGTACTGAAAGGAGCTGGGCAAAAATCACTCTCCCTCCCTGTGTTCATTAGAGAGGATTGTGTCTTTCCTACAGGACCTCTCCGATGGGCTGGATGCTGTGCTGCCCCTTTCCCTGTCAGCAGACCCTCATTCTGAGTGTTGTCTTAACCTCCTGGAGATCTCTTCTGACATTACAGAGCCTGCAGGACTGTGGCAGCCAAGCAACCTTCTTTGCCTACTTCATGAGATGGCTTCAGGTTGGGAGTTTGTACACAAGGGGCTCAAGAATGTGTGCAAGCTTCTACAGCACTTTGTGGGAAATTTGCCAAAATGTTAGCAGGTTTAGACTAGATTAATTTTCCACAACTTCCCACTGTGAGATAAATCAAATTTCTGATAGTAGCAGCTACTGAAAGATGACATGGAACTGTGACTCTAGCAGAGCAGGAGATGGGTATGAAGAGGAAAGGAGTAGAGGGTGTTGGACTGAGAGCAGAGGTACTGAGACCAGAGCTGGCTGCAGCTACCTGCGTTCTGTTTCTAGCAAGTGATCTATGGCTTGGAAAGATTCAAAAGTCAACTTGAAACCAGTTGCAAATTCAGGTCAAATTGAAAGAACAACTCTGACTGAAGAAAAGTAAGCAAAGAAAAAAAATTTAAGAAAGTGTTGGCAATGTCAAAAATACTAGTTTCTGCATTCTCCAAACATAATTTTCCATTATTTTTTGAGCTGGATTCAAAAAGAACATCTGCTGAAGGAATTCCAGCTCTCATAATCCTGGTGATTAGGGCACTAGCCCAAGATGCCGAAGAAATCCAAACCCCATCCCTATCTGATTCTGAAAGGGAGTTTGGAAATCTACTTTCTTCTAAGGAGACCTTTCCCACTGAGCAATCAAGTACTGCATCTTTAGTTATTCTTTCTCTCTGTTGGACCTGTTCCATTTTGAAATCAAATTGTAATAAACAAATATGCACTGGGAAGGAGAGAGACTCCATGGGCTGGGAGTCTAGAGAAGAGAAACCTGAGCTCAACTCTTTCTTCCAAGTTGTGCAGCAAGAGGGAGTTGGACCCCAAAGAACGTTTTAATCAGCTCCCTCTGGAAAGAGGCGACAAATGCTACTTCATCCTTTTCATGTCTTTTAATAATGCTGCAATATCTGGAAATAAAAAGAAACCTATCATTTCCAGCTGAATGAAATTCTTCATGTTTTGTTCTATCCAAACAGTGTTTTATTCATTTTGTGGCACTTTTTTCCTCCAAATTTTCATTTTGCTTCCTCAACTTTTCAGTTTGCATGCTGAACCAAATAATACGTTTTTGTTGTGGTATGTATTCAACTTCCTATCGGACTTCCAATCCAGTGGAAATTTATAAAGGAGAAACATACATTTTACATTTTCTTTTCTCCACGGGAGTGGGTGACTGAATTTTCCTTTTATTTAGGTCCTTGTTTAACAGTACTCCACTATTTTGTAAAATCATCATTTCTGCATCAGAAATAATGACCTCATGGTCTGGCCCGTTAAAAATAACTCATGAATGGCACAAACCCCACAGATTATATTACTCTCCCATTGTTCCATTTTTCTTGGAACTTTTTATTTCTGTCACCCTATATTGTACAAGACAGAGAATGAAATAGTTTTGCAATCATTTCTAGGCTGTTTTGCATAGTGTGCCATGCGTCATTTTTTAATGTTTCAAATCCTTTAATCCTTCGAGTAAGAAACATATCCCAATTTTACAGCATTTGCCTTCCAGGAACTTGTGGGAATGAAGGATTTAGAAAGTCTATGGTAAAGGGATACATATTAATATCACTTACTGACTGTTACTATGTGCAAATTCAGATGCCTGTGTGAAATCAACACATTCAGCAAGCAGTAGGGGAGATATAATAAAGAGGAAAAATTAGAGTCAGTAATATTTTTTAGCTAAGAGCTAGGCTGTTTGCAGGAAGATATAATTTCTTCTGTTAACATGTGGCAATTCTGATCTCAGGCATGTCAAATCTTCTTCTGGATGCACCGAACTCTTTTCTGAGTATCAAGGGATGGAAAAAAGCAACTTAGGTATTCAGCTGACTAAATATGGACCACATTTCCTATTGTTATCTGCGTGATTGATGTGGAGATTTCTAGTGAAGAAGTCTGGGTATGCCCTACTGCTCATCTAGGGCCTTCTTGCCATGGTGGTTCTCAACAGTGGGCTAAGATAGGGGAGCCCAGTGACAGAGGCAGAGTTTTCCATGCAGCTGTGCACAGTGTCTGTAGCTACCAGGCAGCTGCCAATTGAGTGGGTGTCAAGAGGATGGAACCAGACTCTTTTCAGTGATGCCCAATGACAGGATGAGGGGCAATGGTCACAGACTGAAGCACAGGAGGTTCCATCTGAATATGAGGAGAAACATCTTTACTTTGAGGGTGCCAGAGCACTGGAACAGGCTGCCCAGAGAGGTTGTGGAGTCTCCTTCTCTGGAGACATTCAAAACCTACTTGGACACATTGCTGTGTGATCTGCTTTGGGTGACCCTGCTTTAGCAGGTGGGTTGGACTAGATGATCTCCAGAGGTCCCTTCCAACCCCAACCATTCTGTGATTCTGCAATTGTGATGCAGAACCACAGCTCAAAATAGAGGAATAACGATGGAGACAAGCAAGGGGGACTCTTGAGCTCTGACTTGCTGCATACTCTCTCTTCCCTGCATTTCACATTTTCTCATCTGTTAAAGATGATGGTAATTAACTGCCCACCTTGCATAGGTGGTGGAAACTTTAATTAGCACATGTACTGTTCAGTTGCAAGATAGCTTAGTGCTGTATTTCTGTAGTGCCACTTCTTGTGTGAGAAGCAAGACACATTACTCAAAAGCTGCTTGTATCTGAAAATGGGAGAGGCAGAGGAGGGTGAAGTAAAGGAGCTCTCACTGTTGTGGCTTTCAGTGTGTCTGGAATGAAAAGGCTAATCAGTAAAGCCATCCTTGTTAAACCTGTCCATTAGGGCTAAAATAATTTTGAACCATCACCGAATGTACACAGATATGCTGATATGTCTAGTGACCTATTGCATGTAATACAGTAAGGCTGCCTCAATGGTAATAACACTTCTGACAAGAAATGAAATTCTAAAATCTTCTGCTCTTGGTCTAAATAGTGCATTTATAGTCTGCTTTGCAGTGAAGGTAATTATCCCCTAATGAACAGAAAACTGTGATTAGGGAAAAATCATGATGGAGGAAAAGAAGTAACTAATTTTTTAAATGGAATTATACATGTCTTACTATCATAATTAGATTTCTCCTGTCATGCTTCTTTTTCCTATATTCCAGTAAACTATTAAATCAATAACAGTCTCTACAGCGTCTGAAAAAAACTTCAAGGCAAATGAACTTTCCCATATGGATTTAATATTTGCAGCCATAAATAAATTCTTAAAGTTTTTGTCAGGCTTTTCACACACCCACAGATTCTGCTATCAGCCCATAAATCTTTGTTTAAGGCACTATGAGATCAGGTTTCCCTGTTGGCCAAAATAGGAAGAAAATAACATTGCAGAGAAACTAGTATTTCCAAGTTCTGCCTTCCCTTCCACCCCAAACAGAGTATCCTCCTCCTCTCTGCTCTTCTTCAGGCTTGCCTACCATGGTGTCTTCTTGGAATTCAGCTATGTGGTTGGGAAGAAGAAGCAGACAGTGACCTCAGCGTGCAATTTTTCTAATAGCAGAGGGGATCTTACTGTTGGACAAATGCAGGTTATCTGGAGTTGCTGCTGTCTTTCTCTTTTCTAGCAGAACATCTGTTCAGCTTGCTCAGTTTTGTAGCTCAGTCCTTGTGTAATAGCACAAAAAAAGCCTCCGTGATTTCTCCAGTGATGTTTTACAGTATCTCTTGAGATACATACACAAGGATCCTATGAATGCTTTCAGAAAAGGTTTGCTTGTAGTCGTTCACATAGTACTTCATATAATACTGTACTTTCCTAGAGGCCATAGCTCTTCATCTCTAAAACATCTCCCTGGTAGTCAGATATACAGGTTGTAAAGCAGTGTGGTTGCAGAGAATACTATGCTCTCATCAGTGACTCTGTTAGACAAAATAAAACAGTACTCTTTTTACCAAAGAAAGGAAGAATATGAAGTATAGTATGGCATTATCTTCCCGGAAGTCAAGAGTGATGCCCTGTATGGCATTTAATCCTGAATAACCTGTTTATTTTGTATCTAAGGATGCTAGTAATTTCGTATTTTGGGAGGTTGCTTCTTTTCCACAAAATACCTCTTTCCTTTTGAAACCATGGCAACTGTAGCCATGGCATTTACCAACTATAAGAATTATTTATGCTTCACCGTTGAGCTGGCTTTAGTAATTAACAGACTAAAGTAAATGGCTCAATAATAATAATACCCTAATCAGTAGGATGTATCTTCTATGTGTGCTGGACTTCTGTACATGAGAAGAATCTGGTGAAGACAGAGGTTAGTTCCTACAATCACAGAAAAATAAATACCACTGCATGAGTCTGTAAAGTCCCTACTCATCCTTCTACCCTGAAGCAGGATATGTTGCAGGGTTTGTTATTGCTCAGCTGACATCCTGACTGAATTTGGCACAACCTGTTCTTACAATGCTCCCGTGACAGAGGTTCCCCCACCTACCTCAGCAGGTTGAACAGTCTTATTCCAGCACTGTTATCCTCACTGTTTACCCTTTGTTTCCTGATGCTCGGCTGGACTTGCACTGGAGTTTGCACCCCGTACTTTGTGTGCTATCCAACACATACATGGAGAACAGCTTTGACACCCTGAATGCAGAGTTTTATGAACTCAAGTGCTATTGGGGGAAAACAGCAAAAAATGAGAGGCATATGCCTGCAAACCATCTTTCATATGAATGGTTTATTAGCTTCTGTGAGCCCATTTATGTCATTCAAGGTCTTGGTCATAAGTAGAGTTTTACAGCCTGACTGGCATCGCTAGCTAAATCTCCAGCTGGTGGTTTCTGTGAGCCCTATGTGTGGTTAATTGTAATCACTTGTTGTGGAATTAAGAAGCACCAAGTGGTACATGGGATACAATTCCTACACCAAACGCTGACAGGACTTTTAACTTATCTGAATAAACATAAATCATGGTAGGCCTATTTCCAGATTAAATCTTATATGGATTATTTTTCAGTGATTTTTAATAAGTCTTCTAATATAGCTTTAGCAACAGTTCGTAGAACTTAGGAATTGGGGCATTATTGAAATTTAGCTTTGAAATTTACTTTAACTGAATAAAATAGGCCAATAAGCCTGAAAGAGGTTATATAAATATATTTACTGAATGTCCTTCTGCTCACCTTTTGATCATCATGCTTAGTTTTGACAGAGTCATGCTCAGTGAATGACACACAGTGGTAGGATGGCCTTTTACCTCTCTGACCTTTCATGTGATGCTGTGTGAATTGTTAATGAAGAAATTCCACCCCCAACAACAACAAAAATAATAATTGTTTGCTTTTGAATTCTCAAGACTTAAACACAACTAGGTCAAATTTCAATGACTGCTAAACAAATTAACATACAATATATTTGTATGTGTCTGTGTATGTATAACCCCAAAAGACTCACACATAAAAGTTCAGAAAAAGGAATTTGGATTCAGGAGATCAGGGATCAAGAGGATGTAATCCCCCAAAATTCCCTGGCTTACATTAAAGCTCACATTAAAATACTTTTAGTTGCAACACTTACGTGGAATTCATCATTTTGTTCAGGAAGAAAACAGAGTCTTTTGAAGTTTAAGCAATGTATGCATGGGGATGCATCAAGTTCCTTTCAAATATAAGATTTAAGACACCAGGGCTATACATTCAACAGAGGGTAAATGAATAATTGTCTAAGATATGGTTTTATACATCTGACCTCATCACCTAACCTCTTGTTCTGTGTTTATACACTAGACAGTAGGGCCTAAATTCTGCCCCTCCTTTATCAGTTACGTAAAATTCAGGACTTGACACTTTCCGAGGTAGGAATGGCTGGAGACATCTGGCATCCCTGTTTATGTTCAGATCTTGCCTATGGAAAATATCATGACAAATGTGAAAACAGAGACAATATAACTGGGCATTACCTAGATAATGTGCCAGATGTGCAATTAAGCTTGATGCAATATTAAACTCCCTATTCATTAATTAACAAATTTGGATATCTCAGCTATATCCTGCTGAAGAGTTAGCCAATCAGTGTCCCAAAGTGCAGTGCATGTTTTGAAACTGTCTGTTAGCAAAAACCATTAACAGACAGACATACATTAAGAAATCTATCATGGGACTGAGCATCGAAATACCTCTCATGGCCCTGTCACAGTATGGATATGGCTGCATCTACACAACAGAATTAAGACATGGTTATAGCCCAAGCTGGAGTACCTGTGCTAATGTAATTTTAACAGCTTCCCTAACAACCAAGACAAGTGACGATGTTGTCAAGTTTGTACTGTGGTGTAGCCATAAAAGTCTATAATGCTGCATCTTGCTACTGTCTTTGATCTGATCTAGCAAAATAAAAGCAGGACAGATGTGCCAGCTTCTGCTGCAAACACACATCCATTCAACTGTGAGGTGTGCCCTGAAACATCAGTTTTAATGCTGAAAAAAAAATGTGGACTGGAGTGAGCTGTGTAATCCAGGAAAAGGAAAGAGGCCAGTTGGCAACTAATTTCCTGCTGCCTTTATTACTCTAAAAACTAAATCAATTTTTTGTGTCTGGATGGAGTTGCTGACAAGCACAACCTTTTTAAAAGCTACTTTTCTCCCCCTTTCAAACTCCTGAATCAGAAAATGTTCCACACATTTCTCTCTGGAAGCACAACTTCAGAAAAACTAATAGATTGAAGTAGCCCAAGCCAGCACAAGAGTAAGAATTTCCATTTAAAAATAGCTTGTTTAATGGGGAAAAAAGGGGGAGGAAAATGATTCCTTAACAGAAAAAAAGCCTGTATACTTTATTTCTCATTAATATTGGATTTTGTAAGCAGAACAGTACATTATATCTTCATTTTCTCTCTTTGTAAACCATGAAACCATGAAATAAATTATGTGTATTTGCCTCCTAGAACTTCCTCCTCAGTTGCACTTGGCCCACTAATCTCTGCTGGAATTACTTCTAATATTCCAAACCTCTGTCCAGATGTCAAACAGCCTCTTCTTCTCCTGGTAGAAAAGAAAGAAATACCACAAAAAATGTTTCCTTCTTTTCCTCCCAAAATATATTTTTTGCATATGGGGTTTGGAAATGACAGTTCAGCCTGGGGTTTATCTTTGACATGAATGGGTTCTAGATTTATGGTATTTTTAAGATCCAGTAATTTGGGAAACAAAAGAACTAATTGAAATTGGTGCCTTGCTAAGATATAGATCTGACAGTGTCTTAAGCAGGGGATGTGGAATTGAATTTTTTAGCTGGAGGAAAAAAAGCCTTTACCTGTATAATTTTTACAGCAGTGGTGGTGTGGTGGGTTTTTTTGTGTGTGTTTGTTTGGGGGTTTGTTTGTTTGTTTTGGGTTTTGTTTGTTTGTTTGTTTTTTACAGCACTGGTAGCATGGAAAAAAACCTCTGTGTGTGTGTGTCTGTTGAGGAAAAGCAGAATGGATCTGTCATTAGATCCATCACTATTCCCATGGGAGATTCCTACAGCACATTCCTGTAGGAAGGGTGACCAGTCAGACCATTAGAAACACTAATGGGCTTTTCTAAAGGAAGCTGCAGACTACCAAGTCGAATTCACTTGACCTCATGTAGACATGATATGACGCAAATTATTTCTGCAGTGGGCATGTGAATGTGAGGCATGGTGTCTTAGGAGAACCAAGTGCACAAGTCCTCCCACAGCATGGTGTTTCCTTTGCAGGCACCTTGCCTTCCATCCTTTGTTTCTGTTAACAGCATTAGGCCTCCTAGAAAGAGCCCAAAGAAATGCTGCCTGCCACATCACCCTGCTGCAAAAGCTGGTGGCACGGATGAAGGTGACTGACCCAAGTGCAAGGGGTGTGCTGGTGGGTGAAATAAATTCAAGATTTTCTGCCTGAAAGCCGAGACAGCTGGGCTGGCTCAGAGGTACCCAAAGCCTCTTGCACGGACTAAGTGATGTGTCTGAATCATACACATGGTGGTCCTTCCATAACAGGGCAGGTGCATCTGATGGACCTAACTTTTCAGAAAAAGGCTCATCAAAAAACAACACAAGCCAAACTCACATAAAAATAGAAACCAAAACAGAACAACAACAACAAAAGCTTAAATATAGAAGGAATACTTTAATAGATATTAGTAAGCTGAAGACTAATTGACACATGCAACCTGTGTCAGCTTTTGAGAAGAAAAAAGGTTAAACCACAAAAGGAGTAACATTTTCCTCTGAAGATACCAGAATGACGTGAGAAACAAGATGAGGTTAAATTAAAAGGCTCCAAGTCATTCAGAAGAACGCGAAGATAGCGTTGTACTATTCCTGTTGGTGTAAAGGAAAGCCTTTAATTGTAATTGTGTGGAACTGGTGGTTTGGAGAAGACTAACTATGAAAATAGGCAGTTTTGTTGCTTTAATACACCCCTTTCACCTCTTATGTCTAAATGCTTTCTTATAAATATGAAGTAAACTACACCTAGGTTTTGAAATACCATTGGTCACAGTATTTCCTTTTACAGGTTCTCAAAATGCAGCAGTAATGGCACTTGAAACCACTTTGGCTTGCCTGATAAAACAAATGAAGGGTACTCTGTGTACAGCCACCAGATCCCAGTCTCAGAGTAGCATGAAGGCTTTGTGAAGGCTGTCACAGAGAGACCCGAAGGAAGTATTGGAGCTCTGTAAATGCGGTGCAACCGTACTCCTATAAAGAAACAGCTCAGATGCCTCACCCATTCTAAAGTATCATAGATTGAATGCCTTTCTTAACTTCTTCAGGCTTGAAGAGATTTACTGAAGACCAAGTGTAAATCATCCTTGCAAAATCCCTGTGGATGAAGGCGAGAAGCTTTTTTTGATGAGTACCATATTGGGATGAGCATGCGAATTATCTTTCAGGTTTTTTTCATTGTCTCCAGGCTCAGAGAAAGAGCTGAATGAGTGAAATTTGCATGAGAATTCTGAATTGTTTTCTTAGAGGCTCAGCTTAATGTAGAAAACATCTGCTTGTGTTTGAGTGCTCTGTGGATCATTTGGCTGTTTGAGAAATCCCATTTCATTTTTTCCTCCATTGCCTGGCTGGGAAGTGCTTGTTTGTGGTACCTGTCAGCCAAGAGAAAGAGGGAAAAGGTGGAAGGAAGGAAGGAAGGAAGGAAGGAAGGAAGGAAGGAAGGAAGGAAGGAAGGAGAAAGGAAAAAGAAAGAAAAGAAAGAAGAAAGAAAGAAACGAAAGAAACGAAAGAAACGAAAGAAACGAAAGAAACGAAAGAAACGAAAGAAGAAAGAAAGAAAGAAAGAAAGAAAGAAAGAAAGAAAGAAAGAAAGAAAGAAAGGAAGAAAAAGAAAGAAAGAAAGAAGGAAAGAAAGAGAGAGAAGGAAAAGAGATGCTATTTCATGCACTTATTGGCATAGTTCTTTGCCCTGGATGTGGGAGTAAGCAGAACTTGGCACATTCTGCGTCAGAGAAGTCCTAAGCAGTCATGACAGTATTCAAGGCCAAATGGAACAGAGATAATAATAGATACTAATTAGAGTCTTCAGAAAAAACTGTTTTGATTTCAATGGCGCTATTAGCTATAGAAATAGTAGCATAGATCCACTAGGCCTCATATTAAGAATCACATCCTTAGTTTGAGCATTGTGGTTTGGAGAAAGACTCTTCCTCCCCAGAATTTTCTTCCCTCTTGAGAAATTAATTCCTCTTTCTGTCTTCTAGTAGTTAAGTACTACAGCCATATCTGGGTTATGGAATATGCAGTAGTTTTGTTTAACATTTGCTTAGCAAATTAGAACACCTAGTGGCTATGATGATAGACACTATACAAATTAGTGATATAGATGAGTAATTTCCTTTTCACACTCCTAAAAGGACAATATCTTTGCTTTGCCATTTTATTCTGACTATCTTATTGTGACTTTGAACACACTGCTCACCCAGACAGCTGCAGGTTTTCTGAAATTCCTGTGTCATGTCTTAGATAACCAACAGGATTTCAAATTGCATGACAGAGATACCTAAATTTAGGTATGTGAATCACTTCCTAATAGTCTGGATCTGGGACTCATACTATTACTTTTCTATGATTATATCATCTAGATCTTATGATGAGAGACACAATAATTACCTAAACATAGGCATCTATTGCCATATGGGGCACGATGGAGTGTCTGAGGCACCTGCGTAGGTAGGTAGACATGACCCAGGATCTACAGGACACTGTGTTCTCCAGGGCTGGCAGATGGCATATGGTATTTAGAACCACAATAAGCACCAATATTTATGCACTGTGTTCCACTCTTGGTGTCTGTTTTGCTTCTTTATGGTCTGTAATAAATCCTGAAACTCTGTGGATGTGCTATGTGTCTGGAGGGGCTTTGTAATATTTTTCCTACTTGATCTCTTAATTCTGGATTGTCATATTTCTTGTAATGCCTTTTATTTCACTCATGTTTTTTTCCTATCACTAACTGCAAAGCATTTCATGACAGATTCCCCAAAGGGAAAGGTGTTGAATTTTTGACATAGAGTTTTTTTCATCTCTGTTTATTAGGCATTGAAATTAAATATGTGTTAATAAAGAATAAGCATTTGTTTAGAGTTTTATAACTTTAAAATATCTCTCTTTGTCAGCACTATTTGCTCATTTCACACTGTAATTCTAAGCTTTTTTACAATCACAGATGCACTTTTATTATAAGTTAATCTACTGCATGTACAGTATTTTATACAACACGAAGAAAAGCAGTAATAAAGGGGACAGTAACAGTGGCACAGCCCAACCTAGCTGGGTCCATGTGAGGCTCCTTGGGCTTTCACCCTCCCCTGCTTGCTAACTAATAAGCAAACACAGTGCTGAGGTTGAAGTACAGTGCTGAGTGTTGAGAGATGTGCTGGTACAGGTGTGAAGAGTGCTGCTTTCTTCTCTGCAATACGCTTCCTGTGTGACCTCAGGAAAGTCACCCACTTTGAATTTCAGAAAAGGCTGTAGGAACTCAGGGTTCAGCCAGAAGCAGAAGGCAGTGAAGCCCTTGCTGAACTGCCAGCAGCAAATGAGTCCCTGAGATCCTAGGTGCAGAAGGGGTCACTGACATTGCCAAATCTTCAGGTGGCCTTGTGTACTCAGAGTAGGACTAGCCAAGGTAAAGGAAATAATACATTTGAACAGTGTCCTGTCTCCTTCTGTTTGCTTAGAGCACTAGAGCTACTGGGACCATCTCTGTGGCAGGGCAGCACAAGAAATGATATTCTGGCTTCTCAGGATTGAATTTGTCTTCATGGTTTGGTCTCACATACTTAATATCATCCTCACCAAAAACAAAAGGGACTGTTGGCAAAGTGTCCTTAATGTTGTGCGTTTTAGACCAGTCAGGGATCTAGAGATTAAAAAGCCAATCAAGCACAGCAAAGTGTTATCTAAATATGACTAGGATTATGTGGCATGATGTTGAAGGTAGTATCATACTTTTGGTTTCTGTTATAAAGGATTACACTTATTCCTATTTTTATAAATATTCACATGTACTATATTACGCTAAACATGGAAGTACTGTCCTTTTTGGTTGTTGTTGTTTTCTGGATGTTTGGCTAACACACATTCCCAAATAGACTACCCCTTCACCCAGATAATAGCTTTCCTGGCTTGCAACTCAGGAGAAAATTCTTATTCACTTGTTTTTCTAGTAAATTCAGGTTGGTATCCTCTTTAGGTTTGCTGCCCCATGTGTGCTGGATAAGAGTGTGGCCTGTTACCAAAATGATACAAACTATATGCAGCATGGAGATAGAGTGCTCTCTTCCACCTTCACACTGAAAAGTTTGGGTTTGTGCACATGCATTTTAATAAACCACGAAAAGATCATGCAGCCAGTGTTTTTAAGCAACCTTAACAGTCTTCAAAAATGTGCTGGTGGCCTGGCGCCTGAGTGAGAAGAGCAGCATCCTTCAGAAGACACCGGGGGTCAGATGCCCAAAGTGACAGAAACGCTCCACTATGAGAGGAAGTTGATAGCACATGCCAATGAGCAGAACATCTTTTTACATGTGTTTTTGTCAGTATGAAGATGTGGGTTTTTTTGTTAAAAGCTGCAGGAGGTGTGGATGTTATTGTGTGAAATGCTGGCGACACAGGGCTTGGCTGCAGATAGCAGCTGACCCCAAACTAACTTATCTACCTGGCTGCCCTTGGGGCGGATGACTGGGATGAAGAAGCACCTGAAAGCTCCAGGAAAAGAAGGAAAGATATTTCCTTTTTGCCATCATTCTCATCTTCAGAGGTTTTATAGATGCCCTGCACATGCTGGGGTGAGAATTGCAGCCCCACTACCAGACCAGAGCAATGAAGGTGGCTCAGGAGGCTGCATGCTGTGCTAATGCTGCTGGGCATCTGCATCTTGCAGATGATGGGTGACAGCATTGTAGCTGAGGGGGGTGACCACCAACATCAGCAGCAGCTGGACTGAAACCTCTTTATACAGCAGCCTAACCATAGCATAGTTTAGTTCGTTAGCTCCCAGAAGCTTGATGCACTCCACAGGGACAACAAGCTGTGGATGATGTGCAGCTGAAGAGGTAGACAGTGACAAGCTGTGCCAGCAGCCACTGGTAGTTAATAGGAGGAGGATTTGATTTAACAATAGATTTGGGGCCAACTCATAACATGTATTGTATTTTTCTTTCCTCTCTCTCTCTCTCACTTCACCCCCAGCAGTTCCTTTCATTTAAATAATTTGTTTAACTCACAGCTTGTGAGCTAGGAAGTATTGCTTATGGTTCAGTTGAGTTTCCCAGATTTCAAACAGTGTCACTGTTTGGTTTTTTTTTCTAAGTACTGTTCATGACTGAAACTAAGCTTGTTGCCCGACAAAGAGGGTAGAGGCATTTTTAGCAATATGGGAATTAATAGAATGAACGATCCCCCTTCTTCTGGGATTTGGGCATTTTCTATAGTAATTGAAATGAGAACTCTGAATGTCTGTTGTGAAATGCATTGCTTTTACTGTGAACTGTAATAACCTAATCTGTACCCTGCTCGGCGTATATTCCAATATATACTTCGGTGTTCATGCTTTTCTGCACCTGACATAAGACACTGGCAAGCCTGTTAGGGATGATGCATTTGCAATGACATTGCCTGGATTAATGAATTGTTTCTTTAAATTTAGACATCCCTTCAGTGATTTACATTTTTTAAAAAAAGGTTCCATTCAATTGTATGATTTTTTTTGTGTCAAGACCTCTGTTCAGTGCTTGAGTTACACAGTCAGGAAAAGGTATCCCTTTCTTGCATTACAGATTCACGAATTTTTTAACTCGCAGTATGGGGCAGCCACTGTCAAGTAACAGTAGAAAAGTGGTATTCTGTCCAGCAGTGCATAAAACCCGAGAGAGCAGACAGGAAGCAGTAGGACCTGAAATGAAAGGTGCATCTCTGATATTACAAAATAAAACAGGAGAGAATCTTCCCTCTTTAAATTTTCCTGCATGTAGTCTCACCACTTTTACCTTACCTTATCTAAATATTGTTTGTGTCCAACAGAAGTGATGGGAAGCACTTATGTTGATTAACAAAAAGAAATTAGCATCAGTGTGAATCTATTGGCAGGGGAGTGTGTTGAAATATAAAACTGTAAAAACCAGGAACTCTATTGCATCTTCAACAGCAACCTTTTAAAAATATCTGTCAGAGTTAATTTCTTATGCTAGTTATAATACTAATAAATATAAAATAAAATGTCTCCAGTCACCTAAGTCTGGTAAGCACATATGTGTCTATACCAATACTTTTGTTTTTAACTGAGAAGAGCAAAAAATCCGGACACTTCTCTTTATAATTGCAGGACTTCCTTTTGCCTGCTTTGTCCATCCTAATTTTGGGCTTGCATACGTATGAATAATGTCCAGCACTAGGTGGATGTTGCCACCTTTCCTGCTTCTAACAGAGGCTTTGTCTTGCCAAACCAAGCTACCAACATCATCGTGAAAGACCAGTGTGGAGCTCATGAAAAATCTCTTAACATGTAAAAGGATCCTAGAAAGAAAGCTGCCCATTCAAAGGACTGAGATATTAGTCAAGCTAGTAAAAAAGAATTTGCTAGAATCAGTTTTTACAGCAATTAATAAAATTAATCCTTATATTTTAGCGAAATTTTGAAAAATAAGGGGTTTTTGGGCTTTTTTGTTTGGTTGGTTTTTTGTGTTTTTTGTTTGTTTGTTTGTTTTTAGTTTCTGATGGAAAAGAAATATGCGAACTTGAAAAAAGTTTAGTCTTCTTTTAAAAGTATTTTAACTGAAATGTTCAGTTTGCTGTTTTTTCTCAGCCGTGTCCTTTCACTGTTAGAAAACCATAAGCTGAAAATGTGTGTTTGATAATGATTGTTTCTAATGATATATAAACTCAATATGCAGTAGACTATACGCAGAGAAGAGAGCTTCAGGGAGAAGTTTGTTCGCTAATGACTACAGGTAAAAGCAAGTGGAAGTGAAGGAATCTTGATCTGTTTGTTCATTATTTACTCGATATTAAGATCACAGCATCTCATTATCCTTTGATATCACATTCTCCCTTTAATACTCTGGTACAATGTAAATTAACATAAAATACTAGCAGTTTTTGCAACTACTTACAAGGAAGATTGGACATGACTGTGGACACCTGCTGAAGAAAGGGAAGATGTTTATTCCATTTGATGAGCATCTAGAGGGTGACATCTACTAATAATGTTGGAAGGAAAATAAAATCCTGTTAACTTCTTTCAGAGTTTTAGAGAACTGGTACACGTATTTGTTCCTTCCACTCTGCCCTCACAGACACAACACTAGAAAAATAAACTGCGTACCTCTGAAGAGGGTTTGTATTTGTCAGTATAATAAGCAAAAGTAAATTAATATATCTAATAGTGAATCTGTAGACAAAGATAAGAACTGCTTTCAGTGGATTGTATGCTTCTTGGGCTCACTTTTCCTTTTCAAGAGATTTTCATATAAACTTATATCATTCATACCAAAAAAAAAAGATTGATGTTCTGGACAGTTTGTTCCAACTTTTTTTTTTTTTTTTAACCAAAGGGAAAATTTCTAATAAATTCAATTAGTTATGATATTAGTTATGATCTTGCCTTGTTTTGTTTTGTTTTTTTCATACCATTCCCTGATTTTTTAATGGCACCAGACCAAAATGCTTCTAGGAAAGAAACTACGAGTAAAAGACGGGATGGGGACAAAAGCAGTGTGTAGTTTTTGGCTGAATTTAGGAGTTCATACGGCTGCAGGGATTTGCTCTGAAAATGAACTAGTCCTTCTAGAAGTTTTACTAGGTCTTCCTACTTAGACTAAGTATGATTTCTGTTCATCACTGACAGTCTTGAAGTGATTTAACTGTTCTATGGGATCTTCTGTTTGTCGATGGGTTTGCAGTTAGTGGACAAAGGATTTTGGGTATATTCTTTTAATGCCCAAGGTTAAAATTTTAACATATGTTTATTTCCTAGGAAATGAATGAAATTAAGTTGGATAATGGTAATATATCCTAGATTCATTCAGTCAATATTTCAATAAGAAACCACTTCAGATTTTTGAATCCGAGTGTACTACTCCATTGACTCTCGAGTGGCTTTTTAAATCTATATGCCTTAATAACAACCTAAGCTGAAGGAGCAGTAGCTTGGTACCAAGTGCCCTTCTGAAAATTACTCTCAGGATTTACCTAATGATTTCAGTCCTTCTTGGACTTGGGAAGAAATGGTCTTAAATGTGATTAACTAATTAATTTTCATTCTGGAGATGATTGCAGCAGCTGCTCGTGTTCACACAATTATTTACCATGAAAATGTTTCGGTCAGTTTGTGTGGTTTTTTGTTGTTTTTTTGTTTTTGGTTGATTGGTTTTGTTTCTTTGTTTGCTTTTGTGGTTGTAAGAGTTGGTCTGAAGAACAGTATTTGCCTCACAATTGCCATCTAGGACTTGGAGAATGCCTTAAGAGAAAGAACTGTACAGAGACTTGGAGAGAAAAAGAACTGCATGCCACCGGGACTCTTCAACCTGGGACTACAGGTAACAATAGCTGCTGTCCAGAAGATGGATTTCACCTGCTGCCTCAGCCAAACTTGCCCCACCTCCTCCCTGTTATTAAGGCCAACAAAGAGGAGCATGTGTGGAGGCTTGCAGAGGGTTTTGAGGTCATCCAGTGGACAAGTAAGAGACCTCTGAATGCGAAGTGGAGCAGGCAAGTTCTGGCAAGTGAAGTGGGGACCTTTTGGGTCTGCGCAATTCAGTCTGGATTGTGAAACAAAGGTGGAGATTGGCCTCAATCCATGGGAGAGAGGAGGGGTGAAGAAGCATAGAAGATGGTTCCTGATTGAACATCATAGAGATCCAAAGGATCATGGATCACAACAAAGGATCAGCAGGATGCTGTTTGGGACCTGGGACCATAGGGATGCCTTTGGACCCGTGGTGGTCACTAATCCTCTTTCCCCCTTTTCTTTTCTCTTTTCCTTTTCTCCACTTTCTCTATCGCCTGCCACTTTACAGGCAAAATAATAAAGTTACACTGTTCGATTGAATTATAACCCCTTGTCATTTTAGTCGCCTTAATTTTGCGCTTTGAGATCAAGGTAAACGAACCATCAAGAGTCCATCACCGAATGGATCATGACAGTGTTTTGTTGTTTTTGTTTGGTTTTGCTTGTTTGTTTGATTGTTGTTTCTGTTTTGGTTTGGTTTGATTTTTTGTTTGTTTGTTTTGGGGTTTTTTAAGTGTAACCAGTCCAAAATATTGCATTTGAGAAAGATTTGTTTCTATGAAAAGTAGGCACCAAAAGGGACATGAGAAATATAGTTCTCTAAGTGGAAATTAGTTGCATTAATATGACTCCACCCACAGACGAATGGATGCTGCCTCCTCTGGTCCATCATGCTGAGAGAGTAGCTGCTATGTATGGATCTGCGAGGTATTTGGTTTATATATAGATAGATATAATCTTGTCTCCCTAGGGACAGGCATGGAATTAAATGGTTGGATCTAGGTTTAATTCTACAGCCTGGTTAGTATCGTTCTCAGAGTAGATCTGGGAAAAATTCAAACTGTGTGCCATTCTGGTTCATAGAAGAATCTACTGTTCCACCTAACTTTAATAAAAGATTTACTGAAAACCCCTGAAGGGACAGGGAAGTCTTCAGAATAGTCATTCATCCTCAGTCAATTGTAGTAAAGGATCTGCCTATCGAAACACACTCTGCATAGCCTCAGCATTGTAGGTTGGGACAGTCTCAGAGGCATTCGGTCAATTTAACATCAGATAAAAGTAAGCATTGTCAAGTTTCTATCAGCAGATAAAATATTCAAATCAAATCCAACACTGCTGAGGTCTTTGCAAGTACTAAACATAAAACTTTAATCTCAACAGTTTCAGTTTTGATTTAAGCCTAAATGTCACAGAATCACAGAATCACAGAATGTTACGGATTGGAAGGGACCTCGAAAGATCATCTAGTCCAATCCCCCTGCCAGAACAGGAATACCCAGATGAGGTTACACAGGAATGTGTCCAGGTAGGTTTTGAATGTCTCCAGAGAAGACTCCACAACCCCCCTGGGCAGCCTGTTCCAGTGTTCTGTGATCCTTATTGAGAAAAGTTTCTTCTCAAATTTAAGTGGAACCTCCTGTGTTCCAGTTTGTACCCATTACCCCTTGTCCTATCATTGTTTGTCACCGAGAAGAGCCTGGCTTCATCCTTGTGACACTCACCCTTTATATATCTGTAAACATTAATGAAGTCACCCCTCAGTCTCCTCTTCTCCAAGCTATAGAGACCCAGCTCCCTCAGAGAACTCAGCCTTTCCTCATAAGTGAGATGCTCCACTCCCTTAATCACGTACATGTAATATACCTGTGTTGTTGAATGAGTATTTATAGCAGTAGAGAACATTCCTGATCTGAAAACTTTGATCGCCTACCTGCCTACAGTAATTTCACCATGAAATACAGTGTTTCTAAAATGGTATCTGTGATTAGAGACATGATGTCAGGTTTGGAATTGAGACCAGGCTGCAGTAGGGAGTGCTAAAGAACTCCAGCTTAGAGCTTTATACTTAAACTGAGCTTTTCATTCTGAGCAAAAGCAAAAAAATCCTGATGTAAAGGTGAAATTCATTTCACCTGCATCAGAGCTGAAGTGTGCCCAAGGTAGGGAAGATGCACATAAACTGCAGAGGCAGCTTAGATGCTCTCAGTGTGTGGGACCAAAAAACCAAGTCACAGCATAGTCCCTTGTCTGTCTTTTCTGCGCATTCCTGTTTTAGCCCTAGTGTTGGTTCTACCAACTCCTGTTTGCCAAGTGTGTGATGTGTCATGGCCATGAATATGTGTGTCTAACATCCGTGCAGCTTATCCTCTTGTCCTTTGACTTGCCTCCACTTTCCCACCCCATCGCCTGGAGAACTTCTGATTTGGCAGAGCATCCTTTGGTCTCTCACTGCTCCAACCTCAGCAGATCCTAAGTGTTATAATTGGAGAGAGGTTTTACTTGGCCTTCAGTTCTACAGCTAAAGTTCTCAGGATGTGGTTACAAAAAGAAAGCACCCTGGAAAATATGAGAAGACAAACCTGAAAATGTGCTTGGGTATACCACCATCTGCAACATATGTTAGGCAGGAGCAACATACAGAAATTCTGTTGCTTTGCTCTCCACCCCTTTTTGAGATCACTTTCCAATATGTTGAAGTCGTATTCATGAACACATGAACTGGGAGTGTTTAATGAGGCAGTGCTGTGTGTTGTGAAATGAACATAAATTTCTGCCTTTTCAGTTTATTTCCATGTCTGAGACTGACCCTTACTTTGTCCTCCTTTCCTGCTAAATGTAGAGAAAAAAAAAAAAAAAAAAAAAAGAATAAAATAGAATCCAGTACTTAATGGATTTGAGAAAAAGAGTCTTAGGACATTTTTTGAAGAAACACTTACTCATTTCACTTGGTAACTTAAGCATTTTGTTGTATTGGACTGGTCTAGTGATTTAAGTAGAAATGTGCTTAAGTTCATAAAACCTTATTCTTACTCTCTCTGTGTTGCTTCATAGAGCACACCATAATTTACAGATGTAGTTTTCTTTCATTCGGCTATGACTGAGAAGTTACGTAACCACTCTCTCTGACTTTGCTCAATGTTCTTCGTCTTTCATAGTTGTCCAAGTACTAGAAAACCTGATTTGGAACATCATTAAGACTTCATAGAATAATAACTTGTATGAGCTTTGTTTTCAGACAAAGTTGTCTACAGGACTGATATTTAACAAACAATTAAAACAGAACTGAGAGGGTTTTGTTTTTTACCATAGGACCATGGGGATAATTTCATGTCTTCAGTCAAAAAATTCACATTCATGGTTTGAGGCAGAAAATGATAGCAACTTGTTAGAAGCAGAGCATTATTTATTCTTCTAATAATCTGTAGGGCTTTAGGATTCTGGGTTTTTTGTTTTGTTTTGTTTTAAATACAATGCTGATGGTTTTCTATGTCGGTGATGATACAACAAATACAAGCAACTCATTCACACACAATTCTTATCTTGTTAATTCTGAGCCTATCACAGTATCACAGTATCACAGTATGTTTGGGATTGGAAGGGACCTCAAAAGATCATCTAGTCCAATCCCCCTGCTGGAGCAGGAATGCCTAGGTGAGGTTGCACAGGAACATGTCCAGGTGGGTCTTGAATGTCTCCAGAGAAGGAGACTCCACAACCCCCCTGGGCAGCCTGTTCCAGTGCTCTGTCACCCTTACTGAGAAGAAGTTTTTTCTCAAATTTAAGTGGAACCTCTTGTGTTCCAGCTTGATCCCATTGCCCCTTGTCCTATCATTGTTTGCCAACGAGAAGAGCCTGGCTTCATCCTCATGGCACTCACCCTTTATATATTTATAAACATTAATAAGGTCACCCCTCAGTCTCCTCTTCTCCAAACTAAAGAGACCCAGCTCCCTCAGCCTTTCCTCATAAGGGAGGTGCTCCACTCCCTTAATCATCTTGGTTGCCCTACGCTGGACCCTCTCCAGCAGTTCCTTGTCCTTCTTGAACTGAGGGGCCCAGAACTGGACACAATATTCCAGATGGGGTCTCACCAGGGCAGAGTAGAGGGGAAGGAGGACCTCTCTTGATCTACTAACCACCCCCCTTCTAATACATCCCAGGATGCCATTGGCCTTCCTGGCCACAAGGGCACAGTGCTGGCTCATGGTCATCCTGTTGTCCACCAGGATCCCCAGGTCCCTTTCCCCTACACTGCTCTCTAATATGTAATTTCCCAACCGATACTGGAACCTGGGGTTGTTCCTGCCCAAATGCAGGACTCTACACTTTTCCTTGTTAAATTTCATTAGGTTATTCCCCGCCCAACTCTCCAGCCTGTCTAGGTCTCGCTGGATGGCAGCACAGCCTTCTGGCGTGTCAGCCACTCCTCCCAGCTTAGTGTCATCAGCAAACTTGCTGATAGTACACTCTATTCCCTCGTCTAAGTCGTTAATGAATATATTGAATAATACTGGCCCCAGTACTGACCCCTGAGGTACTCCACTAGATACTGGTCTCCAACTAGACTCCGCACCATTGACTACCACTCTCTGGCTTCTCTCCTTAAGCCAGTTTGTAACCCACCTCACTACTCTATTGTCTAGACCACACCTCCGCAACTTAGCAACTAGGATGCTGTGGGAGACTGTGTCAAAGGCTTTACTGAAGTCAAGGTAGACCACATCCACGGCTCTGCCATCATCCATCCACCTTGTAACATTCTCATAAAAGGCTATGAGGTTGGTCAAGCATGACCTACCCTTGGTAAAGCCATGCTGACTGCCCCTAATAACCTTCTTATCCTTGATATGCCTTGAGATAGCACCAAGGATAAGTTGTTCCATTACTTTCCCAGGGACAGAGGTGAGGCTGACCGGTCTATAGTTACCCGGGTCCTCCTTCTTGCCCTTTTTGAAGACTGGAGTGACATTTGCTTTCCTCCAATCCTCGGGCACCTCTCCCGTTTCCCAAGACTTGGCAAAGATGATGGAGAGCGGTCCAGCAATGACCTCAGCCAGCTCCCTCAGCACTCGCAGATGCATCCCATCTGGACCCATGGATTTATGGATGTCCAGTCTATTTAATTGCTCCTTAACCCAGTCCTCATCAACTAAAGCAAGCTCCTCCATTGACCTGGCTTCATCTGGGGTCTCAGGGGTACAGGGCTCCCCAGGACAGCCTAGGGCAGAGTAAACAGAGACAAAGAAGGCATTCAGTAATTCTGCCTTCTCTGTATCTTCCGCCACCAGGGTACCCACCCCATTCCTCAGTGGGCCTACATTGCCTCTGGTATTAGTTTTATCCGCTATGTATTTGAAAAAGTTCTTTTTGCTGTCCTTGACCCCTCTCGCCAGCTGTAATTCTAAGGAGGCCTTGGCTATCCTAGCTGCCTTCCTACATCCTCTAACAGCAGCCTTATATTCTTCCCAAGTGGCCAGCCCCTGCTTCCATGACCGGTAAACTCTCCTCTTCTGCTTGAGCATACCCAACAGATCCCTATTCAACCACGCAGGCCTCCTGGCTCCCTTCCTTGACTTCCTACGTGTGGGGATGCTCTGATCCTGAGCGTGGAAGAAGCAATCTCTGAATGCAATCCAGCTCTCTTGGGCCCCTTTTCCTTCAAGCAGTCTTGCCCATGGGATTTCCCCCAGCAATTGCTTGAAAAGGCCAAAGTTAGCCCTGCTAAAGTCCAGGTTTGCAATTCTACTTGCTATTCTGTTCCTGCCACACAAGATGCTGAACTCCACCATCTCGTGGTCACTGCAACCCAGGCAGCCCTCAACCTTTACTGCTTCAACCAGACCCTCCTTGTTAGTGAGGATGAGATCCAGCAGTGCACCTCTCCTAGTCGGCTCCTCCACCATCTGCATGAGGAAGTTATCATCAATGCACTGGAGGAACCTCCTGGACTGTGGCTGGCTGGCTGAATGGTCCTTCCAGTAAACATCAGGGAAGTTAAAGTCACCCACAACAACCAGGGCCTGTGACTGCGAGGCCACTCTCAGCTGCCCATAGAAGGCCTCATCAACTTCCTCAGCCTGATCTGGTGGCCTGTAACAGACACCCACAACAGTGTCACCCCTGCCAGCCTGCCCCTTGATCCTGACCCATACACTCTCAACTCGCTCATCATCCACTCTTGGGCAGAATTTAGTACATTGTAGTTGCTCTCTCACATAGAGAGCAACTCCACCACCACGCCTGGCCGGCCTGTCTTTTCTGAAAAGGGCATAGCCATCCATGACCACATTCCAGTCATGTGAACTGTCCCACCATGTTTCTGTAATTGCCACCAGGTCATAATCTCCCAGCCGAACATAGGATTCTAACTCCTCCTGCTTATTCCCCATGCTGCGCGCATTGGTGTACAGGCATTTCAGGGAGCGAGCAGAGCACTCCCATTTCTCCCTAGGAGCATAGGAGGCCACCTGGTCCTCATCAGTTTTAGAATGCTGCCCCACTGGGACAAGCCCAGCTACAACCCCATCCCCCTTCGAGCCTAGTTTAAAGCTCTCCAAATGAGCCCAGCTAATTCCTGCCCCAGCATTCTTTTGCGTCTCTGAGATAAACCTTTCCCACGTGACACTGTCCGGACTGGTGTCTTATAGAACCAACCATTATCAAAAAATCCAAAGCCCTGCCTGTAGCACCACTCTTGGAGCCAACCATTTAGAGAATGAATTTTCCTATTCCATCCCACATCGTCACTTGAAGATGGAAGGAGTGAAGAAAAGATCACTTGAGCCCCTGAGTCTTTCACCATCCTTCCCAAGACCTTGAAATCATTCTTCATTGCCCTCAGACTACGGGAAGCAGCTTCCTCTCCATCTGTCTGGAAGACCAGCAGCGGGTAGTAGTCTGTCGGGTGCACCAGTCTTGGGAGCTCTCTAGCAATATCCTTGATGTTTTAATAGGGTCAGTATATTGATAGCTATTTATGCTCATGTGAAGAACATGGGCTTGGAAATTCATCTAGTAAACATTCAACATTTTTAAAATGTTGTCCTCATATTCATTCTGATGGGAAAATACTATTTCTTTAAAAGACGTATTTATTTACTTACTTGCTTTTCATCAGGAAAAGTTACTCATCTCATGATGCAAACCTATTGGGAAACCAATCATTTTCAAGAAATATTTCTGTTATTAGAAATGCTGATGGAATCCGGGTATGTCATTAAAAGTTTAGTTACTTGTCTGTAAAAGGAAAATCTGTATTTTATTACAGCTGCCTCCTTTTTTTTAAAAAAAAGTATTTATCTTGAAGAGAAGCTTTGCAAATGGTACTTGATTCAGTTCATCAAACTTCCAATTTCTCTGAACAATACCAGTTACAACAGCACAATCCGAGCTTTGATCCATTAGCTGTTAGAGACCTTCTTATTCCTGATTGCAGGTCAAGCTGTGTTATTTATATTCTTGACAGGTTAGCTGTGGTGAACAAAAGCAAGGAATTTTTATAATGTTCTAAGTAGCTAAAGCCAAACCTTTCTTAACTGGCACAGATTAGCATTCTGTAGAAAAACAGCTAATGTTGCAGAAAGACATGATAAATGAAACTGTGGAGCATTCAACTGTGTACACAAATAGTCTTGAAGAGTTTCAAGCTGGGACACCTACCTGTGTCACACTGTGGTCGACTGGGCTCCCATTTCTCCTCTTTCTTATTTTGCATTTCTAAGTCATCACAGTACATAATTTACTCAGACCACACCAGCATACTATAACAGTTATTGAAGTTTAGCCAGTGGTTTTGTCTTAGAAAAGCTCTATTTTTAGAAGTTTCTAACTAGACTACAAAAATAACTTTGAATAGACTTGGCGTTAGAAAGCTACATTGTGTTAAAAAGTGCCATTAAAAATAGCAGGCTGTGTTTGGAAATGAGTAAATGCTGCTAATTTATGTAACAGTATTCTAGTTACCCTCTGTGTGCTGTGGTTCCCTATCAAAGCAGTATCTCAATATGATTTTGCTTGTACGTTTATTACACTGCTTTACCAGCTTTATGGATGCTACTTCTATATATCTGCTGTATTTGTACCTTTTTTTTTCTTTTTTTAAAATTTATCTTCCCATGTACCTTGATACACATACAGCCCTCTTTACCCTGGAAGAACTGTATTGTTAAAGGTGTGCAGGTTAAGTCGGCGGTGGGTGATGCACACACAACCATGGAAGCTGGTAGCTTAACTTTCCAGTAGATAGCTGGACGTGTTTCCCATTTCACTAAACCTGTTCAATTGCATTCATGTGAGTCTGCAGAAGCTGTGAAGAAGTTGTGAGGGACTGTTGTGAAGTCCCTTTACCATCCCTTTCTTCTGCCACAGGGATGCTGACAGAAGGGATGGAGCTTGAGTGGAACTGTGCTAGCAAAGCAAAAGATGCAAAGACACTGTGCAAAGGTCATAGAATCATTTGACTTGAAGAGATCCTCAAGACCATCAAGTGCAACCATCAAACCTAACACTAGCACTAAATCATGACCCTACCTGCCCCATCTACACATCTTTTAAACACCTCCAGAGATGGTGACTCAACCACTTCCCCGGGCAGCCTGTTCAATGCCTGACAACCCTTTCCATGAAGAATTTTTTCCTAATATCCAATCATCTAAACCTCTCCTGGTGCAACTTGAGGCCACTTCCTCTCGTCCTATCTCTTATAACTTGGGAGAAAAGACCAATACCCTTCATGCTACAACCTCCTTTCAGGTAGTTGCAGACAGTGATAAGGTCTCCCCTCAGCCTCCTTTTTTCCAGGTCAAATAGCCCCAGTTCCCTCAGCTGCTCCTCATCACACTTGTGCTCCAGACCCTTGAGCAGCTTCATTGCCCTTCTATGAACTCTCTCCAGCACCTCATTGTCTTTCTTACAGTGAGGGGCCCAAAACTGAACACAGGATTTGAGATGGAGCCTCACCAGTGCCGAGTATAGGGGGATGATCACTTCTCTAGTCCTGCTGGCCACACTATTCCTGATATAAACCAGGATGCTGTTCACCTTTTTGGCCACCTGGGCACACTGCTGATGAGAGCACCATTAACCTTTACTAAGCTGATAAAATATCTGGGGAGTGTGGAGAAGAAAAGATAGCAGAGAGTATCCCTGAGACCTAAATTTTCCATGTCTGCATAAATCTATGCAAGTTGTGTTTGTGGGGTGCTTTAACTTTTTTTTTGTGAAGGAAACTGTGGAGAGTGGGGGATGATCCATGAGTTAGAAAGCTGCCATCTCTGTTTTGGTTAGGTGAGCTTTTATCTTTTTTGCTCTCTTTGCTTCCATGTTGGCCTGATTCCTCACATCGAGGAGGCACAGATGACAGAGGAACAGATGTGATTCCTGGAGCACTGAAGCATGATTGCTTTAAGCAATGAGCTAGCTCCTGTTACTCAGATTTGGTAGGATAGGCAGCAGGTCACTTAGGCAACAAAGTCACCTTCCTAGGGTCTGTTTCTTCCAGATCAGCCTACAAAAGATGCCACCTGGCAGAGGAACCAGAAGTTATAAAAAAAAGGATAACAGACCATTCTTAGCAGCTGAATCTGAAGAAGAGATATCTGCTCCAGGAGCTCAGTGAGGTGGAAGGGAAATTGAATACAGACCCAGAGGGAAGAAAGATAAAATGAAGGGCACAGTTTTCAGGTTTTAGGAGTGGATTCAGCCCACCTGACTTCGGTGTTTAACTTTCTGGTGTCTATTGAATGAGCCCTAATGGAGATGATTTAGATCCCTCGTCAGTCACTGGAGGAGGCAGCTGCTTGTGCAGATTTCCAGAGACAGATCACGTCTGTGTGAGGTGCTGCACACTGGCTGGGTGGAATCCTACCCTTGGCAGACTAATAACCTACAGTAAAAAATTATAATTTGTCCTTTACGTAAAAGGAGCTGTGTTTCAATTCCTTGCAAAGCTTCCATATGCATGCATACATGTTTACTAAAGGAATAACACACAAGGGTGAAAGGATCCTACTTCTGGCATACGAGAAGTTGGTACTTTGCCATGGGACATGCAACTGCATTTTGAGTTCTTGATTTCAGGAGATTTGCAAAACAGAGGCTGTGCTCTTCGGGCATATGCCAGAGGGATTTAGGGGCTTCTAGATATAGCTTAGGCTCCAGAGGCTTGCCAGCGCTACATATGCAAAGTTTGAGTTCCCCCTGGACCATCTGAGCTTCCAACAGAGGGTGTGTGGTTAGATTTTGTCCCTTGGGATAGTGTGAGTCTCCATTTCCTCTATGCATATTCAACATCTATGTTCTTTTGAGCTTGATTGCTGTTTTCTTTTTATACGGAGGAGAGAAATATAAAGTCCTTGTTATTAAACTGAGTTTGAGAGTCTGAGAGTCTCTAGGATCTGGCTTTAAAACACAAATATCTTTAAAATATTATTCTGTAGTGTGTAAGCGTGTAGTTACATGAATATTTTCTTCAGCAGCAAAGCAAGTTAAAACTATACCCTCAGGCAAATAAAACATCTGTAATGACATTGCTGGAAATTTCATAAACAATTACATATTTACAAGGAATATACTCATTTTAAGATGAAGGAGAAGTTAGTACTGAGTTATGTGAGTAAGCATCTATTAATCAAAATGGCAATAGACGATCTTGAAGCAAAATACTTTTTCAAACTTGCCAAAAAAGCCTGGCAGACAAAAGGAGCAGATATGTTTGAACATTTATGTTTCAATGTTTCAGGCTGCTAATCACTTTGTCCCATTCTGAATTGAATGCTCTTTCAGATGAGATGAATGCAGAAGTAAGCAATGTTTAGAAATGGGAAGACCTGTTTCAAGGTGTACTAGGAAAATAATTCAGTTACATCCTAACAAAATGTCTGTATATTCTTTATTTACGGAATTAAATCTGCACTAACTGCGTTCATGAATCTCTTCCTTTTAAAAACCAATGGACTTCTGCTTCTAACACTTGTGGACAGCTTTTAAAAATATGAATCAAATGTAAACTCACACAATGTTGTTTTCCTGATTTAACTAACAGCCTGAAATTATAAGGCTTGGCAAATTTCTTTAGTAAAGGGCTTGAATGCAAAACCCTGGAAACTGCTGAAATACCAAAACACAGAGTCTTGCTGCAGAAATACATAGTTAATGTATGCCTCCCAGAATCCAAGTATATATATCTATGCCTTGCGAGTTTCCAGCAAATTTCTGTTTGAATGTACTCAGCTGCCAAGATCTTAATCTTCTGTTCCCCACCCTGTCCCACATTCTGCAGGCGCAGGAGAACGGCAGGCACGGTAAGAGCTGAAAACGTCATCTTCTCCATCCCAGTAATGATCACAGAAAATGTGCTTGGCCTACCTCTGGTAGCAGGCTGTCTGACTTTTTTTTGAAAAACCTCTGTGGCAGAGGATGAGCAATTTCAAGTGTAAAATGCCCCCAAACTCCTTAAAAAATAAAAAAAATCTGCTATATCAGTTTGGGACCCTATTATCCTTACTGTAGTGTTAAGCTATGCTTATTAAGGACAAAATAGGGATGAGTTTATAGTAATTCAGTTTTAACCCTTTAGTCTGCTCTGATAAAAATGTAGTCTGACTCAGGAGGCAGTTCCTACGCTCCATTATTACTAAAATTTTCGTTATAATGCGACAAGTACATTCATTAATACTTTGTGGCCATGGCAGGATTAGTCTCATGAATAAGGACAGGACGCTTGGGTAAAATTAGAAACTAAGCAATAGAATATATATTTTTCATACTGCAAAAAGCCATGGGTCCACTTTCAAGTGGCACTGTAACTATAAAATTTGCATTTGTTTAAGTTTGTTGAACTCCAGTTTCCTCTTTATGAAACTGTACCACATAATATTTTTGCTTGGGGGTAAAGAGGAAGAAAATAAAGAAAAATACACAGTCTGTCTAGATAATTTATAAATTATATTCTGCACGTGGATTTAAACAAAGTCAAGAGTTTCAGAGCTGCTGCTGCTCAAGCTCTCAGCACTTTGGCTGTCCCTCAGCTGGGCAGGTAGGATGTTGCAAACATGGGGTGCAAACTGGGAGGTGATGGGGCTGGCAGGTACCCCCAGCCCTGCCAGAGACCACAGAAAGGCAGCTGCTTTCTGGAGATGGCCCACAGGGAATTTCTGGTCACCTTCAATAATTAGTCCTGCGTGTTCGGCAGCAGTCAAAGAGATGAAAAAATAATTGTAGCATCTCAAAGTCAGTTTCTGTTGCTAATGGTCTGGTTTTGTTACATGTGTTATGGGACTAGGAAGTAGCATAGCTTTTGTATTAACTCATGTGTCTTGACCCCTATTTTTTTTTTCTTAGAGTTGAACCTTATTCAATTTAATCCTCTTCCACTCGTTCCCTGAATATTTATTGTGAATAATCTTTGATTTTTTTAGTTCTCAGCACCTTATTTCTACCCTGGTGCACAACGTTAATGAGAGTTTTGTAAATTTTTTAACTGAAAGCTTTTTGGTTTCCCAGCAAAATCCACAGCCGGCTGAGAACTGTGTTACCTTATAACATTATTTTTTTCCTATTATGTAGTTTCAGAGTTGATATCTCCATCATAAAATTAATTGGAAGGTTGATACCTACTTCTGGACAAACAAGGTCTCTGCATGGCAAAGATTTCTTCTCCCCTCCACCTGCAAGGCAGTCAGAAGTTAAACAAGTTTACATAAAGATCGAATTATGTTTAAAGAGCATTAAGTCATGCAAAGAATATTACTGTTAGCTGATGCCTCCACAACTCATGCTCTTACTTATGTAGGATCAGGATGTGAAAGACCATGTAATAAAACCAACCAACCAAACAAACAAAACAACCGAACCAAAACAACAACAACAACACCCTAACCAAACAACTAACTAAACAAAACCCCCAAACAAAAAAACCCCAAAACACTAGGAAAGGAGCACTGTAAAAATAGCATAAATCTATAAAGCTCATTGTCTTTGTTTCTAGATCATTACACTTATGCTGTACTAGAGCATATATCCTATGCTTCCATCTAGTTTTCTAGGAGATTCAGTTTGCTCTGTGCCTCTGACCTTTCTTCTTTGTTATTTGTTCAGTCCACCAGTCTTTGTGTCATCTGCAAATTTGATCAGCAATGATTTTTGGTTGTTTTTTTTTTTTCCTGCCAGGTTCCTGGAAGCTCCAAAATGCAATCTGTGCAGGACTCCATCAGCAACACTCCCACATAGTAGTGAGTCCTTGTTTAAAATTACATTTTGAAACCTATCAGTTAGCCAGCTCTTAATTCATTTAATGTTGTGTCTGCTATATTGATTTTACATCATTCGGGTTTCCTGATCAAAGTATTATATGGTACTAAGTCAAATGCCTTACAGAAATCTAACCTTATTACATTATCGCTATTACTTTTATGAATCAGATTTGTTACCTCATCAAAAAGGACAGGAAATTTTCTCTGACAAAGTCTATTTTCCATAAATCCAGGGTGATTGGCATTAATTGCATTATTCTCCTTTAATGCGGCATTAATCGAGTTCTCTCTCTTTTCCTGTTTCATTTTACCACAGACTGCAGTCCTGCTGACAGTCTTATTGTGGACCCAGGTCTCGTTAACCCTTTTAAGATATTGCCACAACGTAATTTTTTTTTTCCTTTCAGCCATTTGGAACATTCCCAGTACTCCAAGAGTTACAGAAAATTTGCTTTAGCACACAGAGAGATGTGAAGGAAAGGACGCATAAAACACTATTTTTATTCCTCTTTTTCTTGGAAAAGATATCAGGTCCAATTGCCATTTCCCTAAACCTGCTGTGTCCAGTGTGAAGTCACAGCACAAGAGATGCTTCGAGGAGCCCTTGTTTTCTTTCAGAAGAAATCACTTCTCTGGCAGCCTGCCCACTTCTAACCAGTGGGATGAAAATACAGATGAAATCATATGTCTGTCTTTGCTGCACTTCTTGCAGCCCAAGGATCACAGTTGTTAACTGGGATTGCCTGCGAGGAGTACAGAAATTTCTTTGACCAAGAGCAGGATGTTTGCATTAGAAATCACAAAATGTCCAAATTTGCACAGGGTTGATCCCCTTTTTCAGGTTGCTTTGTAGAATGTTTTAATGCAAGCTAAGCAGGTTGATTAAATAATATATTGACTTAAATAAAATGAAGGCACTGAAAAGAATGTCTCTGTACCAGCGGATGTGACATGGGCTATGACTTCTTTTGGGAAAAAGAATCGGATGGATAGTCAGCTATCTGCACAGAGGCAGAAAAGAAAGCAAATAGTCCTGAAGCACTTGGATTTGTAAATCTTTGTGTTGAAAAGTCCTTTTTTCCTAGCTGAAACATCGTTTGTGATACTTCTTCCTGCAAGGAAATAGAATGAGTGGGAGCTGCGGAGCCTTAGAGCATCACACGGGCTGCTTGTTGGATGGCAGACTGGTGTGGGCAGACCATTTGCTGCCTTTCACGGGACTTGGGCTTTTCTAGATTGAAAACTAATAGATGAGGCAGGAAAACAGATTGTGTTGAAGTCCTGGGAAGCAAATGACAGCCACCCTGATGGCTCTGTATGGAAGAACTGGACAGCTGAAGTGACATTAATATGGGAGATGTTGTGTGAACTTAATGGAATGTTTCCCATTTCCCTAGATTTCATTTCATACATTGACATCCCCCATACCATTTCCCACCCCATATTTGGGGACATCAATAGTGCATTGGTGCACCTTTCTAGAGCGCTTCAGGGTTCTGCGAAGACATTCCAAATTGGATATACATGGTATTTTGTAGGCAAAGTCAAGAAAATTCAGTCCATACTCTGCAAGAGAGGAATATAAATCATCTCTGAACTCAAAGCCATAGAGCACTAGTTAGACTGGTGCAGAGCCTGAATCAATAAACTTTACAGAGAGTCAGTTTTGTCTCACTTTTGGATCTCTACCACTGACAACTGAGTGGTTTATAAGATGCATTTACCTTAAAAACTATAGCAACCATTATAAAGAATCAAGTGAAAGACTCCCTAGAGTGCTTTAATCAGATGAATTTGAAATGGTTAACTTTTTAATTAAGAAATGTAGCTTTCAAAATGCTAGACTATTCCATTTTGGAAGTTTAAAAGGTGTAAATGAAAAATACCTCTTTGATTTACCATAGTTTTACATGGAACGGTTTGATCATGAAAAAGTTGCAGTTCATTGAAAAAAACCCCAATGTGAACAGCAAATTTCAAAGTCTTCAAAACGATTTTCTGTGCAAGCTTTCATAAGGTTTCTTTTTAATGATTCCAAGTGAATATTTTTGCTAGACTCACAAAATTTGTTCCTGTTTTCTGACCAGTCAAGTTGAAATATACTCTTACTGACATGTAATCTCTATGATCTTAGAAAGAGGATACTTTTTGGGTGGAGAACAAAAACTAGCCAGACAAAAAGGTATGTGTCTGAAAGGAATGGGTAGGGTGTGACACCAAAATGCATGCACTACCCATTTTTCAAGGTTTACTTTGAAATTCACAAATACTATGAGGCTTCAGCCAATGATGAGTTTAAAAAAAAGGTTAGAGAAAATCGTGATTGCTTCACACATCTTCCATCAAGACGCAAGATTGCAATGTGAGAGACAATTCACACCGACACTAAGGCCTTCCCATGGCTTTCTTAGTATGTGGTCTTCACCATTTGGTGAAAAACCTAAGGTAAAAGCAAGCTGCATGACATTCTTGCTGTGCAATCCCTGTATAGAGACAATCAGCCATCACAACAAACCTTGTGTAGAGAAATAATGGTTAAACAGCAGTCCTAGAAATTCAGCTTTTGAAACAGCTATATTACCTTTAGAGAAAACTGACCAGCATGTTCCCATGAATGAAACAAAAAGCTTTCCAAAGTGCTGGCTATGATTTTATACTGCCTGTGTAATTGTACTGAAGGAAAATGTAGGAAATGCTTTCACTGCCAATAGTATAACTATTCCTTACTGCTTGTTACAATGAAGAGGAGTTAGGGTGGGTCAAATTATAAAATTTCCATCTGGTTATTTTAACAGAAAAGCTTTTAGCTACTGCTGTTTCATAGCCAGATTGGTGGGAAGGGGTGGATATCTAAAACTGTAAAGACAATGCAAAGGCCTGGAGTTCACTTTTCTTGCTATTGAAGACGTAGTTGTCTCTCATTAGACCATTTTCCATAAAGGCAAATGTTGCTATCCTTCTAGCAACATAGCAAGAGAGGCCTTCTGTTAGGGAGGAATTTAGCCTGAGGGAAACATGTTTCTACGCCATACTGCCAATGTCTGCAAGGTTTTCTTTTTCCTGGACTGTGCTTCAGGTATTGGAAGGGACAGAGCTGAGGCATCCACCAGTGTGTATCCATTAGTCATTTCTCCCATGGAAATGCTGAAAAATCATGTTGAAAATGAAACCTGGGGTTCAAGTCAGTGCTCTGCTGCTTGGTGCATGTAGTCCTACTCTTAGTCTCCAAAGACCTGCCTGTTATGCAGTTTACTTGGTTAGCAGGCAAAAGAAGAGATTTAGAATACAGGGAGGTAGGGGTGTGATTTTTTTTTTTTTTTTTTAATATTATTAGTAAGTAAATGCCATCACTTGAAAGACTCTTGCTATTTCTGATTTTTCTTTACTAGTGCCTTTCTTCCCAGAAGATACTCTATGCTTAATTAGCCAAACTCTGATTACAGACCTTTAGGAAGCAGACCTGTGCATGAGTGAACTCCTCGCCCCCACGTCTGAAGAGTGTTTCACATTTGAAAAACCTGTTGTTAGCCATGTATTTGTGAGGACACTCATGGTATCACTAATATAAGTTAATAGCTGAAAGCTCATTCATGTCTAATTCAAACAGGAGCTTTGATAACATTTCTCCCTTTTCTATCATAGCATATTATTTAGCCATACTCAGAGAGGAAAAAGCAACCTACTTGAAGGCATACAGAGTTCTGAGATAAATAATTAGATAATTATATACATTCTGATCTTGAAATATTTTCTCATACCACATTGCTTACCTTTTGACAATTTGGTGTGAAATTTCACCACACAAATGAGGTAGTAGTTTGCATTTACTTCACATGGAATAAAATAACTCTGCAAGGTGCGAAGCCAGAATGAGGCTGCAAAACAGTGGTCAAGATGCACTACTAGATCCACTCCTAGTTGCTTCAGATGGTGTGAGCCAACTTGGTTGGTTGTCTTTTCAGTTAGTATCTTCTATCATGGAGAGAAACATTTGCATAAAATACTAGGACAACAGTTGAATATATTGGGAAAGACATATAAATTTATTCAAAGTCATCATGCACCTACCTTTTTTTAAAAAAAACATTAAAAAAATGCAGAACATATAAACCCAAGTTAATTTTATTCTCTTTCTTTTTTGCAGCTTTCTCTCTCCCTTTGCCTTCTTTTACCTCCTCCTGCCCCAAGGCTAAAAAAACCCGAATTTTTTACTGAGATCAGTCCATTATAAGAAGATTGCATATAGATTAAGAAACAGGATTTATGGAGGACTCAAATTTGTAGAAGATTGAGGACTCATTTAAGGGCATTTGGAAACCTTTTATGGATTATATATACAAACCAGATGTTGCATCTTAAAAAAACTTGTACTTCATTGTTATTTCCTACTTGACTATGTGGTGGGAGAAAGACTACATTTTACGGTATTGTGAATGAAGACAATTTTCACACAATAGAATTCTTTTGCTTCCTTTCCTTTTCTCTGTTGGGGTGTGTGTTCTCAATTACAGCTATAGCACCTCTTATGACAAATAAATTTATTTTTTTTTTCACAAAGAAAACCATTATTCAAAAGCCCCAAAGAACAATAAAGAAGAGCAGGAGCAGGAACACAATGCCTTGGTTCTAGAAAAGCAACTTCTTATTTAAGTAGAAACCACAGAAGTATTGATAGAAACCATGTTAACTCTCCTTTGGGAATAATTCATCATTTGGCTGATATGAAACAGGACTGAAGTTTGTGTCTTCTCTTTATTGAAGTAATTAGGGACCTTGCTAGGTCTTCACTTAAGTCAGATGAAAAATGACCTCTTTGTCAGAATCACTTCTGTGAGCCTTAATCTTTCTGAGGATGCTCTCGACATGGCTGCTTTACATGGATTCTAGGGTGTGTTTTCTCCAGTGACTCCTCTATCCGTAACAATTCTCTTGTGATCTGCTTTGCGAACTTTTCTCTGAGATCACACCCAGGGTCTGTAGGGACACGGGTGGGAGATCCCTTTGGGTTCCCACATTAAGCTCAGACCCATCATGGGAAGAAGTTTTAATTGCAGTGACCATTTCTCCTTCAAAGGCCTTGCCACCCCTCCACTTTCCTTAAGGCAACTTGTATATCCCAGGGAGTTGACAGAAACCCTCAGACCCTTTGGAAGAGGCCAAAGACTGTGTCTTGGGATGGTAGAATTAAAGCAAACTTAATTTGCTGCTCAGATACAGTGCACTGAAGATAAATTGTTCTTCAAATTCTTGTTTTCTGTCTTCATACTTGTATTTCCTGCCACTAGGTTTGCTCCAGGAGTCTCATTTCTGCTTTTTAACCTACCTATGATTGTTATTTGGCGGCTTGCATTTTTTGAAGTGTTGCCATTTGTTGCTTGTATTTGCTGATCTCTGTTTAATTCTGTTAAACATTTAATTTGAAGGATCTGATTTTTATCTATGATTTTACCAGCTGATTTTTGATGGTGCATAGTGGCTAGCTGTCAGTAGCTAATTCCTGTATTCCTAACTCTTTTTGTTACTAGAAACAATAGTCTTAAAAGAAACATGTTATGTGCAAGTTTTCATTTCTGTTTATAAAAGAGGACTTCTTTGTCATATTTTTCTCAAGTTTAAATTCAGTTAGAGTATATGCCAATAATGGTATGTGTTTTCGTTCCATGGCTTCAAATATTGCAAAATTTGGAGGGGGAAAGGTTAAAAAGTGGTCTTGGAATTAGGATAAAGTCTTGGAATTAGGACCGAAGAAAGAGAGTTGAAAAGTCACATTCAGTTTATCTAACATAGAACTGATGTTTAACCAATCCAAGACTCAAACCTCTCTGCCTTTGTGCTTACATTTTTAAATGAGACTTCTTTTTAGTTTTTCAGATTTCTTTGGTGAGACTACTATCTCTTATTGAACACATATCAAGGGCAAAAGAGCATTTTGAACATTTAGGTATGATTGTACTGTGTATTATTTACTGCACACTGAGATTTATAGATTTCAAAGACAACTAAGCCATTGCGTAAGTTCTCCAAACATCCTTGGCATAGTTAAAATATGTTTTTAAACATGCCACTCTGCTCCTGTTAATGGCTGTTCTTACAATCATATTTTCATAATGTTTATGGGAAAGGAACCCTCCCATATGGCTGAAAAACCTCAGGCTATTCCAGAAGAAAGAAATAAAGGAATTTGGTTGGACTCACACAAGTATTTAAGGGTTTCACTAGGGTTTTTAGTGGTTGTAGTTGTTTGCTTGTGGCCATTGTAAATGGCTGTGGTTGTTCGTTTGCCTGAATTGGAGAATAGCCTATACGTGGTAAAGAAAATTTTTAGGGCGGTTACAGCTTGATGGAGATATATCAGGGCTGTGGGTCTGATAAAATGTCTGGGGAGGGGAAAGGGAGCAGCAAAACCAGCCAGAAATTACTGTATTTGCCCACTAACTTCTCCTGCTGCTCAAGAATACTAGCCGGAAAGAAGAAAATAGCAGCAACAATCCTTGCTCTGTTAGGTGGTATGTTAGGATGGAGAGTTCAAAGTAGGTGAGGTGGGTTCCCTTAGCAAAAGAGAATCCTTCACTAAAACTGGGGCTGAAGAGATCCAGAAGATGTCTCCAGTGTTTATTTGAGGTTTCTGTGTTCTACTGGATGAGTGGATCATTAAAATCCCTTTTTTTCTCACTAGGAAATCCTGTGCCATATGTTACACATGATTCATAAAGACAGCAAAAGAATTAACATAGTCTTGAAACTATTGTTGAAGACTAATCAAGTGTGACAGATTTTAATCATAACAGCTTTTTAGCCAATATCTGGGGCAAGTATTATTTTTCTAAATTAGCAGTCTCAACCTGTGTAAGAAGTTATTGAGAAGTGCCTGCAGAAAGTCCCATATCCTTTTTATTTTCACTTGGGTATTCAAGTGCTGCTGTAAGTGTCTTCAGTAACACTTGTGATGAAATATATAACCTAGTTGAACTGGATCCCAAATCCAGACAGTATATCTGATTTTGTAGTGATTTACAGGGCTAAGTATGACATCAATTTGACATACAACCTGGCTCACCAGACTGACAAAATACTGGAGGAAGGTGATAAAAGCAGAATATATGACCACCTTTGACATGTCAAAGCTGTGCTGTCAGATTATCCTGGTCCCACAGTCCTAGGAGCCGACAGACTGGCCTGCTCCATGGTCTGTGTTGGCTGGAGAACTGACTCTTTGGGCTTCCTGGAAGTCCATCATTCTCAAAATCAGTAATGAGCTAAGGCTAATTTCTAGAAATATTTGCAGAATTTGAAGAACAATTCTTGTTCTCAACTGATGCTTCAAAACTATTGCTCCCCTTTCCCCTTTTTTTTTTTTTAAATCCCTACACCACCTCCTTGTACTTTGAGCTGCTTCAGCTCCACTGACATCACCATCAAACATTATCTTCAGCCATATTTGGAGATCTATTGCAAAACATATCGGGTTCATTTCAGGTAAGCAAATGAAAGTACCTTGATGTTGTGATACCACCTCAACTTGAGGAAAATTTGTGCAGTGGCAATGGCCCATAAACTTGGTGCACTAAAGGGCTTCTACCAACCCCCCGTTACATACCCAGGTGGGTGTAAGACCAAAATTTAATTCAACATCCAACTCGTAAAAACAGAGCAACCCGTCTCTGTGTTAGTCAATTATTTCTCTTGATCCATATGTAGGTTTGGAGTAATCATAGACACCCTGTGAATTTGTTGGGCAGTAAAACACTTAAAACCAGACAAAGGCAAGCTGCCTATGCAGACATATTAAGTGCATATTTTTAATGCTCTAAGTCTTAAAAATGCAGAGTTTACCAAAGAATTTTTTCACACAGGTATTTTCAAAGGAGGTGGGTTTGAGGATGAAAACTTCTCTTATCTGAACCAAGAGCTTCTTCCAGAAGAGCACAGTGAAACATTAAAAGAATGCCTCATTGTCACCTGGGCAGTTGAGACTCTCAGGTAGCATCTGCAGGGGATTGCTTTGCTTATTCTGACTAGTACCGCTGTGATAAAAATGACTGAGAGCTTTATTTATAGCCTGTCTCTGCTCCTGGACTACACAAGTAGCTGCTACCTTATCTCGTGAAATCACAAGAGTTATGGCTGTTGAAGAGTCTTTTGTTTCATAGAGATGTGAACAATGATGAAGAGGGTGGAAGAGTTTTACAATAACATATAAGGATCTACTAAAGCAGCTGCCTTTGCACTGTTTGCATAAAAAGTCACTAAGGTGCCAGGGATCAGCTAAAATTACTCCCAGCTGAAAAATGTAAGTAGACCCTTAGCTGCACTCTGGTGTTCCCAGAGAAGTCTAACCTGTGAAATAAGATTTACAAGGACTACCAGGAGCAGAAGGCTTTGATCTTTCCCAGTTCAGCCAGGGGTTAATATGTGTTTGTCTGTTTGTTTGTTTGTGGTTTGCTTTGGTTGTTTTGGGGTTTGTTTTTTTTTTTGTTTGTTTGGTTGGTTGGTTTACTTGAAAATTAAATCAGTTTAAAGGACTGCCTGTTGAACAGGCTTTTTGGAACTTTAATTATGTAGGCTGGTGAACGTGGAGCCTATGACATCCAAAACTAATTTATGAATCTGTTAGTCAAAATCAACAACTTAAACTGTACCTACAGGCTCACAAACACATAGTATAGCGTGTGGAGTGCTGGGTTAGTATTTATAGCGGGGAACTCAATATAGCAGTCAGCTTCCCGTGCTCTGAACCAGCTTCAGTTTCTATATGGAGTCAAACTGTAAATCTGAGCTGTTGTTTTAGGAGCATAAAATTGACACCACTGTGTCTGCCTCTTAAGAAACTGTCATAATGTCCTGCTTGTGCCTCAGTAACCAAGCAGGGATACTTATTCCTTCTTATTCAACAGTGCATGGTCACATGAGTGTCCTTTTTCTGCACTTGTACTATTATAACCATTTATGAAATCAGTGCTGCTGAAAAAGCACCATTTCTGAGCACTTAGTTCTAGAATTCACAATGCAGTCTCTGGGGTTCTTTGTAGCTATGATTGAACTACTTGGGTAGCAGTATTATTCGTGTCTTCCTTAAATTTAAAATTACCATTTGTAAAAAAATAGCAACTTAACTTCCCCTCACCCCAGTTTTCATTTGCATATGAGTTTTGCTGGAATGGATGATGACATTAGCAGCCCTTTTGGTGGGGTTTGTAACTTGGGCATTTAGTATTTGAGTTCTACATATCTCTTTAAGCTTTACACAATTCCATAGTACTACTTATGGTAAGGGAAAACCAAAATATTCTAATAAAACTGTGAAAATAATTTCTAACTTCAACTAGGTCCTACTAGAAGCTGAGGTCAGAAGAATAACCTTATTTTACTTGAAAGCTTTATAGGTAAGATTCAGATTGTGTAAATGTAGCTGTATAGATGTTTCTTCTATAGCTGATGGAGTTGGCCAGAAGGTGGTTCATTTTCCCCTAAGGTAAGTGCCCAGCTGTGTTAGATATTTATCTGTCTCCACAGATGATCTCAAGAAACATAGATATTATCAGATAACTTAATTTTACTCCTGGGTCTGGTCCTTGATGGCCCACACAGTGAGTCACAGACCACAAAGTAAAATACGACCAGTTTTGAAAAATCTTCCAGACACATGAGTGTAGATTTCTGCATTAGGTACCAGCTCTTAAAATCTTGTTTTAGTGATGTTAACTTGAAAAATGAGTAACTGGAATAAATCAATTTTGTTTAGTGTAAAATTCAGTGTTTATAACTATAATACTGATTGAAGTTTTGCATCTGGCAAGTATCTTTTCTTTAGTGGCTATAAAATGTGGGTGAAGGGTTAGCTGAAATATTTAATTCTTCTATATGATAAGAATGAAAAAATACTTTAAGATTAAGTAATAATAATAAACATGGTAAAATTATAAGGACATGGAAATTTGCTGTTTCAGGCCTCTTGTTCTTTGACTTTGCCTCAAAGCATGCACCTGTTGTTGACAATATTTTTCTATTATTTCTCTATAAAAATGGTTAGAAATTATTTTGCAGTCATTACTTTTGAAACTTATAAACCTATCTTACAGAAGAGATTTTTTTTTTTTAATTTACAAAAAGGAATTTCATTATGCAGATAGACTTCTGCCATTTCTCTTGGCAAGATCACTTTATGTGTACTCAGTCCTTCAGGCTACATTTATAGTGCATTTATAGCAACTGAATAACAGAGATCAGTACATATCCTTGCTGAAAAGTGCTAAGATTTTTCCACTGGAATATACCATCCCAGATAGTTTTGGCATTGATAGCATAGGTAGCTTTATTAATGTCCATGACAACATTTTGTTAACTGCACCTCACTGTTGATTGAAAAGAATTAATAGTAAAGTCAGGGTGACTTCAAGAAACCAAATGAATGCGAACTCTAGAGTTTCAGAAACTTAGCAAAACCTAAAAAAAATGTTCTATTCATAGCATGGTAGAACATTAAATGTAAAAACTAATGGTGATGCACTTACCATGCATTAAATATCTCAATCGTTTGGGATAAAATCAGTCAGGTTGGTGTTGTGGTTTTTTTTGGTTTTGTTTTTTGTTTTGTTTTGTTTGTTTTTGTTTTTGCTTTTTAATTGAATGCACTTTGGTTCAGTTTCTGGCTGACTGCACCTGAAGCAATGAAGATTGAGAATACCTCTGCCAGTCTGCAGCAGAGATGCAGAATTATCCTTTCACTCCTAGCTGTATTTAAAAGCTAAATAAGAACAAGAGATGACTCACTTCTTTCAGTCAAGGCAAAGTAACAAGTCAGGCCTTGAGGCTGTCTATGACCTACCTGCAACGTAGCTCAGGGCAGGTCTGGATGCCCAGGCATGAACTTACATGGAACTTCTGGGCCACAGGCAGGGGGAGAGGATGGTCAGGGCCAGAATTCAAGCCTTGAACCAGGTTAAGATGGTCAAGGCCATTAAGACCTATTAGTGTCCTCAGGGGCATGGCGGATACTTCTTTCACCAAATCTCTTTCTCCACCAGATTACAGAAACAATGCTCCATTTAATTCCTCTCATTTATCCTTGATGCAGTCCAGACCAGAAATACTGTTTCAAATTTTGTCCTCCTCTGTTTGTTCCCATGAATGGATTCCAGGGTTCAAATTGCTTCTTGAGCAATTCTGTTCCTCTGTGGGCTCTCCTGAACCCTCAGCTTTTGATGTGTGTTTCTCAGGGGCTTCTCTTTGGATTGCCCACCTTCATCCTCAAGCAACAGAATCCTCAAGTTCACACTCAGCTTCTCTTTTGACCTTGATGGTTCATAGATCTCATTCTAGTCAGGTTGCTTTTCCCAGACTCATCTCAAACTCCAGTTTGTCTTTCTCACATCTCCTAGTGAATGTCTGTCTGTCAGCTCAAGCTCAACACAGCAAGAAAGACCTTCCAGTTCTTTATTAAAAGGATGTAATGGTTGAAACGGCTGGGAAACATCACTGCCTTGCCTGCTACTACATCCACAAATCCAGGGCTTGGATGAAATTTGCAGGTTCTGTGTAATATTTAAAAAAAGTCTTTATATCTACACAGCTAATATTAAAATCCAGATTTATTCTGACTCTTTTCAGTGTAATGATACTTTTCCCAGTACTCTCAAAAGAACTTTCATTTGATAAGCATCTAGAATGCAACTGATAAGATAATTTTCCCAGCCCAGCACTTCGGCAAAAATAGTCCCCTTTGTGTTATCTCCCTTTTCTTAAGGTGACTGATTCAACTGAAAACCTGAAAATACTGAAGAGCACCTACTTGGTGGACTTAGGCAATAATTAGACATTCTTTTAGTAGCACTGGTCCTCCACGCAAGCCCTGGCTACAGCTGAGTGCTGTCTTCCTCTGTAAGAGATTTGTGTTGTAAGGAGAATAGTGAGAAAAACAAATTAAAGAATGACCAGGCAGTTAGGTAGCATGGACAAGCAAGGGCCAGCTGATCCTCCTTTATTTAGCAGTAATAGTTTGCACAGTGGGATGATACTGCATTAGGTGCCATTAACATTATCCTAACTGAACAAATTATGTTATGAGGTATGTGGCAAATGAATTGGAAATTGGAAAAGAAATGTAACTCAGTAGAGGTTAAACATTCTCACTGAGGAGAGGAAGGGAAGGTGGGGAATATGCTAAAAATACCACGCAAGAGTGTCTCATTTAACCAAACTGAATAAAAGCTTGTCAGATGTATTTCCCCTTTCATTTGGATGGGTACTTAGCAAGCTAAATAAATACAAACCTACATCTTGAGCCTGTTTTCGATTACACTGATAGGCCACTGGAATTGCTTGCTGTGTTGCTAATAGTAACAGTGATGAGAATTTGAAGAAAACTCAATTCAGGTTGCTGAAGCAATTTGCCTTAGAGACAGTTTCTGTAGTTAGGGATTTTGGTGAATATTCACATAAGAAATCAGTTTTGTACTCTCGAAGTGCCTGTCCTACTAAATATAAATTCGTGTATTCATATTAGGAAGGCCACTAGTATTATGACCGATATTTTATTCAGATAACTAAGTCTCAAGAAAGGAGCACTCATTTCCTCTTCTAGTAATTGTGTAGAGAATTGTATTACCACAAAGTCCATTTGGCAAAGCAGACATAAAAGCTAGTGGTCATTGCTGTGCCATGCCAGCTAGTGCTATCAGCAAGCTCTTTTGTACATTGCTCAAGTAAATGTTTTTGGGTTTTTGTGTGTGTTTTGTTTGTTTTTGTTTATTTTTGTTTGTTTGTTTTTTGGACTTCTGCTTGTTTGTTTGTTTTCTTCTTTCAAATCCTCAAATCAGTATTGTTTCTGAGTTTTTTTGGTTGTTGTTGGTGGTTTGTTGTTTGTTTTTTACAAATTCAGTTCAAAATTATGAACTGTTAGAGGTTATAACTAGTGGCTCTTTGTGCATTTTTTTTTCAGCTTTTGTGTAAGCAATAAATATGACAAATATGGGAACAAGTGAAGCTGATACTTTGCTTCAATAACATAACCACATTAAAAAAATTAACTATGGTGGCCCCTTCCTAACCAAACAATTAAGAGTTCTCCACCCAAGTTACTTCCTTTCCCTGTGCAGCCTTGGTTTTTCTCTTAAATCGTTAGATGAGAAAGGTAAAAGGTTCTTTTAATGCATTCTAGGGGAATGTCTTGACAGCACCATTCATTTTTCTGTGTGGCTGGAAACTGTAGGCAGCTGTGTGGTTCCTATTGAGTATGATTTAGGTGGCACATCTGGCCACCAGCCTGGAGCTTGACTTTGAGAAGGCACCTCTGATGCAGAGTGTGGATGTTTGTAAGGCAAACCCAGCACATGTGCACACACAGAGAAAAAGAAGAAAAAGAAGCTGCCACTCTTGGGTAAACACACCAAGAGCTGGCTGCTTCTGAGCAGGGTGGTATCTACACAAAGGTTTGCTGCTACTTTTGTTTTTGCTCTGATGATATGAATGATATGATATGACATTGTCCAGTCTCTTCTTGAACACTTTCAGGCTTGGGGCTGTGACACCTCCCTGGGGAGCCTGTTCCAGTGCTCCACCACCCTCTGGGTGAAGAACCTTCTCCTAATGTCCAACCTAAGCCTCCCCTGGCACATCTTCCTGCCATTCCTTCGGGTTCTGTCATTGGTCACTAAAGAGTTCAGTGCCTACACTTCCTTCCCCATTTGTGAGGAAGCTGTAGACCATGATGATGCCTCCTCTTAGTCTCCTCTTCTCCAGCCTGAACAAACCAAGCGACTTCAGCCGCTTCTCATACAGTTTCTTCTCCAAATCCTTCACCAGCTCCGTAGCCCTCTTCTGGACACTCTCCAGTACCTTTATATCCTTTTTATCCTGTGGCACCCAGAACTGCATACAGTGCTCCAGGTGACGCCGCACCAGTGCAGAGCAGAGCGGGACAATCACCTCCCTTGCCCAGCTGGCAATATTGTGCTTGATGCAACCCAGGACACAGGTGGCCCTCTTGGCTGCCAGGGCACACTGCTGGCTCATCTTCAACTTGCTGTTGACCAGAACCCCCAGACCATTCTCTGCTGAGCTGCTTTCCAGCATTTCATCCCCCAGTCTGTAGGTACAGCCAGGGTTGCCACGTCCTAGGTGCGAAATCTGGCACTTGCCCTTGTTGATTGTCCAGTTCTCCAATTTGTCCAGATCTCTCTGCATGGCCTCTCTGCCCTCGAGTGTCTTGACAGCTCTCCCTAATTTTGTATCATCAGCAAACTTACTAAGCAATCCCTTAAGTCCTGAGTCTAAGTCATTTATAAAAACATTGAAGAGTGCTGGCCCTAATTTCTACTTGCTTTTTGGGCAGTAGATCTCAAGTTTTGGAATTACTCCATATTCTGTATAGATGGCACTAAATAAACCAGAGAAAACATTCATCTTGGAAGGTGGAAGGCAGAATGCTGTCCTTTAATATTACAGTTCTTGTCTTCACTTGAGTTTTCTATGCTTTCGTTCACTGACATGTCTAAGTAGTTCCTCCAGAAGTTTGTCTGATATGGTGAGGCCTTCATCAAGCTTCATAGAGTCATTTAGCATTTTTTTTTTGTGTGATGAGATACTTCACTGGAATACATGCTATGTGTAATAACTGTATGTGATCTCTGTTTTAATCTAAGCTATTCTTAAGTGAAACATGGCACTCTAAGAAGCAATCAGCTGGCATTCCTCTGTGCTTACAGCTGCAGGACAACTAAAAATGGAACTTTGCTGTGGTCATTGTTTTTATATTAGATAGGTACATAACAAAATAATGGCATAAACTGCTTTGTGTTAAAAATTATATTCTGCCTATGACCTTAGCCACATTATACCAAAGAGAGTATCATTGGTTTGTTAATGAATTACGTTTGTTTCTCCTCCTTCTCTGGATGTGCCACACTCCTGACAATAGTGCTGGGCAGTGACGAGTATACAGGTTGTGGCTGCATATCACTGAATCCTCAGCCAAACTGATCATGGCTGAGAGAATGCTGACATTTATATGTCCTATTATGTCCTGTGGGTCACCCTGAAGTTATTTATTATTAGTGGCCAATGAGAGAATTCCTTGTTGGTATGAATCTCAGAAGGGAGAACAAAATCTGTTCTTTTTCTTCTTAGAGTGGTTGTATGTACCTGAAAAAGTACCCAGAATTATTTTAGAAGAAAGGTCCTGTGTAGGGTTGTCACCCCTGATTCCTATCTTTCTCTGATATGGAAGCAGATCTTTGAACCGATCTGAGCAGTAAAAAATGTTATTTGAACTTCATACATAATGCAATCAAGCAATGGGTTAGCTGGTATCAAATATCCTTTGCCTTTGCCATGCTCATCCATCACTTTTACAAACTGCTAATGAGATAAAAAACTATTCATTTGAACATTTTTAAAAGTATGCACAACTCATGGATCAGTCTGATTTTCCTTAATATTATTATGGCATCCAGAAGATATGACAATTTTGTGTGGGTTTTTTTTTTTTTCCTCACAACTTATCAAGTAATCAGACACCATTGGATTTGATTTAAATCTGCTCCACTGCTCCCATAACATGTTACAAATCACTGTTCTCCAATCGGTAAGGTATGATCTTGGTGTTACTGGAATCTATTTCTGTCAGCCAGGAAGACCCTTACATCTCTGGGATGACATTAAAGATCAGCATTCTCGTTCACATGGGCTCCTACCAGCTGACCTGCACAGGTGAACTCCTGCCTGCTCAGAGGATGAGAATCCTGCAACTCACAGGCTTAAGTAGTGAGATCAAATTTCCCAAATCTGTCTGGCAGCTCTAAGGGTCAGCCTCCAAACCCTAAGGAAATAAAGATGCAGAGTCATGTCAGCGTGACCTATATTTTGGAAAGCTAGGCTTTCACACTGAATAAACGTGAAGACATTTGGATATTACTTCACTTTAAGGGAACATTAATATTAACCAACAATAAAATCCCAATGGGAAAGTGTGGCTGCTGTTTGAATACCAAATCAAACTGTTATGACCGGTGTTGAACATTAAAGCACAAGATAAAGCTGGCTACAACCTGGTGAATGTATTAGACTAAGAATTTAAGATAAGGGCACAAATTTCTTGCTTTGAGTACATGTCTGAGACTAAGCCACTGAAGGAATATTCCTTTTTCAGTCTGAAATTAATATTTGAAATTAATATGAGGATTAAAACAGCTATGTATAATTATAATATACCCATTTATACAAGTATTTCAATGCATTATCTTGGAGTACAAGATGATTGAGTCTTGTCATTTATTTCATTAAAATATTTTATTCTCAACAGCAGTACAGTATTATAACCATACTGTTTCAGGAATGTTCCTTACATTGTTTTACATTCAAAGGTCTCTCTTCCTTTTTTTCTGCAAGTTTATATTAATTCTTTTTCAAATTCTTCTGTGATACAGAAGTGAAAAGTACACCTATCTCCTCATTAGTTGGACTACTTAATTCTGCTAGCCTTGCCAAATTATGAAGTACAAGGTAAAATGCATGTCAGTGTGAAATGATTGGATGTCAAAGCTGAGCAAATAGTTACAAATACTTTCAATGAATGTTAATTAAATTAGTATATAAACATAAGCAACATCATTTTATGAAAGCTGGCTGTGGTAGTTGAATGCTCGGGATTTACCACAAAGAACTCACCAAAAAGTGTGTTCTTAGCTGAAATGCTTGAATTGTCTGAGGATTGTATGAGATATGCTTTACAATTTGCACCGACCTACATAATATGAATTGTAAATACTGTAAACAGCTACAATACAAATCTGCTTTGTCAGAGAGACTGAATTCAGCTGAAGGATGGTCTCTTTGCAGCTCACTATGTAGTTCACACTTAGTCTTCATGTGGACAGCCTATGTCAGCTGACTAACACTACTTCAAAGATGAGGCAAGATATTTCTGTTCCAGAATGTTCTGGCCCATGCTTTTTTGTTTGTTTGTTTGTTTGTTTTTAATGTTATGGTACTTTTAAAGTGGGCTAAGCCATGCCATATTTACCAGTCACAAACAGAATCCACATAGGGAAATTATTTTTAAACATTTTTCACATTCATATCTTCCTTGGCAATCATCATCTTCATATATTCGTGTCTGAGGAATTGCATTTCTCTGTTGTGCTCTCTGTGGAGTTATACTAGTAGTGTCCTATAGCGCATGGTGGAAAGAAATGTCTAGGCTCCACCACTTCTTTGCTCATCCTTCTATTCACTAGAGAGCTTGACGTAAGTAATGGTCTGTGGAAAGAAATGGAATGAGCTGATAGAACCTCATAGACAACATAACTTTACAAGGCAGGGTAATAACCAAGGACATGTAGGCTTTAGACATGAGAAACTGCTCTCAACAGCCAGCTGTCCACTGAGTTTTTCATATTGAGTCACTTTCAGCTTTCTCCCTCACTCCAAGTATTTTGTTTCCAAAACCAGTTGCTTTCAAATATCCAAAATAGGTTTCCAGTGAAGGCTGCCATAGAAATGCCAAACTACCACAACCCCACTCCTGACATGGCAGATTCATTTTTACATAATTACTCTCTGTTTAAGAATAAAGTAAGGTTCTCATGTGTGATGTTCATTTACAGATACCTCTTCACTCTCTCAGGTGCAAGAACAATAACATTTTCATTTTGGGGCTCAGAACTCTCAGAACTTCTTATTCCCTGTATCTTCCAGTTATGATCAGTTATCATCCGAGTCCCATTTCAAGCAAAGGACCTGCGGTCATCTGCAGCTTGTTCTCTCTTTTTCTTTTCTACCAATCAATTTAGCTTTCACTAAGACAAAAGTGCTTGAGGAGGATGGATGCAAACGAGTTGATGCTGTTGGCACAGGTATTGGTCTCTGGTCTTCTTCTGTTAATTGGAAAAGATATGGTCAGTGCTGCTTTCTCGGTAGCCCTGTCTTCTACACACCATTATTGCCCTGTTACATTCATTCTTGGTACTTTTTAGCAAGATCTGGTCTCATAATCTTAACTGACTTGTTTTGAGTCTTCCTCTAGTTGGTGTGTTTGCATGCTGACTGTCTCATTCATAAAACCAACAGACTGACCATGGAGTCATCAGATGTTGTTTCATGTCTAACTACAAGTTTTTCTTCCCCAAGTCCCATATGGAAAATAAAATATGTTCACAGTAACAAGTAACAAGAAGCTTCGTATGCTTCACTCTGCCTCACTTAAACATATGCAAAATCTTTCTTCTCCCTGTATTTTGAGTAAAAAATATCAAAAGATGGTATTCATAAGCTCTGAAGTCCAAAACAAATTCATGAGTAATCTTGAATGACAATAAACCCGAGGCTTGTTATGCAATCTATTCTCCAGCACCAAGAAAAAAGGGGAAATATTTCATCCAAATTTTTCACTGTGAATCACTTACCTTTTGCTGTATTATTATGCAGTGATATTTCATTTTGAAAACATAATTTCCTCATTCCCTTTTCAAAAGCAGCAGGAAAGTACTCTCCAAGCTGATTGTGTGAAATCACATCACATATACATGTCCAAAGAACAAGTAAATGCTTTTAAAATATTCTAAATGGAGCCAATGAGAGTTCCTAAGAAAATGTTGCACAAAATTGTTTATAAATGCTCCAGTTAGGCTATGTACAGTAATGGGAAAACACATTTATTTTTGCAACAGACTGTACGCTTCATAAGCTTCTAATTTCTATGTGTTCTTTCTTTATTTTTTCCATCTGATACTTACTTTCTTGATCTAATTAGGAGACCAAGGTCTAGATTTCAACATAATCTCTACTCAGTGCAGACTTGGTGAAGTTACTAAGACTGCTGGACCTGACTTGCCAGTATTTCTAATCTTAGTCATAGGAAAGTAAGCAGACTGTCCTAAATCTTCAGGATCTGCCCTCTAATCCCATTTAATCTATGTTAAATCTATTAAGTTTCACTCCTCAGTCACCTCTTTGTCAGCTTCTACATTTTCCCTAGTGTTGTCCTTTAAGCTAGAAACTTCCCTCCCTTAATCACAAAACCTCCAAGTCTCTGTTGAAGACTCTTCAAGAGTGTCTTGCCCTTGCTCCCTGCAACCTACTATGGAGAAATAAATGCCTTCTGACACTCTACTGCTTTGTTCATTATTACTAAACCATATCTCCTGAAAGAAGGTCCTAAAATTGTGTTGTTGAATTGCTCCTTGAAAATAAGTAACCACCAAAGCTAAATCAGCCTGTCTGTTTTTCTTGATGTCAGTGTTTCTCATGCGGATTTTCTTTTATTTGCATTAGATTGACATATATGGGACACCACTGAGATGTGATCTTCCCAGTTACAAACCTCATTACACAACAGTGGGAGAAAGTAACATCTCAACCCAGACTTTTCTGAGAGGAGTGCTACATCATCTTGGGATATTTTCAGTCACTATTACACTGCTTTTAGCTCATCATCTTGTGAAACTACCCCACTTCTGGTTGTCAATGGCAACGAAAGGACAAAACCTGCATCAGCTTGGAGTACTTATTTTGCCCCAGCCTTGCTGTGACCCTGCTTATTGACTTATTTAACTGATAGTGAATGAATTGAAAAGATAAATTATTTTGAGATCATGCAAGAAATCTTTGTCAAAGCTAGTAGTTAAACTGATGATATTTAAGTCACAGTCTAGTGGAAATGTCTTCTTTTGTTAATGTCTCATGAAGCCCTTTAGGCTCCTGTTATAAGCCAGCGGGACATCCACAACAGAACAAAACATAACTCTAAGCAGAGAGACATGTAAAATACCTAGGAAGAAATTCTAAGAACTAGGCTGTGAACTCTAGGTTGAAGGAAACCATCAGTCTTCACTCACTGTGACAAGTATTTAACTATTTTCATGCTTTATAAGTCAAGATGTTCTTTTCCACTCTTTCACTAATGTTTAGGGGAGGACTGTCCTCGGAGTTTGGGGACTTGACTTCAAATCCCTGTTTTTCCCTTTTATATTTGGAGCATAAGTTTAAAGACTGCTTTCCTGTGTCTCAGGTGGATGTCCTAACTTTGGCCTATGGGTGCTATTGGGTGAGTTTACCTTCAGTTCCTTCTGTTCAATGTTTCCTTTATATCGATATTTATATAGTACTTGACACAGGAATTAGAGCACAACACTTCAGATGAGTGTCCTACCAAGCTGCATGCAAACTGCTATTCCTTTATCCTCGGTAAAGAATCAGGGCTCCTTAGTCTGATTTTGAGAATCCCACTAAAGCCAAAGTGTGAACCTAGTCTGCAAGATTGCTGAGCTAGGTGACTTTGTAAATGTCCACCAGCACAAGACAGGAACTTAACTAGGTGAGCTAATATTTCAGCTCTGGTTTTTGAAGATCTCTGTAGTACTTGAGAATGGGACTCAAGCACTCAATAGCACTTGAACACTTAATTTGGCACATTGCTAATCACAGAATCATAGAATGTTTTGGGTTTGAAGATCATCTTAAAGATCATCTAATTCCAATCTCCCTGCTACAGGCAGGGACATCTGCTGCTGGACCAGGTTGCCCAAAGCCCCACCCAGCCTGGTCTTGAGCACCTCCAGGGATGGGGCAGCCACAGCTTTTCTGGGCAACCTGTTCCAGTGCCTCACCACCCTCACGGTGAAGAATTTCTTTCTTAACTCTAATGTAAATCTACCTTTTTTCAGTTTAAAGCCCTTATCCTTTGTCCTATCATTACATGGCCTTGTAAAAAGTCCCTCTCCAGCTGCATTGTAGGTCCCCTTTAGGCACTGAAAGGCTGATAAAAGGACTCCTCAGAGCCTTTTCTTCTCCAGGATGAACAACCACACCTCTCAGCTTGTCTTTATAGGAGAGGTTCTCCAGGACCCTGATCATGGTCATGGCCCTCCTCTGGACTCACTCCAACACATCTGTGTCCTTCTTATGTTGGTGGATCCAGAGCTGGATGCAGTACTCCAGGTGAGGTCTCACCAGAGCAGAGCAGAGGGGAAGAATCACATTCCTCAACGTGCTGCTCACGCTTCTTTTGATGCAGCCCAGGATATGGTTGGCCAGAATGAGTAGTCAACATCACCCTGTCAAGCTTCTCAGCCTGGCTCTGGGAGTCAGGGTCCCTCCCTGGAACCCCAGATGTTTGCCCCAAGACCACTGAGTTTTGCTGATAACTTGTGTATACCTCTGGAACTTTTACAGCTGAGGACCAGGCAGAAGGGAAAGCACTAGGGAAACCCAGGTAATTACTGCTTTATGGGTGCAAAGACTCCAAATATACAGTGTTTTGGAAACTGAAGACTGCTTCCATTGTGATTTGTGAAAGCCTTTCAGTTCTCAGTGAAAAATAGGCTGCCTGCTGCTTTGCCTGCATCTTTCAGCCATTAAACAAAATGTAGGAGACCATCTTTTCATAAAAAGCAGCTCTTAATACTCTACACAATGCTATTTTTTTCCTTTCCAACCTCTGCCAGGATTTAGGCAGAAGGTTATTAACAGTTGATGGGGCTACCAGTCTCTCCTGTTTCAGCAGGACAAGGTTATTCAAATGTTAATGTCCTTGTTCAGTCTCTCTGGCACTAACTGTTTTTGCTCATGAATTGGAAGATTTAATCCACACTGAAGGTTTTGGTCAGAGGTAAAGTTCAGAAAATCAAGCAGAATTCATAAGTATGCAGAGGCAGATTCCCCGGGCTGTCTCAGCCACTTCAGCTGCTGTGGCTTCATCTTGCAGTATCACCCAGATACATCTGTGAACCCTCCTAAAAACACTGTCATCCCTTAATCAATTTTAACGATACAGTTTCAGTAGTAATTTAAACTCAGGAAGCTCTATTTCACAAGTTGTTTAACTGGTGAAAGCTGTAGTGCACAGATTTTTTATAAAACCCTTGCCCTGGGAGAAAATAAGGGAGCTGACTTAGAGTGTTTCTTTTCTTCCAAGGCTGTGATAACTGAGAAACTTCAAAATTATGTATAAAAATGTTCTTTTACTTATTTGCAAAAAGAAGGGTGTCAGTCTGCCATGAAACAAGAAACTGCAATGTCAACATACATCCCTATAGGATGTATGAATAGCTGATAAAAACAAACAGGTGTGCATGAAAAGAAGTGTAATGTATTTTTCTCTAAGTCATGGCAGTACCTGTATCATTCATTTGCACAGGGAAGCACACATGTGCGTACACACAATTTTTTCCCCCACTGTTTCTAGAGATGGCTTTGCCATTGAAAATCTGCATCTGAAAGACTTAGGGATTTAATTTTTGAAATGTTAATGATATTATTTCAGATCTGCATCTCTAAATGGGGTTTTTATTAAGGGCTTGAAATGGCTTTTCCCCCCTAAATGTAAGATATGTTTTATGGGTTTAGGAAGATGTGCTAAATTTTAAACAATACTATCTCTATGTTAAGTATCATATCTTAGTTTGATTCTGTTGATGACTGAGTGGCATTTCTTTCAAATGTCACATTTTCAAGTGTTTAGCAGGTATATAGATAAAACATTAAGAATCTGTGACAGGTCAGGCTTAATATGACTAAATTATATTTGATGAGGAGAATAAATGATAAGAATAGCAGGACTGGAACAGAGGAAGGGAGGAGACGAAAAAAAAGTGTACCTTTCTAACAACTGCTATTTTTGTTACTGTCTAGGGAATGAAAATGGCACCTCTAAGCAGCAAAGCAGAAGTCCCTATAGTGGCTGCTGAAGGGCCAAGATCCTTCCCTCTGAAGCGTGGATAAGGTACTTCAATATAAAGAAAACTTGTCTGAACAATTTTGGTCTTGTACTAGCTCAGTCAGAAGCCAGGTGTGATTGTGTGATTTGAAATACCTTCCAGAGTGCCCTTCAAGGTCTGTCCCTTGGTGGATTTTCAGGAAGGAAAGAAATGAAGTGTTTTATGGAGGAATAATAATGTGAAGAGGCACAGCACATAAAACAAGAAAAATGTGAGGGGTATCCCAGAGGAAACCCTACAAGAATATGTGACAAGAAGTGGCTTGTCATCCTCAGTTTAAACAACCATTTCCCAAGTTTACCACTTGTGGCATCACTTTTATGACATTTTTCTCTTTTCTCCAGCAAAACTCTGATGAATGGAAGTTTCTTTTTCATTGGTAGAGATATGATATCTTTGTTAAAGTCATTCTGAGGAACAGAATGGAGTTGGAGTAATGTAAAAAATTATCCAGTGTTACCCTTCCCGTTAAATAAAGTGGAAATCATCTATTACTGTTGAACAGAGTTATTTTCCAAGTAATCATTTCAGCGGAGTGAGAAGGATAAAGGTCTTTTTGTCGTTGGCTTGGCAGATATTGAAGCTCCCCACACCCCCGCGGTAGCACTTTCTTGGGATTATGTATGTGAAACGTATCATCTACTGATCCATGGCTGTGGTGAGGCTGGATATGCTGCTCTGGCTACCTCCCAAGTCACAGCAGGCAATCCACTTTGTACAGTGTGTGTCTGCATGAGTGACTGATAACTGCGGCTCAGGTTCTGAGAGCATTTGTTAGGTACAAACCAGCAATATAGTTTTAACTCCACCGTTTAATAACTGATTTCAACATGTCTGACAAGAAGACAGAATGTTTCGCTTTCCACTGTGTCAGGAAAAGACCATGTAGTCATAAAAGATAGAAGGCAAATGGCATGGCAGCTATGCAAACATCTACCAGCATTAAGGAAACAAGCAGGCAAGGTCTGACCTTGACAAGCACTGGAGGGAGCAACCCCAAGCTCACTGAATCAGCTCGCAGATCTTACTGTGCTTCCATCACAGTAGCAATATCAGAGAAATGGAGAGGTGACCAGAAAGTATGGATTTTGGAGAACTTGGAGCTCCTTGAGACCGGCTTTTCCTCTTTCTTGCCAAGGGACTTGGGAATCTTTGATTTCAGAAAAAGCAGCTGGCTTATTCACTCAAGACGGTGCATTTTGCAAATATTGTCCACTCTACCTGCCAATTTCGCTGTCAGTGGGTGTACAGCCTCTAGGATAAATAGGCAATGGGAAACGTCCTGCCAAGAGCTTTGCTGCTTGTGAAAATCACTGGCTTTGCTAGCAAATATAGAGGATTTAGGAAACCTGTCTAATGTGGTATCTAGTAAACAGCATGAATTTTCCGTGCAATTAGGGAGTGAAATAAAATGTCTGTTATCATTTATCCTCCCCAGAGCCAAGGACTTGTTTTCAAGGGACACGGAGACTTCTGCACTGCAAAAATAGCCCAGAGAAAAGTGATGGCAAAGTCCATGCTGTTCTCACCTTATGTTCCCAGACTGAAGTAATAGTGACGAAAACTTGAATTTAAATGGCAAAAACAGGAGAAATAGTTCAATGTCTAAAATCAAACAACTTAAGTATAGAAGTGCTCAATCATCTTGATTTCCATGAAGAAGATCAGCACAAAAAGGTGTTATTTTGTGTTCCCAGGTAAGAGCACAGAGACTGTGAGTTTACAGCACTTTTTTTTGCTCATTGCGTGCCCTATGATCAACACTTTGCCTGATTGTCCTGCTTGCGGTTTGTGTGACACAGTTGGGAAAGGTGCAGCAGCTCTCATGCCCACTGGAGAGAATTAAGATGTCGTGACAGCTCTGATAGCATTGCAGCTGCAAATGGTCACTTTAATTGCCTAGAAGCACCTATCAGCAGAACAACTCTGAAGATTCACTGCATCATGTGTAGTCTAAACATAGACATGTTGAACCAACATGACATGACACTTGTAAGGAATTCTTTAGCAACCAGGGGTGATATGCAGAAGATTTTCAAAGCAGCAAACCATGTTGTCCATGTCCAGGAAAGAGATTGCTTCCAGTGCAAATCATGCATCTCTGCTTCACATACTGGCTGAAGATTAATGGTTTTGAAGCCACTTTCCTTGATCTTCCTGAGCCTTTTAAGAATCTCACGGAGTAAGAAGACAAAGTATCATTCTTTCAAGCTAACAGCTCATTTCAAGCAAACATGCTGTGAGGGGAGAATATTTCATCATGCCCATGCTGACCGTAAAGTAGGTGATTGGGTGTAGTGTACAACTGTGCAGGTCCTTGCAGCAAATCTAGAAGAAACCAGTCTTACAGAAGACACCACTGATGGGATAAAAGCCCTATCAACTCTGGTACTGCATTGTATGCTATTTTCCTCAACATTTCCAAATACACTTAACACTCTGTATTTTCCACCATCTTCTTGAGACTTTCACTGAGAGAGACATAATTCTGTAATAAGACCTTGAGGTTATAAGAGTAACACTATCAAATAGAAATTTGTCTTGTTTTTAGAGCTATTTATCATTCCTCTTCGGGCAAGATTTAATGGTAGAAAGTCAGTTTTTAAAAGGCTTTTAGTGTCTGTCACCTTGTGAGCCCCTCCTCACATTCGATGATTAGTGACTTGAGCAGTCTAACACACCTGACAGGCGGAGATCAGAAAAGAACCTGGAGCTAATTGGATGCTTTCATACAGGACATTTAATGAGATGACAAGACAGAGCACACAGAGATTATGCCAGCTTGTCACACTGCAGTTCTTCCCAGTGCCTTAAAATTGCTGTTATAGGGACTAGTTTGTTGGAGGAAAATGTATCATGCAGGATCTGACAGGTTGAGAGAGGCTACTGCTGCTCCATGACCCTGAGTCCAAGCAGCAGCAAAGCAGATGTATTCCCAGTGGCCACATGAATACAGGGCATACACATATACACTACATATATACACATATGCATCACCAGCCACACAGATCACAGGCATTGTGACCACCCACACGAACACAGGGAGCATCCATATCCTCATCATGGAGGTTCACTAGTGAGAATGTATATATGTACTTATGTAAAAGTGGATCCCTCCGGAGCTGTGTCCAGACATTCAGTCTGTCCAGAGGGTGCCCTTTGGATCCCAGTCTATTCAGTTGCCAGAAACACCCCTTAGTCCAAAAGGTGATCTGAAGAGCTGCTCCTGATGATGTACAGTGGCAGGCTCCACTCTTGGACCACAGGGCTGATGGGTCTCTTGAGATAGCATTGGAAGGAGCAGAACAAGGCATTCCATCCCTGGGAGTCCTTGATTTCGGTTCCCACCCGCCATTGTGCCCTTATGCTCCTCTGGGCTGATGGGAATGTGCCTCTGATGGGGAATGTGCCTTTGACGGGCTGATGGCCCATGTGATGAGCCTGGGAGCAGCCTGGCAGGGTACTAATATGGGGCCCCCTTCTGCCAGTCTCTCTGAGTTCCTTTTGTGGGTGTGCAGATGAGCTTTATCACATGACCTGACAGAGATTTGCCAATAAACAACTCAAAACTTAATTGTGTACTTCAGCTTAAGAAAGCACTATGAATGGAGAGTTATTCCTGAGTTACAGTTATTCTGCTGTAGCAGAAAATCATATCTTGGGTGTCTTAGAGAAGCGTTAATAATTATCCTGTAGTCTGCATCAATAAGGCCTCATGGGATCATGTCTGGGTTTTGTCATTGTACTTTGTGAGATATGTAGGCAAATTGGAGGGAGTCCAGAGGAAAGCACACAGGATGATCAAAGGCTGAGAAATCTGGTAGCTTCCTTCGACGGATTGCTTCCCTGTAGAAAGACAAAAAGAAATCCCTTGAGTTTTTGAACAAGATGGTTTTAATAAGATTCGAGAGGGGAAAAAACCTACTGTAAGAACAAGAGATGTGAACCACTGAAACAGGCTCATGAAAGGAATGCTGTCCAGGCTGCTTCAGCCGCGGCCTTTAAACAGGGGCAATACATGAGTGTGTCGGGAATGCTGGAGTTAAAGCAGCCGGTTTAACTAGAGACACAGCCGGCCTGATGGATCACAACATGCTCCTTCCAGCCCTCCGCTCCCTGGCTCTTCACCCTCCTTAGGCACCTCGCTGCAGCTAACAATAAGGGAGCCAATTAATGCTAATTGGGATGCAGCCACCTTCCCACTAGGAATTGGATGAGGACTGAGAAGGCATTTCATACAGGCCTTTAAACAGCTGTCAGACAGTAACAGTGTTTGGCTGCTACTGACCTGGGCTGCATTTATATTTTAGTGACCTGCCGTGAAAAGCTCTGTGTGCCATTATCAATCCCCTGGGCAATGTAGCCCCTGTTTTAGAGTTGCTTGACAAATGAGATTTAGTTTCCAGAAAAATGTTGCTAGGTAGTGCCTTTTTATTCCTAGATATTAACTTATCATATCTCCCACAGTCTCTCTTTTCTCCCTGACAAAGTCAAACAGATATTAAGCAAGAGAAAAGGGAGACAGAAAGGAAAGTATTTTACTGCAATATGGTTTTATGTTGTTATTGTAAAAGAAGATTTGAATTGCCCCATTCAAACAAAGAGGGAAATATATATAAAGCTCTGGTGTTGTGAAATTACCAAGAGTATTTAATTTTCGTGGAAAAATATCCTTTAAAAGTTTCATTTGAAGTCTGTGTAAGTATGGTTTGAGATTTTCAAGATTTCTGCTGGGAGTCCTTCTGGTTTATTGTTTTGTAGAAGGTTTATATTACCATTCTGTCTACTTATTGCTGATACTAAATATGCCAAACAAAAGACATTACTCTTTTTCTCCCTTCCCCCACCAAAACTAAAAAAAGACAAAACCGAAAACAAGTTGTTGATGGATTTTTGACAGCATAGAATTACCTAAAAAATTAGTTATATTCATTTGTGAGCCAGACAAAAGTTCTAGGTGACGATTTAACAAAAACGGTGGAATCAAGTTGTTATGGTAACTGGATTTTGGAAAGATGTAGGTTAAAAAAAAAAAAAAAAAAAGAAAAAAGAAGAAAAGATTTATGCTCAATCTGGTCGAATCACTGTGGTAAAACACAATTGTTAAAGAAAAACACCTAATAAGGATAATTTCACGTCTGGCATCAAGCCTGTATGATATTTCACATCAATGAGGCTCCCAGATGTGAATCGAATCTTGCTCAAATACCTGCCAGGTTATCGTAGGAGGGTTATATAACTGCAGATCATGCTGAATTGCTAATTGAATTTAATAATTTTTAACTACAGTACTGTGAAAATTCAATTCAAATGTTTGCATTTGATCATTTGTGCTACATGCATTGTGCTTATTGATTTTGATTAACTGCTGTTACTGAATGCTAATTTTCTGTCGTAACTTATTGTACATTGCTTCTGGTTTTGTGTTAGCATGCAACACTGGGAAATGAGATGTTTCATCTCACTTGGTACTGCAGACTATTAAGTAAAAACTCCACTGGCAATTAGAACAGACAATGTCTGAAAATGGGGCTTTGTTGGAGAAATGTAAGTTTGTACAAGATGTTGTAATCCACGTCACTCAACTCAATTAAGAAGCACTCCATATGAAAACCTCCAGCAGTTTCCCCCTGAAAAACAGAGCCTTAGAAAATACATGCAGGGGACCTGTGCTGTGGAGATCACATATGATACTTTCCTCGCTTCTCCATTCATTAATAAGTCTGCAGCTACACAAAATCACCAAAAGGAAACAAGCTTTCGGTGACACACCATGGCAAGTTTCTGATGCCTTTATTTTGCCTGTTCTCTGCCTTCTCATCTGTGTTTGCTGACTTTCTGTGCTTTGACACCAGTTACATCATCAGTGCCAGATGTTTGAGTTTTTTCTGAGGAAACACTTTCTTCTCCATTAACAGACATGTTTTCTGATAAGGCTTATATTCTGGTAATTTAAGTTTGACCACATTGTATCTGTTCTTCTCTCAACTCCCTTCCCCTGTTTGTTTGTTTGTTGTTGTTGTTTTGCTTTTGTTTTTTAGGGGGTTTTTTTTGCTATCTATTGATAAATCAAGACTCACAGCTCGAACATGTTTTTATAACTGATTGAAGTTTAATTAATATGTTGTTCCACATCCTGTCAGAGATAATTTATCTCCTTTTTCACTTCACAGCCTACTGAAAATTGTTCTTAAACTCATCCTGTGGTGTTCCTCTCCTCTTGTCAGCCACCATTGCAAACCTGACAGAGCTAGCAACTGCTTTCTTCCTAAACTGCTGGTGACTGGAGCTATCAGAGATCTAAACTGTTTGAAACACTCACACAGGGGTGTCTGATGTGACACTGACCCTATGGGAGATGGCATCCAGAGTGGCAGCTGGAGGGGTGGCTGAAATACAAGAAGGTATCCCGTAACATCACTGGACCTGCACGTGTCAATTAAACCATCCCACATCTGGAGAACGGTAAACCCTGGGGAGGACACCTCTTAGTGGAATAGCAGTTATGGTTTCCATTGAGCGTATTGACGTGAGCCAGGGTGTACCATTGCTGTGGTGAAGGCTGCTGCACAGTGGGCTGCCAGAGTCTGGGCAGAAGATTTAAAGAAGTGAATATTCACCTCTGTTCAGCACCACAGACACTATCTTGGCTTTTAAAGTCCTCATGGTCTTGTTCCTTCTCATTGTTTTTTCTCCTCAGAAAGCTGCTGCTGCATTGGAGTTGCCACTGATCAAACACCATTGCTCCATTCTAACACTTTTCAACAAGCTTCTCCATGCTTTCTGTCACGCCTTCTCTGAGGCTGGCAAGAGTTTCCAGAAAACATCCTCTCTTCCTTTTTTTATAGTGAGGCTTGATAACAATTCAATCCTGCTAGCACCAATACTACTGTCAACTAGAGAGACCAGTACTACCCTCATGATTCCCTTCTCCTCCCCCAAGCATTTTCCTGTGCTCACATGTGGTGTCTGTTTTGGCACATACACTGTAAAAATTTGTCTTTCTGTGTCTGGGCAGAGCAGAGCACGGGCAGTCCCTCACCATGACAGGAATGTGTAGGAGCACAGGGTCCTGTCACTTCCTTTTGCATCTCGGGCCACTGCCAGCTCCTGCCTCTGGAGCATGTTGGTCTCTCACACACACACACATACGCAGGTGCACACAGTGCCTGCAACATTCCCCTCAGAAACATCATTCGCATTCGAAACCTTCTCAGGCTGCTACAGTAGCGTCTGGTGATAACTCAAAACTGTCATCCCACCTCACAGATTCACAGAATTGACTGGGTTGGAAAAGACCTCAGAGATCATCAAGTCCAACCCTGGGTCCAACTTCAGTCCATTTACTAGATCATGGCACTAAGTGCCATGTCCAATCTCAGTTTAAAAACCTCCAGGGATGGCGAGTCCACCACCTCCCTGGGGAGGCCGTTCCAATGCCTGACCACTCTCTCTGTAAAGAATTTCTTTCTAGTATCCAGCCTAAATTTCCCCTGGCAGAGTTTAAGCCCATGCCCCCTTGTCCTATTGCTGACTGCCTGGGAGAAGAGACCAATCCCCACCTGGCTATAACTTCCCTTCAGGTAGTTATAGAGAGTGATGAGGTCACCTCTGAGCCTCCTCTTCTCCAGACTAAACAACCCCAGCTCCCTCAGCCTCTCCACATAGGTCTTGTGTTCAAGTCCCTTCACCAGTCTTGTTGCTCTTCTCTGGACCCGCTCCAGCACTTCAATGTCTTTCCTGAACTGAGGGGCCCAGAACTGAACACAATGCTCCAGGTGTGGCCTCACCAATGCAGAGTACAGGGGAAGGATCACTTCCCTTGTCCTGCTGACCACGCTATTTTTGATACAGGACAGGATACCATTGGCCTTCCTGGTCACCTGGGCACACTGTTGGCTCATGTTGAGCTTCCTGTCAGTTAGTACCCCCAGGTCCCTTTCTGCATCATTTCCTAGCAAGGGAGAATGATTTCATTTTAAACAACTAAAGAGTGTCCATGTGCTCCAGACAATTGATACTCAGTCTCAAAATATCTCTAGAAAGTATAGAAATAGTACATGTTTCTTAATGGGGCTGCATAATAAGTGATGGTATCAACAACACTGTAGCAGAAAATCTCTATACTTCCGATGTTATTTGCCCAGCAGGAATCACACCTGAATCACATACCACTCTATGATCAACTCCTTTCATTTAATTACAGGGAAGACAGCAGTTATTCATAAGATCAGGGAGGAAGAGGGACTTCAGAGTGAAAAATCATCTCGCAGCAAATCCTATATTAATCTTCTTAAATTCATATTCCAAAAATCCGAAATGAGGAAAATGAGATATTTTAAAACATTTCATATTCTTTCAGTGTCAGCATAAGAACCGTCAAGTCTCCTACCCAGTTTACTAAGACACTTTTCTCCTTAAGCTTTCTTTGGTTTTGGTAATATTGTTCCTTGTTTGCCAACACTCACCACACTGTCACTGACTCCTCCATGTACTGCTGGGTTTTATGTGGCCACTGCTGACTTTTCCTCTGCAGTATAGTTCACCTTAAGCAAGTGAACTGCATTTACAGAACAACAAAGTATGACATTGCTGCAAAGAATCTATCACTCTAACCTCAAGTAAAACCAAGGTCAGAACACAATTACAGGGTTCAAGTGTTTGGTAAGTTATTTGCTTGCACGGACTGCTGATTGATTGTTCTAAAATTGTTATTAGGTAACTGCTAGCATCAGTGAGCAAAGGAAAAGTGAAATAAAACAGGAAGCAGTAAGCAAGGAAGGCTACTAGAGACTGGGTTTTGTGCATAAATAAGGGTAATGTCAAGGAAAACAAGAAAACATAGGAAAGCAGATTACTTCAAGTGAGGCAACATAGGCAGTGGCAGATAAGCCTAAAATCCAGTATTCTGTGTAGCTCTCTGTTTCTGTACTGAATAAGTCATTTTCTGAAAGCTTTGCCTTTGATTAAAACAAACAAACAAACACCAAAACCCAAAAGAAAAACGAACTCCCAAAACCCCAAACAAACCAATAATACAGCTGTTCATAACATTTAAAAGAAATTTTTCTTGAACTGTGCAAAACTTAATGTAATTAGATTTACCTAAACAACTGGTTGCACAGGATTGGATCGAGCCTTTAGGAAGCAACACTGAGAACTGTTGCTTTGATGGTGTTTCATTTGAGCTTTTCCAGCAAAGACAGAAGGAAAAAGACGACTCCCAGGCTCTACAGGCTGCTTATGGTCCTTGCTAGTCTTGCTCTGTCCATGGCCAAGGACAGTCTGTGTAAAGCCTATGTTCACCCTCTGATATTTGCCTGTATCAGTTCAGGGTCAAGAAGACTAATGTTCCAGCTTCTTTGACCCATGTAATCCTCATAAATCCTTCAGAGTAATTTTGATCAGTGTAGCAGATTTTACATTGGTTCTGGCTGTTATTTTCTTTATAGGCTGCTGGAATATTTAGTTTTTTATCATTGCATCCTGGTGTGGATCTAGTTCTGGCAAGTCAACTTAATGATGAGGGTAACGGAGCTTAGGAAACAGGCTATTTTGCTTTTGCATGGGCATGATCACAGTCTGTTTTATGCTGCATTGCAGCTGACTGCGATTTTTTCCACAGTACGTCACTATGTTTTAGCTATGCGGAGAATTTCTCGTAAAATGCTAACTTGATCATTTGCAGCATCTGACCATTCCAACAGAGGCAGCCCAAAGCAGCATTGTTTCAAGGTAAATCAGATTTGAACTTCTTCAAAGGTCGGATGTACTAGACTTTGGGGACTTGGGTTTGTGCCTGTTAACAGTAAAAAATTAAGGAAGTTATAACATAGCCTCCAGCAAATGTATACTACCTAGCAACCTACAAAATGTTGGTAAGTGTCAAAAATGTTTGTAAGGAAAAACAAATAAGTTTAAGGATTCATTTAATCTGAAAGCAACTTTATAAGAGAAAAAAATGTCTTGTCTGAAAATTGGAATTGGAGAACAATTTTTCATATAAACCAATACCTCTCTATCAATCCCTATCTATCGAGACTTGTATCTTACTTTGTCAGTAAATCATGTAATAAGTCATATTTACTGTATCCCCTTGAGTACTGGAGACAGCAGAATTATGGTTTTGATGTGGATAACTTCTTCCTGCTGTCCAGGAACAGGGAGGGGGGAATAGATCTTTAATTCATTACTGTCAAGAGGCTGTTTATAACTGGATGACATTCAGTATCCTAAGATATCATAGAGTAGCATCTAGCTAAAAGCACCTCTCAGATAAGCAAGTCCTTCACTGCATCTGCCCAGATTTGACTAGATTAATGCAGGATGAGCTGGAAAAAAACAAAGCAGCAAAAACTTCATAGTTGAACTTCATTGATACGCATAAAACTTCACAGTTTTATGATGCATTTGAGGGAGGAGATCAGAAGGTGATGGAAACCCTGGTGACAACTGCTAACTGCCCTGAGATACACAGGAACGGAAGTGGTCTGGGACTGTATGACTAGAAGGCCCTTGGTGGCTTTTGGCAACTGTCTGATACAGAAAGTGTTAAACAGTAAAAAGTCTATTCCTTTGCGAGGGAGGGAGATGCAACCAGGGTTGGTTGACACCATGCAGATAGCTGAGCCAGAGGCTGGACTGCTGCCCAGGGCTGAGGCTGGTGTTAACTGACCCAGGGGCTGAGGTCTCAGTTGGTGTGAGTTACAGAATGGAAACCTTGAAACAGAAATTGGTACCCTCCCGACCTCCTAGCAGCAGTGGGGACAAATCCCAAGGCTCTATGGAGGGTTTAGGATCTACTCAGGTCTGAAAACAGCAGGCAGTTGTTGACCTAAGACCAAATAAATCACAGCTTAAAAATGCTCTTTTTCTCTTTGTTAGCAACAAAGAGAACTTAGAGTAGCCAGGCCAGACATAGATAATTTAATAGCAAAAGTCTAGTTAGGCAAGACAAAACTCCAGTCCTCCTCTTCTGAGGCTCCTCAGTATACCCAAACCATTCTCTTTCCCCCAAATCCTTGGCTTTTAAATATCTTCACTGATGCACTAGAGAAGCTGTCAACATATACTGAGGAAATACTTGGAAAATATTTTCTAGGAAACAGAAACAAAATTTAGTAAACCACTGCATTTTCTCACATAGTTCACTTCTAGCATAAATTTCAGTGTCCAAGTTAAAATTTTAGGCTTCCTTTATTGTTTATCCTTTGAAAAGAGGCATGCTGTAGAAAGGGAACCTGATTAAGACACTTAAGGAATATGTTCTTGAACTCCAGGGCTGGGTGAATACATGACTGAATCAATTTTCTCTGCTTTTCTTGGAAAGTAGCCAGCATAACCAGAAGGAAAGGCCAAGCTAGGAGAAGGAAGAGACTAGAGTCTCCCTGGAGAAAATGAGTACGGAATATGACATAATTTTGCCTGCTTCAGCATGTGGAATCAAGGGTAACAGATACTTATGGTAAACAGAAAATCTAGGTGGTAAAATCCAGGTGTTCCCAAATTATGTCTTTCCTGAAGGCTTGTGAGCCCCAACCCAACATTGGGATTCTGAACTTAGTAGTTTCTTCAGAAATACTTGACCTACTTAAGAGCTGGACAGAATGTAAGCCTTTACCTAAGAAGATGTATGCATCTGGCTGAATGTAGGCATCTACTGAATAGTCATCTAATAATCTGAAATGGTTAGTTAAGTTGCTTATTATCACTAGAAACAAACAGACGTTTCAAGGGCAAGACTGAAAACAGCAGGCAGTTGTTGACCTAAGACAAAATAAATCACAGCTTAAAAATGCTCTTTTTCTCTTTGTTAGCAACAGAGAGAACTTAGAGTATCCAGGCCAGACATAGATAATTTCATAGCAAATGTCTAGTTAGGCAAGACAAACCTTCCTTGAATGTATAATAGGAAGACTGGATCAGATGATTTAAAAAAAATCTGGTTTTTACATTCTTATAATATTAGCATAACTAAATCCCATCAGCAGCTATTCTGAGTAGAGCCACAGAAAGACGAGCTACTTTGCTTGTATTGAAAAAAAAGATAACAAGAACAGGTCAGGACATCAATATGTGTTATTTGTCTTGTGGCAAATAAGCAGAATATATTTCCAGTAACATTTTACTGTAGATAGCTAAGCATGTTAGTTATCTAAGATAACGGCACATTTTCCCTCCTTCTCCCTTGCCTTTCCTCTTCCTTCTCCTCTTCTCTCTTCCCTTTCTGTGCAGTGGTATACTATTTATTTCTGGAGGAAATATAAAAAGAATTGCAAAGATCAGTCTATCCTAAAAATCTTTAGCACCTCACCACACATGCAGTGAATGTTAGTGAAATATGTGCTGCTGCCGGCACAAAATTTTTGTGAGAATGGGGAAACAGAAAAGCACCCAGCTTGTCAGGACTGCCTGACACTCCAACAGCATGTGAAAAATTAGCAGTTAGCTACCCACAGCATGCTAACATTTTCTAAAGGTTGCTTTTGGCAGAGGTTGTCAGAAGTAAAAAAGACAATAAGAAGAAAAACACTAAGATGCCTTGATTCCTAGAACTGTGGAGATGTTTGGCCATGTTAGGTTATGCCAAGTTTTGCAGTGCAAAATAAGGGAGCGAGCAGGAAATATGAAATAATAAAAAAAGCCTCAGACACTTCCAGTGTAATTTGGAAAACTGAATGAAAAAATGAAACTCTACTGCCTGTACGTTGTAAATGGGTAAACTATGTTCCCTTTACAATCATTTATGTCAATGACATTTACAAAGGGCTATTCCTGCAGAATGAGTGACTAGAGTAATCTAATGGCCTTTGGCCACATCTCATCCCATCAACACTTCCTTCTAACCATTAATCCCAGGAATTGTCCTCTGCTTTGTTGGCTTCTATTTTAAAGAAAGAAGCGATAGACTTGGATTATGTGAACTGTACCCCTTTATTGCAGGTCTCCTATGCTGCCCTTCTGTCGTTTCTCTTGTTGACATTTCTTATGTGATTTGCTGTCTTGTGGTATGGGAGACTGAAACTCGGCAAAAAGTGGAGTAATTTAATACACTGGATATAAGCCCACCAAGACTTTTTTTCAGACCCCTTGACAGAGAACAACAGTTGACCCAAATTTAACAGTGAGTAATGGACTTAAATCTTCAATGGTTGTAAATGCTCTACCTGTGACTCAGTTCTATCTTCAATAACAGACTTGATGTCTGAGCATCACTTTATTTTACTGAGGTCCCATAGAAACTCTGCTACTACCCACATTCAAAATTGCTACCTGTTTTATTGTAGTGCAAACCAAAGGATTTTCCACTGACTTTTCCTGCATAAGGCATGTTCAGAAAGTCTTGATGACATCAGAGAATCTGCTTTTTACAAGTTTATTCAAAGCATATCAAGCTGAATGAACACATAATGCTTATAAATACTGAAATCTAAATTGGACAAAAATGAAAATCCCTTGATCATCATAGATATTTCTCCTATGTGTTTTTATTGTCACAGAGATCTGAACATAGTTTGCTTAAATTTACCACTTAAACGGCAAATATTCATCTAAAAAACACCCTCTAAACTTCACATGAACACAAAAAATAATTTTTTTCTGGCAGAAATAAAATGAATTCAGCTTTAGGAACTACATGTAAGAACCACGTGTCAATCAGTACCATGTGCATTCACCCTGCTCATTATAGGAGAAGCATAGCACACAAACCACAAGAGGGCTAATCAAGAACATCTTCCATAGTACAATGAGAAAATGTTGTATAGGTCATAAGACCTTCAACCCACTAATTGGCCTCAGTAATTACTGAAACATACTCTCCTTATTAAGCAAGCTCTTAAATAATTGATCTTTTATTTGCCTCTGCTTGCTAAGGAAACATGATACATAAACAGAATTTTTATGTGTGTAGGTGGCATCTTATTTGCAAATTTTGCTATTGAGAAATGTATGATTAGGCTGTGTATCAGAACAGGGTTCCACTTCCACATCTGCAGCTGATGCTCTGCATGACCTTAGGAAAGTCATTCCCTGCTTTGCCTCTATTTTGTCTAAGATCCGTCTTGCATTTCATCTGGTTTAAAATGGTCTTAATATCTTTGACTTTCCTGCAAAACAACTACATTTTCTGATACATCTGAGATCCGAGTGTCCCCCAATTTTTAATTTAAATAATAATGAAAAAGAAGACAAATAAAGAAAAAATCCTTTCAGATTAGAGAGGAAAATAGCTTACTGATAATTTTTCAATTTTAGTGAGCTGGTTTGGATTTCATTATTTCTCCAGGTTCTGTAGTTGGCATGGGCATGGCTTAATTTGGAAAACTTTCTGGCAGATTTTTCCCGGCAAAAAGCTATTTCTCAGGATGTGTTTATGTCTTTTTTGAGGGCACATTGCTGCTCTATCTTATTTCATAGCAAGTGGATAAATGTTAATCTTGCTTCCCCTTGTACAGCATTGGTACCTAGTTTTTATCACCTCATTCTCTGTGTACTGGGAGGATGGTGTGACAGCAAGGAGGATAATGCTTTAGGACGTCAGTCTGGGGAACAGACAAACATTGGCTGTGCTAGAGGGAAGGCAGAGAACATTGAAAACTGTCTCATCTTTCATCCAGTTCAGATGTACAGGTAAAGGATAATATACATGGTTCAACAAAGAAAAATCCAAATCAAAAGGAAAGCTTTGTGCTTTTGTTTTTAGAGATTTTAAGTAATATTCAAAACCCTTCACAAATCACTATGTACAAATAAGTGTACATCACAAACATATTTCAGTCTATGAGTTCCACAGACAAACACTAATTTGAAATTACTTTTCATACTGTGCTCCTAATGGTAACGTGGATTGTGTAGAAATTATACTATAATGAAGAGACCTCAGGATGTAATACATTTTTAATCTGAAGTATTACAAATAGCGTAATAACCCTTAAGAGGGATGGTTCTAGAAACATGTCTGCTAGCTTAGCAAGGAGTTGGTTAGAAAGAAAAAGCATTTTACAAGAATATATTTTAATTAATTAAATACTAGGCATACATACTTTTAGTATATTTATGGAGGAAAGGACCTATATTTTCTATACAACATGAGATGGAGTGTCCAGAAGCCTTCAAAATCCTCCACATATAGTGTACATATTTCAGCTGTTAATATTTAGCCCTGGGTGGTGGCCAAAACAGTAAAGAGCTGCTCTCTCTTGCCTTCCCCAGGGAGAAGGAAGATAAAAGGAGGAAAGACTCCTGGGTTGAAATGGAGACATTTAATAGAACAATAATAAAGGAAGAGCGATACAGAGCAACACTTAGCCACTGGAATGTGCGCTCCTAGCAGTGAAGACTGGAGTGGGGACACTGCGAGCACAGCGAGTCCAGTAAAAATACAAAGATCAGAATGAGTGCCAGGAGCAGGAACAGAGCAGGAGCAGGAACAGGAGCAGGAGCCCTCCTAGATGGTGGCCATCAAGGAAAGAGGACAGACCCTGGCAACTTCCCACTTATATGTGGAGCATGTTTTTCATGTAATGGAACACTCCCGTTGGCCAGTTTGGATCAGCTGTTATGGATTTGCTCCTCCCTGGAGCTATCTTCCACCTGAAGCTGGGCAGTTGGAAAGTCCTTTGTCCCCTTGGCAACAGCCAAGAAATCAGTGAGTTCTTACATTCTTTCCATACCAAATCCTAAACACTGGAAAGCTACTTCGAGAAAACGTTAACTTTATCCCAGGGTGAAAAGTCTCTAACTGCATAGAGAAAATTAACTCTATTTCAGTCAAACTAGCACACAGTGCTTGATAGAGGTTTAAAAGATATAATAAAGGTTTATTTTAATATTAGATTGTGGAAATGGAGAAACTGGAGTGGCAGCACAGTTAAAGCACATTGCAGATGTAAATTCATGCTTTGTTCTGGACTCATGATAGAGTCTTCTCTCATGTTTGAACTACAGGTGGTCATACTGGTGAACAAATAGTTGGAAAGATACTTCCTCATGTAGGTTGATGTTGACAGTTGTGCTGAACAAAATGCAAAGTCTCAAAGACCTGCAACAGAAGGGCTGCAGCCAGTCTTCAAGGCTTTGATCACATAAAATAAGCAAGCTGTCGGTGACATAGTGTTTGATGTTTCCAAAATATTACAAATGGTAAATTTTCCTCTTGTAGTTTCAGAGAAATTTTTTATGCCTCTTCATAAATAGCTGTTTAGTGATGCATTGTATAAGTCTCACACGAAGGCCATACACACTGATGTATGGCTGTGAATGCTGGCAATAGTCCACACGAAGAGTGAAAAGAGAAAGGAAGGTTGTCGGTCAAAATGAGGATTACCTGCCCATTGTTAAATGCTTTGTGCATTAAATTCAAGTCCAACACGATAAACATAATTTGGAAATTACTTCAATGCAGAAACTGTGCAGTAAGAAGAATCTAAATTATCACAAGTTATTGTGAATCCACCCTGTTGCCTAAATCTTCATATTTAGTCCACGGGATCTGCAGTATAGAACGTTGAAATACTAACAAAATTAATTTATTAATTAATCAGTACTTCAAAGCAGTTTGCAGCAATACAAGAATGTTAAAAGGTAATCATTACCTTGGATATATCTAAGTAAATATGTTTAAAAAAGTGGGCTGAACACTGTCTTCAAACTGTACCACACTTACTACAGAATCAAGAACATCTCATTTTATGTATATCAGGTTCCTTCGTCTACCTGAATACTTTCTTCTTACCAATGATTTAGATGAGTGAAAAAAATGACTTACCAAAGCATGTCCTAGTCTTGCTCAGAAAGTTTTGGTGGACTCTCTTACTAGTAATTCCATTTTCTTCTGTCTGCTTGAACACCTGATATCTATCCTTAAGCTCAAGCACAATGGTTGTGATTCAGAAATAATAATTTTGAGGGTACTGTGGGATCGATGCATGACTTTCCAATATGTCAGTGGTCTTCTCACCAGTTATCAAAGACACAGACTCCTTTTTTATGATAATTTTTCCTCACACTGCAGGTATTTTCTTGAAGAAGAAAGCCTCAGCAGAATGACTGATGCTTTTCTTCCTCAAAGGCAAATTCAGTGCTGTCTATCCAAGACTTCTTATGCTGCTTCCCCAGGGAACATTGCATTTGCTCCAAGATAGTGATCTTCTGGCACTTCGCCAAGATTTCTAAAAATTCATTTTGTGTCAGGAGATCATAACGTCCCTGCACAGCTAAGTTCTGCAGGCATGATGAGACTGTCAGATGCAAGGGTCAGCTCACTAAAGTAAGGAACAGAAGCACAAGGCTATGAAATTCCTTCCAGGAGAAGGCAACAATTCTTTCTGAGATTTCATATCTTGCTCTTTCACCTCCCACCAAAAGTGCAAACATAAGGAGAAAAATAGATCTCTCTTCTCTGTTTTCTGTGCTCGCTCTCACTACTCACCCCAAATTCGGGAGAATCAATCAAGAGGTTAGCCAGTTCAAGCTATTATGGATTAAGTAGTAGGTGGAGTGTACAAAGCATTCCTGAATTGATACATCAGGCCTTTACGTCACTGGAAGCCTGTTCTTAAACCAAGGAGATGCACTGTTTTCCTTCCAGCTTTTAAGAGACTCAGTCTTTTGGCCAGGTATGTCCATAGCTATGCCTAAGAAAGTACTTGTGCATACTATCCAACCTGAATATTTAGGCGAAAAAAAAATACAACTTCAGCTGGGAAATTATCAAGAACTGTATGTATTGAGTAATGGAAAATTTGGATCAGCTGAGGAGAGAAATAGCTGTATTTCTTAATCTTGATTCAAAATGTGAATTGGATTGAATTATACATGAGGGATGGCTGAACAAAGGGAAGATTGATGCTATTTTCTCAGTATTGCGATAAATGGGAGACAACTACCTACTTCAAAGAGGGAAAAGAATGGATGTATTTGTAGAACATCAGTTTAAAATAGGCTGCATCTATTTCTGTTGCAGATCAGTGCCCCACGCGATGCCTGCTCTGGCATGGATGCCTGTAGACGCTTTGGGAGTTTTCTGTCAGAGAATGTCAATGAAGCTGCTGTCAGAATGCCCTACCTCAGCTGCATCCTGACTCCATGCACAGAACCTCTATTTTCCACCTCAAAGCGAACACAGTTTTACCACCTCAGGCTTTCTCCAGGTTTTGCCAGCTGAATTTCCCCAGGCTCTTGCAGGCTGGAACACTGGCAGTCTCATTTCCCAGCACAGTTCTGCCTGCATTCCCTGGCTTGTAATTCATCTTTGCTGTTTATCTGATTGTAACTATATTGCTGGCCAGTTTTATGTAGAGGCAACTTGACCAAATTCACTCCTTTATTAAATAATTTATTAACAAACTCAGGAGACTGCTCAGATGGCTCAAATGAACTTTATTAGCATAATCTGAATAATTCAGCACTTCCTACAAAAAGAAAAGACCTTAGGAAATACAAAATAAGGACGCTATCTTGCCAACTTTCCCAGCTAAACTTTTCCTGGAGTCAAAGGGCACTGGTCTGCTGCCAAAGCCTGTCCCAATGAGGAGTCTTTCAGGCTTAATTTTTCATAGGAAAGCATATTTCCAGGTATAAAACCTAAAAGTTCTTCAAAATTATTAGGAAATCCAGCTTGTTATCAGCAGGAGGTATTACTCATATGCTTCCATGGGAGAGAAAAGATACATGGAGGAGGAAAATGGCATACTATTATATCTAACTTTGTGGATATCCTAAGATACTGCAGTACTTTGCAACCTTTGGTGTGATTGTGATCCTTTTGAAGTCAGTGGCACAGAACTGCCTTAGGCTCCAATGGACATCAGGGAGTCTATTAACAGATGTCTCCATTCTGTGGAAAACAACCCTGGTTCAAACCCCCTGGAGTCCAGATTCTCCTTGCTTTCATTACAGTATCTCACACAAAAAAGCCTACCAGGTTGGAGGAATAAGTACGTTTTGGCAAAGGGGCATAGAGAAAGGCAGCTGGGTGTCCAAGTTTTGAATCTGTCTATTCTTAGATTGATTGCTGAGTTGCTTCCTCTTCTGCTTCAGCTTTTTCCTCTTTAAACTGAGAATTAAATTACATACCTGCTCCCAGTTACCTCTTAAAGTAGTAAGGATTAATTAGCTCATGTTTGTACGCTTCTCTGAATGTGTAATGAGCACAGTTGTTTATTCTTACAGTTGAAGACTTCTGGACATGAAGGTTATGGACACTGTATATGCCAAATTCTGGGATTTCTATTTTTACCGTTCTAAGTTGCCATTAAAAATATGCATAACTTATTAAAGCTCCTTTCAGCAAGGAAACGGTGACAAGCAGCTGTACAGGTAATAAGGCAACATACATCTCTGTTTTACTAGTCACTCATCTCTCTTATCTCTGCTTCTCTGCCAAAGGCTGTTTTGTGATGCCTGGGAAAAGTCAAGCACAGCTGGCCTGATTCACTTTGGCTTATTCTTTCTCTGCTAGGAAGGCCACAGTTCACATTTTGAGAGAAATCCTATGAGATTTGTGTGTGCAGTAATTTCTATAAAGCAGCTGGAAGTACATTTTTTGTGACAATATCTGATTTTGTTTACAAAGGCCAAACCAAATTCTATTGTAAATCTCTAGGGGAAATACTTTTAACTCTTATTCAGTTAATTCAAAATATTGAGACAGTAAACCCAGCTTGCTTAGATGTCCATTGTAAAAGCAGTGATTTATGGTGGCAGTTACTCTAATGATAGCTTTACAGGATTAAATTATCTATTCCTAGGAATTCAAGAAAACTAAAACTAAATGCAAACCCAATAATGCTGCTATTTATGTTTCTTTGGAAAATGGGATGATTACTTTTTCTTGTCCATTCTTCATTGTTTCTCACTGTATAGCTAACTTTTGGTAATTGAAATATATGTCAGCGATGGAAAATTGTAAGTTGCAACTCAGGTCCTTTTGGAAGAATGTACAAATAAACCATCTCTCCTATTTATTAGTATTTTGCTTCTTCAGATCTTGCTAAAACAGTCTTGAAAAGGTCTTTCATCATCCCCAAGATTATCTGGGTTGATGACTTCACCTTGCTCCTTCTTTAATCAATGACAGAAGCACAACATCTATCACAGTAAGTTCCAAGTCTTGAACACTGACCAACTAAAACCCAACATCTTCAACTCGCAGTCTTAAGTGTTGACCACACATATCTTCAGGACAAATCCAGCTTGAGTATGTCTTGCATTCTGGGCTTATCTGGTGTATTATCCTCACTGCAAATAAAAAGACAATTTTGTTTGGTAAGTAGTTCCTGTAACCTGCACTACAAGTATTTACCCTCTATTAAGCATTGACAGGAGACGGGAACATCAGAGGAAACGTGTCACGCCATCAAGGTCCATGTCAGTATCTTTACCACAGAGAGAATCTTGTTGGTCTCAGGGAGTTTACTGTGCAAGACAAGAACGGATGGAGGAAAGGAGAAGAATGTAGGGGTGCCTAATGTTTCAAAAAGTCACAGAAGCAACCAGCAACAAAAACTAAATCTCTGACTCTCACTACAAAGCCCTGCAGATGCTTGAAGAGGTTGTCTTGAGAATACAAAGAGCATATAAAACAAGATACACAAAAGATAAAAACCATGCCTTTGAAGGAAAAGGTGTGATCTGCATAGCAGATATATTTAAGATAGATTCTTGGGTTTTATACTGAAATATAAATAACAACGTTAAATTAAATTGTCCATAAAAAACATGAGACTGACTAGTAACCATTTTGGGGATCACGAATCAGATAGTCATTATCTGCCAGTGAATCTGTTTGCAGATTCCAGAAGTTTCATTCACTTTAGCAGGTTGCTATTATTTGCTCAGAATGTTATATCAGAAATGCATTACCATTATGGGCTGGTTTAAAATTTCAGCAATGCACCCGTGGAGCTAAGCATATCATATGACTGGAAACTAATCACATACCAGGAGTACTGAGAAAGGAGAAGAAACGAATTACTGTCAAAAATGCCTTTTCAGAAACTGTTGTTTGAGCAGTTATATATAATGAAGCCATCCTTAAAACATAGTGTTACTTGAGAGTTGTTAGGTAAACAAAGAAGGATCTATGAAATGAATACTATTTGTGATTGAAGACCTGGCTACTTTTGATAACAGCTTACGTATTATTTTCAATTTCAAACAGATTACCATGAAACTGTTGACTGATGTGTTAATTCCCATGCACTCTACATATGAGAGTCTGAAGGCACTGTCAGACTAAGACTGTCAGAAAGCAAGCAAGTAAACCTTTAAAAACACAGCTTTAAGACACTGACTCCTTCCCATGAAAAGCCCTTCACACATTAAAAAGCTACAGAATTTTGGAAGCAGGAGTTATCAAATCATCTGATAATCCTCTACTTTCTAAGAGTTCTGTCATGACGCAGACATTAAATAAACCCATCCAAATCAAATCAAATGGGTCAAATAGACAGAATTTGCAAAGCTTCCAGTTTGTTACTCCTGGGCAGTTTCAAAAGAGCTTGGCAAAGAATGTCAGAATGATATTTACTGCAGAAATGGAGTAAAACAGACAATACAGTCCCAGACTTGAAAGGATATGGCATCTATGCTCCATTCTTATCTGAGCCAAAATTAGAATATAAGTCAACTGTGGCGCTACAGCTGAAAGGTAAGGTTCTCTCACTGTTGAAAAAGGCTTAGCATTTGGAAATGATGGTACTTGGAAATTATTCTTTTTGTTTATTTAACTGCAGCTAATATACAAAAAAAAAAAAAAAGAACAAAAATTAAAGAAATCAGGACTACCGATGAATCTTTGCAGAGACACCCCTTAGGCACCTCTTTCCTCTAGTGAATTGAACTGGTGAACTCACCACATCCTCAAGATGCAATGGTACTTTTCACAAGATGAAAAGAGATAAGGTCGAGGAATAAAAATCATGGTACCACTAGCCATGGAGACAAGGTTTCTGGGTCGTGAAAGACCGATGTTGGTATACATCTAGAGTTTGAGGGAGCATAGCAGGGGAGGATCACCATGTAGTCATCTGATTTGGCCTCTGCCGTTGCCCACTGTTGAAGCCATAGTGTCAGGTCAGAAGGACCTTTGATTGTCTGCTATGGCCATTTGTATGCTCTCGAGGATGTCGTCATTTAGTACAGAGCAAGCACTGTACTTACAAACACGAACTATTTGCAGATGGCCACCTTCCTACATCAAGAGAAAAAGAGGAAATACTATTTGAAGTCTTTGACAGACTTGCTCTCTGGTAATGAAATAATGTTTGCCAGGCTGCTAGGCAAACAAGTAAAAGCAATTTTCAGCAAACTGAATGAGCATCAGAAATGAAGCAGGTTGTCACACAGTAAACACTAAGTAAAATAACTTTGAATTTCCTTCAAAAATGAAGAAAATTGAAATAAAAATTTTCATAAATAAAAATAATTATAATTTTAGCTAACTGTAGCAAGAACATCTCTTGTTTGAGAAGAGAAGGAAACTGAGACGTATAACTTAAACAATCTAATCTTAATCACTGGACATTGTACAAATCATTGCATATTTACTTAGAATGTAAATCGTACATACAACAAACTAATAGAGAAATGATGGCTAACAAAAAAAATTGAAATGAATCCCCAGCAAATTATTCCAAACCATGTTTCACAGAAAGCTGAAAAATATCAGTCAAATAGAACACAATATAATTTTCATTAAATTGGAGAGACAATCAAGTTCACCACACTTGGAGTTAATAATAAGCAATATGAGGAGGTTTTATTGCAGTTAGTGATGGTTATACAAGAAAAGAATGACACTGATAAAGAAATAATTGAAGAAATTAGTTTCCTGACATCAATAAGAAGGAATTACATCAAATAAAGTAAAACATGCAATCAATCAGCTCAAGCGAGGACACTCTCTTGGGAAAGATGGAAAGACCAGAGCAGGAGTTACACTATAGTTAATGACCTAGACCAAAGTGTAGGTCACAGGGTAAATATTTAAATAAACTTTATGAGAGCTCAGCATCTACTTGTGAAGGAGCAATGGTTCAACAGAATAAGGTGCTGTTTACTAGGACATGCCATTCAGGCCTTGCGAATGACGTGATGGATCATGGGTGGAGGAGCCGTGCCATCTTAAAAATTTCCTTTTAAAAAATAAAAAATTACACCTGAGAGCATAGCTGTAAGTCTTCAGTAGTGATTTTACAGGGAGGTTTTATAGCAGTTGAAGATCAGGCTGACTAGCTTCAAGTTAATTTTCTTTCAGCAGGGAGGGATACATAGATTGATGTAGTGTCTCTTTTTTATTGTTATTGTCTTGAAGTTTTTTTTTATCCCATCATAAAATAGGCTAAAATAAAATGAAATAAACAATGTTGCCACAAAAACTTTAATAGCCAAAAGCCTTATGCAGTTTTGAAATTTTCCCTTAACCTCTAAATTCACTGCTTTTTTGAAAAAGGACAGGTTGGAGGTTCTGTGTGTCATTCCCCCCACTCCAGTTTATAAAAGAACGGGGGTTATTTTGGACAATAATTTACAGAGAATATGGACAATAATGGTCCACTTTAAGGAGGTAGTAGCTGCAATCTTCACCTCATCTCCGATGTTTTCACTGGGTAAAAGTACTCAGAGCAGAAACAAGAGCCTCCAGTGGCTCTTTGGTGGGTGTAGAGCATTGCCTGAATCCCACAGTGAGAACAGCAGCCCTGCCTCACCTCCCCTGCCAACCCTGGTGCAACAGCCTGGTGCTACACCCTGGTGCAACACCCTGGTACAACACCCAGGTACTGTCAGACACAGCCCTCAGGGCTTCCAGCACCAGGGTGATCACAGAATCATAGAATCATTCCAGTGGAAGAGACCCTCAAGGTCATCAAGTCCAATCATAACCTAATTGTGGCACTAAACTATGTCTCTAAGAGCCTCATCTATGTGCCTTTCAAACACCTCCAGGGACGGTGACTCCACCACTTTCCTGATGAGGTAGCCAACATGACTGTGTTGTTTAATCTGTTTCTATACGATGCTAATACAAAGCAACTGATGCTTGATGAAAATCCCTGCTGCACTGTCATCTGCATTTTTTGCTTCCTTCCCTTGTAGCCCATTTGAGAGTCTGTGTCACTACTCAGGTGGATTTTGTGCAAATGGTGATTTTTTTTTTCCCCTTTACCTCGAATGTCATTTAAGATTCATCTCGTATAGGCAATTGGTAGCATTAAGAAATTGCTGTTACACAGTCCACATTTTTCTGCTTTCCAGTGAAGATTGTAATGCTAGTAATTCTTATAATGTGAAATGTTTTAGATATATGAGGATGTGAGATAACGTTACGTAAGGGAGAGTGGTGATGGTAACAATGGTGGAATTACTTTTTGAGATTCTGCATTCTAGCCACCTTAAACCTTTCTTCCTTTAATTGTTCTTCCCAGAACATTTACACAAGAGGAGAATCACAACATACTATGACCACTGATATGGAAACTAAAGAAATGATTCACGTATCAGAGACTGGCACAATGGCAGGAGCAGTAATAGAAAAATATTTATACAGGTGAAGAAGATATTGATGCACCGTTGATAGAAGGATATTGATATCTGCACTGTAAGACAGGTGACATATTAAAGAATTATGTATACTTTCGAGTACTTTTGTATGTTTTCCATATATTTGGTATCAAAATGATATAAGTCTGAATATGTATATACACATATATAAATGCATTGTCGTATATGCTGGATATAATTGCTGACTGAATTCAGCATCAGAAAGCCCTCTTATACTTTAGGACTTCAAGAAATTTTATTCCAAACAAAGACCACGGGCAGTCATAACAAAGTCATAGGATTAAAAAGTATTTTATTGGATTGAGTTTTTGCGATTATTGACTGGAGCATTTTCTGATTTCTAATAAGATCTGGGGATTTCAATTTAACCAGTTAGTTAAGAGCATGAAAGTTCATAAAATTAATCAAAGGCAGCTAGGATAATTCCTTGAGTGTGTAACAATCACACATTTTTATAAGGCATACCAGCATAGTAAAAAAACTATAACCAATGACTTGTCTGTCTCTACTTTTAAGTTTGTTAAAGGCAAACCTTTGATTATATATGTCTATCTTCTCTTATCACATTATATTTCAGAACAAAATTAAGACAGAACCCCACCTGGAGTGATTTCTGCTTAAGCCATATTAATGAAGCAGTATCCATGCATGTCAGCTGAAGATCTTCATCTCCCTGCTTCTCTCTAATGTCCATACTTTACTAGAGGTTTGTTCTTGATTAATATTTTAAGTATCTGACAAGATCAAACAGTTTTAGTACCTTACATTTTTAAAGGCCCTCCAATTTGGTAAGAAGCTCATGCTCTCAGTGGAAGCTTAATGCAAAGAGAATTAGTTATCTTTGAAAGCAAAATATTAAAGAGGCCGTTTTCATGTTTCTAGCCTTCAGACCTGCAAAATGCATGCTATGTCTTCAAATGAAGCATGGATTATTTGACATGAAAAGACATACCTTGTAGCTGATATTTGTTGGTTTTTGGTCTAAGTAATCAATGTTGCAACATCATTTCTCTGAAGGTGCGGTAGAGTGCAATGCGTAGTTTAAAATATTTAATAGGCAGAGAGTTTTGCCCTTCAAATACGTCTCCTGCGGGCATAAAATGACCATATGAGGGAAAGGTATGATTCAACAGTGCATGCGAGTAACTGCTTCTTCATAGCTGATTATTTCTTTGCAATGTTCAGCCTCCAGACAGCAGGAGGAAAGAGACTTGAAGACGAATGTTTACATCAAGCAGTCAGAACTAATCATCCACAGGTGAAAACTTTTACCTTCTTAAATATGGCCCTTAGGATCCAAAGGATGTAGAGGACATAGGGGAGGTGCAGCAGTGCACAAATTACGTTGTGAAACAGAATCACCACTACATCATGGGAGCTGGGAAAAATTATTGAATATTAGTAGCTCTTTCATTTGAAAGGATCGTTTTACTTTTTGGTGGTCAAAAATAAGTACTACCATGGAAGATATTAATACTGTGTTCTAGCTGTGTAGTAATTTTAATTCCCTTTTCCTTGGAATTCTGGGCACTTTAAGGACCAGCACTAGGGACAATATGTAGCTCTCAGTGAGGATGGGTATTTGGATAAAAGGACTTCAGACTGGTGATCAAATGAAAAATATTACTGATAATAAAAACCCCATATTTTTAATCCCACAGCAAGTTTTAAGTGCATTAAATTGCTCACAAAGCAGCTGTATTCTGATTTTATCTGCTTAGATAGTAACTGATAAAAATAATCTTGTAAAGTCTTCAGTATTACTTCAGTGTAAAATTGTTGAGGAAATAAATCGGGTTCATAATTTTATCTAAATGGTTTTTGTTTGTAATGGAGCCATGTGACCCACAGAAAAATGTGGTTATCATGGATCATTTAACACAGTCATCTGTACCTTTCTTAAGAATGAAACTTGTGACTTTTGTTCAGGATATCAATCTGGTTATTATGCCTTATCTTAATTCACTCTCACAATAAAATCAGACTTGCACTTGGCAGATGAAATAAGGAATAATGAGGTACTTCCAGAAATTAGATTTCTACATTATAATGTAATCAGATTTTAATGAAACAAGTAATATTATTCATATCATTTGGTTTGTGATAAACCTTACTGGATTAACACAAGATTTGTTTTGGTGGCCACGAAGAACTGAAATGATTTACTCTTTGAGATAAAATGTTGTCTTATCTGAGTAAAATCTATTATGGCATTATATACAGCCTTTATTATTTCTCTCCTATTGGATAATTGGAGGTCTACAGTATTATTTAAAGTGATGAAGTAGCAACCTTAGCTCATTTTACACTTTTCAATTTCATACTTGTCTTCTGTAAAATCTCTTCCATAAATTAACGTTCAACTGAACATGGACGCAGCACAAAGTATAGAAGTTAAATACATATTGATTAAATTTGTATTCAGAGTCAATGAATCTAGAATTTCTGGCAAATATGTGTTACCAATCAGTATAACCTTTAGTGATAAGGCATGTGTTCTAACAATAGTGAACTTAATCAAGCCAAGTTAGAAATAGTAAAGCCAGTAATATCTATATAAGTAGCCGAATGTTTACAACAGTGGCTATGAGTTTATTTGCCATGATTAAGTCTATGTTACCTACAAAACACCCTTGACCTACATCCTCTCTTCTTGTACAGAAATATAACACAGAAAAGAAGTTAATATGAACACTCAGATCTTAGTATGAGTTTTTGCTGAAGAACTTCAGGAACTTAACAGGATCCTGCATTTAAAGATGAGTCACTGTAGGCTGCCATGCAATCAATGCTCTGAAATATATCTTCAGAGGGAAAATCAGATCTTCAATGTGCCTTCTAGAGGTGACACTTCTCTTTAATGATTTCTTATCATGACTGAGGCCTTAACTTAGGTACTGCATAAAAATGCATTATATTACACAATGAAAATTATCCCAAGTGCCTATAGTTTAAACTAAATGTCCCAATATAGGTGTGTACAACTTAGTAAGCCTGTACAGAAACAGGCACTTGTCTCACCAAGGTAGACAACTGTTAGCAATATAAATAGACAAGCCAATCACTGGTCTTATGAGGAAAAGAATTTCTGGAAGCTGCAAAAGTCACTTAACCTTGACATCTGATGCTCTCTTCCAGATTTATAGTCTTCTGTTCTTCTTGTTCTTTTTTGTTATTATAGCCTGGTGATTTGAAGGATTCACGCCTCCTCACCTAAGTGGATATTTTTGTTACACTCTTTAGAGGAACTGATATTGATTCTCAGTTGTTCAAATTTTTATTCTCATTGTAACTGATTTAAGCAGTGCTTCATATTCTGCCAAACTTCAGTTAAACTACTATTGCTGTCCTTTTAGTAACCTTCCCAGTGGAGCTGTTTATTTGCAGCATGGATGGGATGAAAAGATAATTTTAGAGAGATAATGTTTTCTTTATATTTCTTGTTTTCATATGCTCTGGTAGAGTTATGTGGGAAGTTTCTCCACTTGGCTTCTTTTGCATTATAACTGTAAGTTATTTTCTGAGTACTTCCATTTTTCTTTCACACTTAGGCCTAAGGGTCACTTACAAATTTAAGTCCACAAGATGAGGCTTTGTCATCCTAACATCTGCAGGCCAGTACTTTGTACAAATTCTAGGTGAAGGTTAACTACTGTCTTATAAAATCACAGATAGTAAGGATACATTTTTAAAAAGTAGTTTGTGTAAGTATGCAGAAAGATGTACACTGTCGAATACCTGAAACAAAGATGTTTGAAAAGTATGTGGAAAATTCACAAATGAGACCAGGGGCCCAGTAAAATGCCCTGTCAGAGGTTAAGTGCTGTATTATGTAGTTTATCACCAAAAAACCCTGACAGGAGACTTGTTTATGGTATACAAGTGCTATAAAAATTAGACATCCTCACCCCACACCAAAACTCAGTTACTCTGTCAACTATTAATCTCTCAGAGAAAAAAAATAATGAGAGTCAAAGGCTGCAGATCAAAGCCACACGAATTATGATGGAAACAGATTTTACAGTAAAACTAATTAACCTGAAGAAATGAAGGCAAGAAATGGTTTCCACTAGTGACATCAGCAGTGAACAAGTGTGTAAATGTCCATTAATGCCACTTTGCTATATACTGCCTGTCTTTTCATAGCTTGGTCCGCTACCTTCCCTACTTAGGCAAAACTAGGGAATACAGAAAGACAATAGTAAGCAAATATTCTGACAGTTGCTTTTAAAATTATTTTATATCAGGCCTGATTAAATTATGATTTCTTTTAATTTGTACAAATCAATTATTCAATTACTAACAAGAAGATATCTATGTTTCTTTTTTTTTTTTTCCCTAACAGCCCATACTGCCAATTTTCTTCTTTTACATAAAATAAGACTTCTCTCTCTTTGTCTTACAACAAATAATTCCCACATTAACATTTTACTTTGAAACATTCCCTCCTGGTTTCTTTATTCTGTCTACTAAGCTATGTCTGTTTGCATTGAACTTTGTCTGCCAATTATAAATCTAAATTGACAAACCTAAATTATGTGACTCTTTTGTAATAATGAGTCCATTTTTTAATATCAAGTTTTAATCTCTGCTTTACTTTAATTTAAATAAATCATCAAGTCAAACCATTAAATAAGTAATTTCAGAAACAGTCATTATATGTTTCAATATTTATTGGCAGTATTGTGATCACTCTTCTATTCAAAGGAATTTTTTTGGAAGGTACACTTGTATGTTATTAAAGAGGAAAAGGAAAGAGAAAGAAAATGGAAGAAGTAAAAAAAATGCATAAGGAATCATATTCAGAGTTATCCAGTTTAATGCTTTCTGCCCCATTTCCTTATTGAGAGAACAGGAAAAGCAACTGAACACAAGAAAACACTTTTTCACCGTGAGGGTGACTGAGCCTTGGCATAGGTTGCCTGGAGACATTGTGGAGTCTCCATCCTTGGAAATATTCAAAATGCATCTGGACATGGTCCTGGGCAACTAGCTCTAGGTGGTCCTGCTTGAGCCGGGGGACTGGAACAGAGGACCTCCAGAGTTCCCTTCTAACCTCAACCATTCTGATATTTTATGCCATTGTTTTGCAGCTCAGCTGAAGGAACACTGCAATTTGTTGTTTGTCTAAGCAAGTACAATGGAGAATGTAGAGCAGAAAAGAATATGTTGTGAAAGAGACCTCTGTACTGTTCCTGTCAGGCGATCATCAGAGGAGTATCGGAGTAGAAAAAGTAATTTGAGGAGTGCAGAAACTACATCAGGAGAAGTGGGTTACAAACAATAACAACTTCCGTGCTCCTCCTTCACCTAGTGGCTGTTCTTGAAGTCAAAGCCCAGGGCAGTGTTTAAAGAACTGCATGAGCCAAAGTAGATAAGAAAGGCAGGAAAATATGTGGTCAACTCAGCACAGTCTGATATTGCAGAAACTTCCGTAACTGACAAAAGAGGTCGCTAATGGTCCCTGTAGCCCATGTGTCAAATGCTGCATAAGCTGGTGCAGCAGTTTTGCAGCCATTTACTCGTTCTAAGTCTCCATGCAAAAGAATATCCGAGAAGGTGAATAGCTTCATTCATCTCCCCTGTATTCAATTTTTGCCAACAGGGACAACCCCTGCAGCTGTGAAACAATCTCTGATTGAGGATAAAATGTGAACAGGTTGTGACAGACGCTGTACAAATGCAAGGTATTACTGACATGCATGAATGAGAGACAATAAGTGTGAAATCAAACAGTCAGTGTTACAAAACAAAATATGTAATATAGTCACATTTTAACAAAACTACAGCTAAAGCAACACAACGGTGGGAAGGTGATGATTTGGGTTGACACCACAGGAGATGAAAGTACGCAAGCATATGTATTATCAGAATACCACAAGATCAGCTTTCTCATTTGTTAGTCAAGTCACAAATATAAAGCACTGATAAAGGATCCAGTTAGGACTGAAGGAAATTAACGTGACTGTTTTTTGTTACAAGTGTTGTAATAGACACAAACTGAGGATAAGGTTACCTATGGAAGACCTGGTCATGGAATTGAGCCAGTCAGTGCAGTAGCTAGTCAGTACAATGCTCCGCTCTGTGAGGATCATAGAATCATAGAGTATCGGGTTGGAAGGGACCACAATGATCATCTGGTCCAACCTTTCTTGGCAAAAGCACCCTGTCCAGCTGAATCTTAAAAGTGTCCAGTGTTGGGGAATCCAGCACTTCCCTTGGGAGATTATTCCAATGGCTGATTGTTCTCATAATGAAAAATTTCCCTTGTGACCAATTGGAATCTCTCCAGGAGTAACTTGTACCCATTACCAATTGTCTTTTCCGTATGAGTCCTTGTAAAAGGGGAGTCTCCATCTTCTTTGTAGCTACCCTTTAATTACTGTATTTGGCCTTTGAAATAATTTTTGCAACACATGATAGGAGAGTGGTATTGTGTTGTTTGCCAAACTAGTCCATGGGGGTACACCTCCGTGAGACACAAGGATGGCCTAAGCATCCTCAGGGTCAGTCTTTGCAGGGTGTATCTTCTAAATTAGAAGCTTCTTTGATAGTTACATAATACTAGCTGTCGGTCTTTATAAGGCATATCACAAATTTGAGCTGCTTTAGTAATTTTTTTTTTTTTTTAACAAAGAAGTTCACTCATAAGATAAAGCCTACCCTGTATTCTGTGCATTTCAAAACAGAGGTTCATATAGTATATTTTAAAAGTTAATGTTATGTTAAGCATACTGGCCTGAGATTTGTCAATTACCTCAGCTTTCATTAAATAGTAAATAACATTATAGACAGGCAATACACCAAAATGAAGAAATGCCAAGACCCGACCAGACCAGAGCAGACTAATGAAATTTCTGTAATCAATATATATTCTATGCTTCATATGCCATGTGACTCAGAGTAAGGTACAACAAAAGAGATACTTGTCAACTAGAAAATTTCTTTCAAACCCCTATAAGTAGAGACTGATTTATGTTCTGAGAAATGGAAATTCAGATTCTTGCCTTTCTATATATTTTTATTAGTCATATAGTTGTTATTGTCAATGTATTTGGCACTTTTTATGACAACAATGTGTTTTGCATATATTGTCTCTTATGGGATTAAGTTTCCTGGTCAAACTATGTGTTTTAAATAGCCCGTTTTTCCTTTGGGCTTCCAGTGAGACTATTTCCCAATTTCTCATCATTCTCACCCTCATTTATGAGCTCCATCTCTTTCTCTTTTATCCTTTCAGACCTGAGGTGAAATCTACTGAATAAAATGTGCCAGTGAAGAGCATGCTCTTGACTTTATATGATCGTGTTAAAATATTGTAATAGTGTTCTCCACAATCATGCTGTTTGTTTATTTCACAGGCACATCCTGAGCAGAGGTCTTCAATGTTTTTTTCACAATAGGACACATTTTAGTTTCCAGATTGCGATATCTGCCTGCTATCAAGTTATTGAAACTGCTCTCAAAAAGGTTTTCTATTATTTCCTCTATATACTGTAGTGTATAGAGAATTATTCAGATGTGTTCTCTTCCATGTCTAAAGTTTTCTGATCTGCTTGTTAACTGTTTCAACATTATCTGTGTTTTCTAATTCCTTGTCTATTCCTTGTCTGTTATCCCTCTGATTTTCATTCCTGATTTAAATAAATCTCCACCTACATTCCTTAAATGGACCCAAGATGTTTCTTTAATGCGTAACGCTGTTCTTTTTAATCCATTGTCTCCAATTTCCTACTATCATGCTTAAGAGGATAATCTGTTTCTTCCTCCTCTTCCTATTGCTTAGTCTCTTCAAGAAACTGTTAATATTCTTCCTTGGTCCACTAATTATTTTTTTTTTTTTTACTTGCTACAGTGCTTGCTTTCTTCAATCCATTGAATTTTGTACCATTCACACTCTTTAATTATCATAAATGCTTTGTGTTTACCCTTGCTGCTGTTCTCTTTATATCTTTATTTTAACTGCATTAGTCTCTGCCACTTCTGGATATTAAGATTTAGTAAAGCGCTTCTGTGAGTAAACAGAGAGTATTTATATTTTACAGTGAAATTAATTTTCTGGATTTTGGTGTAGGGAATGGATTAATGTTGCCCTTCTGAAGATATAACATGTCGACAGGCACTTACATTACAGGACAGATAAACAATGATGATACCAGTTTTCCACTTTTCTGCCTGTACTATTGATCTTGTTTATCAGCTCCACCATAAAATACCTAGCTATTCAGTATGTTATCTCCCTCAATTAGTTGAATCTCATTAATCCCATCTTGTATGTTATCTGTCTCTGAACTTGTAATATTTGAATTCAGTCTTGGAAAATTGTTTACAGCGATTGAACAAGATAGTGGAACACTAAAAACAAGCTTGTATTATCTATTTCAAATCTTTTGTAGATTCTTTTTTCTTCCTTTCTCCTAGAGGGCAGCTTCTGGCATTTCTAGAGCTGTTATCATTGTCATGGCAAGAAAAAAAAGGAAACTCTAGCTTAGATATGACTGATTTCCTCCTAGTCCAGCAGAACTGCTCTTTATCTAAGTGAACCTCACTTACCATTTCAGGGAGAGACATGTTTTTATATTTTGAACCTATTTCTCATGAATAATTGAATATTCTCAAGAATACAATTTGTGAAATAATTAGAAGTTAACTATAATCAGGGAATCTGAGGAAGAGGAACAAGACTCCCTCCCATTCAATAGTTATTTGTAAATAAACTAGATTTCTTCCACTTTAGTTCACTTTTTTGTGTGTTTTGTTGTTGTTTTTGTTTGTTTGTTTGTTTATTGTTTGGGGGGGGTTTGTTTGTTTTCTTTTGTGGGTTTTGGTTTTTGGTTTTTTGTTTTTTGTTTTTGTTTGCTTGTTTGTTTTTTGTTTTTTGTTTTTTTTTTGAGGGTGGGATTGCTTGTTTGGGTTTTTTGGTTGGTTGGTTGGTTTTGTTTGGTTTTGTTTTTTGGGATTTTTCCTTGACATATCAACCAGTAGTCATGAGTTCTGTATCCTGTTTGTGTTCCTGATGTGGACTGAGTGCTTAAATCTATTTCTCACAGAAAGAGGATTAATGGGATATAGTGAGGAGACTGTACGTAGCAACAGGTGCTTGTAATGGATGTTATGGAAGTGCAGGATCTTTGTGGTTACTAAAGAAGAATATGGACTTGAATCTTGTGTGTCCACCATGTTACTCAAAGTTTTACTTGTCTGATTCAACAGTGCCTTGAGGACACACAGACCAAACTGGTGTGTGAAGACTCCCTTCCCAACAGAGGCTGCTCTCAAGGTGGATTCAATGGACATAAAGTTGCATTTCCTCCATCATCTTCCACTGATGACTGGGTAGTATTACTTGCTCTCCTCCATAAGAAGGCCACAATTTTTCTTGATCCTTAGAGGAAATTCCTCAGAAGCACAGGGAAGGCTCAGCCAGTCTGTCTGCTCATGCATCAGCCCAAACCAAGCTCCCAACTTCTTGTGGAATACATTGCTTTTCCATGCAAGATATAACACAGATTACAGTATCTTCCTTTGCAAAATTTTAAAGAAAAATAGACACATAACAGTTCATTTTGCAAATGGATGGTTTTTCATTGGACAGAGATGAAGACTAGCTATTTTAATTAGTTAGTTTAATTAAGGATTTATTGGAATTAACACAACTTCTGTTTCAAATGTAGTTGGAATTTGCTGTGCATTGAATAAGTTTTGTATGATGTGAAACTACACTTACATATTTTTTGTCAAAACACTTTATTGCACATTAAAAATGCATTACATTTGACAGACACAGAATAAACTCTGGAGAATAAGCATGCTGATTGGTTTTGTGTATCTTAAATGAGTGCAAAGCATGCCTCCAAAACATTTGTTTCATCTTGGTAAGAGACGGGGAAAGCTACTTTGGTTTCGCAGTTCCCTCTGTAGAATAATTTTGTGATGATTTTGGTGGATGTGCAGAGGTGCATTCAGGCTGCCTCCTCCTGCTGTGGAGATGCTGCATAGCTGAGGGTTTAAATCACTCTCTGGCACTTGGAATACCTGTCTATGAATGTAAGGCTATGCCAATGCTGTTAACTAAAACAGGGTGAGGGAACATCTTTGTGTCCTGAGGACAGGGAACACTGTCCGTCTACTGTCTAGTCTACACAGAGCTTGGCCACAAGCCTCCCCTGGGCCCCATGTGGTCTACATCTGATCCCAGGACGTAATTATTTGTTTTTATGTATATTTTTAAGTTCAAATAATATAAGAAGCTACAGTAATGTAAAGGCTATGTGTGGCTCATTAAAACAATATTTAAGTATCATGAAACTGAGGACATATGTTGCATATCCTTGTCTGTGATGTGAAGGCACCAAGGGAGCTTTGAGGATGTACGATCCTCTGGAATACTGTGGGAAAATTATCTGAGAAGGAGGGAACAAAATCTCGTCCTATCCTGACACAGGGAATGGCCCCGGTGTGTTGCACCCCTCACAGGTTATTCGGTTTGTATCAAAACCCTGCCAAGAAGCATGATAGCAGTTCAACCTTCTGGGTAGTCAGCAGCAGTGTCTGCTCCAGGGTTCTTTTTTATTTATCGGGCATAAGGAGAGTCAGTTTAATATGGATTTTGGTCTTCTTCCCTGAAAAGTTCTTACTTCTGTTATAAAAGCATGCCCATTTATGTACAGTAATAGCACTATAAAACTGTTCAGCATCAGCAAACGTAGTCTTGTATACCAAGAGGAAAAGATATACTGATCTAACTGGGTCCGTATTAGGGTCACTGTACTGTGTTAACTGCTTTATCGGTATATTTTAAGAGACATAACAATGTTCCCACTAAGGCCTGTAGCAAGGCAACTTTAATGGCAAAAAAAAGTCACATGTTTACTAGATAATGATCAGTACACCTTTTCTAGTGCTGTGCACACTTGCTGCTTGCGAGGTCTTGTTTGCTAAGGTATTCCATGAAGCAGCAGCAGCAGACTTCGGCCTATTAAATCTGGCTTTTTGGTCCATCAAACTTCTCCCTGGTGGACAAAAAATTATCTAGAGCTTTTTTATCCACCTGGTTTCCATGGTGGCCTCCTGACTAAGAAAAGCAGTGCTTTATCTAACTTGAGGAGACAGCGGCATGAAGTGTTTGTCTTCAGATTTGATAAAGCTAAATATATCTCTCAACTTCTCATAGAAATCTCTCTTATAATCCTATGAATCTTTTCTCCTCAAACTTAGAGCTTCAGCACGTTTTCACCTCAGGAAAATTCAAGCAAAACATCACATTAAGTCATTTCCATTTTAGCAAAGGTTGAAGCACATGCCAGAACAAGCCTGCTTTTCAGACCCCTCTTTCTGGTCTTAAAGAAAGTTTTAATGGTCAACATTAATATCTTAGATGGTTTTAAAGAACTGTAAATAGAATTTGATAAGATTTTGTTCCATGTGAGAATCTGTGAAAGAATGTGTTGGTTTTAATAGTATTTTCAGACCTCAGAGAAAGCTCCCTCAGAATCATACAGAGTCTATTCTCAGTCAGATGCTGGGAATCAGTTTAGTCTTTAGCTGGTTTTAAGATACGTTTCATGCAAACATGCTCTCAAAAGTAAGACTTAATTCTTCTCTTTTTTGTAAACAAAATTTGCAGATGCCTGAAAGAAATCAGAGCCCTAAACAAGAATTTATGCTGTCACCCCAGACATAAAATGGCAAATTTTTATTGTTCTTTACAAAAAGAACCTTTTCTCTGAGACTAGTGGGTGCTCCACAAAGCAGCAGGAGCTTCAAAGGAGAATGACAGGTACTTTGATTTGAACAAGAAAAATGGAAGATCTTAATGACTCCAGACACTGTAGGGTCCTTACTGCATAAATACGTCTGATTCATATTCATTGCTTTCAGCAGGACTGAATCATTTCAAGGAAAACGATAGCAGGAAAAAAAACCTGCTCTTTCTCTTGACTGTTGAGTGGCATCGCTCATTCTTGAAATTATTTTTGTGTAAGTACAGAAATTTTCCAAGAGACCTCTGGAGTTGTGGGTGCAGTTCTCCAAATCATTCACTGATGATGTTAGGGCTCTATGCATGGACTATATTGCAGAACTGAGATCTAAGGAGTTTTGGTAAATCCTTAATTTCCACTAATGTCATTGAAGGCATGTCATTTCCTGGAGAAGGATATGTTTGGTTCCATGTAAACCCTGCATACCAGGTATTCTTCAGAGATTTTCAGATGTTTTTCCACTCCATCACCGCGGAATCATCCACAATACTAATTTTTAAAATTTATTCTAATAGTTGTTCTTTTGATGTACATTTGGTGCACATTCTTGTTTGGTTTGTAATAAATTTTTATGTTTGAGAGGAAAATGCTTGTTTCATTCAGTATTTTGTGGCTGGTGTCACATCTTTGATCGGGAAATCCTCATAACACCTTGCCTCTCTGACAACAATTTTTTTTTCCTTTTATCATTGAATCAGAGAGCCCTGGAAATGCTGTTTTCCAAAAATATCCAGAATTTGAGAATGCTAAGTTGTTTCTAAATTATTGTGTTTACTTGCTTTGTGTGAAGAAATTATCAAGCAATGCTTCTCTGAACTGGTCTCATAATTTGGACAGTAAAAGGGTCCAAGTGGACCCTTTAGGATTGATGTCTCCCTTCACTAACAATTCAAAAACATGAGAAGTTAATAGCTATTATAATAAAATCAGTTATCTAGTTCTCTTTTGTGCCAGATCTTTGACATATCCCTCTTTCTTCTTTCATGTTATGAGATTTTCTAGAGATATACATATTACTTGAGCAGAAATAAATATTTAATACATGTTTTTGCAGTTTAAGGTTGCTTTTCTCAAGCATTATTGATCCTGCAGTAGAATCCATTACAGCTTAAGGCAATAATTCATATACCCACACTTAGAGCTCTGGGACTACTTAAAACCCATGTGGCCTTACTGGACTGCATTTTATTCTTAATTATATCCCTGCTAAATTAGAGCAAGTCTGTTTAAGTCAGCTGAGAATAGAATCTGGATTTCTGTCATCTGTATTCAGGAAGTTTCCTCATTAATTTTTGTCATTTTCCTTAAGGTCAGAGTTCCTTCCCCCTCCTCCCATACGTTTACAAAATGATCGCTTATCTGTTTCTCAGGATGGTTCACTGGAACAATGTTTGTTAAAGTGTCACTTTGAAACTTGGATTACTATTCATCTGTTGCCAATTCTGTAATATTTTTTTTATTGTTAGGTGTAACATTTCCTAATAATGAAGGAGAATGTTGCTGCCAACCAGAAATGTAAGAACCCTTCTTCGTCCATAGCAGATCTTTTCACATTCCATTCAGAAAGGTGATACAAACACCACTTTCCTAGGTCACTAGTGGGGTCACCCCTTCATTTTCCCACCTTCATGGCTTCCCGGTTTATACTGCAGCAAAAATAAAATGATTTCTCTCTGCTTTAAACAGCATACATGACCTTGCTCCACTGCTGCTTCTGCCTCCTTCACCGCTGTGGGATCATTTATCCCTGCTAATCAACCATGTTCACCACACTTCAACATTTGTCTATTCTCTTTTTCTAAAATACCATAAGAAGACCCTCCATGCTTAGACTGCTATCATGCTAGAAAGCTGATTGGTAAAACTGCCCAGATGTGTCTCTTTGGTTCCTTAAACGCCTTTTGCGTGTTGTTTTCTCTCATCTGTGCTTTGATGATAAGCTGTTTGAAACAAGGATGTTGCTGAAGCAAAGACTCTGTTACCTGGCTAGATCAATCAGTAAGTAATAATAACTCCAGCAGAAGCAAGAAGTTGAATAATGCAGTGTAGATAAAATGCAGTAGAAGCTACTATTTTTATTTTTAATGTTCCTTTTCTATTGTATTCTTTTGATTTCCCTATTAACAGTTCTGGAGGAAAATAACTGAAGCCTCTGTTTTACTAAGCAATTTTCTCATACTGGCTGGTTACCACTGTGTTTCATGCTGACCATTTATATAATGTATCCTCAAGAACAGTTACTAACATCACTACATCGCTTCTAATTGCTTAGCCTTCCATTTAGTTTTAGAAAAGCTTCCAAGAGACTGCAGAGAAGCAATGCCAAGGAATTTCAGAAGAGCCAGGCTAAAATGTGTCAGGATCTGATCTGGCTAATCTGAGCACCAAACTGTATGAGCAAATAATATAACAAGGAGTGAGGGATGTCTAGCTTAAGGTGGAATCAGTCCAGTAAGAAAGGAAGTCCAGCAGATCCAAACAAAAGATGAAAGACTTCCTAAAGGCAACAAAGCTCAAATGGATCAAGCCAAAACCAACAAACAGATCTTCAAATAAGAGATGACGGAGCTACCTCACGTTGTCTGGCAAGAAGGGAACTGTGTGATTCTTTTGAAGAAGTGAAAAGTGGCCATGATAAGTAGAGCAGAAGGGAAGAGAGTCAGCAGAGGTCCTGTGTTCATAATGAACTACTGTAACAGGCAGCTGTACTTGAAACTGTGTGGGGACTCATCAACAATGATATTGGGATGAGAAATGTTAATTACAACTGAACAGCCTCCTGGTTTGGCAGAAATCCCAGGACAAAGTGGCGGCACTTGGGTTGCAGATGCAATATTTTATAGAATCCCTGCTGTTAAAAATGCTATAGTTTCCTCATTTTCATATATCAGTTACAGATGACGTAAAAACAGATTTTATTTCTTTCAGACAGAATCTCAAGTTTTTACAGTGATTACAGTAGCAGGCTGATGGTCAAAAGTGTGGGTTTTTTCTTCTCTGGAGCTCAGAAAATTTAGCTGCTGTTTAAACACCAAGTGTACTACCAAGGTGAAAGTCAATTCAGTGATTATCATACTGGGACCATGGTAGATACAAATGACATCACTAATTTATTGGAGAAAACTCATTACTGTACAGAATTTTTAAGTAGATTCTAAAGGCAATTACGCCCTGAGCAAGCAAGTTACACATCAGTAGTCCAGAGACACATAGCCATGCCTATGCCTGAGGAGTAAACTCAGAGTGCCCATGAAGATGTGATGACTTGCAAGGGGGACAGGCTGCCAGCATGGTTTTGGTGACAATTGCATTGCTCCACGACTCACGTCACATTTTGTAAAGGACACACTGGAACAATTTCCTTGTAAAATTTGAACATATTTGGCAAGATGCCTGTGGAAACATCAGCTGTGTGGGAAGTAACAAGATTTTTTTATACTTTCAGGTTCCCCATCAGGATATAAGACTTTGAGAACTGAGGAGTTGTGTCTTCTAGAACCATCAGAGTCCTTGGGAACTGCATATTTACAATGGTGACTGTGGTCAATTTAAACCACAGAAGTTTTGCTTGCTTGATTGTTTCGTGTGGTGGGTTTTTTTTGGGTTTTTGATTTAGGCATGTGTTCAATCTCTTCTCAAGGGGACATACCCTACCTCATTCTCAACCTCTACTCCATTTTCTCAGTATGTTCTGTTTGTAAAGATAAAAATTCCTTAAAGAGGGTGGTGATGAAAACAAGAACTCGCTGGAGTAGATTATATGGAGCTATGCAGGTAATAATTGCTGTTAGCAGTTTGGTTCAGGCGTAACTTTCTCTTTCCTCATCCTTTAGAAAGGTTTTCCTTCAGTATTACATTGACCTACCTGCTTTGTTGTTATAAACTCATCGTACTTAACAGCTTGTCTTCAAATTTCTCCTAAACAATCATGAAGGAATGTGACACTGTTAGAGCTATTCAGCTCTATATAGAATAAAATTAAACATTTATTAAAGCGGAAGAGAGACTGATGACCTTAACCGAATGACTGGGCAATCACCTTGCTGGGGGAGACCAGGTTCAAATGACTTCATAATTTATTAATGTGGGCATCACTCAGTGTATTGGAACAATATAAATTGAATCACTGAGGTAACTAAAACTCTAAGAACATAATTTTTATGTCACTAGAGCTCTATGCCAACAGATCTGAGGAGAGACAAGTGCTACCAGGGCAGGAAAAGTACACCTCAGTTGAATGATGTTGCCCCATAAAGTTATCTTTTTCTAAACCTGTACTAGAATAAATGTATGAGAGAAATGTCGCACAATAGCAAGAAAAAAGAACCTAAGACAAGAAGTGGGAGAAAACCCAAAAGTACTCAAGAGCACCAAGACTTGAGCTAGAAATTTATCTGCCCATGTAGTTAATTTAAATTGCATACTATCATTGGAATTACGTCAACTATGGGAATGAGTTTCTTATTTTAACTGCCCACATCTATTCAGAATTCTATATGTTGCAGAATCCTTCATTCACTTTTGGGAAATACTTCCTTAACCTCCGAGTGCAGCCCTCTAGCTGGTTCACACATATTTCTCTTTCCTGTCCTCCATATTAACTTCTATGCCAACAGCCATGATCAGCAAACAAGGCCATAGCAAAGGAAAAAAAAACCCTCTCTAAGCCAAATACTGCAGAGTCTGTTTTTTGTCCATGAAACAGCATTGCAGCCAGTTCTCAGATCACTCCCAGCTTACCAGCTGGCTGACTGGCACAGAGGAACTGGGGTGGGCTCAGCTGTTGCAGAGCTTGCCAGTAAATTTGTTGCTGTTTTACTGGAGTTTTTGGCTAGGGTTTAAAAAGTGGAGGAGAATAAAAGGGCAAGAATGAGGTGGAGAAGAATGAATATCAGCCAGGTGGTTGTAATGATGCTAGCCAGGAATAACAGTTCATGAACACTGGCTGATGCTAGTGATTATATTGCTGTTGCTCCTATAAATTACTTTACAGTGGATACCTCTTAGTCATGGACCTTGATTTACAGTGTAAGTGCCTAATGTTGTGAAGTATGAATAGCTGTCCTTGGCAATAAGAACCGTCAGAGAACGTAAGCAGAAAAGTTTGTCATATTAGGAGACATGGGTGAAAGATTGCTGTGAGTATTTGCGTGTACATAATTTTTGTCTTGTGTAATCTTGATACAGTTTCTATGGCATTTTTTTACTCAAACATTATGAAATTACAGAAGCCAGCTTATGAAAGCCAAGAAATCTTTGTATAAACATATGAACTGCATTGGAATGATGTGATCAGAATCATCATGCTCATCCCATTTGCAGCTGGAGCAATTAAGAATTAATTTAGAGGGCTTAAGAGAGAGTGTGATGAAAGATACCAAAATATTTTTGGTATTGTGAATATTTGAGTGTGAGTTTCATACAATGACTTGCCTAAAAAAAATGTCAGTACCTTCAGGATGATCCTTAAACATGCTGTTCAGGACAGTTTGCTTCTTGACGCATTCCAGGCCATGGGGAGGACACACATAGTTATAGGACAGAATCTAAATTATCTGATTTCACATTCTGCCTAATTTTAGCCATGAGTCTCAAGGCCTTCAAGAGCACCAGCCTCTCTTCATTATTTCTACATAGGGGCTGCAGGCACTCACTTAAGGACAACTTATTTACTAAGTCACTCTAAAGCTTGATGAAAACTAGCTACCAAAGTTAGATGGAGTATAACCTATGCCATTCCACACCATACTAGCTATCACATCTACTACAGATACCTTTTGAATGATATAAAAGCACAACAAAGTGGGCATTTAGAACATAAAGATTGTATTCTGATTGTTGTCCCAGGTTAAAATGTCAAGCAGACTGGAACTACTTCATTTTAAACAAGACTGAGATTATAAAACAAGTGCAATAGAAAGCAGATAAAACTTTGTGGATGCTAGGACAAGCCTATCATTCAAAATAGGTTTAAGATAAGGCATAAAAGGTATGTTTAATTTTACCTGAAACAACAGAATCCCCTACGCAAAACACAGACCAAGTGGAAGACTAAAAGGGAAATGTGTACTAGAAATTTACTGAGCATCATTTCATGGATGTGTGTTTTGGCAACACCCAAAACCTCTTGAAAAACAGAGAAAAAGAAGCAGCAAAAAGACAACAAGGAGAGGTAAGAATTATACATTTAAGAAGTGGGAGAATTCCATGTAGAATGAAACTTGAAACTTTGGGAGAAGAAATAGCGTTTTATTGTTTAACTGTAATGGTGTCTAAGACAATAGAATTTTGTGTCTAATCTTTATAAATAAACATGACTGTATCAAAGAATCAGAATCATAGAGTCATTGAATAGTTTGGATTGGAAGAGACCTTCAGAGATCATCTAGTCCAACCCCCTGCCATGAGCAGGGTCATCTTCAACTAGATCAGGTTGCTCAGAGCCCCGTCCAGCCTGGCCTGGAATGTTTCCAGGGATGGGGCATCTACCTCTCTGAGCAGCCTTGGCCAGTGTTTTGCCACTCTCACTGTAAAAAATAACTGGCTACATCACAAAATTACTCCTTGGTGTTAATGTTTTTACAAACCCATGTACTGTCTAACTGCAAATGTCAAAAGCAGCTGAAACATCATGATTGTTCTACCCCACTTGTTAAATAGCTCATTAAAACAAAATAAACCAAACCCAACAAAAACAAACAAAACAAAACAAACAAACAAACAGAACTAAGTAACAAAACCCCCCACAAAACCAAAAAAACAACCCCCACAAAAATATCAAGATACCTTGACAAGGCTTTATGTTTATTTCAGAGCTTGAGTTCAGTTTCTTGGCCTGCCTTGTACTCCCAAGGAAATTGGACATGCAATTAACATTCAATTGAAAAAATATAGATCTCTTTAACTCTGGATTTGAACTAAGCCACAATCATGCCTTAAATCTCTTAGTCTTTATTTTATTTCAGGCACTTTGCTAAGAGAAGGTGCTTTGTGACAAGATATGCTAAAACGTGGGCTGTGTCTGCAATAGACACGATACCTTAAAACCAGATGAATGGTAATTGGGATGAATGCTACCAGAGGCCCTTCTGAAAACTTCATAGCTAAATTCAGATAAAAGATGGATAAATGTTAATATTTGCATTCTAAATTTTGAACAATGTCATTCTATGAAATGCTACAGAGCTGTCCATATGAGAAACACAAGAGTGACTTTGTAATTAAAACTGAAGCAGTTATTACCGTCTCTAGGGATGCTCTGGAGCTGTGATAAAACTGATTCATGTGAGTGACAAACTCACACATGTGATAGGCAATTTCTTCTGACACCTCTATCAGCACCAGAGCAGCCACTGAATAAAGAAATGAAGCTGTCAGAGATGGACAGATTGCAGGAACCAGCAGTGTTCCAATTTCACCCACCAAACCACACAGGCAATGTTTTGAGGAAAAAATTAGTCACATGTATTATATGAAGCATACTGTTCAATCTTTTTAACAAAAATGAGTACTGCTGTCAACCAGCCTAAAAGTCAGGGAAGAAAGACCATTTAGCTTATGAATAGGGTCTTAATAAAGTTTTTTATTGCTAGGACAGTAAGTTTAGCTACAATCCTGACCATCTTATTGCTGCCTACAACTACCTGAGAGGAGATTGTAGCAAGGAGGGTGTTGTCCTCTTTTCCCAAGTATCAAGTGATAGGACAAGAGGAAATGGCCTCAAGTTGCACCAGGTGAGGTTTAGATTGGGTATTGGGAAAAACTTCTTCACAGAAGGTGTTGTCAGGCATTGGAACAGGCTGCCCAGGGAAGTGGTGGAGTCACCATTCCTGGAGGTGTTTAAAAGGCATTTAGATTAGGTTCTTAGGGACATGGTTTAGTGGTGGACTTGGCAGTGCTAGGCTAACATTTGGACTTGGTGGTCTTAAAAGTTTTATTCAACCAAAATGATTCTATGATTGTTGTAGGAAATAGGAAATTAGGATTTTAGGCCTATATCAGTGTTATAAGCTGTGCTGCTAAGGCTGAAAGTCTCAGCTTGTCCCCTGTATAGCCCTTACCCAGAACCACGAGTGTGGTTATCTTATGCTTGCTTTGTACCTTTAGTTAAGACATTGATAAATGCTATTCTTAGGACTGCTGATTTCCGTGCTAGACTGATGAACTATAGATAACAAATGAGACAGGTAGAACTTCAGACAAAGCTGGCCCTGCGACCGATGACCTTTTGTTCGGTACTTGCCGTAGTGGAACATGAAGGAAGAAGTGGAACCCGCAGACCACTGGGATGGAAGGAACCTGACGACATCGTGAATATTTAGAGAATTTCCACTAGACAGTGATAAATTTTGCTTAGTTGCACAATACCTGTTAGAACCCTATATAATGACTAGCTGTATTGCTGTATGATTGTCACTCTCTGAGGAGGTGACCCAACGCTGCTGTTCCTGCGAATCTTCTACAATAAATACTGCTCAGAGTAACCCACAAGAGCTTGAGTCTCTGTCCAGCGCCTCCTACTACCTTTTTCAATGATTCTATCTTCTAAAGATCTCTGTTGCTTCATGAAACAGAGAGGGAACATAAAATGAATAATTTACTGAAGTGTTAAACATGTGTAGTTAAATTAGCTAATTAAGGTCCAAGTACCAAAAGAAAGGAGACAGGTGTACCCATCTGAAAGGAGTCTCTCCATAAGCCTGGAGGAAAAAGGCTGAGGAGGAGGAATCACAATTATATTCATTTTCTACCCTTGCAGAATACAAGAGTAGAGGGTGCATACTTTCATACTTCAGTGAGAACTGGTGAAAAAGTCTCCCTGACCCAAAAGAGAAGGCAAATGAAAAGAATACTCAGTATTATCCTAGACAAGAGAGGGAAAACTGCAGTGCAGAAGAAAGTTTGGGAATACTGTAAAAAACCTGTCTCGCAAAATATAGGAAATCACTCTGGAAGCATCCAAAGTATCACAAGCCTACATTCAGATTATTCTTAGGTGACAAGTGCTTTACCAAGTTTTCAGCATGACAATACAGGTAGACTTGGCTGTAATTACACTATAGCCATGCTTTTATTGGTTTTAAAAATCACTTTAATACAAAGCTATATGATTTCAATCAAGTTCTGGGACCTGTTGAGCGATACTTCAAATCAGGCTGTCTTTCTTTCCCAAGATACAAATATTTTCTTCACAGAGACAAGACAGCACAAGTCTTCTACAATTCCCAGGACTCAAGGCTGTAAGAAACATGCAATTCATTGCAAAGTCTGAACAGCATAGGTGCCAGACACCGTCAGCTATTCACCAAGGGTGCAGAGATGGGTAGTGGGGAAGTAACACAGAAGGTTATTTTTCAAAACCTGTTCTAGCAATCTGGTCTAAGATCATTGTAAGGGTTTTCAATTATTAATGGCCAGGATGCCTGGAGGAAAGTTCCATTTATTGCTTTTCTCCCCTTTGTTGTGGTTGTTTTTTTCATCTTTCTCAGAAACTGACAATAGAACCTCTCCAATTCAACCAGAAAGGGATTTCAGGACAAAATTGCACTACATAAAAGATCTATATTAATTGCATAATTATATAGGCTGAAACAAGATGTTATATGCATAAAGCTATTGATCATAGATATTCTGGAACATTCTCAGTCTAACATAATTTTAGTATTTATTGAGGAAAATGTTTTATTTTAAAATACATATATTATTAATCTGATAAGCACAGTAGTTATCTTCCTCCGAAGCAGTGTGTGTAAATGAGGAGTTCCACAGGGAAAAGTCTGTTTGCAATTTAGAGCCAGTGCAGCCCAATCTCTGTGCATAGCATTGGTAGTCAGAAAACTTGTATTGTATTCCCAGGGCTGGTGTCTCATCACTGGTTGATCTTTGAATACAAATTTTTACAAAGAAAATGATTACTATGCAGTAGTTACTTATTAATGTGTCTGCATTCAATTTTACTATCAGTGTTTATGTTTTGAATCACGTTAATCCAAACTGTATAACTCCAATCAAATACCATAACCTTTCATTATATATTTAAGCAAGATTTGAGATTAAGCCACAGGTTCTTTTTACAATATTTAGAACTAGATCTACATCTAGAAATTTAGGGGCTGCGATACCCTCATCTGCTAAATGGGGAAGATGCTGGTACATAAATTTGTAAAGTGCTCTGAGTTCTATGTAGAGATCACTACTAATGATTACTATAAATCCGGCTTTGATGAGTATAGCATTAGGAAAGTATCTTCTCTATTCACTGTGGCTCCACACTATGATAACTACAGATGCATGTACTAAGCATACTAGATAGCTAGTTATTATATAAAGCCTTAGAATACTGTGTTATCATTACATCTATTGCAAACTCAATATTTAGTATACCACAAGGAATAAAGGAGAAATGCAGTGACTCACACTGGCTTAAAATTCATCTTTATAAAGTACTGTGTCAGTGTACAGGGTTTTAAATATACAGCCTTAGTATTTTATGCTGTGTTAGTGTCTAGCATGATTTTCAAGCTGCAGCCTCTCCATACCACTTTAAATAAAACATGATGTGTTATGGTGGTAAGGTTGGAATATTTCCTAAATTACTTCATTTTAGTTAATTTCCGTGTGACACTTAGATAAAAAACTCTATAAAATGGTATAATTAATGTTTAGGTATTTTATTAACTTGCTTAACAATAAAGCCCTGAATTGAGAAACAGAATCAGAAAAAAAAAAAAAAAAAACAACCAACAAAAAACTATTGTATTTTATTCAGCATAATGCCAAATCTCTCCACTTACAGCTTTCTTCATATTCTACTGCAGTATGGTAATAATGATGTCTGAACCTGATCATTGTGTTTCCCTTGTAAGTTAAATGAAACTCTCTGTTTCAGCTCTTCTCTGGAGACCAGAATCCCTTGCCTGGGACAAGTGATGGGGTGATGCCTGATGAAAGTGCACCTTACAAGGATATTTTTACTTTGCAACCCGAGTGCTTAGCTGATTCAGGGTCCCATTACTCTCACCACTGTGAGCATTGTATAACTAGGCACATGGGAGACTCACTGATAATTTGGCACAGCAAGTGGAAAAATGACAGTATTTCAACGGCAAGCTAAAATCAAGCTGGAAGACAAGATTCTTCTGAAAAATAGCTGTTTAGAAATATTGTTTGAAGTGCAATGCAGTTTAATCACTTTGTAGCACTGACAGGTTATGTTAATCCAGTTACTCACTCATAAAAAACATTTCTGTAAAGAAGTGAAGGCCTTTTAGGTGAAGAAGAACATTAAAGTTGCAGGGCTTTGCCCAGAGCCAACACATTTTCAAACACATGGATTTCAGGCCCTTATGACTTAGTCAGAATCTGTATTTATACTGCAAAATAGTTACAGGAGTGAATAAGGTTTTGAGAACCTCCTAGATGGCTGCATTTGATGAATGCTGTTATTTAGGAAATTTTTTTAGATACGTTAAAAAAGGTAACTATTTTAGTCCACCAGGTCGCATATTTATAAAAGAGCAAGGTGCAGATGCACAAAAGCCTGTAAATCCAAACAATCCATTTCAAAAGCAACTGGTTTAGCAGTAACTGAGTCCTAGACACTTCCCCACTTTGCTTAAGAGTTTCTCATGACAACAAACCTGGAAAACTGAACTCTTTCTTCCACCTAACCTGCAAAGGAACGAGAGAAAGAGATAGTAATGTTTCCAGAGTTACATTCTTGGTTATGAGTTCAGGCATTCCTACCAGAGAGGCTCTGTGCCTTGATGCAGTGCAGTTGGGGGTTTTTTTTCCCCTGTAAAAAGGAATTACAAGAAGGACAAACAGTCACCTGTCTTTTATACTGTATCTTTATGCAATTTTCACCCTGAACGTGAATGTGTTTTCAGTCCTTAGTTCAAAAGAATCCAAATTTATCTCTATAAAGTAACATAGTTACAAGGCTGAAGGGTATTTGCCAGAGAATCATAGAATCGGAATATCTAAAGTTGGAAGAGACCCATAAGGATCATCAAGTCCAACTTCCTTCTTCTCACAGGACTACTTAAAACTAAACCGTATGACTAAGAACATCATCCAGATGCTCCTTAAAGTCTGACAGGCTTGATGCTGCAACCACTTCCCTGCAGGGCCTGTTTCAGTGACCAGCCACACTCAATGATCTCAGCTGCTCCTCATCACACTTGTGCTCCAGGCCCCTCACCAGCTTTGTCACCTCCGCTGCACTCTCTCTAGCACCCCAATGTCCTTCTTATGATGAGGAGCCCAAAACTGAACACAGGATGCAAGGTGGGGCCTCACCAGCACCAAGTATAGTGGCAAAATCACTTCTCTAGTTCTGCTGGCCACACTATTCCTGATACAAGCCAGGATGCTGTTGGTCTTTTTGGCCACCTGGGCACACTGCTGGCTCATGTTCAGCCGGCTGTCAATCAACACCCCCCAGATCCCTCTCTGCCAGGCAGCTTTCCAGACACTCTTCCCTGAGCCTGTAGCGCTGCCTGGGGCTGTTGCGACCCAACTGCAGGACCCGGCACTCGGCCTTGTTGAACATCATACAATTGACCTCAGCCCAGCGATACAGCCGGTCCAGATCCCTCTGTATGGTCTTCCTACCCTCTAGCAGATCAACACTCCCACCCAATTCAGTGTCGTCTGCAAACTTGCTAAGGGTGAATGGCAGGTAATTGTCTATAGGAGAGGAATAAAATAATGAATCCTTCACTGAGCTTTGCCATTCTTCTCCTGCCTAACTATTCCAATTTCTGGAACTTTCTCATTCTCTTTCTTGCATCAAGTTACCTCTGGATACCACCCTGCCATCACCACCAAACTACTTGGTAATCTGAAGACTTTTAATGTCTTCCTTGGTTGCTCCCACCCTCTTTAGAAATATAAATCTGACTGCAGTCAGTTCTGGCATAGAGAAATCTAAATTGCTAATGATGGCTTTGGCTAGATCTAACCATGCTTTTCCTAAAGGAGTGAAATTGCACTATACAGAATAAAAGGTGGAAATCCTGTATGTATTATACATGCAGCTAATGAGATTCACAATATTTCAATATATAAGGTGTCCAGTTTTCTAGGCTCACTTTATCAACTAGAGAAAGATATACCTCCAGAGTTTGATTCATCCCATTAGTGTGACAAGGAGTTGAAAGATCAGCACACTGTGCTGCTCATCCCTTCTCTCAAGGCCAAACTGTGCTCATTTGGTCATTGTAGGTTTGTCTTGAGGAAAGGTCTTCTGGACCAGGTCTCTGTTGCCTGTTGTCTTGAGTGTATGTCTGTAATCTGATTCAGATTTTTTGCCTTGATCGCTAAAGCTGTAAGTCATTGCACAAAAGAAAAAACAAAACCAAACCAAAATCAAACCCCCCCAAAAATCAACCACCAAAACAAACACCCCTCCCCCTGCAACAACAACAACAAAACAACGAGCAAGAGAGTCTTAGGAATGGGTGAAAGACTGATTTTTTATTAGTTAACATCTGTGGAGAATAACTGGCAAATACAGTTTGATATGTTTGCATTTTTCACACCTTCGTGCTGAAAGGACCAAGCTCTGCAAGTATCTATTCATATGTTTAGCTTTATGAGTAAAAACACTATGATGGATTCTCTCAGACCATGTTTACTGTGTTCTTAGTACACTTTGGTGCATTTAGGAGGAAAAAAACAAAAACACCAAACATGGATACAGGTTAATATACTGCGTAACTCAGACTGTAATTACTAGAATTTATGAAGACAAAAGCCATTTTACCATAGATTATTGTGAACCCACTCCAATGATTTCAGTTATAAAGCAGAGTAAATGCTGACTCAATGTTGCCCAGTAGCATGTTCATCCTTGTTAAAGAACTTCCTCACTATTCTCCTAGTAATAGATTAAATAGCTCATCTCGGCACACCCAGAAAGAACACAGCTTTCAGCTAGTGCATGTTGTGTGCTTTTTTATTTAGAAGCACAGATAGGAGATTTTTCAGACCCCTCAAATGACTGGCCTCATTCGCTGTCACTGTCATTTGCAGGAAAGAGGACTGAGTCTGCTGGGACTAATTGAGTGTCAGCGAGAGCCCCCTCAAACCCATGGTTCAGGAGAACATAAAACAACACCTTAGGGGGGCTGCATTATCCTGTGCCACTTGCAGTGTCTGCTTGTCCATTTTCAACATTCTTCACTGACACAATATTTACTGTATTTGGTTGTGATGGGAGACCAATAACGTTGCGTTTTTCTTGAGTTTTAAAGTGGATTCTCATTGTCACTGGCATAGTCAACAGTCACACTGTTGTAACTGTAATCAGCCCTTTTTATCACTCCCTGACACTAAACTCATGTCTATCCAGCTTTTTAACTTACTGTGCAGAGATCTAAAATATGGCTCCACAAGTCAATGGTGGTATCATAAATACTCTATTATGGGATATTAATGAAAGGACTGCCAAGGTACCCATCATACTAGCATAGCAGAGGGCCCATAAAAAGCTAATAAATCAAATAATCTTAACAGCCCATCTACAATGAGCAACATATAAAAATGTGCTCTTTGTCAGATATATTGCTCTGGGTTCTCTTAGTCCTGGAGTTTGCTGACACATATAACAAGAACAGTCAGTATAATGACCTTATCAAGTGCTACCAACCACTGTTTATATACTGCAAGTCCCTGCATGCACAGTACAAGTTGCAGGCAGCATAAAGGCACATCTGTTAACTCAGTAATGCCACCTAGCATGTGCTCCATGAAAAGATATATAGAGGGAAACGTTGTTAGCAGTGGGGATTGCTAAAAGAGGCAGGAGAGACTGCAAGTCCCTGGAAACCTGAAGAAACATGCTGCAGAAACACCAGCTTCCAGCAGCTCAGGGACTGCTTACATATATTTCCAAGTGTAAGCCATGGTTTCTAAATATAGTAGCCACTTTTGATGTCTTTTATAAAATAAGATTTTCTGGGGTGATTATTTATTTTTGTACATACAAGTCTAGACAGTAGATGTTTACCATCCACATACTAAACACAGAGAATCTGTCCCTCATACTGCAAAAAAATGTTTTTATATGAGAAGTAGGTTCCCCCAGACCACTAGAAACTCTTTGAGAGTGTGTAACTTCAGAAAAATTGAATACGGCTTTTAACATGGCACAATTTTACAGTGCGCCCGTGACAACTGGGTGAAATGTCGAAGGTAACTGGTTTGCATTAAACTGAAACCACATTGATAACACGATGTAGTCTTTTACAGAACAGGAGGGATCTTCTTGATTAATTTGATTTCAAAATCTGGAATACCTTATTTAAACTAGAAATCCATATCTATCCAGAATCTAATGATGTGACTTTTCCTACTAATTGTATACAGAGATTCCTTAGCTCTAATATGTTCCTCCTGTCTTAGACGTGGACTAAGATGCTCTGCTACATAAGAAAAAGACCTCCCTTGATCTTTCTTAATCCTGAGATAAGCACTATATCCTTCACAACAGAAGAATGTATTTTGACTTTGATCATTATCATTCACTGGACTCAAAATTAAAAGAGAAGCAGTACTGACTGATATATTAGAACATTGCCAAGCTGAACAACATACATTTTCTAATTCATCAAAATGTAGACAGGAATAAGCATCCACATTTAGGAGCGGGGGAAAGGATTATTTCTCTTTCAGAAAAACAATAGTCTTTGGAAAGTAAACCTGCTATTAATACTTTCCATAAAGAACAGAGGCTAAAAAACTGCTTTTATGATTCTTCATATTCAGTAAAAACACAGTTTAACAAATGAACTGCATTGTTCCAACTTTTAAGATAGTTCTGTTGTCATTAAAAACGACCCAACCTTCCCAAAATACAAACCATGCTGCTTCTAAAGTTTAAAAAAGATGCTGTGGAACATTTATACTTATTTGAGTGGCTCTTCTTTCAAGATTTCAGATTTTTAATTTCTGTTTTGCTTTTTTTCTTGAATATAAAATGTTTCCTAATTTAAAAGAGTGGAAACACCTACAAATTTAGAATTTTTGTGCTTTCTGCATTTTTTCATCATAATGAGAAAAAAAAAAAACAATCCTTTTAAGCTATAACGATTCCCCCTATCTAGTTTTTTGATTAAGACACCAAATCTATCAGTTAATAAATAAGTAAGCTGTGAATGTATTCTAACTGAAGTTCATTTTGTAGATTGAGAGTGTCTATATATTTATTAAGAAATATTTTGTTTATACATGCATGATGTGGTATGGACCTCCAACTTGTGGCAAAGATTGGGGGTTAACGTAACATCATTGCCAGGAATGTAAGAGAATTAAACTTGCCAGATACTGTTAATCCAAAGCACAAACTGGTTTTCACACAGTTCTCATATCTAATGCACATAACTCTAAGAAGAAAGGAAAGTAACAAAAGAATAATTAACTTTTTCAACTTCCATAAAGACAAAAACTTCAGACCAAGTCACTGTCCAGTTCTGAGGATTAAGGATAATTTATTCTTTCTTATATTTACGGTACCTATCTTTACTATAGACACCAAGATCCTGCTTCTGCTCTCATTTACATGTTAGACTGACTAAAAGGATGTTAGTATCTGAAGCTAATCAAAACAATATAGGTACTGACAAACTTAGGGTTTCAAGGTCAGTTATGCTCTTATGACCAGCTGGTATAATGTCAAAACCATTTCTTATCAACATTAGCATCTGCATTAATTTAATGTGAATATTTCAAGAGCTCCACAGATAACTAAAAGTCATATGAAGAGCTATCTTGTTTTGTTTGTCTTGAATTTGTTACCTTTTATCTACAGTTAGTACTCCTACAGCTGGTAGGAAACAATAGTGAACAATCAAGATTTATTCACCTTTTCTATGTTACATATAGTAATAAGACCTGTCCTATTCCCTCCCTTAGTTTTCTTTTTTCTGTGATGAAGGCTCCTAGATATGTGGCCTCTTTTGGCTCTTCCTTTCTTGGTAATTCAAATGTTTTTTGAAAACAACAAGGACTGTTTCATTTGGAACTGCTGGATTTTCTGCCATTTTGAACACTGCTGGGCACTGAATGGAGGTTTTCATTGAATAATCTATTATAATACCCAGAGTCTCAGTCCTAAATACTAAAGAGTCTATTACTATGTATGTAAAACTAGGATTTTTTCCGTATGTATGTTGTTTTATATTTATCTACATTGATTTTCATCCTTCTAACATTCATTTGCTAAGTTTCATGTAATACACTTCTGCAGACTTTCAGTGCAGTTGCTCTCTCTTTATTTCTTTAAATAATTTAGCACAGTCAGCAAACGTGTGTCCTCACTATTTGCCCTGTCTTTAAGAGACTTCAACACTTATGGATGCGTTGAATTAGATGGTCCCAGTGCAGATCTCTGAAAAACTCTTCTGTTTATTATCCTCCACACTGAACATTTTTATTTACTTCTGTCCTATGTTTTCTACCTTCCAACAGTTTTGAGGCATGATTTAGGCATGTTAATTCTTCCTTGATCTCTTGTATGTATCCACCACACTGGCAGCACAGGACCTTTCACACTAAAAAAGCACCTCAGGTTCTGCCTCTGAGAGGGTCTCCTGCTTTGCAATGTGCAGGCCAAACCAGGAGAAAGTGACTCCCCTTGTTTGGCACACTTTATTAGCCAAAGTATGTCCTCCCTTTGGCCATCCTTGAGCTGTCCATGGGAGAATGGCTCTTTCAGGTTCAGTGCCATGAAGGGGGCACACAAGCTCAGTCAGAAGCTGAATGGATAGCTTTATGCTGGCGTGGAAAGCATTTCCTCAGAGGCTATCATCAATTTTTGCCTTGACAGTGCTTTCCAGGGAAGAAGGAGGAATATACATAGTATAAAGCAAACGTGGAGACACAGAACTGTGTGACATTAAGTGCATTTTATTCTTTTTCAGCTGTGTTCAACTGTGTAGTAACGTCTACATAAGCCATACACTAGAATTACCGAGTAATTGTTAATGCTTCTGTAAAATTATATTTAGCATGTTCAACTTAAGTTGCTGACTTCTCCTCTTACCTTCATTTCAGCCATGGAAAATAGGAAAGAATGAACAAAATGAGTTAAGACATCCCTGAACGTCAAGAAAACACCAAATGCTACTACTTTGCTCTGCAAGCAGGATTTTTCAGTCACGGAAGTATGTCAAGTGTAGGTCTTCGGTGCATCAATGTGTAAGAGGTCCTCAGATTATGTTAACTGTTTTAATTATTGGTCTCACTAGCTGGGGTCTCCTGAACTCACTAATTGTGTCAGGTGTCTTCTGTGGCTAAATAAATTGTCCTTAAAGAAGGCAGCTAGGTTTTCTCTGTGCATGCCTGGGAAAAACAAAACAAAACAACAGCAACGAAAACCGGGGATGAATGAGGGTAATCTAAGCATGCTCTCAGTCCATTTAAGACTATAGAGTTGCATCCTTCAGGCTGTATATCTTGTTGCAGATCTGCTATATGTCTCTGTGACTTAGCTATTAAGAGCAAAAAAATAGTAAGTATTGTAACTTTTTTACTGTGGAGATTATTTGTTTGCTCCTTGGTATTTGGTGTTCTCGGTCTCCTAAGTCTCAGAAGTTTGAGAACAGCACTATCATTTATGAACGTGCTGGCATTTAGTGAAACTTTGTGTCTTTAAATTCAAGCTCTGTGTTTTGGTTTGGGTTTTTTTGATATGTATGTGTTTGTATTTTTAGTTTTGTTTGTTTGTTTTTGCCCACCTGAAAGCAAAACAAAACCATACAATAACAACAACAAACAAACAAAAAACCACACACTACCATCAAATCTTGACAAATGCAACAAAGTAGTAGTGCAAATAATTTGAGACCTTTCAAATCCCCCCATCGTCCCACACATATTTGTCATTAGAGGAAAAAAATACAAGCCATTCACTGATTCTTCTTTATTTTATATATTAAGGGAGGATTTTGATGAAAAAAAAACCAAGAGAGTAAAACGCCCTTTCTCTTGCATCTCTGTTTCTAGAATAGGTTAGTGGCTACAAAAATTTTAGTGTCCTCTGCTGGTTATTCAGTCTTTTAGAGTGACCAAGCAGGTCACTTACAACATGCAACGTAACTCATAACTGTCACTTTTATGAAGTTCATAGCGCCATTCAAAATCATTATTTGAAGCACCTATGCAGGGGATACCCAGCACATGTTCTTATTTCAACAGGGGACATGCAAAAGTAGCAATATTACCTGCTATTAGACATGCAGGAAAAATCACTATGGCAGATGCTCATCTGGTTTCAGCTTTTGCATCATTAAAATCATACTCAAGAATCATGGTGGAATCATGAGAAAAGTAAGCTGCAGCCAGCCAGACTTCTTCAATTTCAAACATAAAGGTGTATTAAGGAGGATAGAACCAGCAATCAAATAAAAATACTCTTTCACAGGAAGAAAAGGACTGGAAAGAGCAGTCATGGCAAAATTTGCTTGTAGAATGATTTGAATACGAAAGCTTACATTGCATCTGTGGGATGACCAAAGGTGAAGCAGCTGAAACCTGAGTTTCTGTACACTGAGAGAAAGCTTTTGTTTAAGCAGTGCCTGACAAATCGTAGGTAATGAGTGTATTGCTGGAGTGATCTGTACAGAAATCTTGTTTGCTAACAATAGGACTGTTGTGACTTGAAACAAAAATTATGCCCGCAGCACATGCTTCATGTTACAAGGAATTCACATTTAGCAAAGTAAAAATATTGAAAAATATTCCTTTTGCTCCCTCCTGCCCAGTGAGGTGTTGACAGGGCAAACACAGAGCAGGAAGGAGCCATAGTAGTCCCCTTGCTGATGAAAGCTCCCCTACCACTCATTACCGGTTTCCCCGAACTGATTTCCTAGCTCATTTCTATTACAGTCATTATTTAAGACTCTAGGCTATGTCAAGAACAAGATGCCCCAGCACAAAGCCTGACAGAAGATCTAGTTACAAGAGCTTGCAACCTTTTTGAGAGCAAGTCTGTGCCAGGCCTGCACTCCTATGAGACCAGGCGGGAGCTTCTCACAGCCCCAGAATTGCTCTTTTATGAAGACAGGGTGTATGAGAAGCAAAATTCCCACTTTTGCTTCTAGTTGCCCCAAACCCAGGGTTCTTTACCCGGTATGCATATAAATGAGCCAAATTCAGCACATAGAGCTGAGATATTGTTTATTACACAGTTACACAAGTCTGAATGCTGGAATAAAACCAGCACGCCAGCAAGAAAAGTAAAAGGCATTATATACAAAATCCTATCTCTACATTCACACCCTGAAGAGCCAATTGGTTACACATTTGCATTACATAATCCTTTTAGCACATAATGAGCAATGTTCAGCTAAAGGACGCTTTATCCAACAGTCTTGAGACATGTGTTAAAGCAAGACTCAACTAATTGTGCAGGCTTCGATATTTCTAAAGCTGCAAGGTTCTGCTACTGTCTGTAGTTCGTGATTAGGTGTTTTGCAAGTCACTCTTATCACAGAATCGCAGAATGTTAGGGATTGGAAGGGACCTTGAAAGATCATCTAGTCCAATCCCCCTGCCAGAGCAGGAACACCCAGATGAGGCTAAACAGGAATGTGTCCAGGCAGGTTTTGAATGTCTCCAGAGAAGGAGACTCCACAACCCCTCTGGGCAGCCTGTTCCAGTGCTATGTTACCCTCACTGAGAAGAAGTTTCTTCTCAAATTGAAGTGGAACCTCTTGTGTTCCAGTCTGAACCCATTACCCCTTGTCCTACCATTGGTTATCTTTGTTATATGAGCCGACTGACCTAAACCTGAAAGGATTTATGTATGTTTAGGGTAGCAATTGCAGACAGGATTCATTCTTCTAAGTGATGACAACATAGTGATGTGTTTGTGAGACTGGAGTACTCCTTCCCTCCTCCTCCCGCGGGCAGCCATCACCCCAGCCAGCGTCCCTGCAGGTTTCCCCTCCAGCTCTCTTTCTCTCCTCACCACCCACAGCCAGGGCTAGCTTGTGGCTTTCTGGGCATGCAGGGATGGGGAGTTTCCAGCCAGCAGCACCTGCAGGACGCCATTGCAGAGTTCATGGTGGGGTGAAAGGCTAGGCGGGAAGCCTTGGGGGCGAGGACAAAGCCCCCTTGTTTGCCTGTGGGGGTGGGTTTCTGCAAGCTGCTGCTTACATGTGGAAGTGGGGACTGCCAGGCAGATGTCTGCTCTTGATGGTCAGTACAGCCGATGAGATGGCCCTGGGGGTTGGGATGGAGGAGGCACAGGCAGAGGGGCTTTTCTAGGGGTGCTGCTGCAGCCATCAACCATCTTGCTCAGGGAAACAGTGGCCACCTGGCTGGAAGCTCCCCTGGGCATGGAGGTGGCTGTCTGCACAGCACTGGGACCACTTTTTAGCACTGCTCCCCAAATCTCCCAGCAGCAGTTCAGGAGTCAGGTCAGGCCAGCAGCCATTCCCTATCTATAGCTTTTAGGCCACATCCCTCTTCTGGAGAGCAGGAGGGCTCAGTAATACAGATGTGCATCTCTCTGGGGCCTCTTCCAGAAACCGGCACATTTGTTTTTATTAGCAAAGAAGCAGCTTTTCTCTTGGAGGGACTGGTGAAGGTGCTGTGCTGCCCTGTGGCTTTTGCCAATGTCTTTGGTCATTTGAGTGACGATGAAGGGACGCGCTTTCTCCTGTCAGTGGTTACTTCCCTGCAGTTTCTCGCTTCCAGCTACTGCTCCAGGAGGGTGTTGGGCTCCTACAGGTGCTGTACTGCATTTTTTCAGCTCTGTGTGGGTATCCCAGAAACTACAGAGCATCTCACAGTGTGCTAGACACAGCAGAATCCAACTCTGAAGGACAAGCCTAAGAATTGTTTTAAAATGGTCTGCCCATCTGAACAGCCACATGAAAAATGTTAATGAGTAGCATGTGCTCATTCAGTAACAGGAGAAAAAATTTAATTAAGTAGCTCTTTTGGTTTAGTTTGGCTCAACTAAAACAAGTAAATAAGCTTTCTATCACACAAACTCGTCAGTTCATTGTTGTCCTCATGCTGCTTTTGGTCCAGAAGAGATGAAACAGACAATAGATATCACAGATTCCTTTTGAGGAAATCAGTTTAAATTCTTAAGCATGCCTTTTATCACTAAGATCTTTAATTTAAAACCGTATTCATCAATTCTACTCATTAATCATATATGTTACATCATGCTAAGTATACTGTGTGCATGGTTCACTTACATCACTCACAGCTGTTTTCTAGTATTTTCCTACATTAACTCCAAAAATGTGTAAAATACAGTTGGACTTATTAACATCTGAAGTTGGTTGGTGTAAAACTGTCATTAATTGCTTGGACTGCAAACATTTAAGCAGTATATATATACATTCACTACAAAGCTATTTGCTCTTTTTACTCCTTTTATGGAACCATGTAACCTTTTCATATTAAGGTAGGGTATTTCATACTTACTTTAGATCTATGTCCAATGTCCAAACACAATTATGTCTAGTAAAGACACTAATAATCATCCAGTTTTTTTCCAAAGCCTTATTTGATTTTTATTTGCATATACATTGCTGCAAATACAACACACAGCTTTGTACAGTCAACGTTTCTTCTTATTCCAATGGGCTGCTGGTACTCCAGCATATTCTGTATTACTTCCTGATGGCAATAATCACAGCTGGCTTGGACACAAGGGTATACAGGGATACCTTGTGCTGGCAAGGGGAGAAATTCTGGAAATGAATGCAGACATCTATATGTCAGAAGATTATCTCCCCCCGCCCCCGCTTTTCCTCCACATATGGTGAAATATTATGTTTCTTTACCATAAAGTCACCACAGACAGAAAGAATGCAATCAAGGACTTTTCTAGAATTCAGAAATCTATGGGCAATTTAATAAAGCCTAGTCATTTCAAAGGGGCCTGAAAGAAGGAAGTTTTACAGTCTTATTCTGACAACCTTTCACTAAGTAGATACACTTACTTCTAGCGTACTTGGGCTAGGCCTGTGTCTCATCTGTTTAATGCTACTTCATGTGTTTCTATGATGCACAGTGTTAAGCCATGTACACGTACTGCTGCCACTTACTGCTTTACAATGCAGACATCAGAAGCTACATCTATGTAACTTGTATCTGGTTAGTAGTAGTGTTACCTCTTTCGTTCAGATGGAGAAATCTGATACAAAGCACTTAGAAAGTAAGAAGTTGTGCCCGGGTACAGTTGGCCTTCTCTACCATTTTGATTTCAGTCTCCTGTAATCAGAAAATGTAGTGATAACAGTGTAATCAGGATAGCCGGATTGGACATAAAAGACTTGAATATATGTGGAAAACTTACATTCAGTTCTTAAAAATTCTCTCCCTTTTGAAATTATAGAAAAAGTCCCAACATGGAAAATGTTTTCTTTCCAATAAGCATTCTTATCCTTCAAATATTTTCTAATTATTTTAACACCAGGCATCATGAAGCAGATGAAGAACTAGAACATAACATTCAGTCTACCTGTAATGATTCTGTGACAGCTAACCTCTATTTAGAAATGAATTGCACCTTTAATAAAGATCATGTTAAAAGGATAGAAGAAAAGGCTGTGTGAGAATGGACAGTGAGAGTTAAGTCACTGAAGTCTGTAGGAATTTTCCTACTGTCTTTTTGCCTGCCTTTTATGACCCCCAGCTTTGCCTGGCTACTACTTAAGAATTTTCACCTCAGTTCTAATCACAAGTACATTTCATTTAATGTCTGTCAGTGGTACTGTTCTGGTTTTGTTAAAAAACAAGTTTCTCTTTTAGTGAATTTGCCTGTCAGCTAAAGCCTTCATATTAGGTGCATTTTCCTGGAGAATCAGATACATGTTTTGGTAAACATAGCAATGGAATGCGAAGTTATTGATAAGCACGGGTGGGCATCTCACGAGAGGGGCAACGAGAAACTGGTGACCAAGAAACTGACCAACCGTGTATAACATTCCATTCACATGAATACTTCTTATAAAAGTGAGAGATCACAAGGATCTCACCCTTTTTCCTTTTTTCCTTATGTCCGACATTAGGAGAGGACCTTGCTAGTCGTCCCTGTGAACTGAGGCCTAGAGACTGAATCCAGCTCCGGTTGGCTGCAGAGTCCAATCCAGGACTTTGGGTGCCAGCTCTGCAGTTGCTGAGACTTTCAAGATTGGTTTTGTATATTTTGTATTATTTTCTCTATTCTTAGTAGTAGCATTAGTAAAACATTTTTAATTTTTCCAACTCTCTTCTCTTTGTCCTTCTTTTCCTCCCGATCGCCTGTCCTCAGTGGGAAGAGGGAAGAGGGAGGGACAAAAGGGGAAAGTGGGAGGAGAGAGGAGATTAACAATACATCTGCCAGGGTTTTATTGTCACCCTGCAATCTAAACCCTCGACAGGTACCAATACTTCAGATAAGAGTGCAAGAAACCCATCTGTAGGCACATGTGGGATAACCTGTTTCTCTAATAGTTAGAGATGGGTGTAGGCTCTGCAGCAACAGATACAATAACCTTTCCATAATTTTTGTCATCATTAGAAAAGATTACTCTGAATATCATTGATAGCAGACAAACAACAACTCGGTTTTGCATCCTTTTAATTTCAGAAGCTTAGAGTGGCCACAGTTTTAACATTTTAAAGACAAATTTTGTGGGAAAAATTATCAGCTTTGTTTCTTTTCTTCTTAATTTTGTTGAATGATCTTTGCTTTTGCTTTTTTGAGAAAGACTCAAGAAGTTATTATTTTGTACACTTTTATTTTTCTTCTTATTCATCTCTTTTCTAAGCCACAAGAGGAACTTAACATGTATCCATTTTATTGAGAAAACAATTTTGACTTTCACTTACTTGTAAGTAAAACTGAAAAAGTGTAAAAACATTTAAATGCAGATTTTTGTCTTATTCATGATTGGTTTTAGATTTTAGCTGTTCTAGAATACTTCTGGGTGAAACTAAAAAAAAAAAAAAGCTTTGGATTAGATTCATTAGATTCTAATAATATTGGTAAGTGTAGGAAGATGATCCTCACTAAATATGATTGTGGTGTAAAGGAAGCATATGGTGTGCAATATGTTGGAAACATCTCGATGATGGAAGTACGGTATGTAAATTGTGAAAGGTACACAAAACTATGTAATATGGATGTCCTATTTTCAGTAAATATTTGTAAATATTTATTATCTCTAGCATGAGGATGCTTGGCCACAGTCCTCAATACGTTAGTCAAAGGAGAATATACCCTTCCAGTCACGTCCTGGGGATTCTGCACCCTGAAGGTGAAATCTCTTTCCAAGATGTGACAGGTCTTGTGTTAGGCTGGAATGAGTCTTTGCACACAGTAGGAAGAAACCACCCGTCTTCTGTGGAAAGTAGTGAGAAGTTGCCTCATATTGCCAGGTTAACCCCTAAACAGTCACGGCAGGACAGCGAGGATGTGAATTAAGAAGTAATAGAAAAATTATCTAGGTCAGAAAACACGCCAGGAAATGGATGATAAGGACCCAGATGAGAACCGAAAGGGCAACCAAGTTGCTGAGAATCTGGTGGGATAAACCTGCTCTTGGCCGCTTCGTTGCTTCTGGTGCTTCTCCCCCACTCTGCTAGTGGAAGAATGGCAATGAAGGAGCAAGCTCTGTCTGCAACACTGGATGTAGTTTGGCTTTTGTTCAGGTCAACACTCCTTTTCCAAAAGCAGTGGTAGCCTAAGACCGTGTTCTCAATCAAAATGCAATACTTTAAAGAATCAAATACAAAGATTCTGTGTCCCTGCTCATTGCAAATGGTTGACATGCCTCAGTACTTTGCTAAAATCTGTCAAATTAACTTTTTTTTTAAAAAAAAATATTTTTATTTAACCAGAGTTGCAGCATTAGGACTAAATAGTGCATGGTTTTGAGATTCAGGAAAATACTCAGTGACATATCTCCAAGAGTATTCCTATGAAAAATAATTGAAACTGGCTTGGCTATAAACATTTTAAATTGAAAAAAAAGTCTGGGTTGAGGTGGGCAAACTGAAATTCATTACCTACAAGGAGTTGTCCAGAGGGATCTCTGGGGATTAGTGTTTCATCCAGCCCCTATTAACATCTCCATTACTGGCATAAAAGAGAGAATAATGAAGATGTTAAAGATATTACTGATGTTTGCGTATGGCACTTCATATGTAGATCAAGATATTTCAAATATGTAGTAAAGTGAAAGACTAATGAAAGATTGCGAGAGGTGATAGGTAAGACACTAATAGGATCGTAAAGAAAAAGTGAAATTCTTCCACATATTGCCTGAGAAATCAGTCAGCATGAGAGAAAATGGAATTCCTTTATAACCAAAACTCAGCTTTCAGTGGAAGGTTTAGAGACCAAATAAAATAATCTGCAAAACCAATTTGTCTTTTGCAGGGATTATTAGGTAGCGAAGCAAAGAAGTATCACACTAATTTCACTTCTGCTCTTATTAACTTTTCTTCACCTAAAGAAATGGATTTGTTCAGAGCTTAAGATGTTGATAAACATCATTGACTACTGAGTATTCAAAAATTTGGCTTCATATAGCTGCACTTTTGTATTTAGCAAAATTACTTAAAAATTCTATGTAGTAATATTGTTATACTTCCAAAAAGAAACTTGGAATATTGTTATGACAACATAACTACAAGACAACAACGGTGAGACTACAAAATCACTGTGGAACAAGTATGATATCACCCTTGAATATACTGCTGCTACTGCTGTCACTATATTTTCATATTCACAAGTAGTATTCACACATCAAGGCCACGCACGCTAGTGAAAACACAGGGGCTTTAGATGATCTGTCAGTGCTGATCTGTGAAACAAGATCTTTACAATAGCATCACATACTGCCTTATTTAAGACAGTGTTTTCATTATTATTGCCACTAGTAAGGCTGAAATGCTGCGGGCAACAGCTGGAGCAACATCAACATTTCCAAGCACAGAATAAATCCCTGTATTCTTAGATAAGCCACCTGAACTTTCTGTCCTTTATTAAGTCAACCCAGTTGAAGTGCAAACATAAGAAATGTAGTGAAAAACATAGCATGCACAGATCAGTGGGCATGCTGGTACAAAAACCCACAGCCAATAAACTAATGTTGTTTCTATTTACACTAATGTAGTGAATCCCTTGAAATGAACTGTCACAGTCATTCTTGACGAGGATGTCATGCATAAAATGCAAATTATAAACTAGTTCCAAGCAGCAAAAATGTAAACCCGTTCATTGCAACAGAAGGAAATAGTATTTATGAAATTGCTGTCATTGAGTTTATTCAAACATTTTCCATCTAATGGTGCAAATTAGTCAAGCAAGTTATATTTAATTTAATTTTATGGTTCTCTTCTTTTTGAAATCAGTACTGAATAAGATAGCTCTTGACTAAGTTCCTTATTCATAGATGTGTAGTTGAATGCTTCCATTGAGGAAACAGCTTACGAATGTGAAGGAAAACATTTGTGTAGTGTATGTCAATGTTTTAGCAGTAGCAGATTTTTTCTTTGATTGAATGGTACATAAAATACTCCAGAAGGCTCTTCAGTCCAGTAAAGGGTTGCAGGGTTTTTTTATCTTCTTTTACAGTGTTTAAAAAAATTATTAAAAATTATTTAAAAAATAGTAAAAAACTTTTTGTTAACTTTGCATTGTTTACACTGTAATGGAGTTACAGTATATAATTCTCCCCAACAATGTAAGCAGTATCACTTCATTGTTTGTTATTCTAGATCAACAATATGTGCTGTAAAGAAAATAAAACTAACACTGCAGCAGTTATTTGAGAGTCCAGAGAAATGCAACTGACAGAGTAAAATGACTAAGTTCAGTTTTATCTTGGTTCAAAATAAGAAGCTTAAATGCTGTAATTTCCCCTCTTTTCACAAGTAGTAATTCCCTCATAGAAGATTACAAGGAAGTGATAATAAGATACCAGAAAGAGAGGCTGGAATTCCTGAAGGTGGCTTGCAGGTGAGCAGAGGGAAAGGGGCTGGGAACCATTCTCTTACAAACTCCCCTTTCCTCACTCCAATGTTTGCTGTAAGGTAAACAGAGACAGAATAGTGTGGAGAAATACTAAATCATTTTATGTTGAGAGTGGTTATGTGCCGTAGGGCTTGTGTATTTCTACTGACAGCCTCTGGTTTGCTCTGTGTACTCATTTTTCACTTTATTGATCTCACAGCTGGACTGATTCAAATAAAGAAACTTATACATGCCTATTATGTCAATTCCATATTGCTGTGACCTCTCCTACTGATGAATGTAGCAGTAGATGGGCTTCCCTTCCTCATATTTTCTGAGGAGAGAGGGAGACACAGGAATATCCATGCCCATCTATACCAGAAAGCTAATTCTGGCTCCTTCTCTCTCTCCTTTTTTTTCCAGTGTTTCTCTGTGGTTACTATGAAGATGTCATGAGCTACTTTAAACCCTCTGCCTGCACAATATGATGGGACAAGTAGCCAGGAGTTGGTAATTTTGCCATGCAATGTCAGCCCCCGACATCTGGACAAAATTGCAACTTAATTTCTTACATGTTTTTCCAGAACCTTTGGGTTTAGAGGAGCTCTAGAAACATACCCTGCAGTCTTTTCACTACACAACAGCGGTGAAGCCACTGAACATCAGTGACATAAAGAAACATTTTATGCAGAAGGATCTGCGTCCAGAGCAGTACAATTTGGTCTTAGAATCATAGAATCATTTTGGTTGGAAGAGACCCTTCAGAGCATCAAGTCCAACCATAACCTAACTCCAGCATGAAGCCATGTCCCTAAGAACCTCATCTTACACATCTTTTGAACACCTCCAGGGATGGTGACTCCATCACTTCCCTGGGCAGCCTGTTCCAATGCCTGACAACCCTTTCCGTGAAGAAATTTTTTCTAATATCCAATTTGAACCTTCCCTGGCATAACTTGAGGCCATTTTCTCTCATCCTATCACTTGCTACTTGCGAAGAGATCGACACCCTCCATGCTACAACCTCCTTTCAGGTAGTTGTAGAGACCAATAAGGTTTCCTCTCAGCCTCCTTTTCTCCAGGCTAAACAGCCCCAGCTCCCTCAGATGCTCCTCATAAGATTTGTGCTCCACGGGAGTCTCAGTAGTAAACTACACTTTCCTTTTACTAAATCTCCTTAGAGAGGAGCATAATGCAAACCAGCTCTCACTGTTGGTCTCATATGCCTGCCCAATGTTCAAGGGAACACTAAAACCAGCAGGAATTTCTCTGTGTACTCTTCATTTAAATACATAGTAGACAAAGCATGGGGTGTTATTAATGGGCCATTTCTCCTGCAGAAAGGAGAGATTGGTTCCCTCCCTCCCATTACCTTTTGCTTGTGTTTGGTAGCCGTCTTCCATGCAGCAGTCCAGTCTACAGGCTTCAGAGGAGAGGTCACTGGTTCTGACGTCTCCCTTTACCACTGGCTGGCAAAGACAGCTGAAGACAGGCTCTGAAGGAGCGAGGTGATCTCAGGGATCCAGATGTGAATCAGCAAAGCAAACTTTTGGGAAGAAGCATCTTCTTTGTGTTTTGCCTGGGAATAAAAACTTCCTTTCTTCACACCAGTTTCTTAACAGAGCATTAGGAGCTCACTGCATTTCAGAGGGAAACGACATCCCAGGCATTAGCTCGGAGGTGATGACCGTCACGTGCTGATTATAGGACATGTGGTTATTCCTAGCACATCAACATTAGCATTTTGCACTGGGAAGTTCTTCACCACTTGAGTAGTTCCAAGACCTGAAGGTCACGAAGACCCTTCCTGTTGGTGTCTGAGTGTCTCCACTAGAACAGGTCACAAAGGTAGAGAGTGCTGGCCTCAGGCAGGAGCGATGGTCTGTGACTTCAATTTTTACAGAACCTGAAAAAAAGTTTCAAAATCTAAATGAATATTAAACAACCTTCTGAAATCCTACTTCCAGGCTGGAATTTTAAACAAAGTTTAATTTAAACAAAAAAATTAAAATAAAATAAAATAAAATAAAATAAAATAAAATGAAATAAAATAAAATAATATAAAAAAGAAGTGCTATGGTGTTGCATGAAAACAAGGTATTTTACAAAAGCAAAACAAAGTACTGATATTCAACCAATTGTTTCAATAATATGATCTTCAGTAAAATATGTAGCATCTTCCTTTGGTGTTACACTTAGTTGCTGCTTGAATAAAATTAATTAATTGGCTCTTCTAATTGCCAATGAAAATAATGTCTGTTTGTTGTAAAGGATAGAGGGAAAATAATCCTTTCCAGAACTTCGAGAAAAAGGTCTTATGTTGGATTTACAAAAAAATTCCAGCTGCAAGAGGTCGAGACTGTATAGCCCTAAGCCATTGCCTGTCACTGTATGATATGTGAGCACAACAAAGACTCCAGCTGGCTGCTATCAGGGCTAATAGAGGCATTTTGGCTCATCTACCTGGTAGAGCATTTGTCAGGATGTCACTTGTCTGTCCTTACCTTGAAGCCTGTTTGGTTCTTTTCTTTTTCACTGTCTTCATTTTATTACACTGAATTAGGCCAAATGTCTATCCAAATCAAATGCCCTAAAATCAACAGGATGCTTGTTAAGGTCTGTGAGGAATTAAGTTGGGGACAGTGGAAGGGACAGCATTTTTCTCCCTTGTGCATGCATTCACCCAGCACTTGAGGGCTGTCAAGATTCGAAACTACAAGACATTGTAAGATTTTTATTAGCTGGTGGTATTTAAATGAAAACTTTATGTCAGTGGGTGTACAGCATGTCTCTGCTGACTCACTGATGTTCTAAACTATTATGTCAGCTTTTAGATTTAGTTTGGGAACATTTCTGCTAAGAGCACTCAATCTTAAAATGCTTTTAAAAATCTATTTTTAATCATATGCATAGCAACAAAAGGCATTGTTGTATAGTCTTGTTAGGTAAATAAATGCATTTCTATTCCTGAAACTTATTCATACATGTAATCAGAATTACAATGGTGACACTAAGAGATTAACATTAGTTATCATGATCTTTATAATGTCATGAAGATCCTTGAAAAGTACTTCTTTCTCTGTTACATGTTTATATGTGATTGAGCTGTACCAGTTCAAATCCAATATTAGTGCAGTCTGTGCTGAAGACTGGGATGCTCTGTCACCTTTAAACTTCCTTGATTTTGATGATGAGATGGTCTCACAACTCAAAGCATGCCAAGACTTGTTCTAATGACAGATGATTAAAGCATTGCACACGTGATTATGCCCTCTTGCCTTTACCTACCTTGTGAACATAGAAGAGGATCACTTAATTAAAGAAAACAAACAAGCAAGTAAACAAACAAAAACAACAAATAATTTTATTAGAGCGTTTATCCATATCTTTTCAGCACTACCATGAATGAGGCCAAAGCTAGGGAACAAAATCAAGGCTGTTTATATTTTAAGCACAATCAGCTTTAAATTCTGCTGCTAATAGACCTTGCAGTGCAGCTGCTTACATAGGACATAAATAGACATTTTCAAAGAAATTGGGTGATCCCACTCCAGATATGGTGAAGGAAAACCAGAATAAAATACAAAGGCAATCTGATATGAATAGATGAATGAACAAATGAATGAGTAGGCATGTCAGGTAAGAATATAATGGGATAATGTCTTAATGAAAACAGCTTCCAAGACAGCCTATTCTTCTCTCAACTTTCTTCAATTACTTTCAGAATACCTATCTTCTGGTAAATAGGTGATTGCAGGGATCAATACTGCATGTTTATATTATTCTTTTTCTTTTTTTGTTTTTCTTTTCCTTTTCCTTTTTTTTACTTTTTTTAAGTAACGTGACATTGGCCTGAAGATCTTCATTTTGAAAAGTCAGCAATAATTTGGGAATCACTGAATTAATAATTTTTTTTTTCCTTGGGTAGAAAAGCTAATATAACCCTCATAGATTGCTAAATGCTTGCAAATTAAAGAAAAGAACACAGCTTATTATCTGTCGTTGAGGGAATCCAATGAAGCAAGAAAGTAAGGTCTTGAAGGTACTGAAAGATGATGATTGCCATGAGAATAATTATCAAAGAAACCAAGAAAGTCCAGTGCGGAAGTCATACAGCTTTACCTATTATCTAATCACACAGTTCTCTGTAGAAATCTGCATTTTCATGGGCAGAAACTGGTCCTATGTTCAGACACCTCAGTGATAATTCTGTGTGGAAACGTTAGGCACTGTAACCCCAACACATTTGCCCTGCTAGGAGTCTTTATTTCAGGCATCTGCTGTGTAAATGTAAATGTAAATGTAAATGTAAATGTAAATGTAAATATAAACCTGAGCTAATTATGTAAACTCATAGTCAATAGAGAGAATCAAGCACTTCTAGGGAACAATCTTTCTCCTCTGTGTCAGAAGTCCACATCAGGATAAGAAGGGCTGTGCTGAGCCTTAACTGACTGTAGTCACCACAGACTATAAAGGAAACCATGAGAACTGTCTCAGATACAGACCCCTAGACAGCAGTCCTCCAAAGTCTGGTGGGATGAATCCCACAGTCTGAATTTGGAAAGAGATGAAGGATAATAAGGGAAAACAGCAATGAGGAAGCTGTTAAAGGAATTAGTAATATGATTCCCAGGTGACAGACATAAGACACCAGCTCAAAGATTTTTCAGCTTTCAGTTCTAGAACAATCAAAAGGTGGGGAGAAGAGTAGCTTGACTGCTGTTTGCATCAAAAGCCATACTTTAAAATGGAAGGAAAGTAAGAAAAGGCAAAGGGGCTGCAGAAATATGAAATAATTTATTCATTTATTGAATGAAAAGATAGTGTCACCTGTAACAATGCTGTTCAACTGAAGAGCTGAAACAATCATTAGAGGAATTGTGCTGGAGAACTTGAATAACATCAGTGTTTATAGACCTTCATTTATAAATTCTGTAAAAAAATTAAGTCATGTTTTCTATTACATCTGAACAATGAGCAAGTGGTAGTTTCAATTCTTTTCAATTTAATTAAATGTTGATTGTATAAATCTTAACATGCTTCTACTGGATAACTTTAAGGATATATAACTTCATTTAGATATAATGTTATAGATAAGATTATTTAAGAGAAACAAATTATTATAGGAAAGCTAAGGATAAGTCACTGCGATATACGAAAACTGATAGCAGGCTAACCACAGCAGGAGAGGATTTTTGTCATACTCCACTGGAGGGGCAGATACATTGTAGTTGTATTTTGCAGACAGCAAAGGAAGTATTTGGTATTACCTGTACTTTTAGGTCAAAGAAAAAGCAAAGGCAAAGCAAAATGGTCTAATCAGGTGAGATGTGAGGTTCCGAATAAAGCAATACTGTGAACTGAGTCAATTTAAATTGCAGTTACTCTGAATATGTATTACATGAGTTTTCAAGGTGATGTGCTTTGTCAGTTAAGTCTTTTCCACAGTCAAAATGGGAAAGCTATCTTTGGTTAAAAATGTTAAGCTACTTTCATGAGGGTTAGTAGAAGCTAAGGGAAATTTCACATTGTCATTTATTTATTTCTAGGCCAATGAAACATAAGAATGACTTGTGTTGTTTATTTAAGAAGGGTTTTCTGGTCACATGATTGTCTCTGGTATGAACCAGGAGAATGTTTCCCTCTCTCCTCTAACCCAACACCCACATGTCTCCTTGGTTTTGTACTTAAATCTCTTCTTTGATTAGACTCAGAACCATGATAATTCTGCAGAATACTGCAGGGCTCATGTAAGTAACATGTAACTATTTTTAACAGCAGAAGAATCTGAAGTGTTCAACCTGGCGGCTGCATTGACAGCTTTTTTGAGTCGGCTCAGGCTTTGTATTCCATTGTTATTTTGCACAGGAGTCAGCTATGATCTGATTTCTATTGATTTGCTAGGACTCTAAATTAATCCTGCTAGAAAACTTCGATCAAAATAACATCAAAAAATTTTTGTATTGCAGTCCAGTTAACAGTAAAGCGATCTGTAAGAAAGAGGGAAGAAGAGTGTACATGTTTTGGGCAGTTTTAAAGTCCTTATTAAAAATGTCTAAGATTCTGTGCAACCCTCTTACCTGAAAAGCAAATAACTGCTTTGTGAAACACTGAGTGAGGTAAGAAGATAAATGGCTGACTGTTGTGTAGCTTTGGTGATTTTAAGGAAAAAGCCAGTTATGTATGGACTAAATACAAAACATAATTGGAGATACATATGGTTCTAGTATAAAGGGAGAGATTTCTTTTCACAACCTGCCAGTTCAGCAGATGCTGAACCTAGAGGGTAGGTTTTGCTGACTCGCTTTGGCTAGTCTTGGCTTTGTTTGGTTGGAGCACAGATTTTTCAGACAGAGACAACCAAGGCCTGAAATAGTTATGAGCTTGGTAAATATCACGGAACAAGCAGTGCTACAGCAGAAACTTAAGCTGCTCATTTCCAACAGTAGTTTTTCAAATATATCAGTTACATACATGTGTATCTATGATGGGGTTTCATCAGTTTGCCCTTTTGTTTCGCTCTTATTAAAAATTATTAAAAGAATATTAAGTTTGGCATCTTGGGTAGCGCTACCTACAAGGAAGATACCTAGGCAGACTTAACACCTCTAATGCATGGTGAAGTATCCTGTTCTGTCTGTTTTAACAGTGGAAATCCTGCCTTGACACGGCAACCACATGAAACCACTGCGTCTCTTATATCACCCAAAGACCTCTAAGGCGGAAATAGATTCAACATGAATATGGGAAGAGGTCTCTGCAGCTGCGTGGCTGCAACTGCTTTATGTGATGTGACTTGCAGAGGATGCACTGAATCTGCTAGTGCTCAGGACCCCTCCTCTAGGCTCCTTCCACACTGGTATGAATCTGTTCTGTAACCTTTTCCTCTGGCCAATTCACACCTGGCAGAGTAAAACACAAACTCACTAGAATACATGAAAGCCTGTGTGCTTTGATTATGTTCCCAAATGTAAACTGTCTTAAATAGTCATCACAACCTAAATAATTCTTTCTTAAGAGCAGCAGAAGACTTATCAGTAGTATTTATATAGTTTCCCATTGCCAAGCCACACTAATGTCTAAAGACACAGCATTAGTTTCCCAGCTGCTGTAAATGGGAGTAGTTTCTCAGTGTTTTGATAGAGATGTATTGATTTACACTGATTGTGTATCTGGCTCAACACATCTACCTGTTCCAGTGCTAACAATATTTCCTGAGTAAAAATGTCGGCCAGCAGCAGATGATGAAATCCACAGAATTTATATTGGGCTCTTCTCTTTCGCAAGGTATTGCAGAAGCTAAATGTCTTGTGATTCACATCCTAATCCTCAGAGTTTTCTGTATCATTTCAAGGCTCTCAATCCACAACATTTTGTGAAGCAAGTGTTTTTCACAGGGAAGAGTCTACCTTTTCTCTATAATTTTCTCTTAAAACATTAAACTCTCTTTCCGTCTCTGCAGCACAAAGACAAAAAATAAGGGTGTTAAGCAGCCTTTGTTCCACCATTCTCTGCAGCATCTGAGTGAGCTCCATCTAAATTTGCCTGGATTTGAAAGAATGTCTGGGAACAAAGACCTTCATGTTGGCTTTGGTAACACTGTTGTACAAGCAGCATACTTTGGACACATGTCAAAAAGCAAAACCCTGTAACAGCAACTTTAACACTGAATGTGGCTGCTCTTTCAGGAGCTGTTGGGAATAATTCTGGGCTCTAAGGGTTTAATCCTGTGATGTTTTGAGTATCTCTCCACGTGGCTGAGTGCCATCCCTTCACACAGCATCCAGTGAGAACAGAGGGTGCTGGTACTTCCAAGAGATGTAAATACATTGGAGGATTGGGCTCTAATCCTTAGTCAAGACAAATCACCAATGGAATTTAATGTGAGTTTGGCCTGAACAAAGCCATGGGGTGGGGTAGGGACATATTAGTCTAGCTGTGATTTAATACATACAAGGCCTCAAGCCAGATTTTTCTGGTTTATTCTTCTTTATGTTTCTCAGACATCAGAGAACAGATTTTAAAATTAAGGGCCAATATTCAGCTGTCCTAAGTTTCCCACTCCATAGTATTGTGAACAGAGTCATGTCTGGAAAAAAAAATGTATGAACTGTGGGGTTGTCATATGCAGGAATGGGAGTTGGACTCAATGATCCTTGTGGGTCCCTTCCAACTCAGGACATTCTATGACTCTATGATTCTGTGTCATGCACTTTGCTGAGAGCACTAGACAGCTAATAATGGCGTTGTCAGTGAGAATATTTTGTTGCAGAATGATGTCTGAGTGACAAGAGTATATTACAATTATTTTGTGAGAATGAAAGAAGGAGATGGGAACATTTTTGAAAATTTGAAACAGGTAAAATGTTTATCTAACTGACTTGTGGAAAAGACTGGGATGGGCCAAGTCATGAGCAGCATACCCTGGTAGTTACACTGGGTTTCAGGGCTGAAGAGTAGATGACATGTGACTTTTATTTACTATGAAATACACATAAAATGAAAGCTGAGAATGTTATTTTCTACTTCTTGTTGTCGCTCTGCTTTGTGGGCTGGCACTGCATTGCAGACAGAAACATCTGGTGTTAGCTTTGTGGCATCTATGTGAGGGAAAAAAAAGAAAGCAGAGACAGAGAATTAGAATAATCCAGGGATATCATTCAGAGAGTTGGAAGATGTTTCCCAGCCCTTTCCCTCCAATCACTGTGAAAATATCTATCATCACCAGCTCAGGACAGATCTTAACAGCCACGAAAAGCAGTACCCAGCCCCAAAAGAAGCCCTTCCTGGAGGTATGTAATTAACAGACTGCAACTTCACATAATCCTCCCTAATTCATGTTGAACAGTAGATCCCTCAAAAAACATCAGGAATGAGGTTTTAGTGTCTTAGTGGATGCATAAGAACCAGCATGCCTCTACGAAGGTGACAGGAAATCTATATGCAACCCATCGTGCAGACTTCAGTGCACAATGTGACCCAGAAGCCATAGGTGGACCATTTTTCAGGGCAATAAGATGCTCTTTAGAAGCTCCAGTGACCAAGGCTGCCAAGTGTGCAGGGAGACAGAGCAGGTGCAGGCTGAGGTCATGCACACCAGAGCAGGACAGCCTGATGTGACATGTTTCAGACTGTATATATGGTCACACAATGGGCCCATACCTTCTCTGGGCTACTCTGTGTTCCCTGCACATTGCGGGACTGGCCTCACACACTCCCCATGCAACATGGGCCTCTCCTGTGCCATTTCTCTGACCAGGATGGTACAACCCTCCAAGGAGCTCTGTGTTCTGGCCCTTCAAATTCTTATGACAGCTTGGCATCTTGTCTTATATGGAAATACAAGATGGACAGCTTCCTAATTTCATTTTCCTTTCCAAATCTCACTGAATTTCTTTATTTATGCCTCTTATTCCTCTCAAAAATGAAAAGGTGCGTGTATGTTGAGAGATTAAAACATGTCTAAATAAACATAATGAAAATTACCTTGGGCTGGGAATTTGATCGGTAACAGTTATTAAAGAAATACAAAAAAAACTTGGACTTAATACAGTGTCAAGATAGTACTTTGGAGCAGTTTGAGTATACGCTGAGCCCAAACAATCATTTCTTCACACAGCTCTTCTGACCCAGCCATCTCACTGGTGTCCTTATGTACACAGTGGGCTAGTAGAATAATTAAAGTTTGCTTAGGAGAGATGAACTATTGCTATAACGTAATTTCTTGGCTCAAAAGATTACAGCCCCTGGGAATCATTTGTCCAGAAGAAACTGGCAGCTGGTAAATGACAATCTGTGATTTTTGGTGTTTATAATTGTATATTTATAAGAGTGTGCAAAAATGTTATCCATATTATCAACCATTATATTAATTTTAAATAACAGAATACTTTTCCAATTACAAATGTGCACGTTGTAAGATCTTGCTAAAGAACACATCTCTTCCAGCAATTTTAAATGATAGAATAAGTTTCTCAAATTTTAGATTTTAAACAAAAACAAAACCAAAAAATGGACTGTTTACCCAAACATTTATTTCATTTTCTTTTGGCCTAGAACAAAATTGTGCCTGACTCACAGATCCATGGAAGTACAAATTTAGAATTAAAAGAATGAAAGTGCTTTGTACATAGTTGCTATAAAAGGCTAGCTTGGATGTAGAAGTTGAACAAGGATCATCAAGATTAAGATTCAAGAAAAGTAATTTTACATATGTAAAAGTTCACCATCTAGGACTCAGTTCAGCTGCACACACCTATTGCCATCTGAGTTGTCCTAGAACATCCAGACACATAGATGGGTTAGCAGTTATGGCACTACCTAAAACAGACCCACACTATTGTACGTGGCAGCTGGAAAATAGGAAGGATGCTTTGTTTGAGGACATCTCGAATGGCACTAGATGCCCATGTATGGGCAAGTGTATTGCAAAGTTACATGTTAGTACCAGTTTCTAAAACGTGGACTAAAGAACAATTGATTCTGTTAGTCACTATTGTTACTGATTTTCTTGTTGCTGGTTACCAATGCACCGAAGCTACCCAAGATACACAAATTGTAGATAGGATTAATCTCCTGAGCTGCCTAAATAAAGATGATGATGCATGAAATAAATTTCTAAGCCAAGGCATCAGAACCAGTGGAGAGATATTCAGTGGCCTAAGAGTAACCATCAAGTACCCAAGTTTCACTTTGTATTCTGTAGGGTATCCTGCCGGGTCTTCAGGTCTCCTAGGATTACCAAGATACCTGCATGAGGCTAGTAGGCTTCATACTTCACTCACAACTGACCTGTGCCTTTCTGAAGTGGCATCTGAAAATTTGGTAGGGTACTCTGTGATGCTTAAAGTGATTTTAGATGCTCAGTTTAAGCACCTATATCTCAACTAACAAACAGGGCTTCCAGCTGCTCCTTCAGAAAGACATAAAGTCTTCAGAAAGCCTTCCCTGTCATATCTGCCAGTCTTCTGAATATGTCTTGAACACTAGTGTTGCACCAGATGGCAATGTTTGAGCAATTGAAACAAATGCCAGATATTTGCTGACTCTAATGGGAACTTAAACAACTAAATCATGTGTAAACACCTACATGAGATGCCTAAATGGAGCTGTCTGCAATCTGCAGCTGACACCCGCTCTGTAGGTTCGATGAGTTGCCCACATATGGATGCCTAGACCTATTTGAGAGTCTTAAGGTATATGAGACTCTGCACACAATTAGTAGGTAGGACACAGGATCCATGAAAGAGCCATCTCCTTCTGCAGAGGCAGCTGGGAACCAGAAGTACACTAAGGCATCAACTATTGTATTTGGTTGAATTCAACCCTGAATGCACTCTCTATGAGTAAACAACAGATAAGTTACCAGTATAGTGAACAACTTTAGTTGGCATTTTGCTCTTTGCAGCTGATCTGGTAACAGTATTGCAACTGTTAATGTACTTGCATCATTTCAAACAGCTAAAAAGGCAGAATAAATGCAAGTCCTGGGCTCCCCTGAAGAAGTCTGCTGGAGTACTGGGAAAGTGAGAGCCCTCAGGCACAGATTTGTTTATATCTGAAGTGCACCAGATGTTGTGGTTATAACTTTTTATTGTAACTGCCCATTTACCCCACTTAGGCAAATCAAGACCTTTCTTATATTCGGTGAAATGTATGTGTGTTAAGAAAGAAGCTAAAACACTGCCATGCACCTTTTTTTTTTTCATATAGAGAGAATCGGAGTCAATACTAAAGAGCAGGTCATTCAGAAGTGAATCAGTAAGTGACTGAAGCCATTTTGTGTTCTGGCAAAAAAAACAGTGAAAGTGTCAGAGAATCTCGATGTTGCATAAGGGAAGGTGACTTTCTGTTACCATACTTTCATTCTTTGGTTCTCGAGAGACGGTGACAGGTGTACACATCTGTATAAGTGAGAAACAGTGAGAAATATGAGGGGTTTTTGTTGGGTTTTCTTTAGGGTGATGGATCTGACATTAATAACAGAAAACATAATATAGCCATGTTCTGAGCAATCAGCATGTTGGCTTGGTAGGAATGTTTATCATTCAGAAATTGGCTGTTTTAAAGAGGCTGAGGGCACAGTGCTGGTTGGGAGGCATGGTAGCCCTGAACAGATAAATCTCACCTACCTAGTTCTGTGCATGTAAAAAAAAATGACCTTACATCAATGTTTGTTGAGTCTCGCTTTGTATCTGGGGCACCAGATCACTCTATGTAGGCACAGGAGGTTGGACATGTCAGGATTAGTGGACATGTCAGATCAATGGCATAGCACATGCACCGTAAATATGACATCTGTGACATCTCTTGCTGTGCTCCTATTGCATTTGTGCAGTTCATCAGCACCTGTTTAAGCTCTATTTTTTTCCCAGTAGTCCAGGAATCCTGGGGGAGCAGTTGGCAACTGCAAAATTACGGTAAAAGAAGAGATCCACATGTTTTTATTCATCTTTATTGTATAGGAGTGGTTCATGAATGGGACATGAATGCTTCTTGGGACACAAACTCAACAACCTTACCTATTTATGAACAAATAATATTTTATCTGTTTACCTACTACATGCATCTTATGATATCTGTAGCATATAAAAAAGCAATTCAAAGCTAGATACACTCATTGTTATGCATTATCAGCTCTTCCTCAAAATTAGGCTCACTAGATACAGTTATATGCATAAAAAGTCACAGACAAATACAGGTACTGTCTTTAAAAAATATGCAGCTATTTGTGTCCAAATAGTAATGTTCTTGAATATGAGAGGTGTATAGTTTATCTCAATATCTAAACTGATATGAATTGGTGGGAACAGAAAGTCTGTTTTGATTAACTAAAACCAATTAACAATGACACAGTTTGGCTTCCTTGTGGTAGAATTTAACACAAACCCTAGCACAGTGAACTGCAATATTCTTGTTATTTATTTAGTGTTGACAAAAATCTTAGTCTTGTATTAATTTATAATGGTTTCTACTTTTCCATATGCATGTAAAAATCTATATTTTACTATTCTTTTTAAATCCTACACAACAATATTTGAGTGTCCTGCATGTTGTTTACCTTTAGTATTGTGCAGAAATCTGTCTCTCCCAGCAGTGTTTTGCACATATAGCAATGACACCTGACTGTCTGCAGTGTTCCAGATCCATCAGATTGATAGCCTGAGGCAGAGCAAAAAGGCGCTGGATACGCTGACTAGGCAGCAGCAGCAAATCACACACAGGCTGGATTTCCCTCTCCCTGTGTGCTTCTAGCTCTTCTCTGTAATGTAACAGCTGTGTACAGCATGGTGAACTTGAATAGGAAATGACATATATAGGAGAGAACAGTCCCAATAAAAGTGCAGAGCTCTTGCAGCTTGAAATAAAATCTAAGGTTCCAGCCTGTATAACTTAAGTAATTAACTTGAATTTATATATCAGGCCTCACATGAAATTATCCCACTAAAAGAAGGCTAGTGTTCCATCTAAACATGACCTGGCCTACGCTAACCATCTAGATTCCTTCTGTTCTCCAAGCATGAAGAACTGTGGTAAGAAGAGCCAAGACCTATCTGATTTGAATCCCCGGAGGGTCCTTGAAGACAAAAAGTCAGAAAAAGGAAGTGTAGGGAAAATGTGGGATTGCTGCTGAATGGGGCAGGGAATCTGGTGACAAAAGCCATGAAACAGGCTGAGGCAGCCAATGCCTTCTTCACCTTAGTCTGTACTGTTAACACCGACCTTCAGGAATTCCAGACCCCTGAGGCCAGAGACGAAGCCTGGAGCAAGAAAGACTTTCCGTCAGTGGAGGTGGATCAAGCTAGAAAACGAAGGTGACTTCATGGGAAGCACCCACAAGTGCTAAAGGAGCCGTGAGGCCAGTCTCTATTACTTTTGAAAGGTCATGGTGATAAGGAGGGCTTCTATTGCTTCTATTCTTTGCCTAGGAAGGTAAGAAAGAGAATCTGGGGAACTACAGAGTGGCCAGCCTCACCTTGATCCCTGGGAAAACGATGGAGCAATCAACCCTGGAAGCTACTTCTAGGTACATGAAAGACAAGAAGATAATTTATAGTAGTCATCATGGATTTATGAAGTGGAAATCATGCTTGACCAATCTGGCTGCCTTCTATGATAAGATGACTGGCTTGGTGGATGAGGGGTGAGTAATAAGTATTGTTAACCTTGACTTCAGTAAGGTTCTCAAGACCGCCTTCTATAGCATCCTTGTAGATGAACGGATGAAGTAAGTGGACAGTGACACTGACTGAAAACTACTTGGGCTGCTGGGCACAAAGGGTTGTGATCACCAGCACAAATTCCAGGTGGAGACTAGAGACCAGTCACTAGTGGAATACCCTGGGTCAATACTGGGTCCAGTACTATTCAACATCTTCATTAATGACTTAGGCAATACAACAGAGTGGACCCTCAGGAATTTTAAAAACAAGACTGGGAGGAGTAGCTGATATGCCAAATGGTTGTGCTGCCATTCAGAAGGACTTTGACAGGCTAGAGAAACGGACTGACAGAAATGTCATGCAGTTCAAGAAAGGGAAGTGTGAAGTCTTACATCTTATAGAGTGCACTGTCAGGAAGTTTGCTGATGACACTAGGCTGGGAGGAGTGGCTGACACGCCAGAAGGCTGTGCTGCCATCCAGCGAGACCTGGACAGGCTGGACAGTTGAGCAGGGAAAAATGTAATGAAATATAACAAAAGCAAGTGTAGAGTCCTGCATCTGGTCAGGAACAACCCCAGGTTCCAGTATAAATTGGGAAACGACGTGTTGGAGAGCAGTGTAGGGGAAAGGGACCTGGGGGTCCTGGTGGACAGCAGGATGACCATGAGCCAGCACTGTGCCCTTGTGGCCAGGAAGGCCAATGGCATCCTGGGGTGTATTAGAAGGGGAGTGGTTAGTAGGCCGAGAGAGGTTCTCCTTCCCCTCTACTCTGCCCTGATGAGACCACATCTGGAATATTGTGTCCAGTTCTGGGCCCCTCAGTTCATGAAGGACAGGGAGCTGCTGGAGAGGGTCCAGTGCAGGGCAACCAAGATGATTAAGGGAGTGGAGCATCTCCCATATGAGGAAATATCTATAAATATGTAAAGGGTGAGTGTCACAAGGACAGAGCCAGGCTCTTTTTGGTGACAGCCAATGGTAGCACAAGGGGAAATGGATACAAACTGGAATACAGGAGGTTCCACTTAAATATGAGAAGAAACTTCTTCTCAGTGAGGGTAACAGAACACTGGAATAGGCTGCCCAGGGAGGTTGTGGAGTCTCCTACTCTGGAGACATTCAAAACACACCTGAACACATTCCTGTGTAGCCTCATCTAGGTGTTCCTGCTCTGGCAGGGGGATTGGACTAGATGATCTTTCAAGGTCCCTTCCAATCCCTAGCATTCTATGATTCTGTGATCTGAGGAGGAATAACCTCATGAACCAGTACATGCTGGAGGACTGGTTCTTGAAATACAAGAAATTATGTTTAAACTTGAAAAAAAGCCTTTGTACCATAAGGATGATCAAACACTGGAACAAACTGAGCAGAGAAGTGTGGAGTCTCCATCTTTGGAGATACTCAAAACTTGACCAGACACAGTCCCGAGAAACTTGTTGTAGCTGACCCTGCTTTGAACATGGGGCTTGAGCTCTATGTTCAGACAGCAAATTTTATGAGACTACTATATGGTTTTAGCTCCCAGTCTAGTGAGGGAAGGCCTAGGGCTCAATTTATTTGACTAAACAGAAACCATTTGATTCTTTAAAGTATCTCTCCTAATTTACAGTGGCCAGTCAAGAAAGACAAGGGTCTCTTGTAGGCCAGCTTGATGAGGTGGTTTTAGGTAACCTGGGGCACCTCAGACAGCAGTAGATGTTTATCTACTTGCCTGAATCAAGCCTTAGATCTCCACTGGCTAGTACAGAGCTTAGACACCTGCATCACACCACCTAGTGTCATTTGAAATACCACAAGATCTGTCAGTGGCCTGGTCTCCACCTGCTGTTCCAAAAGGGTGCAGGTTTCCCACAGGCCCTGTGTCTCTTCAGCCATGTCACGCAGTTGTCCTGATTAGCTGAAGTCATCTCAAATATCACAGTATCACAGTATCACAGTATGTTTGGGATTGGAAAGGACCTCAAAAGATCATCTAGTCCAATCCCCCTGCTGGAGCAGGAACGCCTAGGTGAGGTCGCATAGGAACATGTCCAGGTGGGTCTTGAATGTCTCCAGAGAAGGAGACTCCACAACCCCCCTGGGCAGCCTGTTCCAGTGCTCTGGCACCCTCACTGAGAAGAAGATTTTTCTCAAATTTAAGTGGAACCTCTTGTGTTCCAGCTTGATCCCATTATCCCTTGTCCTATCATTGTTTGCCAACGAGAAGAGCCTGGCTCCATCCTCATGGCACTCACCCTTTATATATTTATAAACATTAATAAGGTCACCCCTCAGTCTCCTCTTCTCCAAACTAAAGAGATCCAGCTTCCTCAGCCTTTCCTCATAAGGGAGATGCTCCACTCCCTTAATCATCTTGGTTGCCCTGCACTGGACCCTCTCCAGCAGCTCCCTGTCCTTCTTGAACTGAGGGGCCCAGAACTGGACACAATATTCCAGGTGTGGTCTCACCAGGGTAGAGTAGAGGGGAAGGAGAACCTCTCTTGATCTACTAACCACCCCCCTTCTAATACACCCCAGGATGCCATTGGCCTTCCTGGCCACAAGGGCACAGTGCTGGCTCATGGTCATCCTGTTGTCCACCAGGACCCCCAGGTCCCTTTAGCAGCAGCTACTGAAGTCTGGAGCTGAATTTAACATTTAAAGTCCTGTAGATAGTGACAGTCCTTAGATAGTTAAACTTAGGACAGATAAATCCTGATTTAAGTGCACATGTTCACTGCTTATTTAATAGAGAGAGACAAGTAACTAGAAGCTTCTAAGGACCTGAAATACTTTCTGCCTAAACGTAGGTTTCTAAGCACCTGGTTCTCTCCAGTAACCATACTGTGAATATTTTAGGTAGGGTCTTAAATTAAATGACTACCTTAAAGTTCACTGGATTCTCCTAGTTACGCACACATATGCATGTAAGAGCAGTTGAGATGCTCTAGGGTATGCCATCTGGCATCCAGGTCTCATTCCAGAACAGCACTTCTGTATTTCTGTATCCAATGTTGTGGCTGCCAGCCCCATCTGAATGCCCCAGGTATCCTAGAGCATTTCAAATGGCACTAAATGGCATTTAGGCAACTGAATTGAATCCCTACTGTTCTTTTGGTGCTTAATCACAGAGAGATTAAATAACTGCCAGTTTAATCAGAGGCTCATGGACAAAATAAAAGGCAGTTTAATATATATAAGTGAATGTAACAAAATATTACCTTGTAGACATACAGCAATTAAAGCCAGAAGGTGGTTGCTGGAACTGTATATTGTGATGCTGATGTCCTCTTCTCACTAGATTTTTAGCATATACGTATGAGAATGCCATAGATACCTCTAAGTATACATAATGGTGGCATAAATCTCCCCCTTTTTTATCAATCCAAAAATAACAGTGAAGTCTCATTTCAATATGAAGACTGAGAAAGCAGACAGGCAAATGACTCCCAGTGTTGTAATGAGCTATAATTGTGTGCACACTTAAAGTATTTCCCAGTACGGCATACTGAAAACGTTCCTCCAGGGGGGTCTATCTCTGAACTGAAATATGCTAAGAAATTAAAAGCTAAAGGTATAACAGCTCTCAGTCCTGCCTGGCTATTACAAGAATCTCTAAGTATTACAACATTTTATGTAACTTGCTGCAAATGAGGCAATATCTTAATGTAGCAAAGTAGAAAGGTGGAAAAGGTAGAAAAAGGGTAGAGTTGTAGCCCTATATAATAATTTTTGTGCTTTTGTTAGACCTACTAGAACATTGCTGTTGGGATAGGAGAATAAAGAGTAGTAGATTAAAAATGTGAGATCACATAAAGCAGTGCCGTTTTAAAATGAAATTGTATTAACACATATATTTCAAAGTGTGAAACTTTTAATGAGTCTATCAATGACTGCGACTTTTAAGTAGTGCCACAGAAAGCCATATTTTCAAGGACAGGGCTGGGAAAAGAAGCGATGGACTTATGTGGAGGTATTCTGGTAAAGCATAGTAGAGCAGAGTTCCCTTGCATGACAATACGTATGTCTGCCTTTATGTAGTCTTGTAATTCCACAAATTTCAAAAATTCCCCAATAGTTACAGAATTTGCACAAAATGTTGGAACAGTAACGATGTAGATGGTTTGGACTGTTTGCAAAGCACCTGAAGTGTAAAGAAAACCTAAAAAAAAAAAAAATCCCATCAAATGGATCAGCAACTAAATAAACAAGAAGAAAAAAACAACAAATCCACAGTTCTGATTTCTCCATCAGGTAGCTGAAGAGACATTCCAAATAAACTAATACATACTATTTAATCTACCCACGGCACCCGATTGTCCGTCGCTGAGCCTATGTCCCTTAGGGCAACATAGCCTCAATGAGAGACTACAGCTGTGCAATTGGAATAATCCCATACAAGTCAATACGGAAGAGATATTATATATATATACATATATATATACACACATGAAACCTTCTGGCACAGCTCTTCTTTAGTTTCTGGATTAGACACAAAAGGCCTTTGCGATCCTCAGTGACCAGAAAAGTTTGAAATCTCAATCAACTTCTTTTCTGCTCACAGTCTCTCACTGTGACAACATTTTTTTCCTCTCTTTGCTGTAAGTCACAGCAGTTTCCAGCTGCTGGCTCTCGCCCAACTGACTAGCAATCAGGAAACAACCTGTTCGCTTTCTTACAGTTTGGGGAGATCTCTGAGGAATGAGGCACAGACATTTTTCCTGCTAGTTTGATTAGGCATCTCCAGGGAAGAAAGCCAGCCTCATTAGCAAAGGTAATTCTAAGAAGAAAACCTACATCTTTCCAGTGTTTAGTGAGTCCCAGAATCCTTGTGGAACTTCTGCAGGCTAGAAATTACAGTGCCTGGCTCCATTGAATACATCTGAAACTGTTTAATGGAGATTTAAGGCAGGATATTTTAGAACTCCCTCTATCAGTCTGAAGAGAAACCAATCCAATTAATTCTCAGCTGTTCTTCCACTAGTGAAAATACAGGGAATAATCTTAGTTCCACTTCATTTATAATTTAAATGATTATTTGACTGTTTAAATAAAGCTTTATTTTATTTTTGAAAGGGCTTTATTGTCAAGTTAATTGACACTTTAGAATCTGCTGCAAATCCTGGGGAAAATGCTATAAAATAAATGGTTTACTAAAATTTAAATAAACCCTAGTCCATAGGAAATTCAACCAGATCATATATGTCAGGGGAAACATTCAAATCTGAGTGGTTTCAGGCATGAAACAGGGATGGAGCTCTTTAGCCTAGCTGCAATGGTTGGCAAGTCTAGAAACACTGTTTACAGAAATCTAGGAACCTGCAGAGCTCTATTGCTGAAACGCAGCTACCTGCAGCCATTCAAGCACCTGGAAATTTGTCAAGTTTATGGCCAGACGTTAGTATCAATGTTCTCTCTTAATGGGAACATATTGAGTGCAGACCACATCTTAGGTCAATAGACAGCAAGTGATGGCAAACTTTGTAGTTTGCCTCTGTTCTAGTTTGAAAAGCTCACCCCAGTGTTCTGTTTGCACAGTCATTGCCTCTTGTTTCTATTACAGGCACATAACAGTATATAAAGTCCCAGGAATGAGAGAGGGGATATTCTAGCTGATGGACAAGCAATGAGCTGTGCTGTCTGCATCCTTTTCTGGCTTTTCTCATCCTTTAGGCTGGAACAAGATTAGGAATGTTGGGACTGGGGAGAGGGAGCAGAAATGGAAGTAGGGGAGTCTGTAGCACCTAAGCTGCAGATTTCAAGGAGATTTGAAGAAAGAAAAAATTAGAGCAAGTGGCAGGGAAATTATGCCAGGGAAGGAAAGTAGATTAGAAGAAAGAAAACAGGGTGCTGCTGCAGCAAATGTAAATCACAAACTATATCCTGGGATGCCTAGGACTTTACCATTATTACTCACCATTATTTACTGTTTATTATTTACCATTATTTACCTTTTATTATTTACCATTACAGCATGCTGTATTTTCTAGGATTTTTTGTTTATTTTGATTGCTTATGGAATACTTCCAACACACTGTTAATTTGGTAGAAACTCATGACTTCACACCAGTAGGACATTTTGGTGCAGTGTTCAAGAGTGATTTTGTGTCAGAGAGATACATTCTGATATTGTCTGCACCTAAACGTTTAGGACCTTATTTTGAGCTGTTAATAATTTCATAATTCTTCTGCTTTATGCCATCCTACCCTAACTATTTGAATACTGAAAAGAGGCCATGATAGAAAGAGGCAAATATATTATAAGGTTGGTGCAGATGATCCTTGAGGTCCTTTCCAACCTGGTATTCTATGATTAGCCTGGTTCCCCATTCAATATACACTTGAGGGTCTCACAGCTATTACATACTCGTATCACTTAACAGAAAATCTTGGTCCCTATTTTGTTCACACAGTAGGTGAAACACACCAAGATGTTCACACCGACTCTGCTGATCATGCTTACAATATTGTGATATCTCACATGTTCATGCAGAGGAAGCTGCAAAATAGAAGAACAACAGCCTTACAGCTGTAGGGCAAGTGGATTTCCTGTTTAAACGACCCAAAATTGAGAAGGGCAATTCCTGCCAGGCCAGGGAAACTGTCTCACCAAGTCCTCTGGGAGTCCTTCAGTAGTTCCCAGGGAGTCCCTCCTTTTACAAATTTAACATCATGTTCCAGCTTATTCTGTTCCAGTATTGAAAAATACCATTATATTATATTATATTATATTATATTATATTATATTATATTATATTATATTATATTATATTATATTATATTATATTATATTATATTATATTATATTAGTTTAGTTTAGTTTAGTTTAGTTTAGTTTAGTTTAGTTTAGTTTAGTTTAGTTTAGTTTAGTTTTCCCTCTTGGTTACTGAGTTGATTCGTCACCAATATCTGTCCTACATAATTACTAGAAGGGATCTTGTTTGATTCAAAGCTTCTCTCCTCTAAGGCACCTATGTAAAGAAATACACGCTCTGGTACCCCTTGGATATGAAAATGAATGTTGCTAAATGAATGTTGCTAATTATTCTGTAGTTCTTATGCATAACTCCCCAAGAAGTAACCGGAAACTCAGTACAGAGACTGTAGCATGTGGGCTATAGTTCCTCTAGTTTCTCTTTGCAGGTCATATTTTCATTCTAATTGCCCTTCTTTAAACATTCCCAACTTTTCAGTACCTAAATGTATTGTGAAGTGCAGGTGCGAAGGAATTGTTAGTGCTGATTAAGTGACTGATAGGTCTGAGGAGTAGAAAAGACACAGAGAAAAATTATCTACAGCCTTCGTTTCACCATGATTCTAGCTTAAACAATGGTCAGAAATGTGTTTTCCCAGCTATATTCTGTGTTGCCCTAGATTAAAGCATGGCCCTGCTATTCTAGAGAGGAAGTAAAGACTTTTGGCTAAGACACTAGAAATCAGTTCAGTTGGTATTTTCTTAAAATGCTCAAGGTACACAAATATCAGGATCATGTGGCTAAATGATTGCTGGGTTTTACCACATTGCAATTAATAACTTTTGATTTATATTTGTTAGCATGATCTGAGAATGAAAACGTCTGTTTTCAGAAATGAAGATTTTTTGTTTTATTAAGCTATATTAACAAACCAGTATAACTCTAATATTTCAAAGCTCATGATGTAACCTCTGAGAGATAATAAAGGCAAGGTGGTGTTAATTTCTTGTAATGAATTACATCATCTTATTTCTGAAAACCTTGACATAAACAGGATATACTCCTTGCCTTCCCCTTTTGAACTGCAGTGGCCTTTTCGGATCCATCTGAAAAGATTTTGCTGTCACGAAAAAAATCAAATTGCCCCAGTTTTACATACTTCAGCATATATACCTCATGCTCAGCATATGAAGAATAAGAAGCAGACTTCAGGAACAATCTAGTGAAACATATATTTGAAGACATATAGAACTTGTTTTGTAAAGCCTAGAAAAAGGAATAATCATGCTATCTCTATGCACACATGAGTAAATCCGGGATTTTCAAGAGTGCCTCATGGTTTGGAGGAAGATCAATTATTAAGTAGCAGACCAGGCACACTTAAAAGACTTGATTTTCAATAAAACATTGAGCAATCATCCTTTTATAAACAAGTCTTACTCGGGAATTTGAAGTTAGATGGCCAAGAACTCTTTTTTGTGGTTTTATGTTTTGTTTTGGTTTTTTTTATTTCTTTTAGGCTGTAGAAGAGATTAATTTCATCTTTTCAAGGTGGTAATTTAATCCAGTGATGTTATGATTTGGATGAGACCTATATGTGGCTCACCAAAACCATTTGGCTTCTCAATGCAGACTGCAGCTCCCAGACATTTAGTTGGACCAAAAATCATTTGCCGTCCACTCCTCAGTTGTTCTGAGAAAGAAGGCACATGTAGCAGATTCCATGCACCCACAGAATTGGACATAAAGCCACCTTTTCACAGGATCACGGAATGGTTGAGGCTGGAAGCTCATCTGGAGGCCATCTGGTCCAGCCACCCCGTCTTTCTCATGAGGACTTCACTGCTATTTACTTTCCACAAAAATACCGTGGAGTTCACAAATGGCAAAGCAAAAGGCTACTGGGCAGACACTGTCAGGCGTATTGCGGATGTGACACTGTGCACAGTCATTCACCTGTATGTGCACATTTGCTCCAGTCATGTGGCAGACACAGGAAACATATGGTAGCCTCTAGAAGAAAGTAAGTTTGTTACTTCATTTAACTGGTAAAGTTCTGCTCTTGGCCTTAGTCCATTAAATTTAAGGGCTGAAATTACATTGCAGTGCCTTGTGTTTATTTACTGCTAATCTTTAAGATAACTTTGAGCTGCATACCTGTGTGAAGAATATACACTTACAATAATCAGAAAAGTTGACGATTAAGGCATCAATTTATCAAAGCAGAATACATAATTTCTTGCCTTACAGCAAGATAAAAGTCCCCTTCCTCTACCTCAATCCAGCCAAGAATCTGTTCCGCTTACTCCCCGGTCCTTCACATCCATTGTTGGAGAAACCAAACCACTTCCTTGGCCTCCATCTGTTTAACACATCTGTCTCTCTTTGGCTAAATTCCTCGAGGCACTCTTGTGGTACTCCTCAGAGAGTATAAATAAGTTTTTATGTTAGACAATACTCCAAAAATAAGTGAAATTGAGGGCGGGAGGGAGAGGGAAAGTAAAAGGATCCTTATGAGACATGAAATCATTGGAATTTTAATCTTCAAATAAAATAACTCTTTTTTGGTGTTTTCTTTTACTCTTAGGGCAAGTACTAGCAATAATGAAAAATTTTGCAACCCTTCCGTCTCTTTAAATCAGATGGTCATTTTCAGAGCTATGGAATTGAGATAATAATTGTTTTATTATGTATGGAACTATTCTCTGCTATGTATTCCAATTTTTTTTTCACTTTGAAGTAGTTCAGATAATGACATTTCTATTACCTCTCCCAAGGAATCTTTCTTGGTATATTTCAGATCTGCATGTTATTCACATATCATTTTTCTTTGTTTATTTTTCAGTACTTATGTCTGGTTGTACCAACTTGAATTACTTCTCTGAAATATTTCTTTAGCTTTTTTTTTTTTTTTTCCATTTACACCATTAATACACCAATAATAAATACACCAAAAGCCAAACCTACAATTGAGGCAAAACCTCAGCTGCCTGTATATTTGAAGTAGATGTGATTACGACTGGATAAGCTCTGCCATGAATAGGCACGATAGGGTTAACAGCGAGCAGCTACTTTCCCAGCTGCAGCTCAGGGACTGACTCACAACAGCTGGGATAGAAGGTTGAAGACCCAGCAACTTGTGGTGACTGCCAGAAAGGTTAGGACTTACCTCAAGGAGACTCTTAAGCTGCCGTTTAGTAGAGAAGTGCTTTGGGAACAGTCTAAGAAAAGCCTTAGGTATGCTGGCTGGGAAAAGGCTGAAGAACATTAATCTTTTTTAAGGCTTCTGTTGTGAGTCATTGAAGGATATCTGATGTGGGCAACCAGGGTCTTTGCAGGCTGAACATCCTACCTGGCTTCTGGAGGAGGCTTGGGGTGATTGAACCATTTGGGATCACCACTTGTGATCTTCCGGGGCTTCCCATAAAAGAAAATAGTGCTTAAAAGGGAAAGTACCAGACAGAGGAAAGATTTTAAGTAAGTCTAGCAAACTACATGAGGCACCATATCACTAGAGAGTAGCAAGTGGAGGGTCTGTATTCAAGGAAAGTGAAATGATCTGAGCATCTGTGGGTTTATGCATCTGACCTAAATAGGAAGGAATAAAGGTGGATATGGCAACTTGAGCTGACTTGGAAAAAGAGAATGGATTTTTATATGCAGCAGAAATGCAGAGCATCTACCTGACTTCAGCAAAGCAGCTGATATGGAGATTAATTAAACAACTGAAAGGTGGATAAAGTATGATTCAAGGAGAAACCAAAATAGCCTGTACTGACAGGAAATTATTAGTGTTTTGTGAGGTTCACCTTATTTACTGTAGCAACTTACTGGCCATGGCACACAAAAGGTATATGCTGATGCTACAAGGCTAGGAGACAACACAAACATGAAAGATGAGCAGAGTACTGTACAAGAAGAGTTAGACTGGAGTGTCAGAAATGGGATGTTTTGCTATGTGTTCCAAATGTAAGGCTAAAGCTGAAGGATCTGGATGAGAAAATAGAGCGGGGGTGTCAAACTCATTTTCACTGCAGGACACATCAGCATCACGGTTGCCTTCAAAGGGCCAAGTGTAATCTTAGGACAGTATAAATGCAAAAGTAGGCAACCATGAGGCTGATGTGGTGTCCGATGAAAATGAGTTTGACATCCCTGAACTGGTGGAAGCTCATCATGAGGAAACTGGGGAAGGGAGAGGATTGATTGCACACTGTCCGCGTGTTGTCACGGAGTGGCTGACATACACTTTTGGAAAAAGTATACAATTCTGGAAAGATCTTCCCAGTAAAAGGCATAGAAATATTCCTGGTATACAAGAGATGTTAATTAGACCTCAACTTGAATACCGTCTACATTTCTGATTGCCCAGCTTCAAGAGAAATTAAATCAGTAAAGGGGTTACTAGGATGACTATGGAAATTGAAAGCAATCTTACAAGAGGAGACTAGTAAAGATGTATTTAGTCTAGCAGAGCAAGACTGATTTGAGAAGGGATGTGATTGCTCTCTATAAATACATCAAGGAGGTTAAAGAACTATTTAAGATGAAGTACAGTGCTGGCACAAAAGCAAATGGATAAAAAGTAGCCTTGAATAAATTCAGATTGGAATTAAACAGAAGTCTAAACCACCAGAGAAAAGAGCTTCCGAAAGTGAATTTCTGTAGGAGTATTGGGAGTTAAATTTAATTGATTTTTTTAAATGAAACCAGTTAATTTCAAGAAGAGATCATAATGCTTATGATTGCTTGGGACTGCATTCCCTTGATAACCAAGAAGATGTCTCGTAGTATCACAAGCTCCTTAAGATTCACTGGTGTATGACTGCATTCCCACATTGTGGTTCTGCCATACCAATAATTCTGAGGGGGAAGGAAGCATTGGGAGAAATAGTGGTCACCAGCACAGGCGTCTGTAATTACCAGTCTCCAAACCTGAGCATCAACAAGTAGCAGCAGATTCTGATTTCTGAGGGGAATCTTGAGATAGCTGATGGTTATTGGGGCTTTGCCAGCATGTGCCAAAACTCAAATTTTAATGATTGACATACCCATAGCAATGGCATTTCTTGATGCTGATCAGTTATCCTGAAACACACCCAGTACAGGCCAAGTTGGACACTGATAAAAATAATACAAAAACCTTGTAATATCTCAAATAGATGACACGACCACAAAAGTTTCTGTAGACCTGCCTTATAGCAGAAAAATCAAATACTTGACTCCAAATTTTTCCTGTTCTCTACAGTGAGAACTACCCAGCTGACGCAGCTTTAGAAGTTCTGAACTGAAATTTCAGCTCTCTGGGAAAATGTGTTTTCATTTTTCACTTGTGGAACATCAAATTTATTTCATGCAGCTGATCCATGTTTAAGGCAGGGGTGATGAGTTCAAATTCAAAATGTTTTCTCTCTGTTGCACTCTATTGTTTCAGTGACTTTTCTTAGGGACTTCAGTCAAAGGAGATTTTTAGTTTCATGTCAGTCAAAATGTCATGTTCATGGTCTGTGACCCTGTGTTTCTGAAAATACCATCTATCCCTTAGAATAGCTAAGCACAGTTGTCTACCTGCATGGTAAACCCTAACTGCTTGGGGGATTGCTAAGTTAAAAGTGAATTATTACCCTGTGTTATGATACAGTGTTGTTTACTACCACAGGAGATTATGTTCATGCCTTCGCCCCATCAAACACAGGACCCTGCATTTCACACAAACATGTTCATTGCCAACCATTGCTTATACGAGTAACTGAATGACCTTAGTACGTGCTCATTTTGATCAAGATGGTGCAGTAGCGACCAACCCCTTTGAGCTACTAATGATTTTGGGGTGAGCTGACCCTAAACCCTACCTCTGAGAGTATTCATGAATATCAGTTGAAGTGTTATGCATAATTTTTGTATTTTTTAAAGTTATTAATAGATGTTAAAGAGTGTTTGACTATGACAGTCTTGTCATATAGATATGAATAGAAATTTAAGATAGTTTTTTAAAGAAAACATCTTAATAACTCTCAGACTCTACAGACATCGAGGAGACGTTTTTTATTTCACTGAAGAGAGCGTAAACCACCTTGCAACTGTGTTCTAGTTCCATGCTACTTTTTCTCATTCCAAAAATGTAAGTTAACTATACAAAACTATACAGATATGTAGCTCTACCAATCACTTCCAACTGCTACTGTAAGTACCAATTTAGGAAAAGCAATATTTTCAAGCCACAGAAAACTAGAAAATTAAGGAGAGAGTTTGATTTTATGCTGTTTGTAGTCTAAGCCTCTGAAGAGTCCAGCTGGAGAGACATTGTGTCATTCATCCATCCATCCATTCATCCATCCACCCATCTGTCTGTCCATCAGTGGCTTTCAAACTGCTTTACTCCAGAGAAGCCTGTTCCATTTTGTACTTGTTTTATTTTCAAATTTAATTTCTTTGACCGTTGATAAATCACAAAAATACACTGATTTATCATTCTTGTAAGCCTTTTGCAATAAGCACTGCTACAGAGTTTGTAAATTGAGAAAGCATTTGGCCATCTTTCCCACCGTGGTACATGTGAATTGCTTGTACCCTGCTTGACGAATGTCTGGAATTCATAATACACCTTATTGCTGACAGAAGAGTGCGATTTCTCACACTTCTCATGCTATTTGCAGCACTTACCAATGCCCAGGACTGTGTGTATTACAGTGTAACTGTGGTCAAAGGAGAAAATTGTGCTACAACCACCTGCTCCCACATATTTTGTGGAAAATAAGGGTTCAAAGTGCAGCGTAGCACAGCCCAGTCCTACCAGCAAAAGGTGCTTCTGGAATTGGAAGTAGGGTAGCTGAGGCAAACCTTTCCTAAAGGGCTGTCTTTCTGCTACAATTGTCCTGGGGACTCAGAGCAAGGTCTTGTAAAACTACATTATTTATATGTTATCCTGCAGTCTTCAGCACAGTATACAGTAAGATAAGTGGCATTTAATTACTGGGCAAGCAGCGTCCCTATAGTATCTGGAGTTAGTATGGTTACTGTAAAATTCATATTCACTTTCGTGGTTTGGCTTCGCAGTAAATCACAGACTTAGTTTCTTTTTTCTTAGCTATTTCTTACTTCTCATAACATGCTTCCTTCTGAACTCTTTGGGATCATTAACAATGTAGATTGATGCAGACAGCCTACACTGCAAATGAAAAAGGCTGATTAAGTTATCATGCACTGCTTCTGTTAAGTAAGGATTATCCTCTTGAGCTATTCTAGAGTACTTTGTAATAACATAGTTTTAAATAGATACAGGCCCGAGTGATAATATTCAGATGAGGATTCAAAGCTTTTCTTCCCGAAGTTTGTAGTAATCAGATCCAGGTTTTCTTCAGGGTCACATGAAGGAAATCAAGGACACTCATCACACCAGGATACAAGGGTCTCACTTTGAGTCTTTTTAAACAACTGTGCCCTTCACCCTGCTTGAAAGAAAGGGCTGGAAAGAATCTCTTCTCTGCTGCTAGGGAGAAAAATGTAGGAGCATGGTGATGGGAGGAAGAAAAGACCTCAGGAAGAAATGTTGTTAAGTCCACTTCCAAGTGGGAGTGCCCAAAATTATTTCCACCATTTAATTTGGAAAGATAAATGTTTTTTTAAAACATATATGATTTTTTTTTTAATTGTTACATATTCCACATGACTTTTTGTATATTTATTCTGTTTTATTTGGGATGCTCTTCAGGCTGGTCTCATTCACTAATTCTGACCATTCCCAGCCTGAACTTCTCAAACTAGTCTAAAAATCTGCAAAAAATAAAAATGTGTTTTCATAATGAAAATTCTTACTAGTAGAAGAAAAATGTATTCCTTCCATAAATAATATTGCTGTTGAAGGAACAAATTGTAGAGTATTAACAGAAAAAAGAGACATGCTAAACAACATTGTTAATTAGTTTGCTTAGTCATACTTGTGTATCTTTGGTAATAGTTAATCTCATTACATTACTGTAAAACCGTAGCAGTATTTGTAATGTCATTATAGATTTTTATTTCAGAAGGGAGCTTCATGTCTTCCAATTGCCTAATGCAAAATAATTTCTAATTAATAATTCCTTTGGAGTAATTATAATTAGCAATATGAATGTAGGGAAACTAATGAATTAGGAAGAAAACTTACATTTTGTGTTTGGATCTGTATGCTAGAATGATTTACAATTTTTTCTGCTTACTGTGGTAATGGGGTATAATTTAATTATGACAACTTCAAGAAATGCGTCTTTTCTACCTCACTGATTATATTTTTCCTGCAGCTGTCATTGCATTTACTCTTAAAGATTGAGTTAAAAAAATAGCTGGAAGAGGTTATGAGAGAAAGGGAGTTAGTTGTTTTACTTTCTGCAACGGAGCCTAAACTGAAGAGCTAAATTCAGTGGTCTGGTCTCTGCAAGATACACTGTGAGCTGCTCATAATGTATGTTGCCTCTCCTTCCTACTATGTTTTGATGTGATCACCTGTACAGTAATGTGTCCACTGGGCTATGTTTCCCAAAAACACCTGAAGGACAGGCAGGGGAGCACATCATCCATTTCAAGGATCTGTTCTTCAGCACTGGAATACAGAGGACAAACTCTTTTTCAAAGCCACTACCCTAGGACACCTTTACCTCCCTCTGCCATTCTTTTCCATGCCCTCAGGTGTGTATTAAAAATTTCTTCAATAGAATAGGATAAGATGACCCAGAAGACTTTACACTTTTCTTTTAAGATACGCAAACTTTTGCTTTGAATCTTATTGAAATTGCTGTTGTAGGATGATGGTCATACCTATGAAACAATCTGGCTAGAAACTGGATCCCAAAAGCATCTTAATTCAGGTAAATGCACACATAGAAAAAAAATTTAGTCAGTCCTGGAGATCTGTTTCAGGGAATACACAGGCCAGGTACTGCTCAAAACTAGTAGTCTCTAAAGAGAAACAGAAAGAATAGTCAGGTTGTGAATTCTGGGCAGATCACTTGGCCGTGCTTTGTTTCCGCTGTACTCAAACGTAGTAAAATTTCACATTACATCAACGCATGTTATGCTAAATGATGAAATTATTTTTTTAACATTGTGTATGCCTGTAATCTTTTCTACTTTGAAAAGTCTCCCCTTTGCTGTGGAGATAGAAAAGTTAATGAAAGAGGATGTTAGCACTACAATACCACCTGTCGTATGGACAGACCAGATACTGAGTAAGATGTAAGTTTTGGATGCCAGTTTTTCTGTGCTTGGTGCTAGGGTTAGCATGCAATGCTGGAAGGCATCTGTACAGGAATGGCTAATTCTATCATCCAGGTGATGTGACCCGTGTTAGGAGTACAAAAAGCATCCAAACACAATATGGTCTCTGATTCCAACAATGAAATACACCACAAGGTCTCAGAAAAACAGTGGCTCCATCTTTTTAAAGATCTTAATTACTCCTATGTGAAAATGACCACTCTTAGCTACCACATCATCTCCTTTTAACCAACTTTTTAATCCTAGCCAAGTTTCTGACTGAGTGCTGCTCAGCACAGGATGGCAGAGGATGTAGGACAGGGCAAGAGGAAGCCAAGGGGACTCAGTGTGATGTTTCTCGCGCTGTTCCTGGGGCTGCAAGCTGATTTGGCCCTCTAGGCTGACTCAGAGTTGCTCTGTGTGGCAGCTAGATGCCCACATCTGCAAGGAATCTTCCAGCACACTGCTACATCTTATTTAAAGCGCCAGAGTAGTTGCTAGGATCCCTGAATTTGAAATAAGTTTAAAGATCACTAGCATTTTTATAGCATATTTGAGATTGCCTAATGTATTTTACTTTATGACTGCTGAAATATCCTATGTTAGCTTTGATGGACTTAAAAAAAATTGTCTTGTGGTTTGTTTCACTGTTTTTAAAACATATTTTTTTTCTTTTCAGCATGGCTATTCCCATGTTTAAATGTATTATTTCTGCTGAGACATCAGTTTTGATTAGAGTTGGCTTCCTAGCCCAAGGCTCTGAAAAAGAAGTCTGAACTTCCATCGAGGTTGTGATCAGTTGCTGTTCTGTCCTACTAGCTACGTTACAGGGTGTCTTTTTGCATTTATCAGATGCTTCTAAATCCCAAAGAACATGGTTTTCATATATATCTCCTCAGCAAAGGCAGAAATAATGTAAGTGTATTCTCTTTGGTCATCCTATTATGTTTCCAAGCCAGTATTAGAATAGAAAACAGTAATACTGAATTTATTAAACTGACAGGGTATTACGCATTTGTGTTTTCTCCCCCACAACCTTCACCTATCAATCCTGACTCCGACACTAGATAGACAAATAAACCCTTTTTAAATCCCTAGAGATTCTATCTTTCCTCACACCCCGCTCCCTTTTTTTAAACCAAAGTACAGTCTTCTAATTTCTTGCCAGAGCTGGAGGCTTCTTCTCCAGTCCTTACAGCAGGACTGGTGGACCTTCACTTGGGAAGATCTGCGAGGCAGTACTGGAACTAACTGGCAGGTCTAGGAAGGAAGAAGATGCAGGGTACTCTGTTTAGTGGAGGACATGAACTGTCCTGTGATGGTTACAGCTGGGTCCAGCCAGCTCCAGCATCAAGCAGCGTGAGCACATCATCACGACTCAAAGCTGCAGGCAGAGAGAGAGGACCCTGGTGCTCTGGCTTGCATGGGTTTAAGAAAGAGAGGCAGCTGCCCAGGGCAGGACAAATACAACAAATGTGAAGTAATATATTTTGCAAATGAAAGGAGAAAGTGAATGGATGTGTGGAAGGTGACATGTGATGGCACACCAGGGTGTCCCTTGAGGACTAAGCTGTGGCTACCTATGACACCTCTCAGGGACTGCAGCCTGTGGAGGAAGCCCAGAGGAAAGGAAACCAATTAAGCAAGAATCACAGAATCACACAATCACAGAATGTTAGGGACTGGAAGGGACCTCAAAAGCTCATCTAGAAGCAGATGACAATCCTAATTCACACAACCCCAACTTACGGCACCTCCCAGTACCTCACCAAAGGAATTTGGAGGCATGAATATATTGCATGGCAAAACCAAGGGAAAACAATGCTGGGAAGTGGGGAGAAGATATATTTGACTGAAATTGAGACTGTTTTTCTTTTGACAGAAGCAAGCCTTTTCACCATAAGGATCATAAGGTTCATAAGGATCTTGCAAGTGCAAAACCTGAATTCCATTCTTACACAGGAATCTTACCAGAGATATGGGCACATCTGTGATCAGGGGTGACATACTTTGGTCAGGCAATCTAGCTCATGGAACAGAAGAGGGACACAAGGCACAAAAAAATTGTGGATTTTGGGAAAAGCCTTATTTCACTAGAAAAATCTTGTGTGTTTTTTTTTCCTGCTTTCTGTAAAGTAGATTAGTTATTTCAATGAAAAATTAGATTTTCACAATTGAGTCATTTCCAAGTGGGAAATAGTCAATCAGTCTTGCTTGGAAGTCTCACCCCAGACTTTTAGCTAGAATATTAATTAGAAACTTTTCCCAAAGAAGCTCTGTGGGAAACCAGGCACAGTCTTCCTGGAAATAAAGATGTGGAGGTTAGGAAGGAGAATTAAGTAGTCTATAATAGATTCCCTCCCCTCCAGATGGAAGGATGGAAGGTATAGAGGGCTGAGAATACCCGTTTCATAGATGGGCCGATTCTGCATTTACACTCAGAGCAACATGAGACTTTGGATAAAAGGTTAAAATATTATTGTATCTCAGTACATACCGTATTTGATACCAGTATGGACTGAATAAACGAAGTCATTCACAAGCAAGTGAAACCACTCCAGGTACTACTCGCTCTTCATACTGTTCTGCGTGGTTTAGGTGGGGTACCCTGAAGATAATCTGAAAAAAATGAGGTCAAAAAGAAAAATTAGTATACCACATATTAGATATGCAAGAATAGTTTCTCACTGCAGTGACTTAATTTCTATTACTTCTCTCAAAATTCTGAGTTTATAGGCATAGTAGCCACAGAGGACACATTTAATTTCTAGTCCAGATTCTCATGAGGACTTGGAGAAAGACTACCCTGAAGTGTCCAGACCTTAAAAATTACTTGAGATTCAGTAGCATATGTTAAACTGCACAGGAGCATATCAGAGATGAGTGTTTTCCACTTCAAAATGTACCAATGTGGGAGCTTTTGAGAATGTAGTAGTTATTTAAGAGAATAAACAGAGCAATCTGCTTGTTACATTTCTGATAACCTGGCTTTTCCTGCTTCTCCAGCTCTCAAACTCCAGCTGTTTTGGTACTGGTATAGTCTGAAAATGAAACAAAATGTCTGAGTAGACATTTCTTCAGTCTCTTTCCGATATATTATACCTCAGATACATTATAATGCAGTGTACCATATCCCATAATGTTTCACAGTAATTCAATAACCACAAAATTAACTTCATGACTAAAGTACTTAAAGCCCCTCTGGTCTCATTGTATTTTCAGTATGTAAAAATACTGTCACAAGTGAAGTTTACATTGTAATTTGAGGCCTTATTATTGAAATCTGCCTGTTATAAATAAATCCCTAATTGGAATTGGTTTTCTTCTCCCAGAATATTTGGTGATAGATCCAGGCACTTTTAGAAGCAAAGAGTATTCAAATGTATTTTAGCCTCCTCGTACAAAGCACAAGCACTCCTCATATGATTATGCACCTTCTGCAATGTCAACTTTCTTTTTACTGGTAGCTCCAACATATTGCCATGAAATAGAAATTTATAAATAGCTGTTAAAAAACCCTCCTCTTCTGATTTCTTCTGGGTTTTTATCTCTGATTTCTTCTTGAAAAGGCCTGTTTAAATTCATCTCTCATGAGACCCCTGGGAGCTGGTTTGTGCTGACCAGACAGAATTTTATGTGCTTAGATAAGAAACTGAACTTTATAAAGTCACACAAATAACAATAACAAAAAAAATTTAAAGTAGCTCTATCCGGTTCGGTGCTTTGCTAATGTCCTCAAGAGATAATATAAAAATATTAGTGAAGAGGTGCCCAGTTGCTGGCAGCTGCAGGGGCCTCTGTGAGGAGAGGCTGGGACTGCCCTGTGCTGGCTGCCTCATGCCAACTCAGCCAAGGTGGTGGTGTCGTGGGGAAAACAGCCTTGGGAAAGGGCAAAAACACCTGTTCAAGAGAGGAGTGAGGGGAAAGAAAAGTGTGCAAACAGCCCTGCAGACACCAAGGTGATGGGAGGAGGTGCTCCACAAAGGCCAGAGCAGAAACTCCCTGTCAGCCCACAAAGGTGACCGCACTGGAGCAGGTGTCTCCCTGCAGCCCATGGAGAGGGGCAATGTTGGAGCCTGTTTAGACTGAAGGACTGAAGCCCACGGAGAGGTCTCACACTGGAGCAGGGGATAAGTTTGTGGAGGAAGGAGCAGCAAATGAGGAGCTGCTATGGACTGACCCCAGACCCCACTCCCCGTCCCCCTGTGCTGCTCGGTGGGAGGCAGAGGAGTCTGGAGTGAAGAAGTTTTATTAATTTGTGTTTTATTAATTTGTCTTTCCTTCTCACTACCCAAATCTATTTTAATTGGCAATAAATTAAATTAATTTTTCCTGGAGTTGAGTCTGTTTTGCCCACGACAGTAACTGATAAGTGATCTCCCTGTCTTTACCATGATGCACGAGCTTTCTCATCCTATTTTCTTCCCCTGTTCTCCTGAGGGTGGGTGTCTGGCAGTCAGCCAAGGTCAACCTACTCATGCATGCAATAAATTCCTTAGTGGATCAATTGACGTGGTGGAATTTTATGACGTTTACATTCCACAGTCCTGGCTTGCAAGATCTCAGTATTTGGTTGTGGTGTTCTACCTGAACTCCTCAAGAAGAAATGCTCAAATTTTCACTGAGAAGGGATACATAGCAGCTTGGGTTGGGTTTTCCGCTGCTGTAGAAGCTTGTTTTAGAATATGAGTGCAAGTTCAGAGTCAGTGTACGGAAATTACGATACCAACTTGTCTTCAAAAAGTTTTGGCATATCTTTAAAAAAGTAATAAGCCTGATAATCTAATAAAACAGCCTCTGATGAAAGTACTGGAATGCTGTCTTAAGGAAATAAGAAAATGTTACTTCAGCATATGCAATATTTTCTTCTGTAATGTGTATTTCCTATTAAGTGGGGAGTAATATTACTTATCTAAGTCAATTAGCCAAATGGTCTGTATTTCATAATTTTAAAATTTATTTCCCATCAGGGATATAATGTGCTTATCCTCATTATTTCTCATCCTGTACATTTGATTTCTACAGATTTTAAATTTTCTCTTATTATTACCTTAGTCAGTGAGCTGAAGTCTGCATTGGGGGAAACCTGCAGAGGAGCAATTTTGCTTCTAGCAAGACCTGAAAACTCAACGTTTCACAAAAAAAAAAAAAAAAAAAAAAAAAAAAAAAAAAAAAAAAAAAAAGAGTTCTGCATTCACAGCCTTAATGAAAGAAAATTATTGAGCTGCTCCTCCATTCACAGCTTATAAATTGAGCTATTGAGAGGAAGAGAATACAGTAAAGAACCAAGCCAAATCTCTAATATGTTTGACTTCTGTGGGATTTATGCTTAAATTAAGAATGTTCTTAATTGTTTATGTTAACATTTTCTTTAGTCAAGACCTAAGGAATAAGACAGAAAAATGACACAGTGTCAGTCTAGTTTACATGATTTGCCATAGGAAGAAAACATTAACAATCCAAAAGATAATTGTGAGAGTGAAGGACCAAAATAAGTGAAGGAAGAGGGGCAGACAAAGCTAGAAGACACCCCTTACAGGAGAGCAAGGTAGATGAAACACGGACTGATGGTGACAAAGAGAAATGGATTCTGTTCACAGACCAGACAGTCTTCTGGAGGACCTCTCCATAGCACACAAAGACCTGTCATTTGCTTGGTGGTTTTTAAATTAGTCCAGTGGGAAACTAGTACTGCACAATGAATTAGCTGCAGTCAGGCATTTTGCTATGGGTACAACCTATTGCTTTCAACACATGAATTTACCAGAGACTATCACTCTGGTATGAAAGGGAAGGTGGGAGTACCAGATAGAGCTATGTATTTATTGTTTGATAACTAATTTTAAAATGTCCCTTAACTTTAGCAGATGTCTTGTATTATTTTGAATGTCAGATATAATTCCTTAAATAACAAGTGTTTATTCACAATTAACAAACATGACACACATCCTTTTTTAAAATGTCAAAAACTTGTTTAAATAAGTACTTTACATTGTGTTCCTTGAAACTTGCCAAATGAAGATGATTAGAATAAGAGACAGTGAAAAAAACAAAAACAATCAAAAAACTCTTAGACTGAGTACTTGCTCTTAACTGCACTAGCTCCAAAAACATATGGAGAAGGCTCCCACTAGGTCTCAGCTATGGGGATATAGGACACAAACCTCCTCAGCTGAAGAGGGAAGTGGGATTCATCTCACTCTAGCTTCAGTGTCTCTCTTTGTGCTATGTCACATCTGATGGGCTAGAGGTGCTGGTTTTGTTACAGCATCTTAAATGGCATTAAGTTGTCTGTGTGTAGGAAAGAGAACTGAGGCCCTAGTCAATGCAGTCAGCACCAGGGGCACAAGCAGGAGCCTCAGAGGTATGTCAGGGCCACAAATAGCATGACAAAAAAGCCTCCACCCTCAGAAGGTGGGACTGCTACCACAGGGACAAGCAAGGTCATCATCCACCAGCCTGCAGCTCTGCAAAAGTGCAGAGTAAGGCTGATGCAGGTTGGCCATTACACTTTGTGCAGTGATCCCACCAGCTCTGGCACAGCTGGGCTGAGCAAACCCATCCAAGGGATCTGCCTTTCAGAGCTGCAGTAGCAGTTGGGCTGGTAGGTCCTGCCACCTGTTCACTTCCACATTTCCATTGCAGGGGCCTCTGGTAGCTCCAGTGAGCAAACACCTCGAGAGCTCCTCTGGGGAAAGAAGGTAACATGAGCTAAATTCAGAGGAGAATTGATTAATATTGATAGCAGCTCTACCTGTCTAACCATACTATTGAATGGGAAGGTTGCCAGGCTCTTCTCAAGAAGAGAGAAAGTGCAAACCAACTTGTAAAGAGGAGAGTGATAGGCAACCAGAGATGAAGAGGAGAAAGGTGGAAAAAAGAGCTCTCAGGGATATGAGGAACCAAGGAAATCTAGGCAGGCAGGAAGAATAAGGATCCCAGGTGTGTAGCAGACTCTGCTGGCCACCTTTCAAAGCTCTGAACACTGTTCTGAGTATAGGAAATCTTTCTGAGGTGCCCAGGGATGGCCAGACAGGAAGCATACTCCTGTCCTTGGGAGAACGTGTCTGCTGCTTGGGTTTTGGAAAGGACCACATCCCAGCTCCCCAGGGGCTCCCTGCCAAGCCCCTCTGCCTGGCAAAGGGACACTGCACATCTCTGTCAACTTGCCATGCCCTGAGGGTATCGCATGTGTTGGGAAGTGGCCAAGGCAACACTGTAGTCACTGACTCCTTTTTCCTGGGACTTCTCAAAGAACGAGGGATAAAGTCATGACTCTTCCTACCTTCATGGTTCCATCAGCACTTTCTGTCACTATCCTTCTAGGTGCTGATGTATTTTTGCTGCCTGGATTCTTTGGATGAGCTCTGACACTTGGGATTCAAGGGCCACGATGCAGCCCCAGCACCACCTGGGCAGAGGTGAGGACAGAGGCACCGAGCCCTCCTGCTCTGGCCAGCAGATTCCACTCAACACCACTCGGCCAGAGCAGCCCTGCATCACCCTCAGACCCATCCCACCCTTCGCAGGAGGCCTTGCTGGCTCACCCATCAGCTCCATCAGCAAATGCCCACCAGATGGAACATCTCCCTGGGAGAGAGCTGGCATGGGATCTTCAGGTTATATGGAGAGTGTTGCGCATGGCAGTGTGTATCATCTGTGAGGGACATGAGGGACATGCTGGACAGTGTGTTCCATTCTATAAAACCCTTCAGGTTTTATTTACAACTACTCATTCTTGGCAGACTGATGCAGAATCAACTCACTCAATACAAGAAGGGAGCACCTGTTGCTGCTCTTTGGTCAGGGTAAGTGTATGTATGCAGGACACCTGAAGAACTCATTTGGTGAAAGAAGGTAACATGAACTGGCTTTGATTAAGAGCTGAATTGATTCATATTTGTCATGGCTTTACCTATCTAACCATACTCTTGACTGGAAGCAGAGATCTCAGGAATGGGCAACTGAGACAACACAGGCAGGGCAAGAAGAACAAGGAGCCTGGGGGTGTAAGACCCTGCTCTCCATATTTTGATTCTTTATTGCAGCTGTATCCAGGCCTGGCCACTGAAGCACAGATTTGTTCAGCAGTTGAGTCAAAGGCCCCTGTGTTCACTCAAGTCTCCCCAAACTTCCACAGTCTAACTAGTTAGTATGATAACACCTATCCTTAATACCCCATTATAAGGCATCTTGTAGAGAACTAGGAATGGGTATTGCGCTTCATGCACAAGTTGCTTCTTCTACTCTCACCCTTGTCCATAATGCCTGTATTTTTTCCCCCTTCTTTCTCAAGGCAGGTTGAAGAGGTTACTGAAGAAAGATATCAGATTCGACCCGATTCCTGTATACCTTAATGGCTCGACAGACTATTCTTCTGAGGAAAAAACCTTCTGTCAAATGGAAACCTACCACACCATCATGTTGTTACCTTTTTTACTCAGCTGGATGGTCTAGAGGAGCTTCAGAGAAATGAGGTCACAACTCATTCTTTTTGTAGAACATTCAGCAGCACAATGTGAAGTCTAATGAATAAGAACTCTGCCAACCACACTCGGTGACAGGCTGCGAACACACCTTTTCCCAAACTGTCAGCCAGCTGCAACTGTTTTAGTCCAAAGCCCACTGTGCTGTCACTATCAAGAGCAGAAACTTCATTAAGAAGGCTCCTGTCACTGCACTTCAGGTGTTACCCAGTTGCACATGCTGCAAAAGGCACAGGTTAAGTTGCAAGAATTTCCTGTTATGTGTGTAGGTAGTTCAACGGACATCTGAAGTCATTTTCTCCATGCTGGAGAAAACTGGTAGCAAACACTAAGATGATTTCCATACCGCATTAACACCGAAGCATGCAGATGGGGCACATATTATTATTGAAATGCTGCTTTGAGCCCTATAAATAGGGAGAAACCTGCTTTGAGCCCTATAAATAACAAAGTCAACAAAACCAATAAAAATCCTAAAAGCTGGAGTTCTGAAGAGGCTCCAAGGTCAACTTTTAGAGGTTTTAATGGAAGATAAGAAACAGTGAAACGGAGGCAGTGAACAGTCTGTAATGCAGTCTATATAAATGTGAAAGTTATAACACATAGAAAAACTTTGTATTACACTAGCAGTTTTGTTGTATAAATATGTAAATAATATAGTGAGACATGCTTTATTATAGAATGAAAATATGTAATATGAAAGGTTTGTGTGAAAAAATGAGATTCTTCCTATTAAACTGTGTTGGTTTCTGTGTTGAAAGTGTCATGTTAACTGGAGAAAATTTGTATTTTGCCTAATATCTTGCAGTATAGACATTCAAGTTTTTATGAGGATAGCTATGGAAGTAATAGCAAGCCTTCTGATATAAAAGACAGTGGCACAGAGTTACAAGGCATCGTTTTGCCATTAGTAGTACCTTCAGGAGTTTATTACAGACAGCGTAAAAGTTCTGAATGGAGACTCAGATTCCCTCAGGATTGAAGCTGTTACAAAGGGAAGTGTTTAGTTACATTTGCAACGAGAATTAAGAAGATCATAACCTAAAATATTACAAGAGTAGAAAGTTAACATCTGGATATACTCTGTATTGCATTATTGATAGATATTTCTCAATACATCCAATTTCAAGGCATAGCAAGGCATTGATACGTACTGTGGGATATTTTGAGTATTTATTATTTTATGCCATTATTGTAGTCATGGATTATATTAGTTATGCCACTTCATGGTTCTTTACTGCATTTATGTCTAATAAAACCTAATACTAGTTAAAGAGATAACCAGGCAGCCTACTAACTGAGCCTCCCGGCTGAGCAAGGCTCTCGGTCTGCCTTGTCCCTCTAACCTGCTGCTCTCAGAAGGTTTGGAGGACACAACTCTTATGCTTGGGAGTCTCAGAGAGCCCATGTAAGTACTTTGAAAAAACTCACTGTCTGATCCTTCATACAGTTGATTCCTGCTTTGACTTTCCTTCTGGAGGGAAAAAAGGCTTTTGTTGACTACAGAGGCAGCGGTGGTCCTGAACTGAGATTAGCTGTTGTGGGTGCTCTCCTTTACATGTCCTTTTGTGGTGTGAGGAACACGCTTACCCAGAGGAAACTGTGGGTAGAAGCTAGTCTTGAGTAAGTGCAGATGTGTGCCACAAGAAGAGGCAAAACAAAATAATTAAGGTTTAAAACCAGCATCTTATAGCCACTGCTGTGAAGTAATTCTATCTCTGGCACAGTCTAATATTTTAATGTGTTAGTGTTGGTCTTCAGAGTACTGTATACAGTATGGACTAGGGAGCATAAATGCCAAATCACAGAATCGACTGGGTTGGAAAAGACCTCAGAGATTATCAAGTCCAACCCTTGGTCCAACTCCAGTCCATATAATGAGTGTGACATAGGCCAATTTTAAATTAATAAAGCATCTATTTTTATATTGGAGTACCAATGCACCAGCAATCAGAGTGAAATCCAAAAGGAAAGCATGGAAAATACAAGGGGTTTTTGTCTATTTAAACTGGGAATATGTTTATTAATATATGTTCTAAGTATTTATGTTTTAAACATCTCCTTGTACTAGTCAATGATGTGACCTTTTCAGAGGTAACCGACAAAAAGTAGAAGATTGTAAAGGGTGGAATGGTTTTTGGGTTATTCATCCCGAGATACTTGCACATCTGCAGATGAACTGAAAGGAGGGAGTACACAAAGACTATCATTCGGTCCTTTATCGGCCACTGTACATTATCCAACAGGAGTCCTTCACTCCATGAAAGAAAACTAGAGGAAAACAGAAAGGATCACAGGAAGGGCTCACTGAGGACTCGCTGAAGACCAGGATCAATAAATCTTTAGCACAAACCTCAAGAACCTTCTAGAACAGGGATGTCAAACTAATTTTCACTGGAGGCCACATCAGCCTCATGTTTGCCTTCAAAGGGCCGAATGTAATTTTAGGACTGTATAAATGTAAGAGTAGTTATACAGTCCTAAAATAACATTCGGCCCTTTGAAAGCAACCACGAGGCTGATGTGGATCCCTGTGAAAATGAGTAGGACACCCCTGTTCTAGAAGGTTCAAAGCCCAAAAGAGCATTGCTTTATGTTCACACACAGCCTTTCGCTAGCATAATTCATTCAATATGCCACTTAGTAACACAAACTTGGGTGGTCTTCATCGAACACTAGGTGGTGTTGTCCCGTGATAGCTCCACCTGGTCTGTGTTGCATTGGTACCTCATGCCTTTTTTCTTATAGCAGACCTTCCTCCACCCTTTCTGCCATATATCCTGTTGGTCTGTTCCAAGGAGCTGCCCATATGCTTCTGATACCACAAAAACTTCTAAAATGAGGCAGCAGAAATGCAAGATGGGCAGTGTTACGGATTGAAACTGGTCCTTAGCTAGTGTACTTAGGCATTGTTTCACCAAAACCAGCTGACAGTTGTTAGTTCTGCTCCCTACCTACTGCTCCGCCACTGTGGGAAGCTTATTGCCTTGGTTTTTGAATATTTCATTATATTCTGCCAGTGGAGGGTTTGGATATCATTGAAAAGGTGTATCTCTTCTATTTAACAACTTGCAACTGATCACATTTCAACATTCCTATTTCCCTTTGATTTATCTTTTTTTTGTTTGCTTGTTTGTCTGAAAACCAACAAAGCAGTAACCAAGGCCACAGGACTAGGATACTAAGCTGAAACTATGCTATTCTCCTGCAATCTCAGCTAGGCAGAGAATAAAATCAAGATAAGTGAAGAGGTCAAATCCTTTTCTTTTGTGACTCAAGTATCATTTCTAAAGGAGAAATAAAAACTCCTGACTCTTGCTTAACATTTCCAGCATTCAAATTCTCCTTCTCTTGATTAGCCCTTGCAGTGGAAGCACGTGTTGGCATGGGTGCTCTCAGCAGCTGCCATCCATTACCACAACCTCCTGACAGTAGACACAAGATACTCGTGATCCTCAAACTCTTGAGTTTCTTAAAAAGCCACCAACTTCAGAAAGAATGAGGATGTGAAAGCATCAGTGATGGCTGTAAAATCTATGAGTATAAATGAGCCAGGAAGGACACAGGGCACAGATTCTGTCTTCCTCAGTTTGACTGGGACATGGGCTAAACTCCCAGCTTCAGGAGTCATGGGAGTACGTCTGGATCTCACTCTGCTCCTTCAAAAATCCACATTTTGTTCCTTGTGGCCACTGTAGAATGCTTTGAAAAATGGACTTAAGTTTGGTCAGTGTTAACCATAGTCCACAAAAATCATAGTCCTGATAGTTAAAATTATCTCTGTTCATTTTAACTCTGCTTAGTGTTCATCTAAGGAAACGCAGGATTGCCACCTCAGGCTGCAGTCTGGGCTGTTACTCCCACATCATTAAAGCTTCACCGAAGTTGTAGTGTTTAACAGATGCTGCTCTCTTAATTTTTGGCCAGCTTTCTGAAGAGAGTTTCCTTTCCTTAGGAACTTCCATACAGAGTCAAGGAAAGCATATTGAGAGGGAGAAACACTTCTTTCACTAGAAGTAAAAAAAAGAGAACTCACAGTTAGCATAGCAGAAAGCTGTTACTTGGAACGCATGCTCACTTTCCTGTCACCTCAAGGATGGAGAGAGACATAGTTCGCTTAGTGTCCCAGATATATTAATCTAAATCTGGCTATTTTTTTCATGCCGTATGTTGAGACTTTCTGCTGTGGTAAGGTTTGTAGAGTTTCGAATTGCACCCCAAACTGTAAACACTGCACTTCGAGCTTTGAAAAATGAAGTGGTAATACCTATGAGTATTTTTGTATCCGTTTAATGAGGACCAAAAGCCTCACTTGTTGTTAGTAGCACTTTAGTAGTACATTGACCTCAGTTTTTCTTGGTGGACCGTTCAGAATAATAGCACCACTCAAGATGACCCAGTTTGAAAATGAACCCCTTGGGAGTGAGACCCATTGGACTTAATTTTAGAAATCTAGCAGTTCAGTGTCAAAGTCTGAACTAGTCACCCTAAGTTTCCTAACAGAGAAATAGGTACCTCCAGAGGATGATTCATCTGGCCTATTTTAAGATTAAATGAATCACTACCTAGAGGTACCTATTTTTCTTTTTAATACAAAGGCAGCCTGCAATGACGAGCTTTAGACCTAAATATCAGACTTCTAAATGTTTAAAATAGGAATTTAAACCTTGCCTTGGATATCATCATAATCAGTGAAACACAGAAGCTTAGACAGAATGGAAATAATGTAGTAGAAGTAAATGGATAAACTATTTTTTAAAATTATTTTTAAATAATGAAAATACTTTATGTTTAAAACCCTTTAAGGTAAACTTGACCCCTTTTTAAAAAACTGATTTTCAGTGCCTTTGCCTTGTTAATGAGAGTTACCAATCTCTGCTCCAACAGGACTGTTAACGAGTCACTTTTTTTCCAATTCTTTTTTTTTGCACAAAGGCAATAAAGTTCCCTAAAAAGTTTTAAGAGTTTTTGGTGCTTACCTAAATATATCCAGCCATAAATTTCTGCTCAGGGAATTAAAGTACTAATTTGACACTGCAAAACTGAGGTGGCAGAAACTTCCAGATATGAGTAGTCAAAACATTTCTGGAGAGCTGATGTTAGAGGGAACAGATCAGTCACTGATACATGAAAAAGTTGTACTAATCAGAGGTGTTTTTAGATCCTCTGGTCTCTGCTGCAGGTTTCCATCCCCTTACCTGTTGTAAATGCTGATAAACTGCTCATGTCATCAAGCTTCATGGTGTAGAATTTTCTTGTGGGTAGAGGGAGAGAGAAGAATGTTCAATTCTTTCCAGTTTTCTTTTTCAGACTGATTTTTTGGCTGTATTAACCTAGTACAATCAATAAGAGGCTTTGAATGTTCAACTCCATCATATAAATGTTAGAATGACTCCTTGCTTCCTGGGCTGCCCTGGTGAGACCACATCTGGAATATTGTGTCCAGTTCTGGGCCCCTCAGTTCAAGAAGGACAGGGAACTGCTGGAGAGGGTCCAGCGCAGGGCAACAAAGATGATTAAGGGAGTGGAGCATCTGCCTTATGAGGAAAGGCTGAGAGAGCTGGATTTCTTTAGTTTGGAGAAGAGGAGACTGAGGGGTGACCTCATTAATGTTTATAAATATGTAAAGGGGGAGTGTCATGAGGATGGAGCCAGGCTCTTCTCGTTGGCAAACAATGATAGGACAAGGGGTAATGGGATCAAGCTGGAACACAAGAGGTTCCACTTAAATTTGAGAAAAATCTTCTTCTCAGTGAGGGTGACAGAGCACTGGAACAGGCTGCCCAGGGGGGTTGTGGAGTCTTCTTCGCTGGAGACATTCAAAACCCACCTGGACACCTTCCTGTGTAACCTCATCTAGGTGTTCCTGCTCCGGCAGGGGGATTGGACTAGGTGATCTTTTGAGGTCCCTTCCAATCCCTGACATTCTGTGATTCTGTGATTCTGTGATCAGATACTGAAAAGTAAGACAGTGTATTTGTTCAGCTTTCAGCAATATTCAGATTCTGTGTGAAAACTCACAGAAATCAATGGAAGAAGATCTAGTGACAGTAATGGGCTATCTCTTACAGGATTTAACCCATATTCTGTCACTTCATTCTATGAAGCAAGAACTAGAGTTTTATAAACACTACCAGGATTTGCTTTTATTTATTTTGATCATTTGATACAACATCCAAACAAGGTGTTGTATACCAAATAAATTAGTTGAGCATCTCTTAAGCCCCCCATTTCTCCAACTAAATTAATTTGAGGCACCTCATTGCTTTTTCACACTTTTAATGCCCTATTAGTGACTGATGAATAAGAGGCAAAGTTAACAGTTAGCAACCTGCTGCCCATAGATGATCGATTAATGATTTACACATGGTGTTATAAGAAATCTTCTTTTACAAAAATGTAGTTTCCAAAGTTTATGTTCAGATAGTCAGGATTTGTACTTTTGCCAAAGGATACCAGGGTTTGGGGTTTTTTTCGGACTATTCCCTCTTCCCCTATGACTCCATTTAGGTAGGATCATTAAGAAATATAGCAGAGCACTAGCAAGAATTTTGTTGCAGTATTTTTGTATGCACTCTTATTCTTCTTTCAGTATCTTACAGTATATTATGAAACTGCCTTTCAGTGCCTTATAGTACAATAATAAAGAAGGAATAAAGGAGTAAAATATTTTTAATGCCTTCATCCATATGCATAGTCATTTTTTAGCCCTTTAGGAGAGAACTAAATTATCAATAAAGTGGGTTAATTAATGTTTGTGCAGAATTTTAAAGAACCAAAACATCCTTTCAAAATATAGGTATTGTTAACAAAAGATGTGAATATTTGCAATACTGTGGTGATCTTCTGAGTTAAATGCAGATAATGACATGACCTGACAGACAAAATGTAGACCTGAATATGAAAATATCAGAAGGTCCTCAGGAAGGGCAGGTATTTTGCTATTCACAGTGTTGCAGGCCAAGCATACATGTTCCTTTATTTTTTCACAAAAGTTAAACTAAGTAGTTGATTCCAGTTATAACCAGTTAAGCTTTTCCTCTAGTCCCAGAGTGATATCTGATTGTCTATGGTGGACAAACACAGTTGGTTTTTTTTTAATTTGTGCCTTATTCCCTAGATAAATGTTTGCCATTAGGCTGGTTGATTACCTCTTATGTTTTTTTGCACTTACATGGCTCTGTATCTCAGTAACAGTGCCTCGCACCTGTGCTGTTGAACCTCAGCTTACAGAGAGTTACAAACACATCAGCTTGACACAACCATTAGGTAATCACAATTTCAGGCACTCAGAAAAGCAGAAATATAGCTTAGTCATAGAATAAACCCATAGCAGTGGATTACATTTCTACAGAACATGCAAGCCTGAAGGATGGTCTTGTGATAATTTCTCTGTGCCTCACCCCTGCACTTGGGGCATCTGTTTATGAATTTTCAGAATTCATCCTGGCCATCAGGAAATAATTGATTGTCTTTGTACATTTTTTCAAATTTATTTTTAAGAAGTATTATGTGATTTTAACAAAATGTCTTCATTTTACTTGTGGGTGGAGAGAATTTGTAATGTTTTCTTCTTTCTTTTTGTGATTCTTGCAGTGGTAATCCAGAAACATCTGTATTCCTCAAAGGGTCATTTATTATGTGACATAATCTCAGAAAAATAAATCAAGTATCATGTATTCATCCACTGCTCCTTTCCTTGACTAAAGATTCCCACAGAATTTGATAGCTGATACCTTCCTAGCAATCATATTTGTAAAAAATATTTTTTACATCAAATTTTGATAATGTTTTGAGAGAATGATGTGAAAAAACACAACTGTCCATTGCATTTATAGGAAGTGAATGGTCATTCCTATACATGTTTCTTTACTGTGAGTTTCTAGTACCTCAGTATAGCTTCAGCTGTCTAATATACAGCTGGCTGAACTGCTCCATGGGGCTGCCTGATCAGTCCCAAAGATGACATGAAAAGGAAGGAGCCAAGCCAAGCCACAGGGATGAGAAGCTCCATGTAGTGAATTTCCAAGGGATGTAGCCATTCTACAACGTATCCTATGGCTTTTTTAAGTGCTTTCCTATCTCACTGGTATGTTGACAGTGTCTGAAATGTATTTGCACTTCTCTCCCACACAAAGCACCACCAGTGCCTACCAGCAGTCAGGTGGCTGCCAATATATATTGCTTTGTGCTAGGTACGGTGTAAGTGAATCCTTAAAAAAGCTTCTTAAAGCATCCATGCTTCCCTTGGTCTATCTCTGCTTGCCCATGTGGAGTCTGCTTCCTCACCCCTGCTTAGAAAGTAATGATGGTGGAAGGATGGAGATGAGGAAGAGGATGGAGCTTTTAATGAGCAGCCTTTTAACTCTGATTACTGTGGGGTGGCCTTACAGCTAGACAGCAGAAGCAAAGGCCTGTTGCATCATCTCTGTCAGAGGCCTTTCTGTGATAGCTGTGGTGGCAGAGGGTATCGGTAGCTATTTTTGTCTTAGAATTGATCCAGCAGCAGTAGCTGCTCTGTGACACACCGACTCCCACATCCAGCTGCCTCACCCCTCCTCTCCTCATTTAGGCACTGAAGGGTTTGTTGTAGTTGTCAGCTGTATCTTCCTCTTTTCCCCTTTCCCCTGCCACCTCCCTTTAACTCCGTAGGCAGCTCAGCTGAGCGTCATCCTCCATAGTGTCACCTGCCGCACGCCGATAGTGACAGGAGCAGATACCACTGCAGGCAGTGACATCCCTCTGTGTCAGGCAGAATCGCCTAATCAGTGCACACAGCCCTGTGCAGTGCAGCCATCTAATTGTTTACCTTCCATTTTTTCCTGCCCTGGGGAGACAGTGTTCCAAAGAACAGCCCATCAATTGAAGCCCTGAAGACCTGGACACTTGCCATACACATCCAACCTGACTGCTGGTCCAGGGGCTGAGGCATAGCTGCTGGGAGAAGCAGGTTCGACATGTCTGAGCTCTTAATCTCTCTTCCCTTTGTTCGCTGGTTTTGTGGTTATTCTTTGACATTGCTCTCCTAAAGTACAGTGCTTAAACCAGAATGGCTGGCATTTAGAACAGTAACAACAATACTTAGCAATAATCCTTTGCATTTCTGGAGTGTTTCCCATCTTACAGAGTTCAAATGTCTTCAGAAAAATTGGTAATGTCAGTATCCTCATTGTACAGGTCAGATGATAGCTACAAAACAGACTCGATCACAGCTTCTCATCTCCCTTCTGCTCATTCAAGCTGTTTTAAAAGCAAGAAAGCACAGAAGAGAGAGGGAGAAAGGAAGAAAGTAAGGGTGGGCAAAGCTCAGCCTTGTCACCAGGGCTTCAGCCCCAGGCAAAAGTAATGGAATGATATTGAACCCAGTAAATCAAGTTTTAAATGAAAGTAATGCAATTAATTTTGATCCACATAGATTGATGGTGAGAAATTGTTCTTAAACTACCCTGGTACATACTTTTTTTATGAAGTTAGAACTTTGGCTGATAAAGTTAATTATATTTGCATTGGTTTCTGTGAGGCATTTGATTTGATGGTGTACAACCTTATAATTAAAAATGAAAACAACAGAAAATCAGCACAATGGATGTTAAACGGAGCAAATGCTTGGCAATTGATAATTCAAAATACACGAGTGAGAAGTCATCGTTAAGCAAGTGTCATACACAAGGTCCTGAATGGATCTGGTCTTGGGCTTTACAGTGCTTTTTATCAGTACAGAAATTCTATCAGTGTTCTGAAATGAACATTACCCACTACTGATTACACCTTTGGCTGATCTGAAGATCAGTGGAGCAGCTAATAATGAAAGAGATGGATAGGTGAGATAGGGCTGTCTTAACTTACAGGCAAATTAGGTGCAAGTAAAACCATTCTATTTTTAATAGATGTGATTGTGATAACATACGTGTAGGAACACAGAAGGTAGACCACATTGTCAGATTGTACAAGACAGCATGTAGCTTCTGTGCAGGAAAATGGAGGTGAAGAGTAACTTGAACATTTGGGGATGGACTGCCCAGTGGTCTGAAGGAGTAAACATGGGGAAAGGGACTCAAGTAAGAACACAATCCAAAGTTCAGTGATGGTTCATAAAAAATCTGAAGACCATCTGCAGTTTTTTCATGAGCATGTTTAAAAACTCATGCACACACACTCGTAAACACAGATGGAAATGAGAAAATCAACAAAACGAGGAAAAAAGCCACACTTAAATCTTGGTTCACACACTTTAGGTTAAGTTTATGTTTAAGTTTATGTTTAGTTAAGGGAAAAATACACACTTAAAGTTTAGTTCAAATTTTAGTTTTTGTGAATAAGAACACTTGGTAGTCCTGAAGATTTTTTTCCCAGAAACCTTGGGCAATCACTCAGTTGAAAGGGCTTGAGACACTCTAGTTAATATCTGTTTGGTTCCTTTATCAATATTGTTGGAATACTTGACCAGTTAATTTGTAAACTCCTCATAAAGACTGCTGAGAAATCAAAAAAGACCCATAAGAATAATGTAAGGATTGGGAAACATGCTTTATCACGAAAGACTCAAGTGTCTTAGTCAATTTAACTTAGTGAAGAAAGCTAAGTCATTATTTGATCAGTCTATAAGTTATCAATTGAAATTTTCATCAACAAGACTGTCAATATAACTCTCTAAAATCCAATAATGAGACATTTTGCTTATATAAATTCAGACTAGACAACTGATAAAAATAGTTAATGTTGCAGGACAAGAGATGCCTGGAACACATTACCAAGGGTTACAGGCAAATTTCCCAGCTATGGACATTTTCAATCAATATATGATGGTTTTCTAAAAGACATACTGTCCAGTTCATCTTTGTCTGTTAGACCTGAAATGGGAGTTTGTTTGATGGAAATCCTAGGAACTGAATATTAGAGGTATAGCCTATGTGATGAGAGGAAAGGGTCTCAAGTTGTGCCTGGGTAGGTTTAGATTGGATATTAGGAAAAACCTCTTTATGGAAAGGGTTGTCAGGCATTGGAACAGGCTGCCCAGGGAAGTGGTGGAGTCATCATCCCTGAAGGTGATTAAAAGACATATACATGAGGTTCTTATAGACATGGTTTATAGGTGGACCTGACAGTGCTAGATAACAGTTGGACCCAATGATCTTAAAGGTCTTTTCCAACCAAAATAATTCTATGATTCTATGACATCTAAAAACTATAAAAGTTGGCTAGGTCTCTGTTGAGCAAGTGGCTTCTCAACCTGAGTGAACTCAAGTGGATGTGGGTGGCCTCAAGAGACACATCCAGGCCCACAAGGGGACTGGTAGAGCTGGAACCTCAGTGTCCAGAACTGCAGTTTCTTATCCTTGGTTCACTATATCTCAGCTATACTGTTACTGTTAGTGTCTCCCTACCAAAGGACCTAAAGCAGCCCCATTTCAAATATCGTTGCCAACTACTGCAGTGGGAACCGAGCTGGGTATTGGAGCAACAAAAGGCAACTCCCATTTATGCCACATTTCTTCTTTTCTAATAAATGTTGTGCCTCTTTATTACACCTAGAATTTGAAACACCTGCCTCTCTGAGACTTCTTAAGACTACCAAACTACGTATAAAAATAATAACCTCATAAAGAAAACACAAGATAAAGAAGTAGTAAAGAATTACAAAAGTGAATGTTATAGAAAGTTAAACTAATCCCCTGAGCAAGAGAGGACTTCATTTTTCAAAAGTATGTCTGACTAAGCTAAAGAATTTGCAGTTTTAAATCCCTTCATGGCAGTCACTTTGCCCACAGACTATAAAGCTGCAGTTTAAAACTGCATTCATCTCCTGCAAAAGGCAGCAGAGAGCTTTCAGTGTGTTTTTAACACCATTCTTCTTCTATAGTACCAGCTACTCCATGGGGGGAAAAGAGTGCCATTAAAGCTTCCAATTATCAGGATGTGGCCAATAAAACTTGTTTTCCTCCTTTGTACCCCATCATATCCTATCTTTTCCTCTGGTCTCTGAGGGCACACCTGTGTATTTGTTCACCTTTCTCTTGTTGCATGAGCTGTAGCAACTTACCTACTGTAGATGTCTTCCAGACCCAACACAGCTCTCCCCAGCCATGTCCTGGCCCAGGCAGAGGGATGCTATTCTGTCCATGAATTAATAATTGATTTATCTCAGTTAAGTTTATTTATACCTGATCTTTTTAGACACCAAAGTCTATAGAGAAAGGGCTTATCTTGCTTTTGTGCATAAGGAAAAAACCCTTGTTTCTCCCATCGTATCAGAAACTTGTAAATGCCCTGCAATCACCTGAATGTTACAGCAGGGAGATCTTTAAGAGGAAGCAAAATAAAACAATAACAGTAGACAAGGGAAATATTGCAGGGAAAAGATTCCAGATAGCAAAAAGATCTTTGCCTAGGTGCCATTAAGGTTAAGAAGCATATGTGTTCCTCCCTGTCATGTCCTACATGTGACTGAGGTGTAGGACTGCCACACTTGGATGAAATGAGTCATTTAAGGATTAAGAAGTCTATCTATCTAGATTCTATGTTGTTATCGCAGTTGCTGAGTGCCTTACAGGCTGTAATGTATTTATCCTCAGAATAGCTCTGTGAGTTAGGTAGGTCTCCTACCAGTCTTCTTTTTTTTTTTTCCCATGACGAAATTCAGTATCTCATAGAGTTAAAAAAAATAGTTTGAAGATAAAGACAAGCTCATTTGACCTTTCAGTAATTAAGTTTTTGGTACTTTCTCCCTGTTACTCACTCTACTCTCCATCACTTTCATCAGGCCTTTATCTGAAGCACAAAGAAGAGGCCGTCTTGCCTGGGGCAGGAAAAATCCTGCTTCACTGAGTTGAATATTAGGACTGAATAAAAAAACAAACAAACAAACAGACAAACCAACAACAAAACCAAACCAAACAAAACCAACCAAACAAACAAATAAAAACCACAAATCAAACAAAACCAAACGAAAAACAACCAAGGTGATTCATCACAACTCGAGATGTCTGTTTCTCTTAAGCATCCTGAAGGTCGTGTACAGGCAAGGCAGCATTACTAGATCCTTAGTGACAAGTCTCTCAAAGGTGTGATTTTTAATTCTGCTGGAAAAGAAGCAAGAGCAACAAAAACGGTGTTTCCGTAATGTAATTACTATCTGATGATACTCAGGTCTGTTTTCCTCCATGCATCACTGGTTTCCCCTTGAGTACACAGTGAGGACTTGTAAAGTCATGGTTGAAAAAAATACAGGAAAAAAAAATCAAAAAGACTGCTAAAGTTTCTCCCTGATATTAGAAGACTGTTGCATAGTGATGCATTTTAGTAAGAGCGAGCAAAAGACATGAACACCTTTTAAAGATACTGTACCATGATTATGATCTTGGAAGCCTAACTACTTAAATTTCTAAGTGCCCTTGTTTTCAGAGTCATTTCTGTGTATCAGTATCTTTGGAGAGGTCTCACTCTGTAGCCACTAAGATATGCTAAAAGTCATTATTTTATTTAGAAAATGCAGGCAACAATGGTGACTATGTTTCCTTTGGGTGTTTATAGTAAACTAGACAAGTAATGACAACATGTGGAGTCTTATAGATGGCAAAAGAAGAAAGATAAAAGAGACAAATTGTATTCTTTTGATTATCCAGCAATGACGGGACTATGCTTGTGCCTGTTGCTTGGCAGGAAGGAAAAAGTGCTGGTTCTTTAGTTAAAAGAGACTTTCACATTTTTGTATGTTAGTGCATTTGCTCATTTAAAAGTAATTCAATAAGGTAATTTTTTTATCCTTTTTCCGTGCATAAGGAAAAAAAAAACCCATGGAAGTCTACAGGTTTTCTTCTTTAGAATGATCTTTTACTGCCACCTTCTTATCATTAAACTTTTTAGGAGACTGAAGACTCAGGGGGCTCATCTATACAGCTTATTCAGACAGATCTGAACTTCCATTTGTGCTAAATGCAAAAGCAGGAACGTGGGGACAGTTACGGTAGATAGCATTTACTGTGCTTTGTTATTAATTTACATTACTTTATTCATGGATCAATGAGCCCTGCAGAGACAAGCAAAGCAACTGGGATGATCTGGGGCAGGCAGTTAAATTGAATTTAATCCAGAGGTGATCAGAGGCAGTGTGATACTATGTGGAAGTGATACTATCTGGGTGAGCATCTTCTCAATGTACATTGTTTGCCATCTTTGTCCAGTGCAGTCCCAAAAGTCTAGAATCTGAAAAAATGGAAATGGACACAATGGGATGGCATGACCCGTTTTCAGTCAGATTGTTTAAACCCCTTGTATATATTTTCAATTTGCTAACAATTTCATAGAGATATAAAACAGGCATTCAAAAGGAAATGCATGATTCAGACATTGCCGGTGTGTTTTTGGTTTTCATTCTTTATGAAGATAACACATTGCTATCTCAATAGCTGTCAAAAGTCAACAGGATGCTGAAAATCCACATTAGGAATGAAAAGAAGGCAGAAATATAACTTATTATTTCACCTCTAATAAATGACTTCTATGTTACATTCATCAGGCATTCATCAGATGTGAGGACATACAGATGTTAAAGCTGGTCCATAGGAAAATGCTGAGGAGAAAGGTGTACTATAAACCCCTGAACTATCCAGGATTTTAAAATTATAAGTACACCTGTAGGGACATCAGTTGCATTTTTTAAAAATTAGTGTAGTCCTCCTCTAATTAAAAATATCCACATTCTAGAGTCTGAGTTTGGTTCACCTCCCGGTGTGAACATCCCACTTATGGGGCTTCAGATTATGCAGAGAAAAACTTTGAATATAATACGATAGTGACAGTGCAGATTAGAGAGTAATACTTAACTAAGAGTTTGGAGGAATCAACCTGCCATGGTTAAGTGCCAAGCCTTATTCAAAGAGTACTTATTTTATCAAAGGTTACTTCACTAGAGTAGGGAGCAAAATCCAATTCTGTGCACATTCATCTAAAAACTTAGGTGTTTCTGCATACAGGATGAAAGAGAAATACAAGCATCAGCCTTGTAGAAGTTTGTAGAACTGCAGTGCTGAATAAAAACATGGAAATCTTCATCCAAATGATGCTTTGAAGGTAATGGAACTCTACATCAAAATAGGAACTTAAGCCATGCCTCCAAAAATTTGGACTAGCACCATACTGACGATCATATACTACAGTTTTTCAGCATAATCCTGCACACACCTACTCATAGGTTTGGCTCCACACATCATCTTAGTTACATGTCATCTTACACATCATTCCAGCCTTGTTGAGTTGATGATTTTAGAATACATTTAGGAACAAGGCTATTAATATGTGTAAGCATTAACAGGAATGGGCTGAGAGCTGTCCAAGTAAAAGCCCAACTAATATTCGAAACTGGGCAGATGGATATGATACATTTTTGGCAGGCTTTCACATTTCCCCCTTAAACAGGTCACAACTGCTTATAAAACAGGATTTTACTGCAGCATTCAGTTATATGATTTTTTTTAAGCTTTGAGTTTATAACACATTTGCTCCATTTCCTTTCAGTATTTTCTTCCCTCTATTTGTCCCTGATTTGTTTATGTATGTACATATATTCCTTTACATAAATAAATAGGAAGATTTTCTCCAAATACTTATCTTTTCCTTTCAACAATTTATGTTCTTTTTTTGTATGAAACTATTTAGATAAAATTAGGAAGATATTAAATTTTAGCTAATCCAATTGTATTCTGTCATGGAGATTGCAGTCTGCCATATTGCTCTATCTTGAATCTTGTGACCAAAGAATCATGACAGCAGGTAAAGTCAGAATCTACAATATTCACTACATGCTTAGTTAAAAATCTGGGAAAAAATACTGAACAGAGGAGACAAAAACAGGTTAGAGACAGATTTGATCTTGTCTCTTTTTTCTTTATTTTTTTAATAGAAACATAGAATCCTTTTGGTTGGAAGAGAACCTGAAGATCATCACGTTCAACTGTTAACCTAACTCCAGCATCAAACCATGTCCCTAAGAACCTCATCTACATGTCTTTTGAACACCTCTAGGGATGGTGACTCAACCACTTCCCTGGGCAGCCTGTTCCAATGCCTGACAACCCTTCCCATGAAGAAATTTTTCCTAATATCCAATCTAAACCTCCACTGGCACAACTTGAGGCCATTTCCTCTTGTCCTACCACTTGCTACTTGGGAGAAGAGACCAACGTCCTCTGTGCTACAACCTTCTTTCAGATAGTTGTAGATAGGATCATGGCATGGAGCCTTTTCTTGATTATGATTACCCGGTTCTGATTTCTGATCTGGGATGATGCTACATAACGGAGGGTCCTGTCTCTGCTACTTCACACTATACCAGTGTGACAACTGGTCCAGTAGTGAAGCCAATACAAAGTTGGGAATTATGTGGATCTTGTCTTCTCTCCTTCAGCTCGCCTGCATAAACCCTAAAGAATTTGCAGAAAATTATCCTGGTTTTGTTAAACCCTCCAGCTGTAAGTAATTATTCTTTTTGCAGACAACTCTGCTGATTTCTACAGGAAATAATGGTTTTGCCATTCTGACTTTGGTAGTACTCTTCTACAAATGGATAGAGAAACCAGTCACAAATTTGTTTCAGGTGATCAGCAGTCACAGAACAACTCAAGGCCTTTAAAGAAGGATTTTAAAAACATGTTTTACTAGAGTAGGTTTGACTACAGAATTGTGAGCCAGATATCTTTATTGCTGCCCTCAGTCTCAACTAAAGTCAATAGAAAGCCTGCCATTAATCTCACTGGGAAATGGATCAAGCCTTACATGCCTCCCTGTGCTCTTGGAAAATCTGTTTCCTGCACAGTGATTCCTGCCTTTAAGATGAGATGAAACAGAGGGAAGGGATGTCATTGCATTTTCCCCCACTTAGGAATCTGCAGTAAGCCAAGGCCCTGCAAGTTTTGCTTCAATATGAACACTTTTATGAAGACGTAATGAATTGATGAAAACACCCATGTGTTGGAGCGAAATAAGGACTCAGCAAAACAAGTCGATTCAATGTGAATCATGCTAAAGTCATTTATTACAGAAACAAGTCTCCTTATATATGTAACTATATTCTAATCACGCGTCCACGCTCCAAGCATGGATTCGCTAAACGAGTATCGTGGGCTGTCCATGCTCTGGAGTCTCACTGATGATACGTACAATGATTCACGCCATGCCAGGACCCCGGTGATTGTGGAACACCCCTCTTTCTCACAGCAGATTCTGTTCTCAGCTTCTCGAAGCGGCCTTGAGATTCCTTTGAGCTTGACTAATTCAGCAACAGATCTTTATCTATCAAAACCCTTTCACACCCATGCAAGCAACCTCGCTTTGTGCCATTAATAGTGAGTGTTAGCTTTCAAAAAATTACCTGGAAAAGTTCCTACCATCTGTATCTGGTTCTGCATTAAAGAAAATGAGACTGACCCATGGAAGCAGTCACAGTTTATAACAGTGTTGTGTTCCATAAAAAAACAGTTCCACATCCCTTCCATGTTTTAAGGCACCAGGCGGCTTAGTTTCTTGCCTCTATTCTTAAAGGAATATACATATGTCCAAAATATTTATGCATACTCAAAAAGAACCATTTTCTCCTATGTATGAGAATTCACTGAAATCACTGCAGAAATCTACTTCTGTTTGTCCATGTAGCAGAAGAATACATCTGTAAAAAGTGTCAAGGAAAGTTTTGGTTGCTCTAAGTGGCTGTTTAATAGATTAAAAAATTAACTTCCCCTGCAGCTTGCATCAAACTGGAGACTATTAGTAGCTTTTCTGAAATGAATTCCGTAGACACAGTACAATGAAGTATAAATAGCACAGAAAATAGCAACAGCAGCATAAGTGGAGTTAGCTAACACACTTATTTCTCTTCAGGGAACTCTGTGGGTATAGGTGTGTGCTGGTGACCCGCTTTGCTTTGTATTGGTGACCCCAGACAAATAACAGGATGCTGTAGGAAAACGTGTACTGCCATATTCTACCTCTTCTGAGGTGAAACAGCATCAGTTTTCAAGATTGTCTTTATTACACGGCAAAAGCATAACAATAAATGAAGTACAAACACTGCTGTACTGTTATGTGGATAACCGATTTTTCAGTTTTCTGGCAGATCTGAATTTGTTTTAGGTTGACCTATAGAGTAATTTGTCATGCAAAGTATTCAGCTAGCTAAAAGCAAAAGGAAAAACCATTCCAGCACTGAATAATGCATTTCTTCAAAATAGCTGGTATTTTGTTGTATAGATTAATTACATTTTAAAATTAAATTTGATTATTTTTAAATTGATTTTGGAAAATTTTTAAAGCATAATACCTGGGTTTTTTTCAGGCTTTTCAAGATTTTGAAACTATTGGTTCATACCATGTTTGCTCATCAAAATGTAGAAAAAATAATGAGGTTTTACTGGGGGGGAGATGGGTAGAAAAAAAGAGAAAACAAAAAAGTTGATCTTCCTATACCATCCACAGGGTCATTAAGAAGTTTTAGTTAGATGACCATATTTTCATCAGAACTGATCACATATGCGTTCCCCTCAAAACAGCTGTGATCTCATGGTTTACAACGTATGCAGTGCCCTTTTTGATATCCCATTTGCTCAGCACCCCTGTAATAACAACAAGAATTGCTAACATCAAAATAGACTGGGTCCCCAGTGCAAGCTGCCTTGATACATCTGGGAGCTACTTATCTGTCTGAATAAATGAACAGAAAGAAGAAGGAATCGGTGTCGAGCGATCTTCCAGCTTTGCATGATTCACTAAGAGAACAAGATATTCCCACTGCAAATGGCTCAAAGGCTGTATATGGGGAATTGTACTATTTCCAGCTTTGTAGTGTTAAACACAGAAAAGTAGCTTTGTGGTTCAGCTTATTTGGTAATCCCTTCTTAATTATGGAAATATATATGAATCTAAAATGAAAGTCTATGCTCTTTTTACTTCACATTTTTCTGTGTACACTTTCCTCTTTAGCCAAAGAAACACAAAGAGAGGGATACATCTCACCTGATCTTACAAGAATAAAAGAAAAAGGAACCGAATTCAAAGCTTGTCTCTGTAGGCTTCCTTTATAATTAATAGAAAGACATAGGTACCTTCACAGAAGGATTCATTTAAGATGAATTGTTCTAATGCCTACACTGGGAGAAGATGAATAGCCTTCTGAAGGTGCCCATCTTTTTCCATTGATTTAAAAGGGACCCTAGTGTGACTTAGATGGCCGAGGTAAGTGAGATTAATCCTACCTTGAACCTAAAGGGACAATATAGTTTGGTTTCTATAAATGTACACAGACTTCAACAAGACTAAGGGATTTTCCATGGCAGATCAATAATTTCCCATTCTGAAGAACACATTTACAAACATTTTCTTAGTAGCTACTCTATATGAGAAAATAGGAGAACAGGACCTTCCTCTTGCCCATTCTGTCTTCAACAGGATGCTTTTGAGTATCTGCATTTACATTCTGCTTGACTGACGGAGCCAATTACTAGCATGCAGAAAAGCAGGGCTGAACTTCAAGGGGGGCAGGATCATCCAAAAAGAATGTCCCTAACTTCTAAAAAAGGAAAAATGATGAGTTGATTAATACAGTTCTGTAGTCAGGCTAGGATGCCAGGGTGAACAAATGAATGCCACTGTTGAAAGGCTGTAGATGTATCCTGACCTGAGAAGTAGCTAACAATGGGTGCAATTACCTTTTCTGTGATGGCATATCATTATTTTTCACTTTAATTGCCACACCAGTCACTTTACAAAGATTTATTTGATGTCTAATACTACAAGCCAAGCTCTGGAAATACTTGTGAATTAGAAAAAACTGTACCTTTCTGGGGACAAGGACTATGCCAAGGTTTAATTACACATAGATTTACAGCGTACTGCTACTTTTAAGAGATGGTGAAGTAGCTGAACATGTATTTCTGAGTGGGAATGGCAAACAATTAATCCCTGAGCTGCCTTTTTTCAGAGACAGTGATAGAGGGCAAACGATGTATATGAACTGCCAGAGAACCTAAAATAAATGCGAACTGATAATTATACTGTACACAAATTGACATTTTTTATAGTAATGATGTTTGTACTGGCTAAATTTAAATAAAGTGGTGTTGATGCAGTCGAGTTCTTCCTCAGTGTTCCAGCCTCCCCCAGCAGCTGGGGTCAGCAGTAAGGACATGGAGCACATGAAGTATGGCTGGCCACAGCAAGACCCAGATGCTAAGCTTGGGATGATATCTTTCCAGTAGCTGCATCTGGCTGGTTGGCAGACTCCACAGGCTGATCTGCTGGCAGGCCTGGATTCGCCTCTGGGTCTGTCATCTGTCATGTTGTTACGCTGTTGATGGGCTGTCTCTGCTGCCTTCGCCCTCCCAGGCTGTGTTTGCCTTTCAACCACTTCTGCTGCTGAGGATTATGCCGCTGTCCCCATGTTTAAGGACAAGCGGACAGCAGAACATCGCTGAGACGTGTAGTTCACAGTGCAAGATCAGGACAGTGTCCTCAGAGTCAGAAATACGCTTGGCACACACTGGTTAATGCATGTTTTAAAAAGCAGCCCTGTAGATTCAGAATTCACTTGCAACCTATTTGTTATGCTTTGCTGCTAGTTAGTAATTCAGGGCTCCGATGACTCACGCACCTTTGTTTTTAATTATGACACTTTCATTTCAGCACATACCTGATGATGACATATACAATTGTTGATTAGCAAAGCAGAAGCCTTAATGAGCATGGGGTAGCTTAGTGAGCTTGCTGTAAAATAAATATGAAATATATCACAGATTTCTCCATTCTCTGCTGTGCGGCGCATAATAACTTGAAGAAAACAGTTAAAATAAAATATTAACGGGCTAGCAGAACTGTGAAAACCGCTCACTGTTAACATGCCCAGTAGTGAGAGAAAATTACAGGTTTCATTGTGTATGCCGCACCATCTGCCTACACAGAGAGCCTAAGCCGTAGGCTCTCCCAGGGGAAATAGCTGTGGATAAGTTATTCAATTAGAACAGCATTATTGGCCAGCTACCTTGGAGAATTGGGTTGATGATGTTGTGATTATCCTGCTCTACATTCCTTCATGTCCCAGACAGGCCGCATTGCTTTGCAACTTCCTTAAGTGTTCACTCAACTGTACAGTAGGTGAGCAATTGAAACAGGGAATTTCAGGGATGCCTGAAAGAAAATCAATTTTGAATGAACTTCTTCTGCTTAGCCACAGCCTACATATTCTGAGTCATATTGCATTTTTGTGGGCTTCAGTGTAGTGAGTGACAGAACTGGCAATGGTACGAAAGAGGATTTCATTGTATGCATTTAACCTGTGGCTGGGCACCACAATTCATATGGTAGGGTACAAAATAGTACAATGCTCCTTTAAGTGTGACATTCTTATTAGTGATACAGGAGCTCTCAAAGACTACAGTAACATATGTTTTGAGAAACTGTTTTGGCTCTTTGTCAGCAAAGTTCAAAAATGTTTTTTCTCTTCTTTGGCGTTTTATTTTGCAAAACAGAATAAATTGCAGTCTGATCCTAATCTTGTAAACACATTTTTTGCTGACCTCCTGCTGAAGTTAATGACATCTAAGAAGCACTACCATATTCTCAAAAGGGTACTCAGTCTCACTATGCTACCTGCATAAGAACATAAAGAAACCTGCTTTTTTTTTTCTTTTTAAAATAAGCAATGCTGCACTTTAAAATGCTTCAATTTTTTAAAATAAAATTAAAACTCCCTACCCTTTTTTGTAATCCAGTCCTGCTTTAGTTGTCCCTGGCCTACTTCACTTTCATCAACTGGTTCGTTTATTTTGATGTCTTGCATTAGACAGACTGCAGAATTCTTAATATCATCGAATGAATTGGTGCCCCTTCTAAGTAAGTGGCAAAGATTTATGTTTTTTCAATTGACACTGAAAAGATATTTAATTTTTTAATTGTTTCTACACTTTAAATTGTAGTCTTATTTCCCACCTGACGTATCATACACCAATCCAGCCTGGAAAAATCTACCAGGGAATGTTACAAGAGGAACTCTTGGGAGAGGCACATTTTTTAAATATGCTTTAATCAGGGCTGAGCTCTCCTGGAAAGGTGACTTATGCCTGCTCTGAGTCCACATCGCTATCAGTAATCATTTCCTCCTTCTTCAAAGCTGGATGTCTTGTTAAACAAAGATGTACATCACCCACAAGGTCCACAGGAGGAATGCATTTGAGAGGTGACAAATTAGGTCATTGGCTTTGCAGCTGAAGAGTCCTCGGATGAGTTCAGAAAGGTCCAATCTCAGAAAACTGCAGTGATGTCGCATGACTGATAACACCAGGTTGCTTCCTTTCCTTGGCATTTATTTTTCACTGTATGTTATAGGTGCAGCTGGGCAGCAGGGAAGGAACCTGCCTGTTCATTTTGTCCTTGGTTTGACATCTTGCTCAGGGAGAGAGGAAACATAAGCAACCATCCCAAACACCCAGACCAAGGCAGGCCCAGGAGGAAAGAGAGGGAGGACTCTGAGCCTGTGGGAGTTATTGTGCTTCAGGAAAATTTGGATGACAATAGTGACTTCTTGTGTAAAGCGCCCTGAAGGGACAGGATAAAAAAACAATGTCTAGAAATGCAGTAATACTATTTATTAATGTCTGCTTGCATGAACTCTTTTGAATCCTTCTCTGCAAATCCTCTTCATGATGCGTCTTACATGACCTAACTCCAAGATCCCATCCTCCCTTTTGCCTGAACAGCTGATACCTCCAGAGGGCATCTGCTGACCAGGAAGACTTCCACCAGTACATCTGTGTGGCTTTTAGACAGTGGGGCAATGGCTTTAAACTTTATGATTGCAGGGCACCAACACATACAGTATGAATATTGATGAAGTGTGGCTGTGCCACGTGTGCTCATGCTGCTAATGATAAATATAATAATAATGGGAGGCCCTACAACCAGGAAGAAAATCCAGTTTCCCTTATGTGTAGCCTCAGAGTGCCTCTGGAAAGGACAGAATCAATCTGTCGTCTTGCAGGGCCATAAAATAGTGTCTTTTTAACTTCTTCCACTCCATGGAACCACATTTTTTGCATACAGAATATGACATGGAGATTAAAATAGGACTCCTGGGATATGCAAACTGCTGACTGAAGGGAATGCCATTTTCCTTTTATACTACCAGTGGAGAAAATAGTGCCAACTGAACCCATCTGCTCATCTACTGATGAATGTGAGGCTGCTACCGGGTCTTCATTCAGAGCTTTCATGTTCATTTTTTGGGTATTGCTACTTGGCACTGTAATTTGAAACTGTGAGGTATCTGTAATTGTGTAATAGTATGTTGTATTAGATAGCCTAGTTGCAAAATTGTGTTATAATCTTTAAAGTAATACTATTTTGTATTAATTTAGAGAGACAGTTTTGGAAAAAAAAAAAAAAAAAAACCCGATTAAAAAATGCGTATATTCTTAAAGAGTTTTTATCAGGTAAGTACCTTTGCTCTTTATTCTTTTGCCACATTGTTGACACCTAACAGGACAAAAACTATATGGGTTAGCTGTGTTTTTTAATGCCGGTTTTCTCAATATTTGTTTTAAGTTTCAAGTACTGAGTGTGAGAATTGATTACTGTCTGAAGAAGAGCTTAGGGACTCAGCAAGAGATTATGATGAGGACACAAAAAACAAACGAAGCTTAAACTATGAAGCTTGGGTCCAGTGGAGCAAAGCAAGGGAATAAAGCTTGGTTGTAGAGAGGCCTGGTTATTCTGTTTTGGTCTGGCTTTCCTCATCCAGGTGTTAAAAACTCCAGACTTCTCCATTAGCCTGGCTAGATGGACTTCCTGAACAGGCCTGAACTTCAGAGGACAAACAGAAAGAAAACCATATTCCTAGTAAAGACACCTTGTGTAACAGTGACAAACAGCTGGTTATACTGATGGCAGAACTTTTCCTTGGCAGAGTCAGGCAAGGAACCATGCAATCTGCTTGCATGGTTCAGATCTAGCCAGCACTGGAGTCAGCTGTGTCAAAAAACTGGGGCAAGCTGCCTGTGTCTGAGGAAAAGGTAAGGCTGGAAAGTCCTGAAGGAACCTGTGGCTGAGCTCCTCTTCTTCAGCAACTCCATTTATATATGGGGGAAGCGGGTAGGTAAGGCTCAGGCTGCTACTTTTTGAGCTCCTACATTCATCCAAATGGACAAGAAGGATGAACAAGCTCCTGAAACTTAAAATATTAAGTCTTTATTTGAAGTTATATGCCAATTCTTTTGACCACGTTCTTTGCTGTGGTCATTTGCAGAGTAGGATATTTCTTTTTTCAAATTCCTAATTAAACTCTAGACATTTGGGGGTGTTTTTGTAGATTCCTTTCCTGAAGGATTGCTTCACACCTAAGGTTCAGAATAAAAAACCCTGTATTAGCTACCTTAAAAGGAACACTCTTCAACAAAGGATATGTTATTACTTAGGCCACTGCAACCACTTATTAATGTTACAGTCAAAAAAACACCTCCAAAGTTACTGAAACAGTCCTTTACAGCTATGGGAAGATGTTGGATGTCCCTACTGGACAATATCTTTGACACTCTGTCATCTAGGATGTGTGTTTATTATTCTAACAGGAGTAGGTAAAGGAGTATGGAGTGCAAAGCAAATAGAACCTCTTCCAAGTATCTCTTCTCATTTAATTGTCTTGAACCTGTTTTAGAACCTCCTCTTCACCTAAGTGTTGTGCTTGGAGAGATTCCAGAGTTGTCTAATGTTAGTAGAGAACATGGAGATTTTTTTGTACACATCTGCCTTTCAGAATTTTACAATAATGGGTATTTGTGTTGTTTCATTTTTTGTACATGCTTTTCCCTCAGGGAGAGTTCTGTATCTGGAAGCACATGTTAATTTAACCCTTGAGTAGAGCTGCAGAAAAAATGGTTTGCCCCTATGGGAAATTGGTGGTGATGGTGAGGAAACAAGCTGTCAAAGATTTAGAGTATGCTGGTTTTTTCTGTCAGCTACTTATTTGTGCTGTGAGCATCGGTGCACATACATATTTACAGGTAGGAGCAGGCCTTAACATAGAAGTAAAAAAAACCCCTTGCTATTGTGCAACTGAAATAAGCAGTATTTTGCAGAGACTGGTGTCAACATTGCCACAGAAATGTGAATTAATCTTGTCACAAATGTCAGAAGTGTTCAGTTTTATAAAGGTCCTCAACTTTTTAAATAGACTCTAAGACTGCCACAAAAGGAAAAAAAAAATAAATAAAAAAGAGAATGCCAGAAGGTGGCTGAGAAATTATGTTGGTTTTCTGGGAAAAAAAGTACTGAAGAGTTTAGCTTAAAAGGAGGAAAGAAAAAAAAAAGTCAGAACACATCACTTACTTAATTTTTAATGTAGGCTTACTCAGTGTGGGAGAGAAAGGATAAGATTTGGCTAACAAAAAAACCTATTCTCCCAACACTTCCCATTAGCTAAATGTCTTCTTATTAGTTGTTATGAACACAGGTAATTGTGCCAGCAATGGGAACCTACATTTAAAGAATAAGCCCTTGATGTTTAAATGCTAGCAAGATGGATAGGGAGAACTAATGGCAGATACTCTTCTAATGATTGTTTTCCTGTAACAGTTTTGGTGTGAGTGGTACTTTACAAAGCTATAAGACGGCAGGCATCTACCAGCCTTGGGTCCTGTTTGTAGGTCTTGCTGATGTCCAGCTGACTCCACAGAAGCCAAGACCTGCCCCAGCTAATGCTTCCTCAGGATTAAGGACAGACTAATCCCTGAGAAAGAGATGCCTGTTCTTGAACAATATATTGAAAGAAAGACTGTTTAGAAACCTAGAAAACATTCCTATAACTTGGGCATCATTTGTGACACTGAAGACCATGTCATTTGTGTTGTAGAGTGGGATAGATGATGATGGGAAAGTGATTAAAATACATTCAGTTACAGTTGGAAAGGGTAGTAGCTGTGCAGTAGCTGTGCTTTCATTTGAAAACCTGGATTCACTGAACTTTTGGGTTTTTTTAAACTTCCCCCCAGTCTACCACATCTGTTACAGTCAGAAAGGGACAATTTGAAGATGCAGCAAATACAGCACGTTCAGTGCCCAACTTTGCTCTGGCTTCTACCTCAGAGAGACATGATCCAAGTGAGTGTACTGTGCAGTAACACCATTCGATCAAAACGTTGTCAATGTGGTAAGTGCAACCAGATCTGGCAGGCACAACTATCTTAAAACTTCAAGATAGTGTCTCCAACAACAATCTGCACACAGCAGGGGGTTATTTCTTTGCACGCATTTCCAAGCCCATTTCAGCTGACACTTAATTCCAAAACCATCCTCTCTCTCTTTCTTAACATGGTCATGTTAGCAGTACTTAGATGTCTCTACATTCTTGCTATCTTATCAGCATCTCTCTGTGCAAAGATTTTCTACTAAAGGGTTCACATTCCCAAGCAGCTCTCCATGTTCCTTTCTCAGGTGATGACGTGCCAAGGTTTAGAGAATCACCTACTCCTTACGCTTCCTTTGTCCCTTCCAGAGTGCAACTCTGAATACTTGGAAAACAACCTTGTGAGAGAGAAATTATGAGTTATCAAAACCAACCAACACCAGCTCTGAGTTTTGAGCTTTTTCCTAATCATCCATTCTGTGAGCTACCAATGTAAATAAAATGTTTTGTAATGAAAATGAGTCACAGCAGAAAGCAGGACTGTGTCTGTATATGATAAAAACATTTCACACCTGGGCAGAAGGAGTGGATGACAGCAAATAAACTGCAGTTGTTTTTCACACCATAGATCATTTGTTCTGCTTGTAAATGAGAAATAGTTATTGTCTGCATCTAATAAATGAGACTTTTCCCATTCTGAGTCACTTTGAAAGTTTATTCTTGCTGTTCCAATAATATAGCATCAGTATGAAGTTATAGCACGTCTATCTTAAATATTCAAGTAATATTTTCTTTTACTACACCAAGACAAACAAGGAAAAGAAGGTGATACTCAGCATCTGGACTTGACTATGTAGCAGCAACAAGAAATATATTTTCATTTCTACACTAGTCAATTCATCTAAGCTAATTTTGAAGGAGATTATAGGACCTGCAATTGCTAGGATCATATTTTCTTAATAATCTCTGCAGTTGTCTGTCACACAAGCTTTGTACTTTTCTCCATAAAATCTACTGTAGCAGTTTTTGTGGTGGTCACTTAGAATCAAAACTGCAAAGGGGGATTAGGGAGTGGGAAAATATATGTGATTATCAGTTCTTAAAGCTGCCAACCAGAAGTCAAGTTTGCACTTTGTTTGTGGATTTACTGTTTTAAGAGCAAACACTCACCTATGGGGCACAACCTGTGATTAATTATGTACTATTAAAACACTTCCAGAATACTTAGATATTATTTTGGTGATACTTGAAACCACATCTGTTTTTCAATTTTAGTGCCCACCGACTCACCTTAATGCCTAAAGCAGAACTTTTCAAATTATCTTCCAAAGGACAGAACTGGAAAGCTAGACTTCTTAATATCAATGGAAAAAGTCCCACTGACTTCAATAATGACTTTAATGACCAGTATGTCATACTCATGGAGTCCCTCACCAGCCTTGGCCTTGGTTATTTCTGGTCCTTTCTAACCAAAGGTGTGCTCCCCCTGATACGTGTAGGACTTCTCAATGTGACTAAGAGCCACATGTACACTCAGAGAGCAATAAAAAATGAAAATGATTTGGGCAAATTAGTTCAAATGTTGCCTCTACATTTGGGATCTCTAAGGTCAAGAGTAGCAAGCGTGTAGGCTAAAGTTCAAATTCCCAATGAAACACACACAGAACATGATATTCATAGATTTAGAGTCTCATATTTGACAGAAATTAAAATACACAAACACTGAATGTATAAGCACTTTGTTATAAGGCTCCTTAAAATTAGTTGCTGGTAAAACAGGATTTCTACTACAAACAAAGAATCATATCTATATTCAGTCTTTCACTTAGTAACTCACGTTTCCACCAAATAAGGGCTATATCCTCAGGAGTTCCTCTGACAAAGGAGTCCCCTAGAATCTAGAAGATGATCCAATTACAATTTAAAGAAACTTACAGCAAGGATGGCTGACTGAAGATAGAAATTGCTGAGGGCATTGTGGGGGAGAGAAAGGGGAGAGGGCAGGGTGGTGGTGTTACTTTCTCATACGAGTAAAGTGAGGACAATTACACCTGTCTTTAAGTTTTGTGGTAAGTGGAGTCAAGGTCCACAGTGCCAGGTTTGGATCTGCTTTCTTTCCTATTATCTTCTACTTCTTTCTCTCTCTTTTGCTATGTGCAGACCCCATATTTATATGAAAAAAACTTACATTGACTCTTCTTCAACTTACCCATGTTAACATAAAGAGGCTCTTAGCTTAAAAGCTCTGTTTGAAGCAGTACCGGTAGACAAAGAAATATTACTGTTGAAGGAGAGGTAGATGGCTTCTTCTGTTGGGAAGAAAAGGGAGATTACAGAAAGCCTTTACCTTGGAAATGCCAGCCAGAGCAAGATGACCAAGAGCTAACAGCTCTTCATAGCTCTCTCCACATCCTGGGAATTGTCGACATAATCAGAAGACTGTATTATCATGTTGTGATCACGCCTGGAAGGAGAATTGCATGATTCCCATCCCATGCCTGTCCCAGGTATTGGTATCCCTGAGCTGTCATGGGAGTGACCAATAGATGAGGAAGCATTTAAGGTCAACAGACTGCTGACCAAGCCTGTGTAGTAATTTATTGCTTACAGATCCTCTCCAACTCCTTGTAGGAATGGTTGGGCAAACCTTAACTCTTAACACTTTGGATCTTCAGACCTTCTGCTCTGGTCGGCTTGGCTGCGAGTCACTGGATTGACAGGGCACAAGCTGGGAGCTCTGCATTGAAACTCATTACTTTTGGTCTGAGTAGCCAGCCAAAACATAAGGTGTAGTAACTTGTTTCCATAAAGAGAGGTTGATCACGGAGTTTAGGTTTCCTTGATGAAACTATAAGTCTATAAAGGATATGCAGTCTTGTTTCCTTGACAACAAGAGGAACCAAACATGAAATTATTTCTTCACTCCCAATTCCAAATGTATTTCAGACAAACACACAACTAAAAACTATGATTTCATATTTTTATATCTGTAACTATCTTTACATCCGATTTTTTTTCCCTTCTTGGTGTTTTTCTGTAGTATTTCTTGTGCAAATCTCTTCTACCAATGCCTTTCACACTTCTGGGCACTTTTAGTGTTGGCAGAAGAAGCCCTAGTTGTTTAAGATGCATGGAACCATAAGGAATTCTTGTAACTACCCGTAAAGAATGATGACAGCTATATGCTCCTGTTTCAATAGGACTTAATCCATCCCATAGCAGCATGTTTGCACAGGGATAATGGTTTGTATACACTTATTGTGGCAGGTGTCTCACCAATGGTGAACAAACCAACAGAGCAGGAATCTGGTTCTAATTCTGTTTCCTGTCCTCCCTCCCTATTTTTTTTTAATAACAATGGCATTTAAAATAGCAATGAAGCAGCACAGGCCTTAGCCAGCTCTTCCATCCTGTACTATGCTGTTTTAAAGAACTGAATCCAGGACTTCCTTATGGTCCTGTTTTCCATGCATAGAGAATTATCACTGCTATAAACACTGAGATTGATCAGTTTGCCATCCAGCAGTAATGCACATTAAAAATGGGAACTTTTAAAAGATGGTTTCACAAAGTTAACATTTCTTAATGTTTCTTAACATTAACATTCTTAACAAGATTAATATCTTACAGCTCCCCAGAACCCGTAACAATACTCTACCGTGCTCATCATGACATTATGCATTTCCACTGTTCTACTTCAGTACACCAACTAGCTTGGCCAAAATTTCAGCTGGGTTTCCTTTCTTACCACACAGCTGGCAAAGCAAATGGTTTTGCTGGTAAAGGTGGCCTGTACATAATCATGGTACTTACTACTGGGCAAAGTTTGAAAAACTGCTGCACCATCATGCTGCTCACCCTGATGATTTTGTGCATCTGTGCTGGCATAACCATAATCTTTGGCCCTTATCATTCAAAGCAGAAACATCCTTCTAAGAGAGTTTGAGAGAATATTAAAATAAATTTGCATGAGATTGTATGAGTAAATAGTCAATAACAAGCTCTGAAGTTTCTGTTCATACAGGCAAATGAAGGAAGGGTATTGCATACTTAGTTGTATGTTTCAGTCAGACAAGGGGCATGGCAAATAAAACAGAAATAAATTGATTTACAGAGATGAAAAGAGCTCTGGAACCAGAAAGTCTCATAAAGACCAGAGGTTATCACTTCACTGAGAACACAAGATTTTGCAAGTTCTGAAACTCCTTTTGCTGCAGGTGAAGGTAGATATTTAGTGGACTGCAAGTGAAAACATCACCATTTTCTTTGAAGGAAGCTATGCTCCTGTTGCACCACAGCTAGATTCCTTGACTTCATTTTGAAGTGAACACATACCTGGGCCTATTTTAATGTGACAATATGAAAATAAAAAGTAAGTACTAGGATATTCCTATATGTGAGAACATATTGTGTTTTCAGTTTAGATCATTGCACAGCAGCAAGAAATGGTGGCAGGCCCATTCAATTGCCTCATTCCAGAAAATTGTGACTCTGTAACATTTCTATTATCTCCAGAGATTTGTCATAGTGTAACCAGAATCTGTTACAGAGCCTTACTTACTAAATATGGTCAAGCTCTGCTCTGAGGATCCCATTGTCCTAATTGAAAACTATGAAAGCTGAAAGCTGATCTTGATCGCATCAGCACAGGTCTGTAGCCATTTCATGGACCATCCGGAGGAGCAGGTTCTAATAGTCTCTTTGTCTACAGGACAACAATAGTGGTTCTAATGACTTTTTTTTTAAAACTATCAGTGCAACTGCAACTACTGCAATTGCATAGATAGCAATGAGCTGTGTATTATACAAGAGCCACTGATAACGAGAAGCTTAAAAAGTCGAGAATAATCCTCTAGATTTGGATCAGCTTGCATCCTAGTAACAATTATTGACTTTGACCACTTTTCTGAAACATTCCATAATTTCAGGAAATAATTTGCTTTGTTTCAATTTGTCTCCTGTTCTTCAATTACAAGGAGTTAGTCTTGCTATTGAGAGTCATGATTACTGCAGCTACACATTCCATCTCTGCAGGAATCCAACAGAAATATTCTGGTATTAGGAAAATACATATCTGGAAGCTTACATTGGATCTCTTACACTACCACTGTTCCTTTGATGGAATAAAAAAAATGCAGGAACTTTTCATCTCATAATACTGTAGTCAAAGAAGACCTGAAGGATTCACTAAAACCAAATGCTGGTTTAGTTCCACTGGTGGCAATTTGACATACTAAAAAAGGCCAATGGGATGAAAGAGCAAGTTCTTCATACCTAAGTCACATTGGGGCAGGTACCCTCTCATAATCAGATATCCCTACAGTGCCAAACATATAGGAGCTCCAGGAATAATGAATGAAAATTAAGCATTCCCATCATCCTACTATGAACAGGGTAGGGTTCATTTGACCAAGAGTTATCTGCAACGTAGATGCCTACATCTGAACCCGCATCACAAACCCAGTGAAAAAAGGTACTTCAAGGGCACAATTCATCCCACTCCGAAACAGAGGCAAAATAGATGACATTATCTCAGTTTTGAAAGTGCTTATTTATTTCCATTGAAGTGGGTTGGTAGGATAATGAGCTCAAATGTAGACACTCAAAATAAGAGGAGAGGTTTCTCATCCCTGGGAATGAGTTTTTGACATCTCTAATGTCCATCCAATGCCATGTGGAAAAGAAGTAACGAGACTTAAGTTGCAGTAAGGTAGATTTGGGTGAGACAATACCTGCCAGTAGGCATTTCAGCATTTTGTTTGGTGAGGACATGGAACCTCTAGCACTGGAAGATTTTAAGAACATACTACTTATTACAAATACAGCTTATCCTGTCTTGGGGCAATAAAATAGCTTTTAGTATCTCCAGGGGAGCTCTCAAGGTCCTTTACAGCCTTCTTGGTGACTATAACTAGAATGAGCAGGAGAAATACAATTAAATTCTCTAAATAACACTGCAAACAGTAATGTTCAAGGCATTTTTGTGTACCTTGCTACCTGTTGGTAGGTAACATGGAGACTTTGGTCACATGCATATTGCCACACTGTTCTTCCCACATTGTGGTCTACATGTCCCATTGATCAATGAATCTCAGCGCTAGATTCCTTTGCAGTCTCCAGAATATTCTTTCTTAGCTGATTTTCATTTTCACAATGGCAGTCTGCCTTTTATTTAATACTAGTTTTTAGTGCTTTGGCAACTTTATGCTCAATGACCTTCAGTAATCTCTCTAAAAAAAAAAAAGAGAAAATAAGCATTTTCAAATGCATGTAAGATGCATTCTTCTTTTCCCAAAGTTTATTCATGATGTTTATGCAAGTTTTAACAAATGTGCAGAGTAATTCACAATGCAATATATATGTTTAAACTGGTAAATCACTAACAAATTGAGGAAGGAAGGGTGGAGTTGGGGAGCTGCATTCTTTTCCACTGAAAATGTGACAAAACAAATGTGCACCTGTTGGTGAGGTAGGAAAACAACCTTAAGAATTACAAATGCTTCATCTCCTCACTGATGTCTGCCCTTCTTTGATTCTTCCCAAGTCTCTGTCAGAGAATCTGGCAAGGCAGAGCAGCCTTTTGCTGAGCTCACGCAGCTATTATATGTTGGAAGTGCTGACAAAACAACCCTCAGGTGCACAGCTATGTTTGTAGAAATTGTGATTATTGTTCTGAGGACTTGCCATGGGGAAGCTAACCGTGGATTCTTAATGTGTACCAGATGGGACCACAGCTCTTACTTTTCACAGAGAAGAATTTAGAAGCACACTGCTAGCCTGCAGATTAGTGCTAAAAGGGAGAACATGAATGAAAATGCCATGAGCTTTTAGAACCCCACCCAACAGTTTTTTAAAATGGTCTATAAAATGTGAATCTAACCCAGAATACTGGTTCAAGCACCAAGTGCAGTGATGAGGGTTTCATCTCAGCTGCCCTTACATTCTGCCTACAACCAAGATGTTCACTTTCGATGCTCTCACCTTGCTCTACAGCCAATGAAGAGACGCAGGCACTTATACAAATCATAGTGATTCATTTGATGCTTCTCTGAAGTACTACGCTGAGGTGAATTGATCTCTCCATGTGCCCATGAGGACAGCCCAGACAGCTAAGCAGATGTAAATGCCTAAATCTGGAGGAAAGTCTCCTCCCATAGTCCTCTCTTTGCTGTTACTGATGGAGCTGAAAGAGTCAATTTGTCTGCCTGTTCCTCCTCCAGCTTCTCTGCTGTGTTGACAGGTTTTATGATAGTAGTATTTGCTAAATAGGTTCTAGAAATAGCATGAAAGGTAAGAATTTTCTCAAGTCAGGGCACTACCAACAAGCAATAATCATTCCTGACCAAAAGTTGTGGAGCTAGGCACCAAAACAACACAGCACTTAAGCATGTGCTTAACTTTAAATATGCAGTTAGCAGTACTGACAAGTTAAGCACTTGCTTAAGGGCTCTGCTGGATCTAAGCCCTCTTTTTTAACCAGCAACCACCTTCTTCTTGCCAATAGAGCTCTTGATGGGAGTGAATTACTCAGTTGGGATGTTCTACAAAGGAAAAACATGTCTTCTGTGACTGAAACAAAGCTACCCTTTGGATTTTAATGAGAAACCTTATTTTTAAAATAACATGAGGAAAAAAAGATCAGGCAAACATTTCATGTTCAGCTCTGTAAAGTCATGAGTCAATATTTTTATTAAAACAAGCTATGTTTCTTTTGTTCCATCTCCCACATTAACTTGTAAGATGTAAAGTAGTTTTACAAGGAAAATCTACAATTCTACTTGGTATGCAGAATGCTAGAGAAGAGTGCTAAACTGGCAATGAAGGGAAATATTTGTACTTGTCAGCTTTACTGGTTGAATAATAGAATTTAGAATAAGAAGTCATAAAAATGGTTCTGATAAAGAAATCACTTGACAAAAAGGTTTTGCCTAAAAGAAAACTGACTTCTGATGGATGTAACACATCCAAAACTTTTACAGGTATGTAGATATATCTGTCTCACTTGTATGGCTAGATATTTAATAATATTTCTCTCCCTGCTTTTATTTTTAGAGTTATACACATTCCATTTGATCTAAGCTTGCAACAAGCAGTATTCAAATCAATGGATTCAGGAAATTCATATTTAATGTTCCAACATTACCTGAAATTCATATTGGAGATTTGTCTCCAAACTCTGAACTCAGTTTTTAAATTATTTACTTCCATTTGTTGAAAGTGAAAAGATCTCTTGGTTGCTGAAGACACTCTTTGCTTAATCTAAAATACTAATGATATCGCACAGTATCACAGTATGTTTGGGATTGGAAGGGACCTCAAAAGATCATCTAGTCCAATCCCCCTGCTGGAGCAGGAACGCCTAGGTGAGGTCGCACAGGAACATGTCCAGGTGGGTCTTGAATGTCTCCAGAGAAGGAGACTCCACAACCCCCCTGGGCAGCCTGTTCCAGTGCTCTGTCACCCTTACTGAGAAGAAGTTTTTTCTCAAATTTAAGTGGAACCTCTTGTGTTCCAGCTTGATCCCATTACCCCTTGTCCTATCATTGTTTGCCACCGAGAAGAGCCTGGCTCCATCATCGTGGCACTCACCCTTTATATATTTATAAACATTAATAAGGTCACCCCTCAGTCTCCTCTTCTCCTAAATCTAAACCAACCTGCACTTTTAAGTTTCCTTGCCCCTCATAAAACAATAAAAAAATTGGTGGAAAAGAGTTTTGCAACATGCCTAAAGATTCACTCATACAATTCTAAACAGGGAAAGACATCAAGGAGGCTGCATGCAATTTCCAAAATTAAGGGGATGTTGTGGAAAATATTCCATGAGTAGCCATTATTCTTTTCATATTCTAGAGACTTCCGTTTAAGCATGTTTGCTGACTACAGCTGTATCACAGCATAACATCCTCATACATGTAAAAACACAAGATGCCACTGGTACAAGAACTTTGAGAGAATTTCCTGACTCTTGTACAACAACAAAAAAATCTCATCAACCATAGTGCCAAGTCAGTGTTTCATAGACAGAAAAAGTGTGTAGCATTTAAATGATTAGCAGAACACACAAGAAGGAACTATTGCCTGCCCCAATAACTGTGGGCAGCAGTAGCTCCAGAACAGCTTTCTGCATGGGCCTTTGTGAGATATGTAGGGTTTGATTTCCATGGCTGTATGGAGCTCTGGCAACTTTACAGGGAGTCCAAACTTTCACGTTGGTTCTGGATATCAAAGGACTCAGTCCTTAGAGGTAAATGCCTTGAACTCAATTTTATAGAGGGCACTACTTTTATAGAGGGCACTGTCCAACCCCATCTCTTCCTTAAATTCATATTCCTCTATAATGTGCATCTATTTCAGTGAGATTTTCTTAAAATACATTGCAACAACCCCATACAGTCTCCTTCTGTTGATCCACTTCTGCTAGGATGGCTATGATTGTTTTTGTTGACTCTTTCCTCCTGAGGAACTTGTGAAATAAAATCCAGACGTTAAGTTCAAGTACTTTTCTTTCTTCTCTTTATAAAATAAGACTCTGGTTCTAAAGGCTCTTCATCTGTGGTCACCTCCATAGTACCGCTTCACTTGTGATTCATTCTCATTCAAATTCATGTTGTTCTCAGGATGTGCCGAAGTCATATTAAAATACCATCTTTATTTCATTGGCTCAAAATGTTTCAACATGATTCAGAGGACACCTAAACTTTCTCAAAGTAATTGGGAAGTTCCAGGGACTATTCATTTTCTCTGCTCCCTGCTGCTCCCAAACACCATTTAAATGTCAACTTGCATACATAATAAAATAATAAGTAAATTTATTTTAAATAAAAGTTATTTACCTTAATACTTTGTCACTGAGTGAGGTATTATCTTGAAGTTCAAAACAAGGTAGCTATCAGAATCCACTGTTAAATAAATTGCAGGTTTAAAATATGCATTTAAGAGTTGTTAATTACGGACCACATTTTGAAAAGTTGATGCTTGATCTTCTTTTTTTATGTACCTCCAGTTTTCAGGAAACTACTTTTTTGGACCCTGCCAAGTATTGTAGTATGCATTCCCTTAAGAGGAATTTGCATGCTAAACTCTAACTGGGGAGAGCATATTCAAAGAAAAAGGCTTCGAAGTGTCTTGGAAGTAGGACTTTTGGCCTGGGAAGAGAAAGCCTTAAAAGACAGATATTTTCCCATAGCATTAACACAACAAAAATACTTATTCCCTACAAGGCACTGGATTTTTGAACAGGTTGGAATAAACTGCGTGGTTAAAGTATTTTGCAGATACTTTTGGGAAAAAAAAATATAGTACAACCACTAATATTTGAATGGACTATATTTTTGCCAAAAGTTATAGTCATTATTACTTGTAAGTTATGGATGATTTCACCTTTTTGCTGATGAGAATTTGGAAAAAAGCTAATTATTAGCTAATGTTGAAGGAAAAATATTGTCCACCTCTTTAAATGGTGTGGTTTATCTGGTGAAATTTAGTCTCCATATTCCCTCTGTACTTCAATGAATCAGTGCTGTGGAAATTAACTTCACAGATGTGTCTCAGAATGATCTTCCATTTTTTTATGACTATGGCTGAAATCTTTTGACCTGTGTTCCTAACCTAGCTATGTTTCCTTGTACTTAAAGAAATAGAGACCTCGGAACTTGACTGGACATTAACTTCCAATTTAGAAACTTATGAATCAGATTTCAGAAATTCCACTGCTAGAGTTATTATTCCTACTGTTAAAAGGAACCATAGGTATACATGCCAGGAGGAACAAGCAGCACAGAGCAGCACTGATAATTGTTGTAATGTGATTTTCCTTAGTCTGAGTTACTATTGTTCTTCTACTCTTTATCTTGTCCCCTATCTGATGTTAAAGAGATTTTTCTCAAAATGGAGCATATTGTATCCCTGAAAACCTCTGTGAAGAACAGACAAGACCTTTATCAGACCCTTGTATTTATCCTGTGACAACTCTTTGTGGCAGCCTCAAAGGGCAGTGTTGCAGAAACCCCTGACAGGAGACCAAGTTAGGGGACTACAGATTACAACAAATATTTATTATAAGAAATTTTACTTCTCAGTTTGTTATTATTAATAGAATCAGGAATGAGCTGTATGTCCTGTTGTTGATGCTGATGCGTGCTGCTGGCCCTCGGCAGATGTGGCAGGCTCCTGGTGTCCTGAATTCACCAGTTCTTATGGATTCAACAGGGTCATCAGTCTCTCGAACTGCAGGTTTTTATGAGCCTTTCACATTCTACCTCTCAGTACATACCTTTTTTCACCCTTTAGCCTGCTGTTTTATGGTGCCAATATTATTCAATATATTCATTAACAATTTAGACGAGGGAATAGAGTGTACTATCAGCAAGTTTGCTGATGACACTAAGCTGGGAGGAGTGGCTGACACGCCAGAAGGCTGTGCTGCCATCCAGCGAGACCTGGACAGGCTGGAGAGTTGGGCGGGGAATAACCTAATGAAATTTAACAAGGGCAAGTGTAGAGTCCTGCATCTGGGCAGGAACAACCCCAGGTTCCAGTATAGACTGGGAAATTACGTATTAGAGAGCAGTGTAGGGGAAAGGGACCTGGGGGTCCTGGTGGACAGCAGGATGACCATGAGCCAGCACTGTGCCCTTGTGGCCAGGAAGGCCAATGGCATCCTGGGGTGTATTAGAAGGGGGGTGGTTAGTAGATCGAGAGAGGTTCTCCTTCCCCTCTACTCTGCCTTGGTGAGACCACATCTGGAATATTGTGTCCAGTTCTGGGCCCCTCAGTTCCAGAAGGACAGGGAACTGCTGGAGAGGGTCCAGCGTAGGGCAACAAAGATGATTAAGGGAGTGGAGCATCTCCCTTATGAAGAAAGGCTGAGGGAGCTGGGTCTCTTTAGTTTGGAGAAGAGGAGACTGAGGAGTGACCTTATTAATGTTTACAAATATATAAAGGGTGAGTGTCATGAGGACGGAGCCAGGCTCTTCTCGGTGGCAAACAATGATAGGACAAGGGGTAATGGGATCAAGCTTGAACACAAGAGGTTCCACTTAAATTTGAGAAAAAACTTCTTCTCAGTAAGGGTGACAGAGCACTGGAACAGGCTGCCCAGGGGGGTTGTGGAGTTTCCTTCTCTGGAGACATTCAAAACCCACCTGGACATGTTCCTGTGCGACCTCACCTAGGTGTTCCTGCTCCAGCAGGGGGATTGGACTAGATGATCTTTTGAGGTCCCTTCCAATCCCAAACATACTGTGATTCTGTGATACTGTGAACTCTTTCCCCATCCACACCAGTAGTTACTTATACAGCCCATTCACACAAACTCACACCAAAGGGGTTTCTACCACTAACTTACACATTGAAGGTAGCAATGTGAGTTAAATCTTAGTGTACAAGAAACGAGAAATTATTAAGAAAGGAACATATTTTTCCTGTTTGCTTTTAGGTTAAAAAGAAAAACCTTATTGCAAAATCCTTTTCTCTTCATCATCTGGCCTATAGTGTCTGCTATCTCCATTTTTCTCGTTAAGAATATACCTAAAATCAATGTATTGTCTGTGGTGTTATTCTGCAAAGGTTGCTTGCAGATGTCAGAGGAGATACTTGCCTATGTGATAACTGTTAATCTGAGAACAATATACAGGATTGAGCACTATGTTTTTAAATGCATACTATGAAGTATACGGATACCCAAAATAGGCACATTAATATACAATTATGTTGCAACTGTGCAACCTTAACATCGTGTTAATATAGGTTTCTTACATTTAGTGTGCGATATATTTGAGAAAACATATGGCACATAATCCTTTCCAAATGGTTTTAAAAATGAAAAGGTATCCTCTACGAGCCTCTGTCACTGGGAAAGGGAATGTTTTCTCATTTCTCTGGATGCTGGAACCCCATGATGAGCAGATTTGCATAACAATTAACCTCTAAAAATAATTTATAACCTCTCAGATGAGAAATCAGCTTCAGGGTGGTTAAAAGGGGAGACATTCTTTATTAATGTGACTGTTTGTATAAAGGAGGCATCCAAGCAGCACGGGCAGTCCCTCAGAATGGGACATAATTTTTTTCCCTTTCATAGACATTTGCTATTGACAGACAGACCTTTAGTCTGATCAGCATGACCATCTTCATATTCCTGTGTTCTTTTCTGCACTGCACTGAATTATGTGACGGGAAGTTATTAACTAAGCTGGAGAAGATGCAGAAATAATTCCAGAATGTTGAAATGGATAAAGCGAGGGCTGTATAAGCAACCATAGTGGTGATCCTTCCCCTCTACTCAGCACCAGTGAGGCTACACGTGGAGTCCAGTGCCCTATTTGGCTGTGATGGCAGTGTGGGGCAACCTCAGCCCAGCACAATCAGCTGCACTGACCACCATGGAGGATGGAGTCTATGTGCCCCTCGACCTGATGGAGGAGAAACATCTGGAGCTGGAGAGCATCTGGCAGCACAAGTAGGAGCTTCTGGGGGAGATCCAGCAGCCGCAGTAGGAGCTGAGTGAGGCTATGAGTGAGGTCAAGGGTCTGGAGGCCAACAAGGGCAGCAAAACCCTCCAGAGGAACCAAAAGATGAGCATGGTCAGCAAGAAATTAAACACGGACCCCAAAAATGGGATCCAGTTCCTGGTGCAGAACAAGCTGTTGCAACACATGGCCAAAGATATCACCCACTTTCTCTACGAGGGTGAGGGCCTCAACAAAAGAGGGAAGAGTTCAGTATTGGGCCGCTGCGTGTCTTTGTGAATCTCCATGAGCTCATAGACCTCAAACTGGTGCAGGCACTGAGATGGTTCCTCTGGAGCTTCTGGCTGCTGGGGAAGGTGCAGAAGATGGACCAGATGATGGAGTTGGGAGGCAGGTGGGCGAAGACACGGAAGGTGGAGGACCCTCAAAAACTGCACTACTTCGAGCTCTACATCCACAACAACAAGGGGCAGCTCATCAAGGTCTGCAAGACCAAGGCTGATGGGCACATGGTGGAGTGGAAACATCTCATCTACTGCATCTCAGCCCCCACCTGTGCCTAGAAAGCTGAGTGGATCAAACCCATCTGGGCAGCTGCGAATATCTATCCCTTCTACCAGATGATGGTCACCTGCAAGAAGCAAATTTTAGTGAAGAAGAAGCATGGAGCAAGCCTGAGGGGGAACTTGGACCCAGCCAGGCTTCCCTGGACCATGAGAGACCCCCCTCCCAGTTCACTCCAGTTTCTCCCAGTTTGGCTCAGGAGGGCCCTTGAGGGCTCTCTGCCCATACCTTCCTTTATCTATGGCTTTGCCCCATTAAAGTTGGTGAAAATTGAAACAAATTTTTATTTTTATAAATCTAAAAAAAACTCCACACAAACAAACAAACAAACAAACAAACACACACAAACTACCAAAACCAAATAAACAAACAACAAAAAAAAACCAAGCAGAGAGAGTCAGGGTTGTTCAGCCTGGAGACAAGAAGGCTACAGGGAGACCTTATTGCAGCCTTTCAGTACCTAAAAGGGGCTTATAAGAAAGACAGGGACAGAATTTTCAGCAGTTTAGCAGGGTCTGTTATAATAGGACAAGGGGTAATGGTTTTAACTAAAGGAGGGGAGATTCAGTCTAGACATGAGGAAGAAAATTTTTACAATGTGCGTGGTGAAACACTGGCCCAGGTTGCCCAGAGAGGTGGTAGATGCCCCATCCCTGGAGACATTCCAGGCCAGGCTGGAATGAGCAACCTGATCTAGTTGAAGATGTCCCTGCTCATTGCAGGGAGGTTGGACCAGATGACCTTTGAAGGTTCCTTCCAACCCACACTATTCTATGACTCTGTGATTCTATAACACTTCCTATGGACTATAGATATAGAGAATGCAAGGCAGTATTTTGCTTCCATTTTCTCTGCAGAAGCATTAATATTCCTCTCTTTCTCAAAAAAAAAAAAAAAAAAAAAAAAAAAAAAAAAGGAGAGAAAGAAGCTTCTTCTATTAGCAGAAAATCTAATCTAGACTAGTAAAGTATTTAAAAGATTAAACACTCAATTGTTTTTGTGCTCAAGCAAAAGTGTACTTAAAGCCCTTCTGCCATGCTAATGGAGATGTGCTCCTTTTTACTTACTCTCTCCCTGGCTCTGGAGTGCAGATAAGGAAAAGGCAAGGACAGGGAGAAGCCATGATTAGGAGAATTTGTAATTTACATGTACTTGTGGTTTAATACAACCAAGGCTAGTCCTAGAAATAACACACTGAATATGAAGTTAAAAGCCTCTCTTCTACAGAAAACTAGTTTATTCAGTGAAATTTGTTCTGTCTTGTACTCTACCATACAACCTTCCCTCCCATCTTTCTCTTTGTTATTTAAGGGGCAAGATCAACATACAATGAAGCCAACTGCCTTTCAGCTTTATTGGAGTACTTACTCACTTATTTGTCGTGATAGATGTTAGCAGAGTTCACTGCTTTGCAAAGCATGCCCCAAACATCTCACACACTGACAAAACTATTCTATACAAAGATACTCCCACTGCTGTTTCTCTGATGTGATCATCTATCTCTTTTATCCAGTTTGGTGTGAGAAGACATAGCTCTGTTTTCAGTATTTTGGTACTTGTCTCCTGTCAAGCAACTTCTCAGAGAATCCTCCAAGTAGAAACAGCAAATGGAGCCGCTTCTAGGGTATAAATGAACATCACAAACCAACAAATGCTGGCTTTATTTTCTGCTTTTTTGAGCATTGCAAAACTTTTGTCATTGGCAGTAGAGAGGTTAGGTAACAATACCAAATGATAATAATAAAAAACATTGGCAAATCAGTACCAGTTATTGATTATGGTGGTAGCTCAAACTTGTAGAACCATAGAATCATATAGAATGGTTTGACCTGCATGAGACCTTTAAAGATCATCTAGTTCCACCCCCCCTGCCATGGGCAGGGGCACCTTCCACTAGACCAGGTTGCTCAAAGCCCCATCCAGCCTGGCCTTGAACACTTCCAGGGATGAGGCATCCACAATTTCTCTGGGCAGCCTGTTGTAGTGTGCCACCACCCTAATAATAAAAAAATATCTATATTTTCCTTATGTCCAATCTAAACCTACCCATCCAATCTAAATCTATCCTCTCTGAATTGTTGCCCCTTGTACTGTCACTACAGGCTTTTCTAAAACATCTCCCTCTGCCTTTCTCACAAGCCGCTTCTTCCCAGACTTTGACTTTTCCAAGCTGAAAAGCCCCAACTTTCTGGGACTGTTCACTGGATTTCAGCACCTGAAATCCAGTTCCATTGTCTATAAAGGTATCTTTATTACTTTTCTTATTAGGGAGACATTTGGCAAAATTAAATAACTTCTTAGACAAAGAAAATTAGTTCCAAGTCACATGAAAACCAAATCAGATATTCATGACATCCTTGTCTTGGTCTTATAATAAACGTATGTTCACCCATCTCAGTAGTTCAACTGCTTGAGAACAAGAAAACACACAGGTTTTTTTCCAACTCATGTTTCTTTTTGATCTTGTGAGTCAACCTTGTAAATCAGACTAACTCACATTTTATCTAGGTGAATAACATCACAGTTCCAAGACTGCTCCCTCTTGTCATGCGACAAGAAAAGCCCTGTCCATTACATTCTAATTCACCGCTCTATTTTCTGATGATTTGACAGCTTTCTTGAAATTCTTACTGGACTTACTTTTGTTTTGGGTGAGGAAGAAAAAAATTCCTGCCTGTTTTCTCACCTTTCTTCTATCAAGGAGGCTGAAATAAACCTTTTTTGGCCATCAGTTCCATCTTTATCTTCTAATTATATACTGCCATACTTAAACTGAATGACACTAAGTTCATCAGTTTTGCTGAATGGGACAAATTTGTCTGGGTGGCAAAGCCCTTGTGAAAGTCTGTCTAATTCTGCACCATGGCAAAGCTACACAGAGAAAGTAAATCACCGCAGAACACGTGGACGGATTTTGTATCTCCCTCTGCTTACACATGAGTACTACCAGGTTTCAGAGGTAGCCCCTCCAAATCCTGTGCTAGGGTAATCAAACTGCTTAGGTTACGTGAGGGAGATGGAAGTCATTATTTTCAGGGAATATAAGGCAATATACATGATCTTGGAGCATTTTGAAGCATCCTTAGAGACACTGACAGATAATTTCCCATCTCTTCAGGAACCACCTAAAAGTCACACCCTCTGAAGAACTAGAAGGGAAGAGTTCTTCCCTACCACACAGCTAAACCCACTACCAAATGCAGACCACAGACCTTGCTTCAAATGGTGGTTAACACGAATTACTTCTAAGTGTAAGCTTCCTATTAAAAGTCACAGAATCTAGTACTGACTTCAAACCTTCCAGAGTTTGTAAGTGTTTGTATGTAGAATTTGTTTGAATAAAGTCATTTTTGTCAGAATTTCCATTTTGGCATACGCCGTTTTAAACTTGGAGAAGCCAGAGAGAAATGCAAATCAGCAGTCACTTGATATTAATTAGGCCAATGTCAAACAGTTACTTCTGTTTCCCTATTAGGCATTTATTATGCTCTGCTCTATCACAGTGACTCCGTCTTTGCTAGTGGTTGAATCCTGATTGATACTGGCTGTGAAGTCTCGGTTCCTCTGCAGTGATCAGGAGTCATGCCATTACTTCTACTGTTGCCAAGGTATCATCTATTTGAGTGTCATGGCAAGGACACTGTGCTTCTTACTGATCTTGACAGTGACCCAGCCAAATGTCTTTTTCTTTGATCCGAGTTCCTCAAAACCAGTGTAGCACTTCTGTTTTTATTCTAGAAAAAGCACTTCTAATTGTATAAGTAAGTTTTTCAGTTTGAAAAAAAAAATGAAAATTGTATTGAAACGAATGAACTGAAATTTCGAAGGGATAGAAATACAGCTGAGATGAAGGGAAGTCTGACTGGGAGGCCAGAACAGGAAATTGCCGAGTTCCCTGTTCACCCCCTCCTTTTCAGGTTCCTAACATGCTCTTAGTACTGTAGATAATCGAAGACAATGACAATAATTAAACCTCATACTTCAAAGTTTAACCATTTGTCAGCAGAGATCAGAAAGGATTTTCCATCACCATCACTGCACAATCTGGGGGTTTGCTCTCCTCTGTAGCACTGGGGCTTGGACCCAGATAAAGGGGAGAATATTTAACCAGAGCTCTGCTAAAACTCTTCTAGGCACTTGGCAAGTGTTTTAGTCAATGTGGACTGACTCATAATTGTTTCTGGATAAGAAAGAGATGTTGTCCCAGCTTAGGACCTTGATGGCCTTTGTAGCCTAGACATGGCTGGTCATAAGGTTTATCCAGGTATATTTTAGCTCATCAGTTCTTTACATTTCAAAGGCCTATGATGTTAGTGGTGACCTGGTCTCTATACATGGTACATAGCCGAAGTTTCTCAGAAGACTGAAGTATGACCTGAAACTCCAGTGGGTTTGTTACATGAAATCTGGGTGAGCTTTGATACATTTCAGTATGAAAAAGACCATCACAATCAACCTAGTGATCTCCATTAACCTTCTTTCTGAGACATGTATGAGACAAGCATTCCTACTTTCCTCTTATTCCTTTCACTATGTTTTCTGAATCAACTATCACTATATTTTAAAAATATAACCACTGCCCCACAATATTAAAGTCTGTTTAAGAGGAAAAACTGTGTTTCATTTTGAAAGGATTGAATAACACCAGATATAATTTGAAACGTTCATAACTTTGGGCTGATCACAAAAGGGCACTCTCTAGTGTTTTTAATCTTTTTCTCCTAATTAATTCAAAAGATTAATCCCTTCCTTTACACAGCCTCGGTTGTTTAAGAAAATTGTTGCTTTTACAACCCTATATTCCATTTATTCTTCCCCCTCCCCACTTCCCCCATGCCCATTAGGTCTTACTGGCATCTTAGTGGAAGAAAGGAAGGAGAGAAAAACAATTAATTAAAAAAAAAAAAAAAAAGAAAGATAACGAAAATAATTTCAGGGCTGGTAATCCAATAATATTTTTCTTATCACAATCCTTATTAAAATCTAGTTTAGGATATCAGTGCTGTGATTTCTAATCACAGCATACTTGGGTTGCAGATGACTTCAAATCTCATGTGCAGACTGCTGCTTTGCTTAATCTGGGAAGAAGTGTGGAATACATAAACAAACTGAGGACAAACTGCAGAGTTTTCTTGTCAGGAAAAATGCACTTCTTTAGAGAATGTCTTATAAAATGTAACAAGAAAGTGAGTTGTGCCACCCTGATGGCTTCTTAGCTTTGAAAAATTGACTGTACTGTCTACTTGAAACATTGTGTGAATTTATGCTTGATGCAGATGACCAACAATTTAAATAATTATCAGACCACCCTGGCCACACGATTAGACTTGTCTGCCAAATCAAATAATATGAGAAAAGAGGGATCAGGAAGTTTTGTTTATTTTCTTACTAAATGGAATATAAGTTTAGATTCTCAGGAACCATGACTTCAGCATCTCTTTTACCAGCAAGAGCATCCATTCAGTGTGGAACTACCATGAGCTCAATCGTTTGTGCTACAAACAGGGTAACAGTGCTCTACCTTGTGACACAGTAAAACACAGACTGGATCTGAATTTGAGCTCTCATTTTTTAGGTCAGCAGACGCTGTGAGCAGTGCAGACAAGATGAATATCTCTCTGCATACTACATGCCATTGTAATAGCACCATTGAAGGAAATAGCAATTCTAAGCCAGCTAAATGGTATTGCATTAAACACACAGAGGCATAGAAAGTGTTAGAATAAAGTTTGCATCTTGGTTTCTATCGCTATACTGATTTTGATTGTTAATAGCTATCTGAAATTGATTTCAAGAATAATATTTCTACGCTTCTTCTCAAGAGTGTTATTAGAGAGGTTTCAGGTCAGCCACCCTGGAAGGGAAACCATAAACTTTGCTCAAGTGCTCAAAATGAAATGTTTGTGTTAACTCAGCTAATAAACAGCTGAAGTGAGAGTCTTTAAACCAGTCTTCCTTTTGAGCGTGCACAGAAGGAAGAATAACAGCACACACTTGAAGAAATGTAGCTCAGGAGACTTGAAATCACATACATTTAGTGCTGATGATCTCATTTGGATCACTGGGCAGCTGTTATACGAGCTGGATATCGTCATTTCAGGGCCTCTTGAAGCGATGGGCAGACTGTCACTAAAAACAGACTCAAAAGCCTGAGCACTCTGTAGGAAACCCTCTACAGGCAGAGGTGACTGGAAGAGTATTTTGGAAAGCATGAAGCGGCCCCTGTTTATGAGCGCAACTTTCTCTGCAGCAGGAAAGATGAGGATGCTCTGGTGAGACCAGACACCTGAGACTTGAGGCAGACTTGTCACCTCAGTCCCTGCTCAGGGGTCTTCGCCACAGCTGGTCAATCCACAGGTGAAGAAAGCAGGGTGCTCTCATCTTCACCTTGCTATGAGCACAAGTCTTGCACTGGGTCACAAGTCTTATGAGGAGCGGCTGAGGGAACTGGGGAGTTTAACCTGGAGAAAAGGAGGCTGAGGGGAGACCTTATCGCTGTCTACAACTACCTGAAAAGAGGTTGTAGCATGGAGGGTGTTGGTCTCTCCTCCCAAGTAACAAGCGATAGGGCAAGAGGAAATGGCCTCAAGTTGCTCCAGGGGAGGTTTAGCTTGGATATTAGGAAGAATTTCTTCGCAGGAAGGGTTGTCAGGCATTGGAACAGGCTGCTCAGGGCAGTGGTTGAGTCATCATGCCCAGAGGGGCTTAAAAGATGCATAGATGAAGTTCTTGGGGACATGATTTAGTGACAGTGTTAGGTTAACAGTTGGACTCGATCTTGAGAGTGTCTTCCAACCAAAATGATTCTGTGATTCCATGAGATGGGTGCCAGGGCTGACACATTTCTGCTGGCATACACAGAAACACAGTGCATGGCTCTCCAACAACACTTATCTGAGATCATTGCCAGACCTCCTCCAGCCTCCCACAGAGCTGGATGTGTGCAGCTGCTCTAGAAATCCTTTGACAGCTGCTAGGGAGAGCCAGTGCCCTCCCCTCCATCCTTTCCCAAAGCCCCTAGATAAACAACAAGATCTGGCCTTGGACAGCACCAGCTGCCTTGTCTACTGGATCAAACTGGAAAGTAGGAGACAAGAATCTGGGTAAACTGTGAGCTTGTAGGTAGCAATACCTCCCTTCTCCATCACACGCTTCCGTGTGGGTTTCAAAGGTAAGCATGTATAACACCAGCTCAGGCAGCAGTGCTGTTCTCATAGACAGCTGAAATACTGAGCCAAAGCAAAAACTACATGCTGTTACTCAGTCTTTATAGGTAGACTCGTACATGTAAAGCAGCTAGGTGGCAGCTGTTGAGATACAGTTGGGAAAATGTGCCCTGGATTGAATTTGGATCCTTGGCTTAATACTGTGCAGCTATGAAACAGATCTGCCAGCCTCGTCTTTTCCCAAATAATGGTCCAAATCTCCACCCAAATTTCACCTTATTTGTTGCTATTTAGTAGAGGGGATCAGCTATCTGCTAGTTTTTGAAATTTTTGAGAGGATTCTAGGGTTCTCCTCTTCATACCCTTTCACACAGGGAGGAGCAAGAGCAATTTAATTCTTCTGAGCTCAGTCAGTCAGATACTGAAAAGAAAGTTAGTGAGCACCTGGCTGCAGTTGGACTGCAGTTTTTGGTAGACAGAACTGAGCCAACCCTATTTGGAATCAGATGCTGCTCCAGCAAAAGCTGTCCTGTCAGTGCTGCTGGCACAAGATGAACAGTTCTGTGTGTAACGTCAGGGATGTTTTGAAGAATGTCACACGTTTTACTGCTGAAAACATTGCCATTTTGGAAGCTCCATAAAAACATAAATATTATGGAGAATGTTTTACATTTGACAAAGCTTGATCTGTTAGAGCATCTAGACAAAGTGGGATTTGTCTTACTGACCTGCTTTTTGTGTGGGAGAGTATACAAATCATGGTGTGTGGTTTACCTGATGCAGAGGTATTCCTCATATAGAACAGTATGGAAATGGAAATCTTTCAGCATGAAAGGAACTCTTCTTAGTATTCAGAGTTTTCCTATTCTGCTACTGCTTGAAAATAAAATGCTACTAGGTGATAAAGAGGGAGCTGGATATTCATGACGGTGCAGAAGAAGCTTTCTGCCACCTTACTTATCTGACAGATCATGTTTCCCTCTATTGGTGAAGTAAGGCAACTCTGATTGCCTCAGGTCCTAAAGATGTTGTATTTACCCTACAGTAAAGACAGGGTAAAGTCTCAAACAGCTAAGGGGTCCATCTGCACGAAAATGGACAGTCTGCACTAAATTCTTATCAGGCAAAAATTTCTGACTTCAAAATCAGTCAGTCCATTTACACTATGAATAATTTTGATCTCTTATGACCCAATGACTAGCAAGCTCTGTTTCACTGTGGGAAAACTACCAGTTTTGTTTCAGGTGCAAGTTCCTGCTGTGACCACAATAAAATCAGTTTTTAAGTGCAACAGCTTCAGGAGCAGTAGAGCCCATACTGAGTGTGGGAAAGATGCAAGTCTGAACTACTAGTGTGATGGCAAGAAGCTTTCACAAATTTGGGCCCACAGCAGCACTGTGTAAACAAGGCAGCCCTGAAGAGAGTACAAGGGGATTTTAAGAGGACATTAATTAATTTTCCTTCAGAACATTCATTTGGAAAGGATTTTTTTAAATGTTTCATTGATGGATTATACCACAACAAATTCAAAGACCAGATAGCACAATTTAATCCTAAATTGTTGCAGTAGCCATGTAATAAAGGTATAGGCTTAAAACAGTGATATAGCAGTAGTTGGATGTTCTATGCGCCATTTAACTGTACGAAGCATCCTTATTTCTCAGCCTCTTTAGAGAGATTTTGACCTCTCTTTCTGTTTCCTTTCTGTATTATACTGTCTTCCAGAGCACAGTTTAAAATTTAATGCATTAATAAATGCCATCAATAAACATATCCTGATAATTCACATTAGGTGCCATGAATAATTATAAAATCAATCATCAAAATTATCTTCCCTAAAATTATCCATTTTTCCTTTTCATTGCATCATTAATTTGAGGCCTAATCCTGTGTACTCTGGCCTTCCAATGCTCCTGCTGATGTCAAGCAGAGCCTCATTAAATTCAGATGTTCTGCCCTGCTGGTTCGAATTCCAGCTTCAGAGCCTAATTTTTCAGTTCCTCAGACTTCCTCTCTTTTTCTTAAGAAAGCCTGAGGAAACAACCCAGTTTACCTCATCTAACACACACACACACACAAAGAAAAAGGTAAAAAAAAAAAGTCTTGCAGACTTTTTATCTGCAAGAGTTGCTGATTATGTAAAATGTCTCTTCATGAGCAGCTCTGGGATGACAGGGAGCAGATGTGTCTTTTTGCACCAGTATTGCCTTCCGCTACTAGCGAAGGTACATGATGAAATGAAGGCCTGTGAAGAAGCAAATTCTTTGAAAAAGCTGAATATTTTTGAGACCTTTCCTTGCTACACTGCTGCGGACACACGAGTCTTTGTTCAGAATCTTCACATTCAGCGAGGATCAACACAGCACGAGTCACATGGAAATTTTGAATTTCCAATAACCACTTCATTTAAAATTACTAGCTTTTGGCCTTTTATTCAGGGGAAGCGGGGGAATAGATGAAGAAGCTCTTTCATTCTAGGCTGTGTGCTTTCCCTTCCTGATAGAGTAGAAAGATGGTACCATCCCAGGTTTCTCCTGGCTCTTTCTGTAAATAGACCTATAGGCCAAACTGACCACTAGATTGAAGTATCTTCCTGCTCACTGATTGACTATTTTTCCTGCCCCCAAGCTGCTCTCTGTGTAGCATCAAACCATCCATTGCTTTAAACCTGAAAGAAGACGTACTGGCAAGTCAAACAAAGAAATGCCACTGAAGTTCATTATTTAGGTAGATGGATGTTTTATTTATTTTTGTCAACAAGAACTTCCTAAGAATTCTTCTTTATTATTGTATAGGTGGATTGATGGGCTCTAATCCTCCATCACAATTCAGTACCTATGCTGCTCTCACCCATCCTGACTTTGAAGCGCTATCAGCATTGTTACCCCTCCTTACAAATAATTCATGTAACGTTTTGTTGACCACTCCAGAGGGAAACACCCACAGCTTTTTGGACTTGCTTTATATTCCAGATGACTTCACCCGATTGAGAGCTGCGCTGAAGTTTTCACACATGAGCATCCATGCCAGAAAACCAGAAGGATCTTTTGAAGAAATAAGTAATAAACTCCCTGTGCTTTATACTGAATACCTGTGTGACTTCATGTGGCATTTGCATTAACATAGAAATCCTTGTTCCTATTGATAAAAACTTTTCTGGCCAACAATGGTGAATTAAAATCTAAGCCTACACAAGAGTAACCACATTCCTTTTTGTAGAGAAACGATCAAACAAAAAATCCATTCTTCATTTGCTTATGGGTGGGACTCATAAATAACCTGAGCTTAGTCATTGATTTAAGAGAGAATTATTTCTCCTTATTAATGTAAAAATGTCATTCTTCAGGTTTTAATATATGATAGTTGCTATATTCCAGCAAGAAAGATTGAGGCCATATTTCTTCAGTGGTTTTCTAGCTATTATTTCAATGACTGAACTGAGTGTGAATCCCTATTTCTGGCACATACGCTATTTGTTTTGGCTTCTCGAGGTGGTTCCCCACCTGCATGTTTCAAGAATGACCCTGTTTGTAAAAAAATACATATCTTCCAGAATGCAAGAATTACACATTTTTTTTTCATCATGTTGATATCATCATAAAAAGTTTCTAGTCACCCTTGTTCTGTGTTACAGCAGTATTAATTCTTCAAGACTGAGGCTGATTTTACCAGCATACACAGTGTTTTGCTCTTGCTTGCTCAACCTGACTTGCAGCTGGCCAGATTCATTGCCTTTACCTGTCCTTCCATCTGTCTGGACATTTATAAATGTTAATTATGTCAGTCATGCTCTGTGTATCCTCCGTGACTAAATGGAGAAATGTACCTGGCAGAGGTGTCAGACTGCCACCTTCACATATACATTCTATGACAAATTACTTCTTAAAACACACTTTCATATTTTTTAATCCTTCTAGGACACCACACAGATAGTCAGACATCTTCATAATTGTGGCCAATGTAAGATTCTTTATGGATATATTCCCTATTTTAGTTATCTTCTCTAATTTTCTTCAGCTGCTTCCCTTTAAATAGTTCTCTTGATACCTTAAAAAGATACTCTGCAAAATCCAAGGTTCTGCTCCCCACACACGTATCTTCAATACAATATACTATCCAGAATTTATGTTTTACACTTGATCTTTTTACAGCTGAAGCATGTTTTCTCCTACATCCAGAGGGTAAAAACCTTTTGTTGTAACTTACCATGTTTTAAAAAAAAAAAACTCATTTAACATCACTCTGCACTGAAGATAATCCCTTTTCTGGTGTTTCCTATCCATGTTATTATCGGCATTCTCCTGCTAATGCTCAGTCATAAAAGAACGAGTTGCAAGAAGCACCAGGCAACATCCCTGGTGGAAATTCCTCTGTCAACACATCAGGCTGATGTTGTTATCACTACAACTCAATTTCCCCAATCTTGAGACTAACTAATAAGACTGATAAAACCCTAAATTGTTGTGTGGCAGATAGGAATTTCCACACTACAGAATATTACTGTTCCTCCTCGCCACAAATGACAAAAGTGAGAGACTCTTCTTGATTCCTTGTGCCTAATGTTTTCAATAGATGAAGAAGTTTCATCTTCCATTCTGCTCTATTTCTCACTTGTAGAATAGGCCAGGAAATGAAGAATATTACACAAGGCTTGTGATTTCTGGCTTTCTCTGTCAGCAGTGCTTTCTTGTCAGTTGTCATCTATGTCTGACTCTGATCTCATAGTGTTGTGCCAGCGGGGGACAGCCTGGTGCCAGCTGAGAGAAGTCCCAGTCGTAGGTTTGGGTAACATCAGACTCAGGATCCTTTTGAAGCACAGAAGACATCAGATCTCAAGCAACCCGAGAATAAGGTTACATCTTCACCACTCTAAAGGTGTATATTGACCAAAAAGTAATCAATGTACACCAGCTGCCTCACTGCAAAATCCCAGGGGACACAGAGGCTTCCAGCTTCCATCACAGTATAATGAGTTATGGCAAGGCTCGTAGTATTGACCTCAGCTAGATCTGCCATGCAAAAGATTTCTGTGCCTCGCCTGCGCTAGTATTTTGTATGACATCACCCAGATTGTTAGCTGCTGCATTTAAAACCTCTTAAAGTAGGAAAAACACTATAAAAATCTGCCAGAAGATACTCTTTGTTCCTGCAAAAAGCCAGGTTTCTGCAGAACATCACAACGCTGCGTGTGACTGCATCTCTTGTATAACGTTCGCAGTCCCTTCTGCTTTTAGCAAGAGTGATCTTTTCTTCCTCTGGACTTTGGTCAGGTGTGCATACAACTGACATACGTAATATTAGTCTTTATCCTATACCTGTTAACTGTATAACATCTACTTCCCCTGCTCTGAAGGGACTTTTCTGGGTGGGGAAAATAGCACGATAGGGAAATTTATGTTCATATTTAACTCATAGAAAGATAGCTTCATGTATTGTGCCTCCAGACTTCATAAAAACATAGGAAAGAGCAACCTAAGCAATTCGTTGTTTCAGTAGAATGAACTTACGTTCATCTGCTTTTGTTGTGGATGACCTTTTTCTGTGCGTATAGATGTAAGTATGTGTAACAATATACATACAGATAGATGGCAATCTGGTATTTTAGACTACTTTCAAGGGGACCAGAATGTATTTCTAAAGGAGACTGCAACTGCTCTCCTTGGGAAGCTGAAAGCTTCCTTCTTTCAGAGTGCTATAATGTGCACTATGTAACCATGCTTGGAATTCACTACTGACTGTTCTTGAAGGTATTTCTATAGCGTAGAGACACTTTTAGTTCAAAAGTTATTCAGGGATAGTCCTTGAACCTCAAATTCACATGAGATAAGCTCTGAGCAGATTCTTTTCTAATGTAATTCATGTAATTCATATAGCATGGGAGATATGATACCCAGCTGTGTGCTTCTGCATTTTCAAGCAGGTACTTAACCCTATGAAAAAATCACATCCTGCTCTTTTTCCTACTTTGCTATTTTTTTCCTGACATTCCTTAAAGCCTATTTTTCCAAAACAAAGAAAGAAAAAAAAAAAAGGGTAAACAATAAGCTCTCCCTGTGTATAACCCATCACACCCAGCTCCTCCTTTTCCAAACAACAACTTGAAGAGGCTGTTCCATTCTTTATTAACATGAAACAAACCCACCAAATAAATATTTTAAGGCACTTCAGCTAATTTCATTGGCAAACTCCAGATTCTGACATATTTTTACCAAGCTTTCCTCCTGAGATGACAGCCTGAACTTGTTTTCTCTCCCTCCTTCCCTCAACTCCCCATGTTACCTCCCCTGGAGAGACTGAATGCTGCTGATTGTGCAAATTCAAGCCCATCAGCACTTGTCATCTCTCATGGAATTTACCCTTTGACATTCACCTTCCACTTCCCACTTGGAGGCAGAAGTTTCATCTTTGCAAAGCACAGAAGTTGTTTCCTTAGAAAAAGCAAGAAACATTTTCCTGAAGGGAAAAAAAGGCTCACTTCACCATGGAGACCTTAGGGAGAAAATCCCTGCACTGTATTTAATTCATGTATGCTTTTGATGGGGAATCTTTTCTTTTTTCTTTTTTAAAAATTTTCTGATAAACTGAATGGCCAAAGTCAATATTTTGTCCAGTTTTCCTTGGTCCAGAATCTAAACTTTCAAGCCTTAAATAATGATCTCACCTCTTAACCCCAAATTACACCCAGTCACCTTTACAAAAAAATAATCGTTTACTGTGTGTTGGGACAATCTTATCTTACAATAGTAGCCTCTCTCCTGCCTTTAATAATAGTCAGTCCTGAACACATATGCTTTAAAAATTGTACTAAGAGAAAAAAAATAGAAAGTTAAAAGGACTATTCATTCTTGTTTTACCAGACATTATGAACTCAGGTAGAGGCAAGTCTGTCCTCATTTACACCTGTTAAGCCTCATTGAAATCAGTAGGGTTGAGCTAACACAGCTGATTACAGTTTGGCTCATAACCTGTCTCCTGTTAACTCACAACACCATCTCCTGCAGGTGGAACAAGATGAGAGCTGCTGTCTGTAGTGCTCCATTTATAGGAATAGTTGCATATCCCTTGTTTCTCTGCAGATTATAGCGTTGGCTGCTTTTCCTGACAAGGAACATACATCTCAAGTTACCAAAATTAGCAGAAGTCTTCTTCCTCCCTGTAAATGTGAATGTTTAGTGATATTGTCTACAACTGGATTTGACTAAATGAATTTTAGACATCATTTGCAGTTTTTATTTTACTTAGCAAACCTCAGGATACATTTATACTATAAATCTGTGTTAACAGGTCAACTTTGTTGCACTTAATTTTCTGTATTGGATTAAATTATTTTGACTCCTAATCTATAGTTTCTTCATATGGCCTATTAGTTGTTGAGGTTAATGCTTCAAGGGTATATTTGTGTCATATTTTTAATATTATACATTTATCCATGAACATGTAACAGGACTTCTTTTAGCGTACTCTCACAGCCAGGCACTTCCTGAATTGTCACATAATATAGATATAATTTTGTTTCAGATCTTGATACAAAGAGTCAATTATCTCCTTCACATAAAGACAAAAATGCTAAATTCTAAGCATCTCTCTTATCACTATGTCAGAGAGCTGAAGCATGAAGCCAAAAGTAGACAGTTAATGTGAGATAGTTTGTTCTTCTGATGTTAGTTTGAATAGAGGATGCCAACACTAGGTAAATGTTGTGCCACTGGAGTCTTAAAACCTTAACTGCTGCTGACCTGAGAGGCTCCAAGTAGACCCAGCTTTGTGTTGCCCTTAGCTTCCATATCCTTCCTATATCGGCATTACTAAGGACTGCGATAATGTCTCCCCTCAGCCTCCTTTTCTCCAGGCTAAACAGACCCAGTTCCTTCAGCTGCCCCTCATAAGACTTGTGCTCTAGACCCATTGTCAACCTTGTTGCTCCAGCACCCCAACGTCTTTGTTGTAGTGAGTGGCCCAAAACTGAACAAAGGATTTGAGGTGCAGCCTCACCAGCGGCAAGTAGAGGGGGACAATCACTTCCCTAGTCTTGCTGGCCACACTATTCCTGATACAAACCAGGTTGCTGTTGGCCTTTCTGGCCTCCTGGGCACACTGCTGGCTCATGTTCAGCTGGCTGCTGACCAATGCACTCAGGTCCTTTTCTGTCAGGCAGCTTTCCCACCAATTTTCCCCGAGCCTGTAGCGCTGCCTGGGGTTTTTGTGACCCAAGTGCAGGACCCGGCACTTGGCCTTGTTAAACCTCACACAACTGGCCTCAGCCCAACAATCCGGCCAGTCCAGATCCCTCTTGTAGAGCCTTCTTACCCTCCAACAGATCAACACTCACGCACACCTTGACGTCATCTGCAAACTTATGGAGGGTGCACTCAATCCCTTCATCCAGATAATTCATAAAAATATTAAGCAGAACTGGCCCCAATACTGAGCCCTGGGAAACACCACTTGCGACCAGCCATCAACCAGATTTAACTTCATTCACCGCAACTCTTTAGGCCTGGCCATCCAGCCAGTTTTTTACTCAGCAAAGCATACACCTGTCCAAGCCATGAGCAGCCAGTTTCTCCAGAAGAATGTTGTGTTTAGTTACCTTTTCTGTCTTTTCCATTTTATCTGTGGGTTTCTGGCATGATTACACAGGAGACTTCAGTGGAGGCAAGCCACACACTGATTGTCCAAACTGCCTTGCAGTTTTCCCTAGAAAATCACAACCATAATTGCCATGCTGTGCACACCTTTTTGATTACTGTGTTCTTGAGCACAATTTGAAAGATAGATTACTGAGAGACTAAACATTTTTTATGCTTACAAATCAAAGTGGCACTAATAAATAACTTTAAAATAGTAATCTTGCATCTGTAATTTTTCATGGCAGATCCTTATGACATCATCGCGTAATTAATTTATCAGCCACGTGAAAGTGCAGGTAGAGAAACTGGATGATGAAACATAAGATCAGCTAAGAATGTAACCAACCGAATCTTTTAGAGATACATGCATACATTTTTTTTACTGTTATAGCTTCCATGCTGTTCTGCCATTATAGATGAGTTATCCAAATACAAAAACAGGTTCAAAAATCATGATGTTGAACTTCAAGCACTGCAGAACCTCTGTGGCAGAGTACATTAGTAAGCAGGAAGACACATAACAAAAAAAATCTCTTCTAAAAACTACTAATATTCATAAATAACTATATTTTTATTAATTTGCTGTTTTTCTATCCATATTGCAAAAAACTTTGCATCAGTAGTATCAGGCATCAAAACTAGCATTTATTGAACTTCATTTCATCAATATATATCCCAGCTACTCAGTCAAACCACACTGTCCAGGTTTCACCCTATAGTAAATGGAAAAAGAAGGTAAATCAAAGGATAAATGTCATACCCTAAAGAGAAGAACTCCACTGTCATCTCTGTCTTCCTCACTGACTGCTGAAGGAACATTAGTATTTGCATTACAGCACACAGAATGAATACACCAGTGACATAATAACCAGGCATAAAGGAGACAGGACACAGGGTGATATCTTTTGGGTTTTTTTAAATATGCATTTAACTATAGCTAGCTACATACATATCAAATATGTTAAGTTTGGCCCAGGTATTACCTGGATCCTTTCTTTTTTTGGTCTGCCTAAAATGAGAAGCACCATCAATCTTGAAAGAGAATCATTTTGGTATGTTCTCTGTACAACATACATGTTTATTTAGAGGTATAAATTTAACTGGGGAAGAATATACAAGGCAATAAAATATTGTGCATGATTAAAAGCTCATGACATCTTTTAATAACATTTTTCTTCTCCCTTTTTTTTTTTTTTTTGCCTTGGGCAGCTTTGAAAGTTCTGCAGTTTCCAGTAGAATTACTTTCATAGAAACAATCTGAATAAATATTTTGCTCCTTAATCTGACCCTATCTGACCCTATTTTCTCTATCTAGATAGATAAAGAAAAATAAGCCCTGCTATGGTGAGGCTTAGACTTAACTTGACCCTTGCTTTAGAGGAAGCAGAACAGCAAGGCAAAAAGATGTGTAGACATAGGGACAACTTGCCTTGACAAGAGCACAGAACTCCTGATTTCCATAGGATGAGCCCACACCATGATACCAATGCTAGTTTATGGACTACTGTCTTACTCTACATAGTTGTGCAGGTGACTTCCCCCACTCATTTGCAACTGTGTGACAATGCTATGCTATGTGCAATGTCAGCAATAGGCAAGTAAAATTAAGATAGTTCTTACTGTAGATTTGGCCTTTGTGTAATCTATCAGCATTCAATCCAATCCTCTGCATGCAGACAGAAGGTGCCACCTGATCAGCTGAGAGATCATAAATCAGTTTGGAAACCTCAAGAGCTGGACCAACAGGAATTGTTCATCTTCTGTTTCTGTCATTTCTGAGCACTGATCTGTACCAGAGTAACAAAAGGTAATTTTATATTTGTATTTTACCATGATGCTCACACACAAAACTTACTGAAGTAAATTAAGGGCAGAACAAGGCCTTTAGATATGTCCTGGCTTGAAATCTGTGTCAGCTGGAAATGATATCTTCACCACTCCTTTGAAAGTCCAGCATCCTCACCGTTCTCAGATTTAGGAATCACCCTGCTGGCAACCCCAATGCCTCACCTGCTCTTTCATCTCTTTTTCCATATGTTACAGTCGTCATTGCTATTTGTGTCACTTTTCCTCCAGCATTGCACTACCCTGTTCTTACGTCAGTGGTAATGCATCTCCATTATTCATACGACACTGGGGTTAGAATTTTTCTCCTTTTTCTCTTTCTCTCTTTTGTAATATACAGTTCTCCTTCTAGTGACGCCTTTGCTTACACCTTGCTATTGATGCATGACCTAACTGACTGCAAGAGTAATTTTTCCACTGATACTTTAATTCCAAACTACCCCATGGGTGGGGGATAATCTTAATTGCTACCAGCAGGAAGCTGGGCATCTTCCGACCCAGACACCTCTGTCAAGAAATGAGTGGTCATTTGTGACATACTAGAAAATAAAAGTAGCCAAGGGCATTATCTGACTTGAACTGAGCTGACAGAGTTTTACAGTGTTACGTCTGGAGTATAACAACCTACATTTAGAAAAATGCATAGAATATTATGGGTGAGAAGGGAAAAGGCAAGGAAAGTCACTATATAGGATTAAGTATACCATGTGACCTCCAAATCTCAGGTACAAAGTGGACATAAAACCTACATTGTGCCTATGTTTTAGACATGTCTGCTATTTTTAACCCTGAGTAACACCTTCCTTGCATTTACACATTACTGCATAAACATTTGTAGGCTTGTATTAAGTGACTTAGGATATGAACTTCTTCATCTTTCACAGCAACACTTAGGTTGCTTAAAATACCTTTTTTCCAACATAAATGGGCACCTTCTGTCTGTCTTTTGGAGTGCTATAATCAATAGACCATTCAAATTTAGAGACTAATTAGGATGAATAAAGATTATGGAAAACTAGCTATAACTAAGTCTTTATACACATTTCTCATCGATGTATACATACAAGTTAATAATAGTAAATGCTTTAACTTCTGAAGTGCTCTTCACTGAATCTCAAGAGTCTAAAAGTGGTGGGGAAACTCACCAATGGAGGATCTGGCAATTTTCTTCAGGTCAGGCAGTAAAGTGGTGTCAAAAGAAGGGTATTACATAAACCTCAAGGAATGATGAATGAGCAAGTCAAACTCTCATGTGCAGTAAGCTTGTCTGAAATACTGTCTGTAAAATGTACACACCACTGTGTTACTGTTGTTACACGGAAGCATTACAGAAAGATGAAGAGACCTACACAAACCTATCCCAGACAGACCGATGTGCTGTGAACAGGTTCATCATCTTACAGGTGCAGCATATGCAGAAATAAGCACTGGGCTAAGCCTCAAGGTGTTATTAAAAAGCCACTCTGGCAGCTGTACAGCACCATGAGTTTGCTGGTAAACTAGTGCCACAATGATCCCTGATGTAGTGGTACTCGTTTAGTGCACATTAATACAGTGCCATATCAAAGAAAATTAGGTCTGCTTCTCATCAGGGCTTTTAAGCTTGGGTGCTCCCATAGTCTGAACAAGAGCTACATGGGCCCCAGTGTTATGTATTTGTCACTTTCACATTTCCCCAACAAAGACAGAGTTTTTCCTGGGGCATCGAGACAGGCTTAGCAGCCAAGCTTTGTCAGTATGTTGCACAAGCCAGCTATCTTGCCTCTGAAGCCTCCTGCTTGAATATATAGGAGTTATTATATGCTGAACCTGACTCCCCTGACACCTTTGGATGCTGACAGTTTCATAAAATCTTCCCTCCAACCAGTGGTGCTGTAAAACAATAACAAAAACAAATCCAAATCCTGATTGTATTCCAGCCTGGAGTAATATTGCAGCAGGACCATATCTTCTACACTTAATAAAAACATCCTTTCAATAGACTTATGTACATCTTAAATGGGTAATGTCCAGAAGTATACAGAATGTGATATGTGTCAAAATCCTCACCAGATGATATTTCTTCCTGTCAGAATGGCAAAAGCATCAACACAGAGAAATTTTCAGAGCCAAGTGGGGCACTGTTTGCTCAGCTACAAAACCTCTTTCATCTCTCATAAGCACTCAATGCAAAATGTTATATTGACATATCAAAGTTTATATGTGTTGCCAAAGGAAAATGAGGGTAGGAAGCTAGGGTGTTTGTCAGAGATAGGTATAATGAGATCGAGATACTCTGCCAGTAGCTGACAAGGCAAAAGATTGCAGGTCAGCACTAATAGTATGTGATTTAGCTCTGAGAAGCCACTTGTCACATAGCTGCAGCCTGAACACTGTCTCTCAACCACTCGTTCTTTGCAACAGGCCCATCTCAGCCACGGTGATTCAAGCGGATGCTCATGCATCAGGTCTGTTAACTGAACCACTGACAAAGCCTCTAACCTCCAACCAGTAAATCATCCCCTTAGCTGAAACATAATCGGGTTGCTGTTAACAGGGTTTCATTTTCCGTTTTGTTATTTACTAGTACAGCTGGAGGGGATTTTTCATGCCGTTAAGTTGCAATCTTTGCTAAAGTTAGCCGAGTTTTTTTGGCAAAGAAGACTGCTGCCATTGCTTGCCCTGCTAGACCCTTACATGGACACGCAACCCTCTCCCTGCTTAGCTGACCTAATATAACAATGCTGTTTCCAGTCCCCCAGGGAACTATTTGTCAGCAGCTATTCCCACATAGTCATACTGTGAACTCCTAAATACAAATGAGGAGGGGGTTTTTTATGCTGCCTGCTCGATTACAAATTTCTTTTTTGTTCTCAGCATGTCCCATCATTCATGAAGGAGTCATGTATTTGTAGAAACTTTCTAAAAATATATGAATGGCTTACTTCATTTTTTTTTCCTGGCATCTCTCCAGTGCTCTGCCTCGTTTTAATCAAAATGGGTGGAATACATATTGCACTTGCTCACACCGCACTAAATCACTTTAATAAACTCACTACAGAATTCACTCAAATGTTGCAAAAGTTGGTACTGACAATCTGTCAACACTCTAAGGCATTTTGCTCAACGGGATGTGTTACTAAGTACTCTGCCCATTCAGTTTCATTTCTGAATTCCTGAAGAAAAAAAAAGGATTCCCCTTGTTGTTCTCCTGAGAGTCCTCACATATGTCAGTCTAATTACAAAAGAAAACAAACAAAAAAAAGTTGTAGCATTATCAAGTGTATGCGTCCACGTTTTCCCAAGGATCAGTACATTCACAAATGCTTTCTGCTCATTTACAGCACCACTTTTTTGTTTGTTTCTTTTTTAGAACAAAAGTCTACCATTCAGCAGAGAAAGGAGAAGCTATCTTCTGAATTAAAAATGTGTTATATGGGAAAGGTATTTAAGGAAAGGGCAGCTCTTCCCTTCAAGTGCCAAATATAAATCCTTGTTGTCAGCTAAAATGTTCTGACTGAAGCTGTGTGGATGAAAAAGGAAGAATTAGTGTGAATATGCTCACAGTGACTGTGATGAGCTCCCTCTGTCATGCTGGTATCTTTGTGCTCATTTTCAATGCCCGTTTATTCTAACAAATTCATTGCCATCCATAATTTATAAACAAAGTCAAAGTTTTTTTCCCATGAGTGTTCACTGCAAGATTAGTGTCCCCTTTTGTTTTAAATATGGTTCAATAAACTAGGAGGAGAACTGCTGGGATCTTGATACAAGCCTCGAGGAGCAACAATTACATAGTGGTAATCTCTCATCTTGCTGTACGCAACTGATCCGCACAATTCCAGTCACATCTGCTGAGCTGCATGCAGAAAGTGAACATGATCATCTGAGTAAAACATAGTCTGAGAAATGACAATCTTTCCACAAACATTAGGTGAAGAGAAAAAGATGTCAAATCTGCCAGATAAATTACAGAGTGTGAAATATTCGATCAGGTTAACTTAATATGTATATACCATATATAAACTATTGCTGTCATTCAAGCTGCAAGCAGATCCTGCCACCCAGGCAGACTCCCACAGAAGTGAATGGGATTATATACAGGATAACTTGCAGGATAGGAGTTTTTGTTTGATATTTTCTAGTATCCTCAATATCAACATGTTGACTAGGAAGATATTAGAATAATCACTTAAATAAAACCATCTTCTAAATTATCATACAAGTCTTAAAGTGTTCCTCTGTTCACATGTCTACTCTTTTACAAGTCTACTGAAGTTGATACTATTGGTCATTTCTCCAAACCAGGAATATTCACTTCCTCATGACCTCCTCTAAGAACAACAGCCTGCCCTACAACTTGCTTCAAATATTTTTCCCTAGGAGGCTACTCAGTGCATACACCCCAGAACCTGCTGTTTCTTGTTGATGTAGGCTTGAACAGTTCAGCAGCTCTTATAAAACTATAAGATCTTTAAGACCTAATAAGGGGGCACTGACTAGACCTCCATGGTTACATCTGTTGTTGCAAAAGACCAGGATCCACTTTACATTCATTCACATCTCACATCTCACAGCCCTCTTTGTGGAAAATCACCTGTATATATAAGAGATATGTGCCTGAAGGAGGCCACTGGCCTGCCTGCTGAAATGGCTATGGAAAATGCACTGTTTGCAGAAAATAAAACAAGGTCCATTTATTTCTCTTTTAGAGTCAGTAGGAGTCTTGTATCTAAAATCTCCAGCAGTGTGGAAAAATGTGACTTGCATAGAGACAGTTGCCATATGGTTACTCCTACATTTACCTGCTGTTGCAGGATGCTGTGGCTGCCCCCTGAGATATGCATTTGAGCATCTTTCCTACGGATTTAAGAGCAAGGGCTGAGGCCACCCTCAGGGGTGGGTAGGGGTCAAGCTCACACGTGGCTAGAGCACCCAGCCAGTACTGCTTAGACCACAGCTGTATCTTCAACATTCAACATTCATTTTGTCTTTAAACACCAACTTGCTGTCCTCCAGCCCATGGGGCGGTACTGCCGGCTGTCTCCCCGCCAAGCTCAACCCCTCCGCCTGTGCCTGACCCCCAAGCCACAGGATGCTCGAGGGGATACAGTCTCTCAGTCCCACCCAGCAGCTTTGGAGGCTATCACAAAATAAAACAGATTGCCCTTTCAGTATTCCCTAGAGGCTAAAGGAATTAGCCAACATGCCACACTCAAGTATTTAGACCCTCTCATCTAATTTCTTTCAGCGGCACACAAGCGAAAGCAAATGCACAAACTTCTTACAGGTTTAGCTGGGGTTTGCTGCTTCCTAAACACATAGACACTACCTCTGCCCCTACCAACAATTTCCTAGATGCCCTCTCCTCATCACGCTGGAGTGTTCTTTTGGGTCTCCATCTCCCAGGGTCTTTCTCCTGAAGCTCAGGGCTTCTCTTAAAAATTGCAAAACTTCTTAGATCAGCTATTTAGTCTAACTTTACCCTAAATGTAAACCCAAGCTTCAGATTTCCCTGTGAAAGCATACCCACCTCATTCTTTCTCCACCTCAGAGCTGACTCTGTGTCTTTCCAGGTTTATACTCCACCTAACTCACATATGGCTTCATTTTGCTGTGTCTGGGAATTTGCTGCTCCCAAGGCACCACACCCTGCAGAAAAGCTTTTCTAGAAAACTTTCTGTAGGCTTCAGCTTGCCTGATGTGTTTTTCTTCAGTCATTAGGGTTTTACAAATTATTTTAAACCCAAAAGTTGTCAAGGAGTGGTGAATTTATATCCACTAAGGAAGGCCATTATACTTTTTTTCACATTGATTAATAATATGAGCCAGAATCCCTAAATTATGCATAGACAGATTTGGCAAATCATCACACAAGTATGATTGTGGGAATCACATCAGGCACTTGGGGTTTTCTTAAGAAATAGATTCTAATTTTTTATGGTACTAAGAAGAACCAACAAAGATCAGAGCAAAGAAAGTGCCCTCCTGATGGGGCATATGAGGCATTTGGCTACAGTCTACCCACTACTTTCGTTAGCAAGTTTAAATGGTAACTTAAGCAATGAATCAATGTTTTCGGTGCTGACATAATTTTCTGCCTTGTTATCAGTGTCTGTTCTCTCCTAGAGACAACACTGTTCAGAGTTTTTCACTTATGTATGTGTAACAAATTACATTATATTAAACAAAATGACTTATGCAATTACAAAAATTTTAGAAAATAATCACAACAAAGCTGTTCATTTAAATTAAAGTTGTTGTTTATGCTTTGGGTTTGGTTTGTTTTCCAACAGCATACAACATGGCTCAGATACAAGACCCTGAGCTCCACTTTGGATCTGTCTTTCAGGCTCTGTTAGAAATAAAGGGAACTAATTACAGTAGAGGACACTGCAGAGACTAGAAAAAGGATCAATATATGTATTCCCCTAAGAGTGTTCAGCTATTAAACCAAAGCAGGAATTTCCTGAGAGCTAATAAAGGCTTTCTGGTTTTACCCAAGCATTCTAATTTTCCTGTGTTTCCTCCCTACTCACTAGGACAAACCTTTTTCATCATCATGTACAGAATCCTTAATATTAAAGGCACAATTTGGCTTGCCTTTTGTTACATTCAAGGTATTGCTTCTATGTCTGGAAAGCCTTGTTTTTTTCCAAACAAAGAGATTCTTATATCTTTTTAGTGGTCTGAAGTGCAAATGCAACTGATTAACCATAGTAAGAAGCATAGACCACTCAGTAGCTAAAATTACTTTCAAGTTGAAATACATAGAGTTTGACTCCTAAGTAGCCTCACTATGGCTAGCAAAGGCTATCAACTAGTTTCTCCAATTAAATTTGGAGTTCCTGGTGACTTGCCATGCTTTAGAAACACCCAGGCCTCAGGCAAAGAGCTAGTTTCAAAATCAGCAATTCCAGAACAATAATTCTAGTAAGAGGTTTCCTTGGTTTTATATATAAAATGGCCATGTCTGAGTCATGAAATCAAACATGGTTCCCCCCTACATTTTTGGATGCTTAATCTGGATGTCTCTACCAAGTTACACATTCCAAATAAAGCCCCCTAAAATAATTAATTTAAATAAATACATTTCTGTTGTGATTGCCAGACCAATTGTTCTAACGTGACGTTTAGCCGTGATTAGACACTGATTTATACATTCAAAAGCCTTCTTTTTACAACAGCATCATGAACCAAGTGACTTGGGAGGAGTTTCTAAAGGGGAAATTGCATTGGGAATATTGGTTATTACTGAAAACGTAATGAGGCAGTCTAGCAAGAATGCACTTTTTCAGCTCTGAGGCTACAGCAGGCTCATTAAAAGTAAAAAATAACTTAGCATTTAATGACGTTTTGAAACTGTTACATTTAATCTTTAGTAGAAACGTGGTCATGGAAATAGTAATGTGTTTCTGTCAAGCAGTTTACTGAATACACTGCCTGCATACTCCTGTTTCCCTAGTTTGGGTGGGAAACCTCTTACAATATTACCCTATTTTTGACAAGTTGCATTCATGGAAAAAATATATCTCCAGCGTTCTGAATCCCTGGAACACTCATTCTTACTTTTTTTTATTTATCCCAATGTTATCTATTCTACCAAATTAAAGTATGACTAAGGCAATACATTTCAAAATAAATACTCTCCTTTGTGTACTATCATTTTATTTCTACATAGCTCTGTAGGGACCTAGTGGAAGAGCAGTCCAAGCAACTTGCTGAACATCCAGAAAGTATAAACCTGAGGTTTGGTCTGAATGCTGATAGTTACTTGTAGTCAACCCAGATTATCTGGGTGTTTGGACTGAAAAGCTACAGGAGACCAAATACAGTGTCATGCATACGATTTAGTGATGTCTAAGATGAGCCGGACTTTTGGTTTTTAAAAGGCCTCATTGCGTTGGTGAAGGTCATGTGAGGAAGGCTGAAGGTGTTGGGCTTGCTCCACCAAAGGTGCTGTAGCAGCCCTGGGGTCCTGCTGGCCACCATAGGAAGCTGCTCCCTCTGGACCAGGCATTCCCACTTCTGTGGAGACTTGGACCTGAAAGCAGTCATCATGGGCCCAAGGGTAGAGATCTGGCTGAGATACACGTGTGTCTGTAGGTGTAGTCTTCGAGCAGCAGGAAATGAGAGAAGAAGATGCTGAGGAAAAGCAAATGGCTTTAAAACCCCCACCACGTCTCTGTGAAAAAAACAATAGTAGAACAAGGACTAGCCATGGGTCTTTGCAGTATTTCAGGTTATGTTTTTATTTCTCAGCTAACCCACATCTCTCCCCACAACCGAAGAGATAGAAGGGACAAAGGGAAATCAAGATGGGATTCAGTTGCAAATTCAGGGACCTGAATGGGAATCTAAAAGCTACATGTCTCTACATTATTCTAGTATCTAAGCTCTTCTTATAATCAATCAGAAGAGCCAGCTGAGGTCTGTTCAGCTGACCAGACATATGTGTCTGCTGCAGCACACTTTGAATAGCTCTCCATAGTCCACTGGCTGTATTGACCAGGTCTTCATTGCATATAACACAGTTGGACCCCAACTCACATTTCGGTTCCTGAGTTTGCAACTGACACACCCAAGGCTCAGACTAACAGAGGCAGCTTGGAAGATCTTGACCAGAGTCAATACACTTGAGGAGAGTAAAATAGTTGTTCATGTAGAACTTGTTCAAATGTTACATGTTTAAGAAGAGTCACTGCTGGGCTGGGCAGACCAGGCTGTCAATGTGCTAGAAATATTCTAAAGGATTTATTGAGAGAGGGTGGCTTAGGGTTTCAGCCTGCCAAAAGTAGCCATCCTGCAAAATTCAGCACTGAAGCTGGGTGTTTAAGAAGCTGAGTTAAGTTTATCTAATAATAACACCATCACACGTTCTAAGATAAAACTAATCAGATCTCATGCTTCATAAAATCAACTTTTTGCTGCCAAGATCAAGAACTAATTTTTTTTAGATCATAAAATAGGCCTGTATAGTTGGTAAAAGATTTATAGATGTTTTTATCTTTCTTTAGACTATAGACACACACACTGAGGCAGGATATAAGGTTTGACAGCTACTAATAATAAAGAAACTTCTTGGATGTTGATGCCTGTCTTCTGGCACATTAATAAAGTAATAAGGCAGTTAAATCAAAATCATAATTTTTCCAAACCACCTCCAAAACTAAGCATCTTATGTGTGTGTTTTCTTACCAACATTAAATCGCTTAACCTCTATCAGAGTTGTAGATTGACTGGTATCAGTATGAGTAATAACATACTTTTAACACTGAGAGCGTGCAGTAGAGCATGTGGTAAGATCACTGGAATTATGAGTGTCTCAAGACAATGTTTAAGCATTTTGTTTTAATATTGAAGTGCATACTGGCATTCCCTGTTATTTCATTCCCATTAAAGTGAGATGGAAGTGAGCTAATAATGCCTAATTTTGCAACAAACCTAGATTTCTATCTTCAAGAGCAACTTTTGTTAAAAGTATACAAACATTATATGAAATTCTAATTTCTTTCATACCAAGGATACTAAGTAGCCTTAAGGGTGAAATGCAAAGGTCAGTCATGAAGTAGAAGTTTTTTAAAAGAATAAACAAATTATAGGAAAAAACTAACTGAGGTTATTTAAAATCTCCATTAAAACAGGACTGCCCATGAGAAAAAGAAAGATGAATTTTAAAATAGATAATTCTTAACACTTCTAAATTGTATCTTTATAAAACACACATTCAAATAAAGTGTCAAGTATTAGTTTAATATCTGAACAGTGTTGAATTTCAAACTAGGGTTTTGGGTTTTTTAACCAGAAAGATCTCCAGAGAGGTGAGGAAGTAACAAATTAAGTGTTGGCTTATCTGGTGAAAACATGAAACATTTCCGTTTTAAACTTAACACTTTGGTGAGGAGGAAGTGAGAGGGTAGATCCCTTAAGAATTTGGTAGTCTTTGAATTACATTTAAGGGACAGCAAATGTTTTGGGTTTTTTGTGGGGTTTTTTGTTTGTTTGTTTGTTTTTTTAAGAGTGGAGTAGGATACAGGAAGAAATAAATTCATCAATCAGTACCATGTTCTCATCTTGAACACTGCATTTGGTTCTGGTCAATCTACACCTACAGCAGAAACTCAGGGGCCCAGAGATGGGTGACAAGTGTGATCACAGATGCATGCTATGGGAAAATACACCACTTTCAAGAAAATCTTCAAAGTTTGGGAAAAAGCTTCAGCGGGAAGGCAAATAGTCAGGGAAAAGACAACCTTACAGAAGGTGACACATATAAGTGTATAAGACACAGAGACTAGTGACAGTATTCAGCAGAGCACAATACAATACTCCTACAAGACTTTACAAGGATAAAGGGAATGCCAATAAGATCCAAAGATAGCAACACTTAGTGGACATACTTTAAGGTAAATATTGTTTTCCCAGCTGTGAGGAGCCAATTAACACAACTTGTATTTGAATCCAAAGCACAGAGTGTGCTCTTATGGATAATTAAAACATGCTGAGCTCCAAGTCCAGAATTTTAGCTATGATATCAATCCCTCACACACTGAGGTACATGCAGATAATGAAGTGGCAAGAGAAAGCAATTTAGCCTCTGGGCAGATAGTTAAATAGTCACTTGTTGGCTGCTGTTCGAAAATATGCTTGTAAAATCCAATACTGGTAGGTGGGAGAGAGCACCTTGAGCTTGGAGGGTTACTGATCAAGACCTAAATTCAAAGTGCAGGGAATTAGGTCCCTTTGATCCACTTGTTTTAGAGGCCATAATGAATCTTTTAAAACATGAATAAACACAATTGCCAACATAACCTTACATGAAATGTGAACAACAACTTTTTAATCTTAAGATCCTATTGAAAAGTGAAACCCTAGTGCACTTGTTCAATTAAAAAGAAATATCCCAGTACCATCAGCAAATCCTTGCTTCATTCTTTTCATGAAACTCTATGTAGTGGTTTAAGTGGTCTTGGCTTACATTTTACCCAGAGTAGCCAATAAAGTTTATTCTGTCTATGGAGCAACTTCTTCCCACAATATGGTGACAGCAGCAAATTATTAACAAATGATGTGACTACTCATGCTTACATGATGGCTGTAAGCGTTTAACATTGCCCACTGCCCTAGTGAATCATTTCAAAGGACCTGATTCTCATGTACTGTATATTGGCACAGTGTCACAAAAAGTCATGATGTAAGTTCAGAAGGAGATGTGAATAAAACAATTTTGTATGCAGAGATAGGGAAATGTACTTTGTATTGCATAAATATATGTGCCCAGGAAAACATAAGGAGTATCAAACATGCAGAGAAACATACAGTTGTTTAATTCATAAGCTTTTGAGACTTTAATAACAAACAGTATATTTTTGTCATAATTCAAGTTTTATTGTAACTCTTTTGAACTCCAGATAGCTGTAATTTCCTTTTGTCTATCAGCCAAAAGGAGTTTTACCTCAGTTTGGTATTTTGCAAGGAGTAAAAGAATGACTCAGATAATTACATTTGAAGCTGCTGGTTAAGGCTATTTTCACTCCCTAGAGGTAATGGTTTTTATGCCAAGCCCAAAGTTTTGAATTATAAAATAAAAAGTGTGCTAAATACTGATTTTATTAGCCCTTTAAGCATTTCACTTTGAAATAATGGGAAGAAAGATCACAATACTTCTACCCATGTAATAAATCAGTTCTAGAAAGGGAGATGCAATGCAATGCAATTACTTAACATTAGTAGTTCTCTTGGCCTTTTTGGAACTTGTCTCTATGTGAATAGTTTGTGTTGCTGCCATCCTATGTATGCTCAGATCGCAAAAGTTGATCTCCCCTCCATCAACACTGTGTTGGAAAAGTCAGCAGACTGCAGAGGCAGAGCCAAGGAACTGAGAGTCTGTTTCAGTGATCTTTATATCAGAAACATAGTCCCACCTTATCATAAATGTCGTACATTCCATGAACAAGAACAGCCTATTAATGTGCGCACTCCAAGAGGAGCAGCACAAAGAAGGTGTAACATAAAATCACAGACTAGTTTGGGTTGGAAGGGACCTTCAAAGGTCATCTAGTCCAACCCCCTGCAATGAGCAGGGACATCTTCAACTAGATCAGGTTGCTCAGAGCCCCATCCAGCCTGGCCTGGAATGTCTCCAGGGATGGGGCATCTACCACCCCTCTGGGCAACCTGTTCCAGTGCTTTACCACCCTCACATATAAGGTAGGAGCTTCCTAAACAAGAAAAATTTTGCCCTGCCATCTAAAGACGAGCAAGGCTCCAGGCCATTTCTTACTTAGCTGAGCTCATTTGTCCATGCCTATTATGCACTGAAGGTTAGGAAGAGCCCTTTCAATTCACAGAGTTATTAGAGAATAAAACAGCCTGCCAAGAGAAGTAGTTGCAGCAACAAGCATCAGAGCCTGAAACTGATGAGCATCCAGGGAGTCTTACAACACTGCATATATCTCCTGAAAGGGAAGAGATGAACCAAATGGATGGCTCTCACCATCCAAAAATCCCATGCTCTACACCTCACAACCATCATGGCATCTTTCCTAAACAACTCTCCTCCCTACTCACTTCCATAAGCTCTTTTAAAGCCTGACAGTCTCAGCAATAGGACTAATTACCCCAGTGAAGCAAAACACCTGCACACTGTGTCAATTCAGTGTGTCCTTACAGTGAGGAAAACTAAATCCTTCAGCTGGAGATGGTTACACAGAATATATATACACTGTGCAATAGGTAAGTTTATCCTTCTGTGTTCACATGTGTGCATGTATGGACAACTATACACAATTTATTTCTACCAAAGGTCAATGCCAACCCTTCTGTTGACTGTGTTTGTATTGACTGTGTCTCTGTTAATGTGATTCTTGCAAAGCACCTGTCACTGCATTTTTGGGGGAGTAGTGTATGTGAGAGTGTGGCTTCAAAATGAAACTCTAGCAGTAACAGCTAGCAGTAGCACTAATACTCACCTGCCCAATCTTGCCAGGTGCAGAGGTAATTGTGGATCCTTTGGCCCACCTCAAGCAGCCTTTTTGTTCTTATTAAGGAGTGGCACATCTGTTTTCAAAAGGTCTGCTTAGCACTTATCTTGCCTGCAGTGTTAGCTCAAGTTATCTGCATGCAGGTTAATTCCTTGAATCAAATCAGCTAAGTTGTAAAACAGGACTTGAAGAACGCAGAACAATAGGGTGCTGCTGGAACCTGAGCACATGCTGGCAGAACTTCACCTTGAGCTCACTGACCCCGACCAGCCAGACAACTTCAGACTAGACCGCAAACAAGTATCTGGGAGGAGAGTGAGGAAAATCCTGGTAAGGGTCACCACCACTATAACATGGTTGAATTTAGTATTTGATTAAACACAGCAACAAGCTTTAGGAATACATCCAACTAAATGTTTGTTTGTTTCCCTGCTGTTGAGATAAGAGTTTTTGAGGAAGTTCGGGCATAAAATGAAATAGTCATGTTCTTTCACAAACCTCTAACCTTCCTAGTCTTTGGCTGCCCCTCAAAGAACAGTAGTTTCTTGTATTCTGCCTTTGACCCAGTGTCCCAGACCTAGAAGGTTTTAGCGCAATCTGCCTCCTACCATTAGTTTGTTTTTCTTCTGCTTTAAAAGTAGTTGATAGAGAATTTCCTATGAACTTTTGCTTCTAGAACTACTGTAGTAGTAATATTCATAAGATGTCAGACAGCCAAATAATACTTCAGAGACTCATGAGGCTTTCCTCTAAAAGTATTGGAATACAATATGTGGAAAGTATTAAACATCAAATTGATTTTTCACAGAAAAGCTTACTTAATCAATTCTGTACTCATAAATAAGATGGGATAAAAGAGCTGGAACTGCTTCTAGAAAGTCCAGAATTTTTCTTGAGCAGGTAATTAGTGCTGCTTCCTATAATGCATCTGTTGAGTAGATTCAGCTGTAACTGTTAAAAAACGCAGCCTAAGAAGACCTTGCAGGGGCCATTCATTTGTGACGGTCTGGTTATGTCTGTCCTTGGGCATGCTCAATAGTTCCCAAGAGTGCTTCAGCCTCCCACATCGATCTGGAGGTCACAACTCCAGAAGAGTTTAATGTATCATATACTTTCTTGGTGGTATCAGATAGTTGAAGGGAAACATCAGAAAGAGGATGTCATGGAAAGGAAAGAGACTAATAACTAAATTCCACAGCTTAGGGCAGAAGGGGCTTAACTAACCAGGCAAGTAATTTGAATAAATGCACAGATGATTTTAACATTCATTTTCACTTGTTACTTGGTATAGATATCACTAATTTTAAATAATAATTTGTTTTAAGAAGGTTATACAAGTTGTATTTACTACTGGTTACAGCTGTGGAAGAACCCATCTGGACACACTTTGCAATCATAAGTTCTGCACAGTGGACTGGAAGCCCAAAGCCCAGGCTAAAGTAGAAATATCACCTATTTAACCCCAGTGCATTAAAGACTTTGGCCATATGAGATCCCACAACAATTAAAGAAAGACTAAAAAAGTCTAACTACTCATGCAAAGGGCAAAGCTAAATTATATTTCTCCTTAGTTCATGTGGGATTAAGATTTTATCTTTAAATTCACTGGCATTGAGACTCACCATTCTACAATTCACAGCTTTATTTTATAAATGCATGTATCAGATGTAGGAGACGGCATGTTTTAACCAGTTACAATTATACCCACTTTTTGGGAGGTGCCGTGAACTTATCCGAAACATTGACTTCTTTGAGCTTAAGTCCTTTCCATAAGTTTTGGGCCCCTGCTTAACTAATACTTGAAGTCTATATTTTATATTTACCCATTCTCACAAGCTTACGAAGTCTGTACTAAGCAATTCTGAGAAAACATGGCAATAGCTGCAATAAAGTGGGAAAAAAAATCCAGACTGGTAGAACTAAAATCTTTCAGTATTTAGAAACCCTAGTGTAGAAATCTTCCATGATACCAGTACATCTTCTAATATTTATCAGGGAAAGTATATATGGTGGTGCTAAGAGCAGGGTAAGAGCCAGTTAAGGGGTTTATTATTTAACTATCCTGTTAGCAACTGTTGAGAAAATGTCAAAGATTTCTGTAGTGTAAAAAAACCACTGTTTATACACTAAACATGTTAACCGCTGCAGGTAAAAGACAGAGTGCTTCATCCATGAATTTACGCTGCTATGCTGCTTTTGTAGGAGAACACTGCCCATCACGCTCCATCAACTCTCCTTTTCTCTCTCCTCACATCCAGCCTACATTACGAGTGGCTCAGAGATCAATGCAGATACACCCTTATGTTTGCAAAATTGTTTTTCCAACATACAGCTAAGGGAACAACTGGCAAAGCTGTCAATAACAGCACCATCTGAAAGAGAAGACTCATGCAATTAGAAGAACTCACAGCTCCTTAGACGTATTTGCACAATTCCTTTTGACTTCTTTAATTTCCTTTCCTAAACCAGTTTTACTAGTATTGATTGCACGACAGCATGATAGTATGAAAGATTATCTGCCATGGACTCGCAATTTAAGAGGCTAAATGAAAAGTGTACTTATTTTAGCGCTTTACGTTCTTAAGCCTCCATTTTTGCCAATGTTTATTGGGAAGTATTAAAATAGTACCTCCATAAGTTCCTCTTCAAGAAATGCTCTAAAAATTTAAAGTGACCAGCTGGATCTATCAGGCAGCTAAAACTGTGGCAGTAAAATTGTTCTGGTAAATAAATTGTTCTGCAAACAAACCAGACAGGAGAAATTTTGTGCTATCCCAGCCTGGGCTGGCTGACCAAAGCTCTAAAGTTCTGAATCTTCAAATTGCTTGAAAGCATAGTGAGATACATTTCCTTTGGCCGGTATGGAAAGTACCCCAAGATCTTACTGCATGTTGTAGAGACTCCAGTGCCACCTGTAGTCACTAGAGGAGACTTCTGTCTCCCTGCATTCTTGTGGTGTCAGATCTACAGACTCCTCTGGAGCTCAGATAGCTCTGCGACCTTCTGGAAATAGTAGATGTACTGGGAGGTGGAGTTCAAAGTGTCCTAAGAGTTTGATGTATAGATATGCTCCATCCAAGAGGAAGAATGTTTGGATCTTATGTCCTTAAGTGCTTATGGTCTTAAGTCAGCTTCAAGCCAGACTCAAGGAAAATGCAAATAAAAGCCTGTATTCACTTCATTCAACATAGCATAGCTACAAATGTCCACAAAACATGCAGGTGAATAAATGAGAGAAAAACTATGCTTTACCTGCTCATACTAAGGTTATTTCTAAAATATCTCTTTTCCTCTTCCCTTTTCAGCCAACTTGCTCTCTTCTGAAATGCTAATAGTTTGGATTTCAAGCTTTTCCCATCCTTTTCACTTTATGTTGGGTGAAGCAGCCTGCTGCCTCTAGGAAACAGCACTCCCAAAAAAGCGTTCTCAGATGCATTTAGATCTTTGTTGATCCTCATCTCCTGATTCTCCCTAGATGGATTCTGCACCCTAGTCCATATGCCAATGTCCTGTTGAAGTCTTCTACAAGAAGTCTTCTACTCTCTCAATTCAAATAAAGGTTATTTCCTTTCTTTATGCATGAAAATTTCTCTTTGTTAAATTAAAAGGCATCTCTTGCACTTAATTACTTAGTTTAAAACTCTCTGCCCTTCTTGGTATTTATTTGGCACATTTCAGTGAGGAATTTGCCTTTCACTGTCCTCACAGTCTGCATGGATCTGTACATTGAAAATATACATAAAACAAACATGCAAAGTAGGAGCACAGAAATTTGGGGTGAAAGGGATCTCTGGAGGTCTAGTCACACACTGTCTTCAATGCTACGTCAGGTCAGCCATAGATAATTGTGTTTTGCACACTAGGGGCTCTTGACTTTTATCAAACTTTTGTTGGGCTTTTATCAGACAACTGGAAGTAAATACTTCAACAAAAACTTGAAGGAAACCGACCCACAACACTTTCCTCTTAAATTCAAAGTTTAGGGCTGAATTACCAAGGCACTGAACACCAAAAGCTTTGATAGAAATAAATGGGCTACATATGATCACAGAGTATTTGAAAGTTGTGAGACTTTTTTACCTCGGAGTATCTGAAACATTACAGTGTTATTGTTAAAATTACATTTTACATGCCTTGTTGCAGGCATGGGTAAGCACAAATTGAATAGAGATGGAGAAGACCTCTGCATTTCCTATTGTCTGACTTCTAAATGCCAGTGCGAACGATCTCCAGGAAAACAACCACAAAATTGGTCTTTGAAATAGGTGTAAATAAAAGTATTATATTTGAAAAACATTGAAATGTTTATTGCTCAGCAGCAGCAGATTATGTACTAAATGTCTGAAACCTAGTACAACTTCTTTTGTTTATACCTGGAAAGATTCAGTTTGACAGGTATTACCAGATTACTTTATACTCCTGAATTTTATAAGAGTCACGGGAAGATTTTAGGTATGTCATGGCTTATAGACAAGGAATTTAAAGCCATTGGTTTTATTAGGATTATTTCTCAGACTGTGTTTGCATCTCCCTTGGAGGCTGCCAAGTATTAGAAAAAGTGATGTATATCAAAACCACTTCACATTTTCCTAAGGGTGGGGAGGACATGAAGAACCTGATGTAACTACAAGATGAATCAGGATAATGGTTGCTAACTGCCTGCAATTGCTGGTTGATACTATTAATACCTTCATAGTGGGAACAAATACTGGCACCTCCAGCAAAATCTTGGTCTCCATCCCTAAAGCAGAATTGAGCTCCTGAAATCTCCAAGGATTGTAAAGATGAGTTGGGATAAAGACACTTTCAAAAGAGATGGGGGAATAAGTCCAGAGCCTTACAAAACACTGGCAGGGTACAATGATTTCTGAATTTAGCCCAGACTTTTGTTTACATTTCCCTTGTCTTTTTTAAATAAATCGTCCAATTAGAAGTGTGAAGTGATGAAAAATTTACCGTGTTCCAAATCTAAGAGTTCTTATATTTATCAGTGGCTTCTGGTAGAACAACCATTGGCATATGATGGGTAAGATAAGCTTTAAGAGTGCATTTTCAATGCAAAAATAACTGAATGTGCTTTGTAATAAATTGTTTACATATCGGTGGTGGAAACACTATTCTTTGGTATCTCATCACTAGTATACATCTTAAACTACATTGATACTTTATATTTATTGTGAATAAACTTATAAACTTAGGGTAAATGAAAGTGAAGTCTATGTATTACTATTATTTATTGTTTAGTCTTCTATGGATTTAATACCCAGAGACGGTAGATACTTTACACAGTAAGACAAATGCCTGTCAAAAGACCTTAGCATCTAAATAAGTAGCAGAGAGAAAGGCAGTAATATTATATTTCTGGTTTCTACTTCATATGATGCATAATAGGTTTGTATATTTTATTGCAAACCTAAAGCATAATAGGTTGGTATATGACACCAGGGTGCTAAAATGAAAATACAGCTTCATTATATATAAGTTTTCAAACAATTTGTTAAGGTGGAGTAGCACAGGCTGACACAGCAGTCACAGTAGCTCTGCAGTAGTGTTATACTGTCAACAAGGGCTAATAATTTATTCCAGCATCTCTGTGCTTTTCTGAAGGTTCCCCCATCGGTCGCTTTATGACTTCTATCATGTTTCTATCATACACTCTCTACAGTTAAACATGTGTGATCTTCCGGAGGCAGACTTTTTAGCAGGGCCTGTTACAATCATACAAGGAGTAATGTTTCTAAACTAAAGGAGGGGAGATTCAGTTGAGACATGAGGAGGAAATTTTTTACAGTGAGGGTGGTGAAACACCGGCCCAGGTTGCCCAGAGAGGTGGTAGATGCCCCATCCCTGGAGACATTCCAGGCCAGGCTGGATGGGGCTCTGAGCAACCTCATCTAGTTCAAGATGTCCCTGCTCATTGCAGGGGGTTGGACTAGATGACCTTTGAAGGTCCCTTCCAACCCAAACTATTATATGACTCTATGATTCAGAAAATAACTGTTGCAGTCCCTCATGAAAATTTAAATCCAGGTAACCCTTTTCCCACATAATAACTCAAAGCCTTTCAAAAGACATGTTTCAAAGCATGATATAACGCATAAAACACGTGACAAAGTTGGGGGGAGGGTTCTGCTTAGGACGGAGGTTGGGTCTTAACTTAGTTTCAGAACGTTGATTTTGCTTTTGCTTTAGCCACTTTTTTCTTCCTGCAGCTAGGCCACCGTGACAGAGGCACCAGCTTCCAAGTGCTGGTGTGCATGGAGGGCCTGGTGTGAGTCAGTACTGTCACCAGACAAAGCCACAGAAACCTGCACCCTGTGCTCTGTCTTCATTTGTTCCTTGTAGCTCCATAATGAATCTCACCTCATTTGCTTTCTCAGGACACAGATGTTTGGCTATGAAACTCGTCTACCTACATCCAGCAGTTATAGGTACATAGCAGAATTACGCTTTTAAACTTTAAATGTGATAAATGTATGCGCTTCATAAAGAACTGTTGGGCTGGAAAATGAGTCAGTCCTTAGTTAAATTATCTGGAGAGGGAGGAGGAATGACTCTTTTTCTCTGCTTCAAGTTAATGCTGGAAGACTCCTTTTCCTTTGAGAAGAGTAAAAACCTAACCTTTTCTGCATAGAAGAGATTTCTAAAGTGGTTATTTAACACTTAATGCAGAAATATTTCCAGTTCTTTAAGTGCTCTGTTAAAAGAGCTTTAGATAAACTTCCTGCAGAATTTTAGTAAGAGTTCAACAATTCACTTCTGTAACAATTATTCTGAAAAGCTGCAGAGTATAAAATATGATGTATTTTCTGTGGGAAGAAAATTCAGTCATATAAAATACCTCACAGAGGATGCACTAATATAACCTCACAAAATGCTATACAAAAAATGCAGCAAAATTCTAACTTCTCATTATATCTTACAGGCCTTCTGCTTCCCGAACAGCTATATTTTATAATGTTAGTTTCAAACCCAGTGGAAAGCCTGTAGAATGGCAAAATTGTTTGCTTAGGCTGAAGGAACGGAAACATTTCTAGATCAGTTGGTAGCATCTGCCAGTAATAGAGAATTAGGGAGCTAATTTCCTCAAGGACAGATTACTTCCTAATTGTCCATTTTAAAGGTTCTTCTTTATGGTTGGCATTTATGCTGTGGTTGTTCCTACATATTGAAATAGTACTGCATGCTGAGCAGATACACAAGAAATAACTAGTGGCAAAAATGACAAATAATCAAAATAACAGGGTACTGGATGGCAAGGAAAAAGGTTCAGATCTATGGTTTAATTTCCGTCACAATTATTTTTGCTGTAAAGTATGAACGGAGCCAGATAAATGACTGTTAGTAAACACTGGCATTCTCTATAGCTTTTCATTAACTGCTGTACTACAGCCTCAGTCACACGGGTTTTTAAAAGGTTCCAGCTTTTTCCAGTGCCTCAAATAATGTGTGAATGATTTTGGGATGAAATACCACTTTCTCCTTTTTAAGTCAAAATTTCTGAGAAAGAGGAGAAATACGCACTCTCCATCAGATGAAGAATATTTCACCCTTAAAACTCATATCAGATTTTCTTTTCTCCTACTATACCTTCTTTACAAAAATCTATCAGAGGGAAAATTTTCAGTCACTCTATCAAAACAAATGCTTCTTACCCTTCCTGTTATTTATGATCTTGTCCTGATCCAGGAGCAAAACATGGAACAAACATAATAAACTAGATCAGCTAATTATATAACCACACAAATAACTATAAAATGTAACAAACAAGAAGTACAAGGGTAAAGGATTAGGTACACACTGGTACATCAGCCCATAAAAGGTATTTTCCACTATGCCAGCCAGCAATACTGTCTCTTCAGACTGATCACATTAAACTGAAGCAAATATGTAAAGAGAGAAGAATAGAAGAATTTCTCTACATAGCCTATAACTGGGGAGCATAAGAACTACAAAGTTATGCCCCCAAAATTTTCCGAAAGTGTGTTAAGAATGGACAGTCCATGTATTATAAAGACAGAGTGCGCTGCTTATTTTTCTGCTGAGGAGTATTTAAAAATAAACATAATGAAGCAAGAGAACAGTTCATTTTTGTGTTTACTAAATGTCCTGACTAATTTTTACTTTGCCTCATGAAACATCTCTATAGCTCTGGACTTCTTCTCTGTAGTGACTGTGCTATTTTGGGTGCCCGATCTTGTTCTTTTTCTTGGGCCCTTCTCCTTTGCTTGTTGGAGTTTAATTATAAAGAGAGATGCACAGGGAAGGTTCAAAGAGGGCAATACTGATATTCCTAGAAAGAGTGGTGAGTATGTGCCGCAGAAACATTTTCTCAGAGGATCATACATCATATGCTTGCTCATTTCTGCCTGACTTGCAATGGGTTTGCCACTCCTGCACAGCTCTATTTGAGTATCCAGGTTTCCATTTAGTACCTTTGTTAAACCTAACTTTAAGCCTGTGTTTTCCTTTGCCTGTATTAAGAAAAATGCTTCAGTGTGTGTCAGTAAGTGTGCTGAATCAATACTTTGTGCAGGCCTAAAAACGTTTGCTTTGTTTTGTTTTCCTTTATTGAATTAGGCTTTCCTCAGACTTCTTGCAAATGATACAGGTTCTCATTTCACTCACCTCAAGGCAGAGCAAAACATGTTGTTCCATATTTTTTTTCATACATCATACTAACTTTAAATAATCAAGACTACACTTTGATCCAGAACCTGCCCAGCTTCTCATGGGGGTGCAGAAAGGAGAGCAAGAAAATTTCCTTCACATCCATCAGTCTACATAAAGACAAGGGAATGCAGGATCTGGTTCTTTCTCCCATCTATGCTTCTGTCAATACTTTAGTAAGTGTTGTAGCAAAACTATTTTATAACTGTCTTAGGAATATTAAAACGGTTTACTCCTGGGCAATAAGCATGGAGCAAAAGTAGTAATTTAAGACTTTTATTTTAACACACTGTATTGACCAAGACGACTTCAAAGTGCTGGAGCATGGCATTCACCTTCTGCTGAGCTCATACTGCCAGGGACTGAACCTCGTTTCTGGTGTATATTCTTCATTCCCATTGAGTTTGGTGCTATCCACCAAACCAGAAGCGTCCCTGCCAGCATTTCTTTGTGTCCCTTCTAATGCCAACATTTTGGTTCCCATTCTCACTTTCATTAGTTCCACACAGTTTTTTCAGTCTTTGGAAATTATGGGCAACGGGTGTGACTTGAAACTTCAGCTGAGCTGGGAAAGATGAGCAACTCTTTCTGCTCTCATCTATTCTGACAATTGCTGTATACATTTTGTTCATTTTAAATTTTTTCTTTCTGGTCTTCTGCCTGAATTGCTCATAATATAGTATTCAAAGATCTTCACAGTGCAGGCTGGGTGCTTTTCAGGAGTTCCTGAACAGCCTACTTGATTGCTCATACTTCATGATCTCTGTCCTCTGCTTTTGGGTTCTTTTGTTTTGTATTGTTTTGTTTTGTTTTAAAAAGGGCATTATCTCCTTCTGAGAATTTGCTTTCTGATATTAAGTTTTCATTGTCCAAGCTCAGCTGTTGGACTAGTATGTAAAAGCTTTCCAACAGTTCTTTCCTTCCTTTCTTCGGATCACTTAATTTCAATTATATAATTCTTACTAACTGCATATAGGTGTAATACATTAGAATATTGCTGTAGAATCTATCTTTTGAATCATTTTGTTTTGCTCGCTGCTTACAATCAGGGCACTCAAAATTCTTTTAATCTACTTATTCTGAATACAAAACTGCATGTGGTGAACAAATTGCAGTCATTGTATCACAAGTTTCAGGATGGACTATGCAAAATCACTTTTTTTCCCCTGATATCTGAAAGGATTTCATTTGCACTCAGAATATTTAACCTTCCTAAGCCATGTCTGTGTGATTTACATAATGACTATAATTCTGTAATGTTATTTTCATGTAGACATTATACACACCACATGTTCTAATAAAAAAACCCTGGCTGTAGCTGAATATCTGCATCACTTAATTTTTCTGCTCTTGTAGGAACAATGCTTGTACTGTTTCACTACATTTTGTGTGTGTGTTATGGTTTAATGTCTTTGACATGAAACACATATTGCTGCTATTTTCCATTAGAAGCTTTTCAACTTCCATTTCTTTTGCCATTGGCTATTTCTTCAGTCTTCTTATCCTTTACTATTTAGGGTTAAATACAGGCAGAAACAAAATAAATCAGTGAGTTGAAACTGGAAGAGTGTATACTGCCATTGTTGGGGGGCAAATGCTTTTCCCCATACCTATCATAAGCCTACTGGTTTACACAGACTAAAAACTAGGGAGCTACAAAAGTTCTGTTGCCAGGTGAGAACTTTCCTCCTTGTGAGAGTGGAAACATCCTTTGATAACTTAGGAAAACCCAGAAAGACACTGTGCCCTCCATCACCCAGAGTGGTGTAGATTTCTTCATCAATAGCCAACCCCTTTCCCTCTGCAGGCTGATTTCAGACCAACAAGTCCCTCTCCGTAGCAGCCTTCTTCTGCCATGGTTGTGTCTGTGTGTTGACGGCATGTTCAGGCTCCATGTACTTTCAGTACGTCAACACTGCAAAATGAGGAGGTAAGGGCACCAGTTCCTACCCCTTAGGAGGAGTGACACAACCAGCTCTCTCCAAATCTAGTACAGCAAGTCTGTCTTCATGTCAGATGGTCTGCAGCATCACCTGGGAGTAGGCTCACCATGAGAATTGGGGTTCAGTGCTAGAGCTGAATAGTGTGGCTAAAGTTACTTGGTTTGTTCAGCCTGAAGGAGACTGAGGGGAGACCTCAACATGGTCTACAGCTTCCTCACAAGGGAAGGAGGAAGGGCAGCCATCAAATTCTTCTCTCTGGTGACCAATGACAGAACCAGAGGGAATGCCAGGAAGATGTGCCAGGGAGGGTTTAGGTTGGACATGAGGAAAAGGTTCTTCCCCCAGAGGGTGGTGGAGCACTGGAACAGGCTCCCCAGGGAGGGAAATTTTTCAGAAGAGGAATAATTTTGGGGGGAGAGAAGGGAGAAAGAAAAGTGTCTTTGCTGTCACAAATCCCTCTGGACATCAGCAGAAATGAGGACAGAAAAAGGACAGGAGCAAATCTTTCACCAAAGAACAAACCAGAGACTCTGATGAGCGCTAGAAACCAGTTCAGGAAGCTATGCCATCAACTCCAATGTGTTTCTAGATCTTCATGGTATTGCCCTGCCATCCATTAGTCAAAGGATACTTAACTACAAATATCTTGAGTAACATATAATTCTGTTTTGTCCACTGTTTCCATGAAGCTAAAAACGGCCAATATTTTCTTTGTGCAAATTATTTCTGAAATCCAGAATCATATGGTGAGACATAAAAATATCCTGTGACTTACTTAATGAAATAATTACTGAATACAAGAAATCTCTCTGGCCTGTGGTTCAGAAAATGAGTGCATCCTGTGTACACCCAGGACTCACCTTTGGAACTAGAGAAACAAATGGCAATTTAACAATGCAGTTGCTCATATTAAATTTGAAAATATTTGGTTGAGGGATGTTTTCTTGAATTTGGGTGGAGTTTTTTTGTTTTGGTTTGATTTGGTCTGGTTTCTTTTTTTGTTTTATTGGTTGGTTGGTTTTGCTTTAGGTCTTTCTTTTTCATTTAACTTTTGCAAATCATACTGCATTCTCTTTTATTTCAAGCCTCATTTCACACCTTTACGCACAAGGTCAGAGTATAAGTCTAATAAGTATAGAAGCGGTTTGCCCCATGGATATGCAATACATGCACTTGCGTTCTTGTCTTCCACCCCTCAGCTTGGTTTCCAAACAGCACCCAAGAAATTAATATCCATTTGAGTTAATGCTTAAGTTAAAACTCCAGTTCTGGCTTCTGTACAATAGAACTGAGTGTGATACCACAGAAGCTGATAGTCCAAGTATCAAAGCTTTTTATTAGCTTTCACACATGGATTGTTTGCCGTATGGGTTTCTTAAAAGACTGGGCTTATTTTCTTTCTCAATTTTGATAAAATAGCATAAAATATTTCATAGTTCAGAACCAGCAAATGGCTTTTAGTGATTATATTCTGTCCAGTAATTACATGCAAAGCATGGTACACTTAAAACATTAATAATTTAATGATAAATTAAACATTGCCAAAGGTAAGATAAGAAAAAAAAAATCCTTTCTTTGCTCACCTTAAATATTACATATACTTAAATATTATGTATACAACTATGCTAATTATCTACCTGGTAGTGCACACATAGGCTTTGCAGGACTCTGTATTGACTTAAACACCTGTGGGGGCATTGTCTCTATTTAATGTCATGTAGAAGATGATAGGACAAGAAGAGGAAAGGGTGTGGTGATGTTAAGCTGTCTCATCCCTTTATGATCCTGGGCTACCTATGGAATGAAACATATTTTTGGAGCCCTCAGCTGAAATTTCCATTGCTGGGGAATTTGTGGGAAGCCTTAAGGCTACAGGAAATTTCACCAGTGGCGTATGCTATATCCCCAGCCTCACATAGCCTTTAGATGCCCACTCCTACAACCAATCAGCACAGTTATTCTTTATAAACAAATAAAAAACTATTTACAGTAACTAGGTTTAGTGGTTACAAAACAGTAATGCTTATTACTGCACTTCCAGAATAGAAATAAGAGAGCTTTGCAAATAAAGGGAAGGAGACAATACTTTTTCTGAAAAAGTATATGAAATACAGTTGAAAAGGGATCTAAATGTTTATAAAATGAAGAGAAATTTGGGGTTGGATCAGTTCCTCCAGTGTCATAAATGGAAGGTTTTCTGGTTTTCTGGTTAAATGGAAGGAGGTACCTAGAGACATCAACCCCTCGAAGTAAGTCAGAAGGAAGAACAGGCATATGAAGATGAGCTTAGTTTAGGGAGAGGGAAAGAAGTTCTGAATGAAAATGAAGGCTGAAGTAGACACATAGAAAGAGAAACTTGATTTCTAAAGGCTTGGCACTGAATGTAAAAGATTTTTTGCATACATATATTTAACTGATAGACATATGAATGCTATAAAAGCAACTATGCAAGGTATCTTATAAGAGTCCCTACATTTATCCCTGTTAAAAGCATAGCATAGATGTGGCTTATTTTCAAACATTTTGAGGGGGGTGAAGAGGTTGGTTTTACTTGCAATATTCAGTGGTGACCATTAGCAGGCTAAATGGTTGCTTCCACAGTTGTCCTCCCTTCCCATTAAACTTACGCTAATACTAGTTTATCTGCATTAGAAACTCTGGTAGAAGTTGGCTAGTAAAACCAGTTTGTGGGCTAGCACTGTACAGTGGGACAGGTATTAGCTTATGACAAGAAATTATATCCTTCCTTTCCCGTCCTGAGGGCCAAAGAATCTCCCTGTGCCCATCCTGCATGCTTTGGGGTAGGGTTAGTAACAGTTTTCAAATAGTTTTTCACCTTTAGGTGCTGATTCGTGGTAGCCTCTATGTTCACAGTAAAGAATTAGTTTCAAGAAATTTTGCACTTCATAAAAATGCTGGGGAAAAGATCAAAATTCTCAACATGGCATGTATTCACAACTGCAAAACAAAAGCTTTTTTTTAATTCAAGCCAATTTCTTGCTTTCAAGTGTAAATTAATGTAGAGGAATCAACACATAAAAGCTCAGTCTGGAACAAAAGTGTCAAATCACTGAACAAAAATTTTTCAGATGAGTAGATTTTTATTCAAAAATTGGCATTTTCATGACTTTAATTTTCACTTCAATTCAAGTCTGGATCTGCTTTTCTATCTAAAAGAAGGAAAAAAATCTTATTTCTTCTCTAGCTATATTATCTAAATCACCTTTTAAAATTGCTCTTTGTAATTAGGCATCACAGAAATAAATTTTTTTGCAGCATTGCTTCTTTTCTCTAAGTAGCTTTTAGTTTTGATTTTCAGTATGAACTCTATCTCCATTGGGTCATGCAATATTTTAGCTTTTACCTAATAGTTCATACTATATGTCCTTACTTTTACTAACAAAGTGTCACCATGCTTTGTAAGTGAACATTATAATAACTGAAGACAATACAATTCAACATCCCACAACTAACTTAACTTTACAAAGAGTATACAGGCCATGCTGCTCACTATATTTGCACGGCAACACTCAAATGAAAACTCCCACCTTGTCCTCCTACACGAGTATTACATTGTGCAGTGGAGCCACGACTCCAGTTATTGTAAGAAGAACCCAAGGTATTCACCTCTCAAAAAAGATGAATTTGTTAATAACTTTTATTGTTTACTTTTACTTTATTTTTATCTCATGTTTCAGTAGAGCCAGATATGGGGATCACAACACTTACAGCTCCCTTTGCTTAACGCTCTGCAACACATGCCCTGCTTGCCTTTATCAATTTACTGCACATTGTGAATGTTTCTGTTTTTTAACATAATTTAAAAAAAAATGGCCCCAATTGAACATGCTAATATGCCTCCTATTGAGTTTATCTTCAAGCAGCTTGAATAATTACTTTTATTCAAGTTCTTATAGTATTTTAGAATGGTTCATTTGAAATGTATGTCTATCAATGGGTCTTTCACCTCCAAGATGCAACAGGTGAGAGAAGAGAGAAGGTGTTTAGCACCTTGCTGAATAAGGCTGCACTAATGAAGCTGAGTGATTAAAAATGTTCATTTTCACTCAGCCATGTATTCTTGATATTATTATTACTGCTATGCAAGTATTATAATATCAGTTATTAAGAGAAGAACAGAATGGACTGTATTTCTATTTCCCTGACACTGAGCATAAGTGTGCTTCTAACCCCATGGCTACCCAAAGCAGCCGATGTTTTCTCTGTATAGATTTCCCTGTTTCTTTTTTTGAGGGTGGGAGTTTTGCTTTATTTTTCTCTCCCTGATGACTTATTATTGGTCAATAGCCAGTGTATGGTGGAGTCTGTGACATTTAATTGACAGGAAATGTGAAGGAAGTGATGCTGTACCCCACATCAATGTGTAGTAGAAATCTCATCTTCGTCATCCAATGTTAGAACTTTCTGAGGATAAAGTGAATGAAAGCAAATTCTTAGCACGTCTGCATTCTCAGAAAAGTGCTTGAACATACATGAATGAAACAATCAGAAAGGAGAGTTAGTGGAGCCAGTGGCAAGAGCCGTCATTTATTAGGCTCTTTCAGTGACTGGATTTATTATTTCTTAGACGCTTTCAGAGACAGGATTTCATAATCTGAGGCAGGCTGTCCTTAAGGTGTAGACATCTTATTTTGAACGTATGCAACCAAATGCATCCTTCCGTTTTCCTTCACCTAAACCCACTATCATTTGTCTTTCTTAATCTCTAATATGCTGTGTAAGTGTCAAATTTCTTCAACCTTCACATTATGCCAACCAACTACTCTCCCTTCAATCTCTCTCCCTTTGCTGCCAGCTCTTACAGCTCGAGTTCCTTGTTGTATGTTCACTCTTCTTTTGATCCCTTCTGCAAAGGTCAAAATCATAGAATAATTTTGGTTGGAAAAGACCCTGAAGATCATCAAGTCCAACCATTAACTCAACACTGTCACTAAACCACGTCCCTAAGAACCTCATCTACAGGTCTTTTGAACACCCCTAGGGATGGTGACTCCACCACTGCCCTGGGCAGCCTGTTCCAATGCCTGACAACCCTTTCCATGAATAAATATTTCCTAATATCCAATCTAAACCTCTCGTGGCGCAACTTGAGGCCATTTCCTCTTGTCCTAGCATTTTTTACTTGTGAGAAGAGACCACAAATCATCACCTCCCTTCACAAAGTCAGCACAGATTAGTATAAAAAACTCAGATAACTTTCACAATCAGTTACTTTCCACACCGCTGTACATTTTTATTTCTCTAAAAAGAAAACATGCCTAGCGTGTCTCTCCAGAAGAGTACTGTAAGAACCTACGGTGTGCAACCCGCTGTCTCCTGGACTGACGATGGGCAGCATGTTCCCCATCATTCATCAGCCTCCTCTGCGGAGTGCACTAACTCGACCTGTGAAATGTGATACTGTGCGCTCTGCCAAACATCAGAGAGAGCGGGACACCACGCTCAGGCACCGTGCACACAGTCCTGTGAAATCCTTCAGTAGATCTTCTCCATCAGCTTTGATTTCTGCAGCTTTCAATGGGTTTGTATCATCAGCAAGCTTTGTCGTCATACAGATGGTTTGTCATTTTTGCCTTTTCGCAGTTATTTCTGGATGGATATTTATGCAGACCATGAAAGAGATCCTTCCTTGTGACCTGCCACACTAAGGAACTGGAAGATATGAAAACTGGCAATTTATTTGAACTTTAAACTTCCACTCTTTTAACCATTGTTAATCTATCAGATGACCATCTACATCCCATATCTTCTTTAAATGCCTTTGGTGAGGGCGTTTAACAAAAATCTTTTTGGAAATCCCCCTATATCTACCCAAGCTGCCTAAAATATATCAGTCAGGGGGAGAGGTACAGGGATCAGTGAAACAGTTAAAATGCAAGACATTTCCCAGTTTCACTTTGGAGCTTCAGTCTATGCAGATTCTGTGCTATTTGCTGAAAGTTAGAAGTTAGAATAAATTATGCAGTCTTTCAGATAGTTGGCTGTGATGAGCTGCCTCTATTAATTCTTCGTTCATCTTGCCATCTGTATGATTTTTTGCTAATTCAACCTTCTCGTATTTACACTAGTGAAATTAAACCTGTTCAAAAATCAAACGGCAACATGGCATAAAATCTTTAACAAATTCTTCTTTTTTCAAGAGTATCTGAGGACTCTTGGATCATTAATAGATCCAGTTTCCTACACTGCATGATAATTACAGAGACCAAAGATACTCCAATTAAATCAATATAAGGCTGTCACCATTTTTGCGAAAAGAAATTTCCCACCTTCCACATGCCATCTTGAGATCAGCTACTGTGTTAACAACTAACATCAACATGACTTTGCTCATGACAAAAATGTGGCAGACAGAGAATTTGCTTAGCACAGGGAAACAGGAGTGAGCTGTCTCTATTTTCAGGGACAGCTATTTGATTCATCCAAGGACAGGCCACGCCAACCAAATGCATTTTCCAAAATATTACGTGCAGATATCCATGTAGATTTAATCAAAGCTTGATGCTCAATGTCAAAGTAGTAGATAATGAGCAATTCAATAAGAATTGTAGAAGAGCCCTCCCATTTTACATATTCATCTAAGCCTAGTAGAAACAAATTTCTAATAGATACTTTTTCTGCAAAAAGATTAATTTTAATGTCAGGAAAAATTTAATCACTCCTAAACCTACTCTAGTTACTGGAATAATAGGCCATTAGAAATAGTTAAATATAAATAATAATAATAAAGAACAAAAAACAAACCAAACCAAAACTCAAACAATGTAAAACATGCAGGAAGAAATGCTTTCAGTGGTATTGTCAGCTAATGTCAGCTTAAAATGAAAATGCCTGTCCAAGTAGAGGTTCAGTTTAAGTGTCTGCCAAAAGTCAACCACCAGTAGTTGTGAAATTCATTACTTTTCTGAAATCACTACCCCTGTGTCAAGATTGGTCGTGCTCAATCAATTTAAACATTTAAAAGTTGTCAAGAACAAACCAATGGATTAATGGCAAGCACAGCACATAAGCGTGCTTCTTTAGGAAAGTAAACTATAAATTACATATATGCATTAGTGTAGATATATATGGATATATATATATGCACCAAATGTGAAGATGCGTCTATCTGTCTGTCTATATATACACTTAATGGTAAGCTGGAAGGCTGTGGCTAGAAGGTGGACATGCTTCATGGCACACCATGTAGTCATGGTGCCCAGCCTGTCTTAAGTAGGTGTTCAGCTGGAGCTCCCTCCTGGGAACCCAGGTCTACCTGGGTCACGTCTGGGAGAAGGGACTGCACCAGGGCTCAGACTGACAGACTGGGCATGATAACTGACTAGGAACCTTCTGATTCCTTGGCATAGGTACAACCTGAAGGTTTTTTCATACTTAATAATTTTTTTGGACAGCTGACTAAATATATCAGCACATCACCAAGTAAATCTGGGGAACTAAGGGAAATACACATTCCAGCTACAGCTGTCTCTTGAACAGTACATGAAACTCCAAATCCCTTCTTCAGTAAGGACACAGCAGATTATGAAAAGTATAGATAAAGCTAACAAGAATTATTGGGGGTAGAAGAAAGCTTACATATGGAGTAGGACTGATAAAGATTAGGACTCCTGAGTTTCAAAAAGAGACATCTGACGATAATACACAGTAAAGGTCCTTATTTACAGTGCTGGAAAATATTTTGCTGAATTCCCACATTGTTCAGACTGAACTCCCACATTACCCGGTGTACTAAAACACTCTTGCAGTCACCTCCAATAGCAGGACACTCAACACAAATATCAGCCAGCGGGTTTCTTCCAGCCTTGTTCTACATAATCAGGTAACAAGATCAAACCAAAGAAAAGGTGTCCTTTCCCTTCCGACACATAGTTACATCGTGGAATCAGCTCCTGCAAGAAGCTTGGGTGCTGAAGTTATGACATATTCCACAGAGCATCAGACATATTCATGCTTCCACCAGTAACAATTAGATGCAATGGACTTGACACATAACCTGCCTCAGGATATTCCTAAAACACTTAGGACGATTCATTTATTTTAATTTTTTTCCCTCAAACCTCTGTAAGAAGCAGTACACTGGGTGACATGCACCTAAGGACTGGATTCGGTATGACCACTGTTATTTTCCTACAGGTGTGTAGAGGAGCGGGAAAGAGAGAGGTTTGTCTCTGTTGCACACTGTTGGATGGTGTGCCATGAAGGAGACAGATATAAATGATGTACATTATCACTCTCCGGTGCTGACTACCTAGGAGAAATGTACTGCCACTTTGCCTCTAGGAAAGAGTCAGAACCCTGCTGTGATTTTCAGAATTACTCAGTTACCCGATTTGAGACTCCAGCTCCTTTATCTCTCTGCTTCTATAAGGAGTAACACACACAAAGGGCTTTAATGGCCTACAGTAGACATCCTTTCTGCTGTCTCAGATAGGACCAGAGAGTTTTCAGAGAGTCTGGACAAGACCTCGGCCTTCCCCTTCTTCCCTGTAGCCCTTGTAGCCTTGGGACTCAGCTGCAATGCACAAGGCAGTGGAAAGAGGAGGCTCCCCTTTGCATACATGTCAGGGTAGGCAGATTATTTAAAATTTAATAATATGTTTAGATATGTACACAGAGATGTATGCAAAATATATATATATATATACACTTTATGCAGATGATCCATACTAAAATAATGCTAGGGTTATGAAGAAAAACTCTTAAAAGTTAGAAAATTCCATCACTAATTTTGCACAATGTTTAATTTGTTCGGTCTTTCAGAGGAATTAAAGACAGGTTCATGCACTTTTTCCACAAGATCTTGCCCCATTAAAGCAGATGGTCGCTTTAAAATTAATAAGCAGTTATTTGTTCAATACTTACAGTTCGGTCTCTTGCCCTGAGCTTTATTTATGGCACATTACACAAGCACTTCCCTGAAAATTTATTAACTTCCTTCTGGGTAGAAGCAGTTGAAAATCTTCTAATAAAAAAAAATACCCTTTTGTCAAAACAAAAACTTTCTATGGTAGACTCTCCGCATGAAGAAAGAGAAAAGAGGGAGACAAAAGGAGAGAAGGGAAGAATGGAAGAACAGAAAGGAAGGGAGGGAGGGAGGGAGGGAAGAAGGGAGGAAGGATGGGAAGGAAGGATGGGAAGGAAGGAAGGAAGGAAGGAAGGAAGGATGGAAGGAAGGAAGGAAGGAAGGAAGCCCTGTTTTAAAAGCATTTTGATGGTATAGATTTTTTTTAATATTTTCATTAAAGACAAAATGTACTCTTGTATATATCTACTTATAAATTAAATCCATCTCCAAAGATTTGACTTTTATGACAGAAAGAATACTTTAAGCCTAATTTTTTTTTTAAAAAAAAAAAATTTGTCTCACCAAAAGATGAAAAATACTTTATTTTTTTTCTGAACTGCAGTGAGGTGAAGCAAACTTCCATATTTTTTTTTTCCCATGAACCAGTAATTCCCACAGAACTTTATTTCTTTGTTTTATGATGCTCATTGCTGAGTGTTTCACATTGTTAATTAATTTCCACAGTGCTTCTGTAGGAGACAGGAATTTTTTGAAACCTATTTTATGAAGGTCAATTCAATGAAGGTGAGAAAGGATTCAGATACAACCTGAGTGTGTAGGATGAAAGTGAAGCTTGTAAATGTGAAAAATATTTCAAATTACCTCATAATAACCAAGATGAACATTTCCCACTTTTCACATACTGGTTTCAATGAAAGCCAATGAAGCCAGAAACAGGTGGAAAGAGATCTTTTTATTCCCCCCACTCCCTCCATGGACTATGTCATAATTAAGAGAAGAAATAGTGCAGAGAAGTGTGAGGCAGCATTTCTGCACTAGGTCACAGCAGAACAGTGATGCTCCTCTTACAAAATGAAAATGATAACATTTTGGTACTTGTATTCTGTAAATCCAGTTTGAAGAACAAATGGAAATACAAACTGGAACCAGCTCTGTGATTGGCCTTATTTTGCTATGAAATAAACTCTCTTCATGCAGTCTGCTGCCATGTTTGGCAGTGGATTGTGAACTGCCTTTGGAGAGAAGTCACTTTACTGTTGCACCTGCTGAAAAGCTTCATCAACCCCAGAGCTTTGCCCTTCTATACTCTGTCTACAGTGCTACACACCTCTAAGCTGCACAGCTAGTTTGTTTAAGTAGCTTTTCAACAGCACTTTTGCAACAGAAATACATAAATGTTCATGTAACACTGAGTTTCATTTGAATGCTGTCGTTTAAGGGTTACACAAAACGGGTGTTCATCCCATAGATCTGAACAAAAAATGACAATACAACAAGGACAATCACGTTAATGTGGAAGTTAGCCAGGAGCACTGGTGGACTAGCGAATGAGAAGTGAACCAGGAGCAAACTGCTTGGAAAAGGATTTATTACGAAACAGTATCACTGATTGCTTCACAGATTACCCTGTGTAGCTGTGTTTTACTTTGGATAAGCGCTGCTGTCTGGAAAGGCGATTAGGGATGGCTGGATTTGAAACTGTTAATCTGTTAACAGGAGACATGTCCACTTATAGTATCCCGCATTCAAAATGCCTACTAAAGTCTGTGGGATCAGGCAGAGAAGCTGAAGGCGAAATATTGTCCTACTTGTAACTGGTGGAGAAAGAGAAGCCTTGTTAGATGTTGTAGCAGAGGTTAGAAAACAGCTCCCTTGCCTGGAAAATGTCTTTTGCAGTGGTGACCAGTTACAGTGAATACTGCAGTAAATGAAGCAGACAAAACAGTGGAGGTAGTAAAATGTCTTTTCCAGCTACAAAAGAAAGTTCCACAGTGAATTTGGTAAAAATTTTCACAGGATGGTGGCGGATGCTTCACTGCCAAGAGCCACGAAGGTGCTGGGAATCCATCTTATCACCATGATTAGTCACTCTGAATCAATTTGTGACTGAAAGACACAAAAAGGATAGAAACCAATGAAGCAAGAAGTTTACCTGGTTTGTTGAAGAAGTCAGCGGGGGAGAAAAATTGTTTCCTGTTATTTCACATAGATTACCTTTCAGCCACTGGGAGATCATCCTAATCTTTCCAGTCAAACAGTGTTTATGTAACCTGGATCATCACCAAACCAAAAGCAGAAAGCAATTACAGACTGAGAGATGCGAAGGCCAAATGAAAGGAAATTTAACATACAATGCTTCAACTATAGAGTGTTGCTGCTTCCTTGCCCTTGCTGAAGTTGTCAATATGAAAACATTCCCCCTGCAGCACCTCTGGCCAAAGATAAATTCTACCAGATGACACTGTCTGACTACAGGCCTGTCATCAAGTTACGTACAACTCCTGGTACAGCACAGATGACTTGTTTTGATGCTCTGCTAGCATGGAGAAGAACATAAGATATGCCAGGAACAATTTCCATCTGATTCCTCACATCCTCACTGCCTTGATATTATTTTATGCATCCCTGAAGTGTTAAAAATGCTGATCTCCATCCTCCCCCCAGGAATAACATCAGTAACGTATGAGTGTGGGCTTCTGAAGGCCAGTTTATTTAGCTAAAGGACACAAAACACCTAAAATCTGTGGTGACTGTAATCCTTTGCAGTGTCGTTCTCTCTCTGCTTCTTGGAATTTGCATTCTCAAAACAGGAGAAGAGCATAGTGGTAAAAGGGTATCATACAATATCTATATTGTAACAGTAAGGTGACATAAGGAAGGAGATGGTAATTCAAAAACATGAGAGAGAACGATTTCCAGGGAACACCAAAGAAAATAATAAATAGAAGGAACAATAAAAATAATGGTCATTTATCATTACGGATGAATGTCATTACTTGCCCAAAGCTAGTCTACTTTTTTCATTAAGTTGTTCAAGGCACTAAAAAAAATCCAAGACTTTCAAGCAATTTCAGTACGACACAAATTACTGATTCCATTGGTTTTCCCACTCTTAATGAGGCAACTTGCTTTAAAATTTCCTAAAACTCAATTAACTTTATAAGGGCCTGAAAGACTTTTATTAATAGTTGTCTTCAGGTACACAGTTACGATATTCATAACTGCACACAAAGCTTGTGGGGAAAATTCACCCAGGGGTATGTGCTTGGGTATATATAAATTGTGGGCACATCGTTTGATCAGCCAAGTGAGTCACGAGATACAGCAGAACTCAATTAACCAGCAGCTGATTCCCATCCCCACAATTCCCCTGACCTCCTGAACGTACCTTGCCATCTAGTCTGAAATCGGCCTGGAATTCTGCAGGGCCCAGGAGCTGTGCCAGAAACCGCAGGATACCCATCCATATGGAAATGTGCAGCCACCAATGCAGCACGGAGCAGTATAGACGCCTGGCATAAATCACAGGTAACATCTAACAGCGCAGGCACAACAGCGGGAGCAGAGATACATCGGTACGGATACACTGATGTAATTATTATTCCAGAGGGGGTTCTGAATGTAAGCAAGCCATTAAATGTGATGACAGCTTCTTTGTTTTTTTTTTTTACAGAATTTCACCATAACATACAGACTAAATTTGATTGGAAATGGCAGGGTATTTTTTTCTGACAATCCCAGGCATTGAATCATGGCCCTCTGCATGTGTGTGTGTGGTTTCTGCTACATCACTTTTGAGCGTACTAAAGAAAGATATGGAGAAATTCTGAGTTAAAATGTAGAAATACATTTCTTTTTTCTTCTTCAGATTTTTTTTACGGAAGAACAAACTGTAAGTTACATTTTATTTTCATGGAAAGTACTATGCATGCTTATCATAATATAACTTAGTAAAGGTCTTTTCTTGTTTAAAATACAAAATTTCAGGTTTGTATTAAAATTTTAGTCTTTTCAGTATTTTTATGTAGCCTGAACATGGGTTCCACGATCATCATCTACGGGGACCCTTAGACATTGAACAAACACTGTGAAAGTAACATAGATGACTATGTCCACACTTATAATCTAAAAAGTTGTTCCAGCTAACAAATTAACTGTAATATTTCCTAATTGTTTTCACTTATTATCTAATATGCTAATGTATTTCCAACATTTAATAGGTGAAGTAAGCACATTTTAACAATGTTTCTAAATTTCAGCAAAGGAAAACTGTAGTAAATAGAAAATGGAAAAAAAAAGCCACTAAATGTATTATAACGAAACTTCAGTGTTTTACCTGTCCATTGCCCATATCCTCCCTAAATCCTTTTTTTTTTTAATGAAAGACTCTGGTGTTTAATTTACCCATAAAGTGTTTAGGGGGGTGGTGGGGGCAAGGAAACTTTCTCTCAGAAATTCTAGAAATTTATTTAAATATGTCCATCCTGCCTGCAGTATGGAAACCTTCCTCTTCTCTGTCAGACCAGTCTTTGTTCTTCTGTTGCTTTTCTCCCACTCTTCATTCTTCATGACAACATGGCAAATGTCAACACTGAACTTGACTCTTCCAAGCCTGCCTATGTGGATAAATCATCATGTGGAATATGTTTCCTTATTAACCTTTTCCAACTCCATAGCATTCTTTCTCCGTTCTCCTTCATAAATGTATTTTTCCCATATGAATTTCTCCACGTTTCACATTCTAATATCTGTATTTCCTCCTGTAATCAGTTACCCTTTTGATCTTTAAACTTGGTTGCAAATATATTAAACTGATCTTTATTTTCAACTTCTTAAAAAATCTTAATCTCTCCTTTCCTCTTTTTTCTTTTTCAAAATAGAAGTGCAACTTAATTATGATTATTATTTATGTTGCATTCACAATAAAAATGCAACCTTGCATTGTACAAATATAGAATACAGAACCGTTTTTCCTTATCTCACTATCCTCCACTGAACATATCCAAGACTAATTAAATTTGCACTTCATTTTTTATTCTAGTGGAAAAAGAACATCAGATGTTTAATTTCTTAAAGCAGTCATCATTTTTAATCCCCTCCTTCTGCAACTTTAGCCTCATTTCTCTCACTTCAAAGTCTATTCTGTTCCCCACATGGACATGTAGTACTCGCCTAGCCTTCAGCTGCTGGATCAGAAGGAGCATGGGTCTCCTCTAGGTCCTATCTATCTCATATATATCACTCCCACATGGATGGCTCAGATAACCTAAACAACCTCAATTAGCTCTAGTCACCTATGTTTAGGCAATTGGGCATAAGCCAATGAAACTTGGGGAGCAGTTCAGATGCCATGGTACTGGAGGCCCAGTTCAGCCTCCTGGCCTGGTGGCCATTGTCATTTGAAACGCCTTAGTTACTCTGCCTGGCCATTCAAAAGAGTTGCCACCTCTGTGTCACACCCGCGAGCTCCATGAGGACTTCTCAGGCACACTCCAGTGCATCTCAACAGTGTCGGAGCTAGCTGAACCAAGCTCTATACATCGCCTTTAGGCTTCACTCACTGCACTGAATACACTCCATCTTCCTGAGTTAGAGCTTAGATACCCTGGTCTCTATTCAGTCTCCTGAACACAGGCATCCAGTGCCTTTTGAGATGTTCTGGAGTATCTGAGCCATCCTCACAGGTTGGCAAGAATGGCACTGGACCTGTGGGAGAAACTCCACACATTTCTGGAAAATATATTAGAGAACAGACAAGTAATCTCAAATGGCTGTAAATGTTTAGATGACTGAACCAAAGAATAGTTCACATGAAGATCTACCATCCTAGGAACTGTGATCTGAATCTCATGTCTAGAATGGAGTTCATTCATTTCTTAACTTCACAGAGAGTATCGTATCCAACCTGCATTTCTTTCTGCTAAGAAGAAACTAGTGCTTTTTGGATAGCTATTTTCTCATCCTTAGGTGAGAAAATATATTAGCTGAATCATGGCATCAAAGTATTTTCATCTTGTCATTGGCTCTGATGAGAGCCCAGATGACAAGTCCAGAAGCTGAGTTAACAAGTAGTTCAAGGAGTGAAAATCCATTGAGGTCCATTAAGTATTGAGACATGACTTCAGGAATTCCCTGCTCTGAAATACGCTGGACATTAACAAAGTATTATTTAAAGACTTCTACCGTGGACTTGCCACCTCTTTTACTTTACATCTGGTACTGACCACTGCTGGAGACCAGATATTGGACAATTCAGGTTTCTGGTCTAACCCAGCACAACATTTATATGTTCTTACATTCATTCTTACCTCTGTAAATCTGCTCATTTCCACCCCTGAAACACTGTCATCTGTAATCCTTCTGGAAGCCTGCTCTAGTCTTTATGACTTCTGCCCTGAGTATTGCAGCCCTTTCCCATTGCCAGTAATAGCTTTCTACACAACAAGGAAAGAAACAGTCCCTTCCTCAAAGAGGCAACATATGTGAGTTATAAAAAGTAAGTATAGTGGGTGAGCATAGTTCTTGAGAATACTTTACTCTGTAAAACAAATAAACACACACTTTCATGGTTTGTTTTACAATATTATGAACTGGAAAAGGCTACCAACACTGATTCCAGAAACACTCATATACATATTTTATTCTTGGTTAAGGAAATGCTTTTATGAAAATAATATGCAGCACACAATGCAAGAAGCATCTGTACTTCGATTAAGAACTCCAGCAATCTGATCTCTGCACTGATGGAACCAGTTAATTTCAGCAAACCTCTACAGCAATCCAAGGTATCTTAGTAACCATGTAATTACTTAAGTACCTAAAATACCACAATGATGAATGCTGCGGTGGGTTAAATGGTTGAGGTGACCTTTGTTGTGGCCCTCCGCACACTGATGTCTAGAAAAATATTGTTCTAATTTTCAGGCATGCTGAGATTCCATTCCACGAACTGAAAACTATGAGAACTGGCCAAATCTCAGCGGCTCTAAAATACAGCCCCAGGTGAGATGATTTGAGAATCCTTCTATATATAGCATTAAGAATGCTATGTCACAGTACGGATTATTTGAATGCAGATTGTGTTTAGAATCCCTGCTATCTTTTTCCCAGCGAGCTGGACAAGAGACATTCTAACACAAGGCTAACAACCAACAGCTGCTAAACAGTGATTATCCTACCAGCACAGAAAAAGGTCACTATCATACAGGCAAACACCAATTTTTACAGTGTGAACTCGAAGAGACTGGCAATTTACAAACGGGTGATAGACTTCAGTCACCTGATAAGAAAATGTTATGACTGGTCATTTGACATAGAGAATTAGTGCCTGTAAGAAAAAAGATGTCTGGTAATTTTCAGGTGTGAATGAATCAATATGTTGCATGAATGGTAAAGGACCCAAATTACCAGCAGGTGTACCGAGTTACTCCATGATGTAGGTAGGTGCGCATCTCACAGATTAAAATTTAGCATACACTGGAGGATGTTGATCAGGTCCTCGAAAGAAAGCCCAAGAGTGATAACAAAATTAAGTTCAAAATGGCATACATGAATCTTATTGTTTTGTCTGACTCCATATATCCCCTGTGCTTTCTAATTAAGGGCAAATAGGCTCTCAATGTTTTTAAAAATTGTTTTATGTACTTAACTTTTCCCTGGAGATGCAAATTATGCCCATTAGATTAAAGTTCAGAGAAAGGATGTGATTAAATGCTTGAGGCACTATAAAGTGTTGGTACCGGTGCTAATGCCAAGGAAACGGAGGCCATAAGTATCCACTTTTTCAAAGGAGTATCAAACAGCCTGAATTCAGCAAATGCACCAGAAGGGACAAAGGAAAAAGTTAGTACTGGAGTCTATTCATACTCAGGAAGATGAAAAGCAGACACAAGTTGAGATTAACATAACCCTTCCAAAAAAAATCCACAGCAATTGTGTAAGTAAGAAAGAAACACTTTAGGGTCACGTTAAATTTTTTTATTGACTCTGAGTTATCACTCTAATTACAGGCATTTCTAACAAAAGGAAGTGCTGTATCCTTCAGAGCTTGCATTCAGATGACATAGCTTTAGAGATTTGGACACAGAAGCTGGAAACCTATGTCAGTTGCACTTCCTCTACAACTGGTGGAGCAACTCCGCAACAATCTGACCAGTGAAGAAAAGCTGAGCTGAACAATCCTGACTGAGACTGTACGCATCATTTACAAAATCGATAAAGGTAAAGACACCCTTATACTGCATACTCAGTCTAAGAGCTCTAGAGACATGGACATTAACGCCTCACATGCCTGATTCAGAGCAGTCATCTGAACCTCCTGGGAAATATCCTGACTGGTCTACTCGATGGCATTCTGGCCTAGGTTTTGCTAGTTCTCTCTGCTGAACATTTCACTTTGCATAAACCAAACATTTATGGGCGTGTTGGGGCTCAAAAGGGCGATGAGTATCCACAGATCAAGGAAACTTTGGGTTTGTTTTACAAATCTTACTGCACATTCTAGCTCCACGGTTGTAAAGCCTTACATGGTTCATTTTTTTAGTCATGTAAGCTATGAGGGGCAACTCCTTGATTTTGTGAATGGTAGGTATTTAATTTTTTTGATCCATCTTGAAAAGACAAAATATGTCAGAAATGTACTCTTTTTATATGTCCATCATTTCTAACATGAATTCACAAATATTTGTGGATGTGTCATTGTTGTCTTTCCTTTGAAGGATAAACAAGCAAGCCTTCAGCAGAGGCTATTTTACAGAGGCCCTAACAAGCCTTTATTTTAAAAAGAAGCCCTTCCCACTAACGTAGTATGGTGTGGGGCTATATACACAAATCTAAGTACCGTATGGACTCTCAGAAATTTTTTGGCATTGCTCAGTCCAGCTACTCCATATTAAATATTGAGACCTGTAACACTGAAATAGAGGGTTTGAGAAAACAGTGAATGAATCCACTGTGCTATTTGCAGCATGAGGTTTGAAAGCTGCTTGCCTCTAGATCGTTAAGCTCTGTATTTATTGTGCCACACAGGAATACAATAGACTATGCATTAAAGGGAGTGGTCATACAGACACCGTATCTACTTCACACTGACTAGGCTTGTTCCCTACACTCCTCCTGTCTGAACACAATAGTATAGAAAATATTTATGGGGCAGTAAGTAAATTTTGTGGATTCTTCCCATTCTGCATAGTCCCAAATACTCTGAACCAGCTCCAGCAAAACAGGAGCTTGCCAAAACATTGGTTCAAGCAGGTGGTTCCAATTCAGAGGACCTTTACCTTCTCTACGCTTCAGAGGTTCTTGGAACAACAAAAAGCCTCACATGCCTGTGTTGGCAAGCGTAAGATTTGAAAGGTAGATGTTATTTGCAGATCCACCCATTGGAATCCTTTTGCCAGATTAGCTAGTATCAAAACTATTACTTAGCTTTTGAACTAGCCACATGGGAGGGCTGCTATACTAGGGCGGCTATAAGCCATGTGCTGCCACTTATCTTTATGCCTCTTACTGGGAAAGAAAGGTAAGGAAAAAAAAAAAAAAGAAAGTAGTCTGAAGAATGGTAATTTCTTACCTGCTGATTTGTTTCTCCTCATGCCCTAATGTGCGAACTCAAGCACTAGCTAAAACTCCTGTCAGCAGATGGACACAGAGAAAACATGAAGCCCCCCAGGTGCCAGATTTGAAATGCAGAGGGATGATCTCTCTGGCTAAGTTCAGATTCAAATTTCTAAAGGGGGGAATGCCGTTCAGAATATGCAATAGAAAATGTTCAGAAAGATAAATTCTTCAGAGAGAGAAAACAGTGGTTAACCAGTTGAAAAGATACTACAGTTTTACACATGATTACTAATTCCAAAAGCAGTATCAGCTAAAGTGACTACTTAGCTAAGCAGTTGAAAATTAATAGATATTTTTATTCTGTGTTTTGACTCTGCAAACATTTTGATTACAATGTTGGTCTGTGCCCCCCTCCCTGATGTTTTACCTCCAGCTTGGACTGATATAGGGCTAACAGTGGAGGACTGTTATCCCTTGACAATTTCTTATTCAGATGGATGCACATGACCTGCCCAGCCCACCCAAGCAGGACTGGTATCCAAACAGCTGACCACCCTGTAATACGATGAAAGCCTTTCAAAAAGTCCTATGGTAACGAATAATGACTGGACATCTATGAAAGGATCAAGCCCGATCAGAGCAATATCTATTCTGATTGATATGAAGGAGAAAAGCGTGTGCTGGAAGAGGAAAAACTAAGGCAACATTTTTAACAAAAAAGTTTAAGGAGGAGATACTATGTGGTTTGGATACTTCATACTTACATGCAGCAAGTCCATGCTTTTGCCCTCAAAACCTTTGTTAAGCAGCTACTACCCAAAGAGGAATTCTTAGGAATGTCTCAACAATGATCTCAAAGAGCTGGCACAGTGAGCAAGGAGCTACAGAGAGCCCGGGAGTAAGAAACACTGACCACCTTACGTCCATCCCTATGTAGAACTTTGAGTAGTCAGGACCATAGGAATGCTCCTCTGCCTTTTGAAGACATGGTATCCTGATTCCCTCTTGAAGTAACATACAAAATCACTGAATGGTTAGGGTTGGAAGTGACCTCTGGAGATGGTCTAGTCCAACCCACAGATCACCCAGGTCAATACACAAACATACCAGAACTCATGCTGCTTTGTTGTTGTTAAAGTGCAACCAGAAGTGGTTCCAAAACCCACTTTTAACATAAGGTGTGGTGTTCATGCCCCAATTGGAAGGTTCAAGCTTCATGTCCTCCCAGCAAATGGTTCAGCTAGCATTTCCCCTGTGACAAATAAGGCTCACATAGCTAAGAGAGGTGGGTGGACTTTCTGGTCCTCTGTACAGCAAAGGGGGAAAGAACACTGCTAGATCATGATGTAACCCAGGAGCTAGGGTGATTAACAGGAGTGGCATTTGTAGGTGTTGGTCTTTGCTTCTGGAAGAACTCTAATATTAGATGAGTGAAGGGTAGTCAATGTCCATGGAATTTTTCAGTCTGAGAATGTTACATTCCCCATTTCTGGGGGTGAGAGTGCCCTGAACATTTGCTGCTGTATCTGGTGTGCATGCGTGTGTGTCTGTGTATTTGGCATGGAAGCAATACTGCCTCCTCTTCAGCTGTGTTTCAGGGGAAAGCATCCATTGCACTTCTGTGAGGCCCAATCCATTAGGCATGCTCCAAAAATTTCTAACAGATTGGGTTCCTCAAGCATTTGTACATGGAGCATAGCCTTCTTTCCCAACCCTCCTTTTACTCTAGACAAAAGAAAGGTATTGAGACCTGTAATTTGTCTGCATCTTGAGAACTTCACAGTCCTACACAAAGGCATCTAATCAAGCTAAGCAGCAGATGAACATGTGGCTTTTGGATCACTGGTCTGGGATCAGGCAATACAATTCCACTTAAGTCCTGCTATAGAGGCTTTGACTCTTTTATTGGCTTCAGCTCCGTGATGGTATCTATAGCAGCTGTGACTTCAAGCTGTGAAAAGGTGAAAAGGTTGGAGGATGTTCAAGTGGCTGGCTTAAACATTTCACCAGGAAAAGCGCGTTCTCTCTTGGCACAAGCGCATATGGCTGAATCGCTTCTCTCCCAGTCCTAAAACTTAAAGAATCTCTAAAGCTTGCCAAGCTTCTCATAAAATATTGAAAAAGAATAAAAATATGACCTGACCTTCTGTCACATAAAGAAGTCCTCTGAAGGCAGAGGAAGTCTTTTCATTTTCAGAGGAAAAAATATGGAAGTATAAGAGAAATTCTGGATCTAACTGTGAGAATGTTTCTCTGAGGGAAGAGAAATAAAGAAATGTCATAAAGAAAAGAAGTGGTATGGGATCTCTGTAACTAGGGATGGGTCTTCTTCCACCTTTCTATCCAAATGACTGTTAAGCTCAATAGTGAATAATCTCCAAGACATGTGTCCAACGTGTATCAGATTTTCTTTCTCTGCATTGCCTTCTTAGAAAAGTGTGATTTGCTTGTTATTTTTCCTGGACTTCTTCCCAATATTTGGATACTTGTGTGTTTTTTTCTGTTATTCTCCCAATGTATTACACTGGTTTTCCCTTATGCTTCTTCACTTCCAGTCCTTTCTCAAATGAAACCACTCAAGTTGAAGGCTTTCAGCCTTCTGTCTTGTAAAGGTTTTGATCAACCTTTAACTTCACAGAACAGCAAGTTTTCAGCTACTCACACTTTTCTGTTTCTTAAACGGCATCCAGGTTCCCTTCCCCACCTTTTTTTCCCATTTAACAAGGGTCTGCTTTCTATAGCAATAAAGATTCTGGAAGATAAAGGTCTTGTTTTATTTCATTCATACTTAGTCTTAGACAGCTCTGAGTTTCTAGAAAAAGATTGAGACTGTGTATAAAACTTCTTTGTGGGCAGAAAAAAAGGAAATATAAAAAGAGATATATTTTCTCAGAAAAATGTTTGAAGAATTGAGTTCTCAGAGGTGAGTTTTCAGAGAAGAGAGCTTCAAAGAATCTGAATGCATGGACTGGCAGCCACTCCAAAAGATCTGGGTCATCCTTCGGTCCTGTGTGCAGGCCTGACAGTGCAGTTGGACTGTCTCAAACAATGCTGGTCACCAGCTTTAAGTAAATTAAGCCCACAGGGATAGGATTCAACACCTGAATTTAAGACCATCCGCACAGACACCTTGCTGTGAGCTAGGTTTCCCAAGTCACTATCATGGTCATCATAAGTCTTGTCAGTGCAGCCAGTGGAGTATGCAGACTTACTCGTCTGACCAAATGGAAGCATCTGTTTTAGGGTGCAAATTCCTTTGAGCATAGTGGGTTCACGTCAGCTGCCTAAATGTGATATCTTGTACCATTTGAATTGTCTTGACTAATCCTGCCTGGCCTCCATTTGTCTGTTGTGCTGTATCTGAAGGTCCCCCTTCAATCTATGAAAGCACAAGGTTCAAAGGGCTTCTGTGGAGGAACCCGAATCCCACCCCCCACTGTCTGCAATGGAAAGTTAAGATACTCACACACTCATAGCTGAATTTCTGTGCTTGAAGCCAAAGCAGAACTCCACTCCAGGGGACTGCCTTTGAAATGCAGTATACAGAGAAAAGAACTAACCCCCATTTAGAGTGGAAACATTAAAGACACTCTCAAATACCTTGGGAACCACACAGTATAGATAATTCATTTTTGTACTTATTTCTCAGACTTAAAACCCCATTTCGAAATGTTGGCGATAAGCAGCAGGTCCCTGGTAAGGCTTCTAGATTCTTTCTCACTTCCGTTTCTCTTATGACCCCATCAGCAACCTGGCTGGACTTCTCCAGCTTTCTCTGAAACCTCTTCTCCAGACAGTGCTTCCCACTGCCCATCATACACACACATACCCTATTGCCCCTTCCAGTAATATGCCTTTTTTACAATGTGTCATAGAAAAAAAATATAGGCATGGCACATCTGATTTGCTTGACTAAAAGAGATCCTTTTAACGAGTACCTGTTCTCACCAAGGAAGACTTCTCCAGCTTCAGGAACACTGACTGAACACTTACTGGGTATTTTTTTCAAACGCACTTAGCTCTTAGGTGGATACTCCTAGCTACACTTCAGATTATGTTGTTGATCAAGAAAGTAGTAAGAACAACTGCATTTATTCAAGCATCGGAGCACATTTTGATTTACGGGTGACTTAACTAAAGCAGCATGCATTACTAACCACCAGCTGCACCTGTACAACTTGTTTCATCTACGGCAGTTGTTTAAGCTGTTGGAGAGAATACAGTGACAGAGAAAATGGCAGCACAGAGTGGGAACTTTTAAAATCCCAGTGCTCTTCTTCAGTCTTTGCCCTTTGTCATCTTTCATTCATTTTGTATGACAACAACCTTGCTGTGTAAAATAGGGATACATTACTAAGTACAACCAGAAAGCCAGCTGACAGCAGGTTTTACTCTAGGAAATTTACTCCAGGAAATCAGGCAGTGAGGATAAGCCAGTATCACCCTCTGGAAATGCTTGGGATCGTGTATTTAAATAAACAGCAATCTCTTAAGAGAATGAGTATTTTGGAATCCTTTCCATATTACGTAATGTAAATGACACGATATACCAAGTCACAAAATACAATAAAAGCACACAGGAAAGCAATGCCACTCTCCCGAGTGCCAGGAGTTCACTTTAATTTATGACTGCCTGTACATAAGACCATTCTTTCAAAGAGTTCAGAGCCCTCTCTTAGACTAAACTGCTTATTGCTTTTATGGTAGCACATCTCCTAAAGAAATTAATTTATGCTATTTAGCTCAAGTCTTATTTTTGCTGACTTTTAGCTTTTTAAAAAAGTACTGTTTAATCCTCTATTGCCTTTCATTTTTTATCTCTAATTTTGTGTGAAATAGCTTACCAAATCAAAACCTCTCCCATAAATGATCTCACAGGAGTGGAGAATCCAGTTCATAAGTGCAGCTCATCCCAGATATTTTTCTGCTCCCTTCTGCTTTATTTTTGGTCTGTCATGACACATCTTAAAAGGAAAGAAAAAACAAACAAACCAACCAAAATCAAACAACCCCCCCAAAAAACACCTCAGCAAATATTACATAACTATATAAAGCTGGTAATTTAACTCTTCCCAGCAGAAAATTGTTTCTAAATAAACTGTTTCTGGAGCTGAAAAACCTCAGTATGGAAATCCAACTCCAGGCATTCTTCATAGAATCACAGAATGTCCTGATTTGGAAGGGACCCATAAGGATCATCGAGTCCGACTCCTGTCCCTGTACGTGACAACTCCACAGTTCACACCATGTGTCTGAGGGTGTTGTCCAATCTCTTCTTGAACACTGTCAGGCTTGGCGCCGTGACACCTCGCTGGGGAGCCTGTTCTAGTGCTCCACCACCCTCTGGGTGAAGAACCTTTTCCTAATGTCCAAACTAAACCTCCCCTGGCACATCTTCCTGCCATTCCCTTGCGTTCTGTCATTGGTCACTACGGAAAAGAGATTGGTGCCTGCCCCTCATCCCCTAGTGAGGAAGCTGTAGCCACCATGAGGTCTCCCTTCAGTCTCCTCTTCTCCAGGCTGAACAAACCAAGTGACTTTAGCCGCTCCTTACACAGCTTCCTCTACTTCTTGACGGAGAGCACAGCGGCTCGTCGGGCAGATATCTGCACACACGGCCGGTCATCGGCAGGGTCACAACCGGGGGTCACCAGTGCCCAAGTGCAGCCACCCACAGTTTTCAGCTGAAAGAGCAATTCTGCCACCCGTCCCTCACTCCGTGTGCAGGGCACTCAGCTAACTCCAGTGAGACGGGGAAGAGCATCGACACGGTGCAAAAACCTCTGGAGATGTTATTTTTGTGTCAGTCCTCCCGCTGTGTTAGCAGCAATGCTTTCATGGCTTTAACCTAGAGGGGGTACAGATACGGCAGCACACAGGGAGAGCCTGCTGCCTTGCCCGGGGCTGGGAGGGAACGCCTGAATCCTCCCCGATTTCAGAGAGCTCAGCAAACAGCCCGCAGACGCTGGGGCTGCACGTTTCCACGGGCAAACCGGAGAACGGCACATTGAGTTTGCTTGGGGGAGCGGCTCCCAGCGCTGGGCGGGCAGCGCAGGGCGGCAGCGCCCCGCAGGCCCCGCCGTTGCCATAGCAACCACGGGCGGGCCGCCTCAGGCCCATCGGCCGCCTGGGGTCCCCGGGCGGGCCGGAGGGAGGAGGCGGGGAAGCTGGGAGGGGGGGTCGTTGATATGCGCGGCGCCTCGCCGCCGCGCCGGGGGTGCGAGGGCGGACAAAGGCGGGCTTCATCCGGCTGCTGGGCCGCGCACACAAGTCGCTCTTGTGCCGGGGTGCAGATGTTCGGAGGGGCGAGGCGAGGGTCGCGCCACGGGCGAGCGGCCGGCAGAGGAAGGCGGGGAAGCCAAGGCGGGGAAGCGGCCGCGCTGCGGGGGGGGGGTGGCGGGGAGCGCAGCGCTGCGGTCCCAGCGCCTGACGCTGAAGCCGCGGTCACTCTGCGGTGGCCGTTCCGCCGAGCCAGGGGCTGTCATGGGGAGACCCGGCGGCAGCGGCGAGGCCGATTTACCCCGCTGCGAGGGGGCCCGTTGTGGCGTGAAAAGCCGCGGCCCGTGGGCTGCCCGGTCCCCAGCAGGTGTGAGGGGAGGTGGGGGAGTGCCGCCTCCTGGGGCTGGGGGACAACTTAAAAAAAAAAAGCTAAAATAAAAGTATTAGCCGTACTTAATTTAGAAGCTACATGAGGTGGGTTGGTGGTTTTTCTCTTTTTTTTTTAAATGGCCAGAAGCCAGAAGTCTCCTAGTGAATGCCTCTTGCTGAATGCGGAAAGCTGCCTTGTTTAATTAATGTTAGTCCTTTTCCACAAGAAGAAAAGAAAAAATATTCCCATTATTTTAGCTCTGGGCGTCAGAACCTTAAAAGATTCATGGAAGACATATTGAGCCCAACCCTCTTTTCTTGCCCCTCCACCCCCCTCCATTATCAGCACACATAAAGGCGTGCACATATATACAAAAGGGAGAGCAGAAAAACATTTCTGAGCAATTATCTGAGAAATTTGATACAGCGCTATAGGGCAGCAAGGCTACATCTATACTTGTGACGATTTCAAATGGCAGAAGTAACCTCTGCGGTAACCTCTCTCTGAACCACACCTCCTTGAGTACACTAATCACCCAACACTGAAATGCATTTGTTCACAGCAGGAACAGGACAGTTTGGGTAGCATTTGTAACGAAGTAAAATCCACTATTCATATAAAGATTTTAAAGTCTCACTCTCAAGTAGTTTATATATAATTTTCTCCAAAGGCACAAAAATAGTGATAGCCATAAGCCAGTTAGTAGGTCACACCCTTTTTCAGATGTCTGCTTTCCTGTTTTCTGTCCCTACACCGTTTTAAAAATCATAGTTTGATGTAAAGAAAATATACAAATCTCTGTTACATTGATGTAAACATAACAACATTCTCACCATGTTTGGAAACACAACAAATGTGTTTGTACTAATTGTAATCATGAGCGCATTATGGTGAATAATATATAGTCATTTAGATGTTGTAGGGTATTACTTTTCCATTTGGGTGCTAAGGTGTGAGTTCAGTCTTTCCTGTAAAAATATTCATTTTTGCTGGTGGCCTTGCTTCGTTGCAGAGTAGTTGTGTTGCTGAGGGCCTGTTTTTGAAAGGATTATTTTCTGTGTTAGGGAAGAAGTCAGCTGCAAGTTTAAAAAAGACATTACACTTTTTTAACCTTTGTTCTACTTACACCTTTTTCCTTCTGTGCACAGGCCCTGTGATTGTAATCTACTATTCCGATCCAGTTTGTCTTGTTTTTTACTATGAAGCTAGACATGCATTTAGAAAATGTTCTAGCAATGTATTAACATGGAGATGTGGTTCCAAGTAGTAAGGAACACAGTGATACTTGTTGAAGGAAATTGCTGTGTTTAAGACTATTGAGACCCGGACCATGTCTTAATTTCACAGTCCCTGCTTAAATGTTAGGAATTTTCAGAACTAATTACTTAATAGACTACCAGGTCTGAAGATGAAGTCAGAATTTGTAAGGGAGGAGGCAGTGTTCGCGGCACAGCTCTTCTATTTAACACTTAATTATGAAGCTGTGCACAGAGAAGCTTTTGAGATTGTTGCCATTAGAAACTGAGCCCTCCTCGCTGGGGTTATGGTCAGGCTGCCATCCACACCCCCCTTCCTCCCCTGCCCTCCTCCTCCTCTGCTGACTGACCTTGCCACGCTTGGCTGAGCCGAACCTTGAGGTGCTGCAGTGTTTTACATTGCTGGGCCGTGACGTTGAAGGTGCGAGCGTGCAAAGGGTGGAGCCGTCCTCAGGGATGAGGGTATTTCCCTTTGCTGAAAACCTGCCAGCTGTCATTTAATATCACCGAGTATCATGTAACAAATATAAAAGCTACATGGCAGTGAGAATGTCTCTTTTCCTACTGATCTAGGCTGGAACACAAGCAAAGTTTCCATTTGCTTCTAGCTATTGTGAAAAGAAGGTTCTATTGACCTATGTTGACACTCAGCCAGGGAGGTGACTACATCAGTCAGAAGCTGACGATTTTTGTTTCCAAACTCACCCACCAGAATTTTAATACTATGCCTTTTTTGAACTGAAAGGCAGTCATTTCAGTGCATTTACTTGCCACTGATTTCAGCGTTATGTATTTTATATGGTATTTCGGAGACATACTATTAGCCATCATTATAATATTGTATATATTGGATAATTATTGTGTGTGTAAGCCTTGAGAAAATTTCTGGTGAATTTTCATGTTACACAGTGGCACTGAAGGATCTTTTGTGCAAGGATATCACAGGTTTGCTCATTTGTATCCTCTTCTTCCCAGGGAGACTCTGATCCTTCACTACACGAGGCATTTGAAGTTCTGCACTTGATTTTTGCAAGAGCAGGAGCAGACCTTCAGGTCTTCCAATTCTACCTGTCACTGATCATCTCCTAAATTGGGAGCCAAGGGCACACAGGACACGGTGAGATTAGATCCTGAATGAATTCTCCTGGGAGTAATTGATCCTCAGGATTATTTCCACAGGCACAGCTTTCCAAAGGTGCGAAGCACTGATATGGGGCAGTACAATACTGACAATCCAGACGAGCAAAGGAGTGGTCACTCTAAGCAATAAAGCATGGAAAAATGTTTTGTAGAGAACAATGCATTAGCAAGACAGCACAGCCTTTAATCTGGATTGATAGGTCAAACTGGATCATTGCTGGCACACGAAGGGACTGCCTGAGTTTTCTATGCATCATTTCCACCATGCAGGATTCCTTCAGGTGGACCCAGCAGCATTTTTGCTATTGTTGTGAAAAGAGAAATTTGAGCCAGGTTGTCAACAATACTAATAACAGGGCCTTTTTTTTTTCCCAAAAGGTATAACCATCAATTAGGTACTAAAACTCCACTCTCTGTTAATCATTTTGAAATCTTCCTCTGCGTGACACTACCTGGCCTCAGGACTAGAGCAACAGCAGGACACTGCCTTGTGCTTTGGTGGGACTGTGGTCCCTCAGCCCTCAAACCTCCACTGACACTGTGTGGTCAAGGCAGGAGCTCTTGAAACCTGTTCATTACCCTTTTTGAGAACTGTACTGCATTTAATTTGAATATTTAACTAAGTCTTCAGCTGGAAGACAGACATAAACTTTGTGCATGGAGGCTTTTCTGAACATAAGTTAATGTCTCAGCTGGGATGGGCAGCAGAATCTGTAGTCTCCAGCTTCAGTATCTAGAAAAACACTATTTGTGGCTGATGCAGATGTGTACGTTGAGCAAAGTATGAAAAAAAATATATTTTAAAATTGAATCAGTTACTAAGCAGTGGGAGATGACAGTAATTATTTTTAACATTACTTCAAAACCTGTATTTTAAAGAAGAAGTAGGAGTTCAAATATGTTTGACATTTGTGAAAGTCGGAAGAAATACTGCTGATTGACAAAGCCAGCAGTTTTACAAAATAATGTTGAAGCACAGTATCTAAAAATGCTATGATTATCTGAAATAAATCTAAGCAGAGGGATATAAAGTTACAGACTGAAAATAACATTCATGGAGATGTGGTGAACATATCCACTGATGTAACTTCTGGTGAGATAAAAGACAGTAAAAAGAATAAGAAAACACTTAAAATTTCAGATATCTCTTTTTCTGTAGAAAACTCACAGTCTGTATATTGCCTTTTGCTTTCATGGTCAGAACCTGTATTTTTTCAAAGGAACATTTTTCCACTACAAACACTATGTTTACAATAAATGTCTTTCACACATTAACTGTAGCTGTTTGCAATGTGATTTTAAACAAGTAAAACTTTTTCCAGTGCTCTGATGTTTCAGCAGAGTGAGAAGGCCCATGGTCCTACCCCTCCCTTTATCTGACGAAATGTAGGTTGATAACAGAGAAGTTGAAGCACAAGCAAAGCATGTGAAATTTTATCCATCTTCTCCATAAGCGTCGTCTTTGGCTTTTTGATACACAGTGACCAGTATGCTGGAGATACATTTATTGTGGAAATCAACAGTATTATTAGAGTTGCAGTTCACAGCAGTAGAAATGCTTAGAACCAATCTGTTAGTTTTTTCAAAGAGGTGGCAAGTGCGTTCTTATCTCTTCAGGTTGCCCTACGGTACTTTTAAGTGCAACCCTTTAACACGACTGACGGTTGAGCTTTCTAAGCTCCTAGAATGTCACTGCCTGTTTTATTCATACAATAATCATTAACATACCTCATTTCAAGAGTATGTTTTTACCTCACAAACAAAAACTTGTCTAGTGGATAAAAATTCAAATGTGTGTTTTCCTGGACATCTCATCTTTAGGACTCCTTAGGGCACTTGAACAGCTGACAACAGGCGCCTTCGTTCCTTTGTCATGAAACCAGGCCTTCTCGTATAATCCCCTTCTCATAGAATTCCCAGTTCTTAGGAGCTTTGTCAGGTTGTTCACAGAGGCAGCTGAACATCTCGCTGGCTTCAAGATCACGTTCAATCTGCATTTGAAGAACCAGAAAGCAAAAGGAAGATCTGCAAGGTGCTAAACTGCTTGCTTAGTGCCAGCTTGTTGAGGTACCTATTTAGACATTGAACACAGGACTTTTATTCCCTAGCTTACATGTTCTCCAAACAGAATTTCTTGCTTTAAACCCCGTTGGAAGCCTTTCTGGAGCAGTTTACCTACGTACTGTGACAGAAGTGGACACAAGGAAGGATAGCAGCCATACTTGCTGCTATCACAGATCATCCCTGTGATCCAGCAAGGATGGACAGCTACAAAAAGAGATCTCCATCATCACCATTTTGTAGCATATATCAGCATGTGCCCACTCAATATTGAAGGGAGCATTCTCCTTCCAGAGCTCTGGCTAGAGTGATTCAATGTCCATTGTAGTTTTGTGTCTCTCAAATACAACTAAGCCTTCAGAAATCTGATTATGACAGTAACCAAGAAGTTGCCAGGAAGGTAATGGAGCCTGCAAAGGTTAATTTGGATGAAAAAAACTTGTCATGAATCCATGGTACAGAGCAATATTTTCTAATCCGTGAGACTCACATATAGTGGGCATGTGGTGGGAGGAAGGAAGCTAAGAAAGGATGTCTTTCAAGCTGACAGATTTGATCATGAAAAATCTTCGGTTCCAAGTTTAGGTTTTGTTTAAAGTAAACATCTTCCTGGCAAGGCAGGCTTCACAAATGAGGAAGGAGTTTTCAGACACTACACTAATGTCATTTGCTGGTGCTTAATGAATATACATCTCTAACGCCTACACACTGCTCAAATTCTCCTTTAAAATATTCAAGACTAGGGGAAGCCCACTGAAATGAGTGAAATTATGATGATTTTACTGGAATACACGAGAACAGAACTTGGTCAACTTAATTAGCTGTACCCACATCATTTAATGTGTGCACTATGTATTTGCTGTCTTTGGAGTAAAGAACTCCTGTAACAGCCCTCATACCTTTTGTTACAGATTTCTGAAAGTGAAAGAAAGACATGCTGGAAATTTCTCCATACATTCCTAAGTTTCATGTTATAAGAGCTTCTGTTTGATTCTATGAGAAGGGTTCATTGAAAGCCTGCAATATATTAGTGACCATGTCAGTGAGCCAGGTTTTGGCTAGCTTAATTTATTTTGAGAACATCCCTATCCAGAAGTCACATCGTTGAAATAAGTGGGGCTTGCTCTTTTGTAAGGAGACACACGGCTTTGAGTAAAGCTGTCAGAAGCTGTTCCAGGCTGTGTGATTTTTGGAGAGAGGTACTATAGAAAGCACAAGATATATTCATGACACAAGATGAGTCCACCAGGAATCAAGCTGGTTGTTGTGTTGTGTTTTTAATAGGGAGCAGTATTGAATATTAGCTTACACATTTACATAATCAGCTACATGAGTAAAACAAAACATGTAAAATAATTTTTTAAAAAAATCTCCAAACTGAGATTTAGCTGAAGTGAAAGCTGCAGCTTCTGTGAACTCTGGCAAAGTAAGATTCGAGCCAGTTACCTACAACTGTGAGAGCTACCCAGGCTCCTCCTAGACATCAATCATATATCCTCCAGACAGAAGTGCAAAAGTATCATTGCTCCTCTTTATTGCAGTTGAGAACTCAGGATGGTCTTTCCCCAGACTCTCTGCCTTTGGGAGTGAAGGGGGTGATGTGGCTGAATTAACACGGACATGCCCCTCTGACACTCTTCTTGTCAAGACTATGTCTGAAACACCAAGACAAGAAATAAAGCTGTTGTTCAGTAGACTGAGGGACATATTATTTACAAACACCCAAAACAGGCGAGAAAAATGGGATTCAATTAGTTTTTGTGATTGAAGTAAGCTGCCAGATTGTATTTGACAGTCTACACTCCTTCCTAATGTCAGCCTGATCTTGATGTCATGTTTTTATCATGAGTTCCTGTTGACAACATAAACCACCTGCACAGTAAAACCCTGTTATTATCCACTATCACAAAGGGTGATTTTACAGTACATACAGTAGATTGAGTGTCATTTGGAACTAGTATGGGGTTTTGTGAAAGAGCTTCATATTTTACAGTTTCTTGTAGTAACTGTCATATACTGGATCATGAAATTTTGCAAAAGTATATTTCAGAAATAATATTACCGTGGATTCCAGTAGAGAAGGAGCTTGATAGCTTTTGTGACAATTGAGCATGAGAATCGTTTCTGTTATTGTAATGGATATACAATGTACTTGAAAATGTACTTCCTTTTACATATACACCTGTCCTTATTATAAAGGGCCTGCTTCCATGTGCATATACGTGTGCCCTGTGTTGGCTGGAGAAATTATGAATTGTAGGAACAGTATCCTGACTTCCAACATCGCTGAACAATCAGAACTTTAAATTGAAACAGTGAGGACTGTGGGCAGCCAACACCATCAAAAAGCCAAGTCCTGAATAATCACTGAAAAGGATGGGAAAAGGTCTGAATCCAGCCAGGCTGCCAGAAGGTGAGAACAAGACCAGCAGGTTTACAGGAATGTCCAGTAGTAGTTGTTCTACAGAGTGAGAAGCATTTATCACCCTTGACAAGCCAAGGGTTGGTTTCATGTGGTTAGTGAAAGAATCTTAGGAGAAAGCAGCTGGCTTGCTTGTTGAAGCAAACAGCAAGCAGAAGGAAAAGGCCAAGGAGCTGGGCAGGTAACTGGAGATTGACGAGGAGTTAGAGAGCCCACATAAGTAACTACAAACAATGAAGGAGTGGGGAGACTAAGACAGAGAGATAGGTAACAGGAAACACCAGCTTTGTCAGGTTATTTTTCATGCCTTGGGTAACAAGGAAATGTCTGAGGAAAAACAAAACAGAAAAAAAAAAAGGCAAATACACATAGATTTGGAGCAGAAGGAAAAAATATATTGAGAAGTTCATATCTGACCCATAAAATCTGACACTAAACCCTAGAGAAAAAAAAAAAAGTGTTGTATTTAGGCCCGTGTCACTTACCTGAAAGAAAAACATTCCTCTGAAAGTTTAATAAATTATTGGAGAGTCTAAACAATTTTAAAGGAATTTTTCAAACATGGGATTTAATTTCTCCTGCAACAAAAGACGCATATATGTCATGGTTTAACCCCAGCCGGCAACAAAGCACCACGCAGCTGCTCGCTCACTCCCTCGCAGTGGGTTGGGGGGAAGAATTAGAAGAGTAAAAGTGGGAAAACTTGAGCCTTGAAATGAAGACAGTTTAATAGGTAAAGCAAAAGCCATGCATGCAAGCAAAGCAAAATGAGGAATTCACTCACCGCTTCCCATCAGCAGGCAGGTGTTCAGCCATCTCCAGGAAAGCAGGGCCTCAGCATGTACAGCGGTTACCTGGGAAGACAAATGCCATCACTCCAAATGTCCCCCCTTCCTTCTTTTTCTCCCAGCTTTATATGCTGAGCATGACATCCTAAGGTGTGGAATATCTGTTTGATAATTTGGGTTCAGCTGTTCCAGCTGTGCCCCTCCCAACTTCTTGTGCTCCCCCAGGCCACTCACTCAGCAATAACAAAAACATCCCTGTATTACCAACACTGTATTCAGCACAAATCCAAAACATAGCGTCATACTAACCACTGTGAAGAAAATTAGCTCTATTCTGGTCAAAACCAGCACAATATATTATAGTGTTGTACCTGTATGTATAATTATTAATGAGCTTCAGAAGAGAAACTTGGATCCATATCCATTATTGCTAATAAAAGCTTTTTTTGCCATTAGATTTGAAATCTCTCTGCAATGATCTATGTAGTGACTTTAATTCCTGAATCATGTTGAATGGCTCCAGTTACACTGCTATAGCAGTATGTGTGATATCAACCCAGCTCTATCCTTGGGGGGCTTGGGTGGCCCCCCCAGCTCTGTACAAACTCTCCCCTTTGTAGAGGTACCCACCTCTCAAGGGACTTTTTTCCAGCAAGTCTCTCTGTAGCTGCTTCTTGGAGATTCTCAAATGCTTACTGCTCTACAATGGACATTTTATTAGTTATTATCCTCCAGCTGTAGGGATCTTTTCCTTTTCTCACTGAAACAAGGTAGACCATCTCCACAGCCGTATTTCAGCTGCCTTACTTAGAAGTGAGGGGCACCAAGCTGCAGCTAAAACCCTTGTTGATACCTTGAGGTTAAACACTGGCCCCACATATATAACCACACACTGAAAGTTAGATACCATAATCTGGAGCTAAGTCCCATCAGTGCTGATTTCACTTCTACTCTATGGCTTCTGTTTTCCATCTCAGATGGTGCTTGCCAGGATTGCTCAATACTGAAGTGCTATAATGCTGACAGCTTCTCAGTGAAGTGCTCTGGCACGTGATACTGTGCTAATGGCCTATCATTTCCCTCCAGTACCACAAATCTCAGACATCTGCTCCCAAAACTGCTGAACTCTACATCTCCACAACAGTAAGGATCAGGGGACAGACCTGTACAGGCGATGTTGTAATAGATATCCCTATGGGTACCTTCATCATTGAAGAGAAGGTAGATGAATCCTTCTTTAGGCATCTAGAAAAGCCTCCAAGTCACAGACCCTAGTAATCGTAAATGACTCTGACCACTCCAGTATCTGCTGGAAGGGCAATATGGCACAAACAATCCATGAGATTTATGAGTTATATTGAAAACTATTTCTTGATGCAGGTGATCAACGAACCAACAAGGAGATGTTGGACCTGCTACTCAAAAAACAATGAAGAACTGATTGAAGATCTGAAGGTTGAGGGTCACTTTGGCTGCAGCAACTGTGAGACAGTGGAGTTTTAGATCTTGAGAGAAGTGAGCAAGATAAACAGTAGAATTACAGCCCTGGACTTCAGAAGAGCAGATTTAGGTCTGTTCAGGAAAGGCTTTCATGGGAAACTGTGCTGCAGGGCAAAAGGCCCCAGGAGAGCTGGCTGATCTTCAAGGACAGCCTCCTCAGAACACAAGAACAGCTCACAATGTTCAGAAAGTTGAGCAAGCATGGCAGAAAGCCAATGTGGATGAACATGGAGCTCCTGCCTGAGCTCAAACACAAGTACACTGAAGGTGGAAGCAGGGACAGACTACTTGGGAGGAATGAGCAGATGCTGTTCAAGCATGTAGGAATACAATGAGGACAACCCAAGTACAACTCGAGTTGAAACTAGAAAGGGAGGCAAAGGGCAAGAAGAAAGGTTTATGTAAGTACACCAGAAGCAGAAAGAAGACTAATGAGAATGCGGGCTCATTGCTCAGTGGGGCGGGGAATCTTGTGACCAGGGGCATGGAAAAGCTCAACTACTCAATGTGGTTTTTTTTCCTCACTTTTCATTGGTAAGGTCTGCCCTCTGGCCTCCCAAGTCCCTGAGCCTCCTAACAGCCTGCAGGTGTGAAGCAGTACCCACAGTAGAAGACAGCATCAGGGAGCACTTAACCCACTTAGCCATTCACATGGGACCAGATGGGGTACACCCAAGGGTGCTGGAGGAGCTGGCAGGTGTCATTGCAATGCTGCCAGCACTTTTGAAAGGTCATGGTCAGTTTCAAACCAGGAGTTCCCGGTGATTACAAAAAGGCACTCTTCCTCAGGAAGGGCAAGAAGGAGCATTTAGGTAACTACGGATTGGGTAGATTAACCTCAGTCTCTGAGTCGGTTACAGAACAAATCCTCCCAGAAGCCATTTCTAAACATATGAGGGACAAGAAGTTGGTGGTGAGCAGCCAGTATGGTTTTATCAAGGGCAAACCATGCCTGAACAACCTCATTTCTTTTCTATGATGATGTTGTGCACAAGGGCAGGGCAGTGCGTGTTGTATACCTTGACCTTAGCAAGCCTTTGACACAATCTCCTCTAGTCTTCTTATCACCAAACTGGTGAGATATGGGCTAGATAAATGGATGATAAGGTGAGTGGAAAATTGGCTGTACTGTTGGGCTCAACAGGTTGTCATTCGTGACACAAAGTAGCTTGTATGGTGGCCAGTAACTAGTGGTGTCCCTCAGTGATCAATACTGGGACCGGCAGTGTTTTATCTTTTCATTGATGACCTGGCTGGTGGGACCAGTTTGCGGTTAAAAGCAGACTGAGGAGGGGAGCAGTCAACACACTGCAGAGCAGGGCTGATGTTCAGAGGGACTTCAACAGGCTGGAGAAGTGGGTTGTCGGCAATTTCATTAAGCTCAACAAAGGCAAATACAAAGTCTTGCATCTGGGATGGAAAAAGCTCATGCAACAATGCAAGTGGAGGGTCAGCTGTCTGGGGAACAGCTTTTCTGAAAAGGACCTGGTGATCCTGGAGGGCAAGAAGTTGAACGTCAGCCAGCAATGTGAGCTTGTGGCCAGGAAAGCCAACAGCATCCTGGGCTGTGTCAGACAGACTGCAGCCAGCAGGTCCGGAGAGGTGGTCCTCCTCTATTTTCCACTTGTGAGACCGTGTCTGGAGTAGTGCGTCCAGTTTGCATAGAGGAAGTGTAGGTGAAGATACAACAGCAACACCAAATGACATCTAGAAGTCAACATAGACGGTTACGCAGCATCACAAACCATAACACTGTAGAAGTAGATCCCAGGTAGTAGAAAAAGGGAGTTTGCACCGTGTCACGTAAATCTAACATTGCCCTGCAGTTTTTAGGGTTGTGACCATTGCTGGAATTGTTTCAGCAAACACCTGCAACAAATTACAGATCCTGTTTTTATCTGCGTAGCTGGAGGCTCAGAATCCAGTTTCAGCCTCTGAAAATGATTGATACTGAGGCGAAGAACAGAGATAACCAACCTGTATATGGCAAATATGCTTATTAGTAATGGAACATGAAACTGAACTAAAATAATAACCATAACGATACGCCTGGTCAGTCAAGAAATGCAGAATTTTTCGTACCATCAGCAGTGTTTCAGCCCAAATACATAAAAGCAAAACAAAAAAGTGAAACGTGTTACAAAATTTGGACATTCCTCACATGAGTATAACCCATATGAAAAGAAGTATCAACAATAAAATGCTGGGAATGGCTGAAAATTTGTAACTCTGTACATAGTGTAGATGGTACATGCTAATTTAGTCCTCTGTGAACTGGCATTTCTAGCAGGGCTGTTCTAAAATGTATTAAGGGCACTGAAGCATATTGCAGAATGTGTTGGCCATGCCAAAAACAAAGGGAAATCAGGAACATAGCAAAAACATAAGACAGCTGCCAAACATTGATTTTCTTTAAAAGTGGGAAGAAGAGATACTGGGGCTTTTTAAGAGCGAGGAAAAAATGTTGGAGAGTTTTTTTTTTGCATGCCGAGAGCTAAGGAGGCTAAATGTAGGGGTTGTAATGGGTTTAATGTATTCACGTTCTGTGCATAATTACACTTGGAGGAACACATTTGACAAAAAAACAATAGTAATATATCAGTGCCTGTCTAGTAACATCTCAGTTGTTACCATGCAGCAACTCATGAGCCCTTGGATCTCCACAGTGACCGTCAACAGAATTTAGACTCCTGTCCTCCAAAAGCATGAGTCCATGCCTCCTGCAGTCCCATGAACTGCAACATGTCACAGGTAACTCAGAGAAGTGGTAAGTCAAACCCTAGTTCCACTTTTACTGTTGCAACATGATAGTTTTCAGAAGGCTTATCAATGAATGCAGATGCCACGGAGAGAGAAAATGTGGGGACTGTATTTTAAAAGGTTCTTACGCATGATCCAGTTGGGTCGCTGGTCACAGAAACTGTACAGCGGACTGTGGCAAGTGCTGAAGAGTTAAAATTCAGATGCTGAATGAAACAGAACTCTGTCAGAGTATTTGGTGCTGAGTAACCACTGAATCACACATGGTATCAGCAATAAAATGAACTAAGCATTTCCTGTAGGGATAAATGGACCAGCCAGCAGAAAGTCTTGTTGGAGTTAAAGCTCTATGAAGGTGGCAGACAACTAGGAAAGATTTAAGTAGCTCTTCTCCATTGACAAGTAGTGCTTGGAAGAAAGAAGAGTCAGAAATTAACTTCTGAAAGGAGCTGGCTCAGAATAATTTAATGTTTTAAATTCTTTTCAGTTAAGGTTAGTAGAGAAGGCTGACCATGCAAGTACTGTAGAAATTTGAGGAGAATATTATTCCGTAGGAAAATGAAAAATATGAGTGATATGTTTTTAAATCACGAATAAAATTGAAAAACTAAAGCGTAAGCACTTGTGATAGATTTAAGGGCTTTCATTCAGCTTCGCTTAGCGGACAGTTTGGGTGCTTTAAGATGTTACTGCTTCCCAGCTGTTTGTTGTGGTCTCTTTGTAAGAGGTTATCAACCTTTAGCAGAGTTGACAGGAGGAAATGTATACCCATGCACAATCTACTTCAGTACAGGAATTGTATCTTACTCAAGCCCACATTGCCAGTGATTTAATGTTCACTGCCAGCCTTTGCATTAGCATAGCAGAGGCACAAACACATGTTCCCTTTGTGCCAGCCCCACACCGGTGATGGTAGTGGAGACACAAGAAAACTTTGCAAACGCTGCAGCAAGTTTTGCTGGATTTTATGTCAAAGTCTTAAACCCACCAAAGAGATTCTTGAATGTTTGGAGGGTTTTCTCTTTCTTTTATGTGAGAAGGGAAGTTGAGGGACTGAGTCACAGGGCTGAGAGGCTACATCAAGGGGTAACTTAAATGAGCAACACATAATTAAGATGTAGGACTTAACATTCATACAGAGACAAGGCTGGAAAGAAAAGGACAGAAGCACTGGAGTAGGTCTTCCAAGGACTTTGGAAGATCTCAGTGGGTTTCAGAACACAGATGAGGAAACCTCTGCCTTCTTTTTGCTACTGTCTTACACACTCAGCTTCAAATTCATGGGAGAACACCCTGGATCCTGAAACAGAAAGTGCTTTGCAACAGGACAGAGTTCCTGCTCTGCAGGAGGAAAACAAGTGAAACAAGCGAGTGGTGTGGGTGCAACTTCCTGGCCAGAGCAGGAAGCACAGTGGAAAAACGGGTGGAATCTTTCATTTCCCAATAGGTCCAAAACAATGAAACCTGTAAAGTGAGAATGTTGTCCACCACAGACTAGGGTATACATTTCTGTAGAGCTGGAAATATTTCTCTGTTCTTGATGTAAAAAAAAACCAAACCCATACTTTTTCGACCATTTTCCTCCCCATTGGGAAACATTGTTTTTGAGGATCACCATCAGAGTTGTTTTTAACAGCTACACCTTTCTGGCAGTCTAGACTTTGTTAAGGTATACACAGACAAAATTTTGATGTGAGAAGTTTGACAAGTGACTCCTGGGAACTTTGAATAGAGTTGGAGCTTCTGGAATAAAGCAAAAAGAAACAAACATGTAAATTCCATGTGGTGGAAAGAGCATACCTCATTAAGAAGCTAATCTAACAATATATACAGGGAAGTGAAAGTACAGCTGAGGCCATCACCTCCCTGCCTTAGCAAGCTGGAAGGTACTTTCATTTTTTTGTTTCTTCATGTTTCTCAACTGTATTGTTGAAACTAGAGATCCCTGCCTCAGAGTGGCTAGCAAATGCAGAATGGTGATGAGAGCAAATGGAGAGGGACTCTTTGGCTTTAGTAGTTAGGTGTAGAAAGTTTTTGTCTTTATTATTGAGAATGTTATTTATGAGGTGTGGATGGAAGCTAACCATAAACCACTCTTGCCATTGCCAAAAGCACTTCACAAACACCCTTTCTGCACCTTGGAGAACAGATACTCCTTTTTCTCAGCTATACATATATGATTTCAGATTGAATTCACATCTGGGGAAAAAGGCATTGGTTGGTGCATTCTCAGTGGCAGAGGGCTCTGCAACTGACAATTTAATCTGGCCCCAAAAGTATGTTTAGCATTTCTGAAATGCATTTACATGTTAGCAGGTATTTAGTCCTGTGAGCTGCTGCTTCATCCGTAAGACATGGGAGAGGATTGTGAAAGAGCAAACGGCAGAGGTTTCCAGAACAGGTATCCAGCCCTAATTCTAAAGGTCAGACATCCCTGGCAAGGAGGTTTGGCAAAAGTGCAACAGAGCAAAGTCTAAAGGCAGACTATGTGTCTGTTGACCTGATAAAGAAAACATATCAAAATGTCTGATCTCAGATGCAATTTAGATTACTGGTGAGGGTGAGATACTAAGGATGGTACTAATACTACCATTGTATTGCAATATCTAAAATAAAAATAGAAAATAATAATGATTATAACAATAGCATACTCCCAGCTATTGCTATTGATTTATGGATGGTGCTCACAATACGAGTTGAGATTTTCTCTAAATACCCTAAAATAATGTATGCAAGATGTTGAACAAAAACTGTTTCAAAAGCTACAAAAAGGGAGCTTAGGTATTGGAAATATAAGAAATGAAAAGGAAGTATTTTAAAGTTTGTTGTTCATGCCAAAAACGCAGGCCAAGTCAAATGAAAGAGCTCGTATTGGCACTACAGAAATTGTTGGTTCCCTGGAGCAAGGTAGGCATAGGTTTGTTTATGCTGGCTGAAGAAGACTAATATTTGTCCTAGCTTGCTATTTTCACTTTCTTAAGATAGCTTTACTAGAAAACATTGCAGCTAAGTAGGCAATTAGTCATAACAAATTATTTTCTGGTGTAGAAAGAATGAAGCACAAGCCACAAAAATTAATAGATAAAGAATTTTGTGGGGAGTGGAGTCATGTAACTGCCAATCCTTGTTATCTGAAATCTAAAGTGTTGTTAGAAAACAATATCAAAATAATAAAGCACTGTAAAATAACCCGCAGAACCAGGCTGATCTGTATTTAGATTAAATTACAGAAGGGCAACGATTAAATTTAGGTTGTCATCCATTGACATTTTACTTGACAGGATGCTGAAAACTACTAAAACCTGATGTGTGCTGTATAAAGAAAGGAGTACAGCAGGATAAAAAGCCTGATATGATCTCATGACCCAAGAGGTGCCATCACTTCATAAACTGATCCTATGCATCAGGGAATAGTGGTCTCAAAAGACAATGTCATGCTTGTATGAGAACATCACTCTTCATATAAACTGTGAAAGGATGGATGACCTCTTTTCACAAATGGTAGTAAGATACACAGATTAGCAATCTTGCCAGAAAATGCCGTCATGCTGAGGACATCTTTCCTGAGAAGGTCTCTGGCATAAACCAAAACAAATGTTAATTGCTGAGCCTCATGAGGCTGCTGTGCAGGCCCCAAAGCACTTGACGGTCCTTGACCGCCTTGTCTGGGGCCTCCCCCCACACCCTGCCCATGGCCAAGGGGCCCTGTTTCACCTCATCCCTAGGCACCCTGAGGAACACTGGCGGTGTCCATCTGCCCAGATTGTTGCTTGGGCATCCTGGATTGACCTGGCACCTGGCCTGTGGCTTTACATATGCCTGGTGGTGACTGGGCTGTCATCTTGACCTGACATTGCTGACTGACACAAAGAAGCCCTTCAGTGTGTTTGTTGTTACACTGGAGACTTGGTGAACATGGCAAATAACATCTGAGCATTTTATGTTTCAAGGCCTCACTCTCATTTTTGTTTATTGGAGGGTCTAACTTCAAAAATTCCTATGAATTAATCCATTTTAGCATCCAGCTGAGATGCTGTCATTGTGCTTCTGTAAGAAGTGTCCACGTTTCAGTATAATAGCCTGCTCGTAATGCTTTTCCCTTTTGCAGTTAAAAGAACCACGTCCTTCTCACCATAGTCAGCTACCTCATGCGTGGCAATCATCTGTCATCATAAGCGATGGAAGCCTTTTCTTGAAGACCCCAAAACTGACGAAATTTCAATCCTATCACTTTTAATTCTGACCATATGTCTGCTACTCCAGTGGAACAGAAAACCTTGCCCTTTTGAAATCAGTGAAAACAGCCCTTGCGAGCTTTCAGAACATGTCACACCTTTATTTGTGAGATTAAAGAGCCTATTATTACTGAATTTCTGTTCTCCAGGTAGGTACTTAGGTAATTTTTTACCACTGTCTTTAATGCCTTAAGTAGTTTATTCCGTGAGTTCCGCGAGGAAGAGTTTCTATTTTAATTACCTTGTCTAAAACATCTTTGATTTTTCAAAGTCTATATCAAACTGCAGGCACCAGAGCTGGGCTCAGTATTCCAGCAGGATGAAACACAGCAGTATGTAGCCTTCCTACACTGCCCGAGTACAAAACTCTGGGGTTACCCGTAAGCGATGCGTTATCATGGGAGAGCCTGTTCACCTGATTTATTCATCACAAGCCACTTTGGATTCCTTTCTTCCCCTGGTATTTGTAGATTAATGAGTTTTTCTGTCACCATGTTGAAATACGAGTAGTTTTATTAAACTGTATTTACCAAACTGTTCAAAGTTCTCCATGATACTGACTGGTCACTCCCCTAATCTTAGTATTATGCATACTTTACAGGCAATATTTTTGTCTTTTCTTTAGGGGTCTGTCATAATTTCAACAGCATAGAGGTCAAAACCATCTAGGAATACACCTACTCAATGAAGAATACAGTTACCTTTTGGGTCCCATGAGATACGCACTTTTCATATTGATTTTGAGTTGGTTTTGGTCCTGAGTCAATGTTACGTCTTCCAGTTAATTACAGTCTTGAAATGTGTTCAACTGTATTAGTATACCAAAAAGTCTGCCTCAAAATACTATCCTAAAAGCTTCAGTCAACAAAGGTGAATTTATGTGAGTACAAATAATCCTAGTTATTCCAGTGAAAATTACTTGTTGGTATTGTTTTGCAGAGTCATGCAAGGTTGCTGGGGTTAATTTTCAGTTCCTGTCTCTTGCTCATTCAGGCAGGGAAAAGAAAAAAAAAAAGGTGCATCATACTTAGTTCCCAAGGTAGAAATATTTCCCATCATTCGGGGGATGTTTATTACAAACAGCTAAATGTGGCACTGTTGGTCATTTGCCACCGCGCTGACGCAATGCAGTCCATCTTGGACATGGTGGAAGGAGAGGAGGAAAGAAAAGGGATGAACTAAAAGGCACAGAAGAATGTCAAATAGCTTCCAGGCTAGATATCATTTCAGCTCCTTAAAGACTTTTAGTTAAAATGCACTGTGCAGCATCAGGAAAACAACGTCAAATGCCTGTGAAAGAAAATGAGATTGGGTTTTTTTGTGCCTGTTTAGTATCAGCCATGAACACTGGCTGTTCCAGAGCCGCCAGCCACTGATCCAGAAGAAAAATCTTCAAATAAAAGAATGGTTAATCACAACATGAGGCATCCCACAATGACAGGGCTTTGATTTGAGACTCTGTATTGTAAGGCGCATATGAGAACTATTTAGTGGCTTAAATGTCCCTGAGGAAGCAGAGAAATAAGTCACTGAAACTAGAACACCTGTTATTTATGTACTCAGTTTGTAGCCCAGCTGCAGGTAGAATAAAAAGGCTCAATTCCAATTGCAAATGCAAAGTATTTAAACATCTACTTACATGTGCATTAAGTAGATCACGTGCAGTGATCAAATTATTTTTTGTACAAATATTATATTTGGGTACATTAAAAAATATAATTAATTATTCTACTACACTACTGCCACACCATACTACTTAAAAACAAGTCTGAACCAAAAAATACTAACGCTATAATGTTAATATTAATAAACAGATCCCTGGGTAAAAAGAAAAAAAAAAGTAATTAAAGTGAGAGAATCTATGGATACCATTTGAAAAGCCAAAACACACAAAAAATAATTTAAAAACACATGTCCATATAGTTTGAAGCTAGCTCATAGAACATAACAGAACATTTTCTCTTTAGCAATGTTTGCTGTTTGGAGCAGAGACCATATGTCTTTCTTTGTGTTGGCATTACATCTATCATGCTGTGGGATGTTAAAATTTTAAAGTGGTGCAACTGCAGTCTCGAGTAGTCAAAAGGGCTGTTTCCAGTGATTTCAAAAGGGTAAAGTTTTGTGTTCTGTTTTTCTAATTCTATAGAAGTGTTATACTCACAGGCTAAATGAGTTTCCAGAAGGCCCATTTTAATATCATAAAAGCATATCCAAAATTATACTGGCACATTTATCACAGAAATAAATATGGGTAGGAAGCAGTTAAAAAAAATGGGCAAGCCAACTCAGAAAAGCTTAAGCCACTGAGTCCCTGTTATGAATAATCTAAGTTTCAGATACCTTTTTCTCGTATACCCTTTTGCTTTAACAAAAAGGATAAATTTAAACTACAGAGCTGGGCTGTGTTCCATTTCCCCTCTGCTGTTTTAAACAAGATAGCCAAATTTTTTCCATTTGTCATGGAGCATTAAGGGCATGTTTTCATCGTGGATTATTTAGTATCAATTGGTAATATGCCATGTTGTGATGGATCACAGAACATTATATAACCTGGAGCAAATTTCAGATGTATGGAAGAAATTCTAGTTGAACAACAAACCATGAAAATCTAGGGAAAGCTAGGCCTCTTTGACTACGATTAAAGCATGCAGCAAATTTGTTCCACCGACAGGTTTTCCTGTGTTCGGTGATTGACAAGTTTTGTCCAACTTCCACAGCACTGCGCGCACTAAAGTTTGTGCATGAAATTATTACCACATGTAGATTATACAGATGCTTTGCAAACTGAGAATACAAAAGCGATTAAGCAAATGCGGCAAACCCCAAGGATATCGTTTACATCCCTTAATATTCCTCTCCTTAGCAGGAGACAGTACCTTTTTTAACCTCCAAATCAGCATTTGATTGAATGAATGTAGTATTAGTCTCTTCAATAAGTCTCAGAGAAAGGTCTTCCATCGATAGGAGATGCCCCTCTTCACTGCCCAGCCACCAGCACCACCGCACAGTGTCCCTGGCTTGTCCCCAGCTTGATGCCAATGCTGGGTATTCAGCTCCTTCACCTATTCTAAGGATCCAGAAGAGTCCTAGGGATGGCAGTGGTTTTGTAATGGAGACTTTGGTTCTTAGAATTCCCACTAAAACTACTGACTTATTTCAAATCAGCAACTAAATTAGAATCGTTTTCTCAGTCTGACTGACTCAGGCCAGACTTTGCATCAGCAGTTTCCATATGAAATCTGAAATGTTATTACCAGCTCACTGGTAGTAGGTTTTCAAAACATACTAGATATTGTGAAGTCACTTACTCATGGTACTGTCTGTAATGACACCAGAGGTGTAAAAAGATGCACTTTAAGTAGTTGGTTTCTGAATAGTAACCATCTGTTTCTCTCTGCAAGCTTTATGTACATATAATACCCTCACAAAGTCATGTCTGATGACTTGTGTGCATCAATGTTGCAGTAGTTGAGGGAGGAAAATAACTATAGGCCAGTTTCACGGCCAGATTAATTTTTTACTGCAGCCTTGAATTTTTACTGCACTTTGATGATGGAGGACCATAAAAATCTGTCACAAGTATCATCAGATGTCAGTATCGCTGTATGTAGAGTGCTAGATTGAATTTGGTAAAGTGGCTATTATCGTTACCATGAAACAAGCTTACTGCTTCGTTATTAAGAAGCAATGGAAGAACAGCATGTGCCTGACCTTTGAATAGCATAGGTGCTTTCAAAAGACTCATTCATTTTTAGATTTTCTTTAGGCTGGTCCCTTTATCCATCCATCCTATTGCTGGTAATGGCTATTTTCAGACATCGTTTGGGTTTTTTTTTGCCAAAGGATAAATCCAGCATAGGGTACACGTGTAACTTGGTGATCAACTGAAGTTCAAAAATCATTTTCCCATGTTACACTTACTATATTTTCACTGAATTTGGATATAAAGGCTGACATCTACTCAGAAAGACAGTGATTTGTGAACAATTGATCTAGAGAAATGCTGAAGAATGACACAAAACTGATGTGCAGCAGTGCTGCTGAAAATTTGACCAAATATTTCTGTATTTGACACATTCAGCATGTAACTAGCTCCAAATATTACACCTACTTTTTCCTGGTTTTTATTATATACATATATTACATGTTGATCTTAGGTGTAGTACAACAGATAACTGGTTCCAAGAGGTATTATAATCGTTATAATCACTGTATCGATCACCTTTTTTATTTTCCTGATTTTTGCTATCATTTAGTCAGTAGAAATAGTCCCAGCTCCTGTATTTCCTTAACTCCAAAAAAACAACAATAACAGAAACCAGCTCGGCCCATTTCTATGTCTTGAAAGTTTTACTGGTAGCTTGCAGCCACCAGCATTGATATGAACAGTGTGCACGCTGCATAAGCTCAGGACATGCGTCTTCACAAGAAGTCCAAGACATTATGGACAAGTATCACCATTTACTTCCTTGCAGTGCCCTTCCTCAGGCATTTTTGTAATGCGCTGTGAAATACCAGTGGTGCACTAAGAGAACTACAAGAACTTGGAGCCACGTTTGCACAGAAACTTTTATCTGATAGAAATCAATTTTTATTGGGTTTGTTCTAGACATTGTAGGTATTTCCCTACTCCTAGCATCTCATATGCAACTCCTCAGCGGACCAGTAGAATTCTTTTGAGACACAGCAGCCAAGTGGAATATACCAGGATAAATTCAATAACTGCAGCAGCTCTTTGAGTGATGATCAGAATAGGGCAATCTAAGAAAGTAGAAGATATAGATAATGCATGGAAATCACCAGGTCTTGTAGGTATTCATTGTCCAGAAAAAATAAGATTGTAGGAATGACTGAGCAATGAATAACTAAATTTGTGAAATAAACGTTGCAATAAAAGGTGGTTTTTATGTAGGGATATGGATTAGTGACACAGTGTCACAAATGTGAACACTGATTGCTCAGAGGAAGTAAGAAAAGCCCATATCTTTGGAGAGATAGGACTTAAGAAAAAAAATGTTACGTTTGCTTTTTTGTGGGTTTTTGGTGCTTTTTTGTTGTTTTTTTGTTGTTTGGTTGGTTGGTTTTTGATTTGTTTGGGGGGTTGGGGTGGGGTTCTTCGTTGGTTTGGTTTGGTTTGGTTTTTGGTTTTGTTTTTTTGGCAGATTAACACACTACCAGTTATTGCTGAGGGGCAAGACTACAGCCTCATAAATCCCTATTCCAGATATCAGGACTACTGCTAGGAAAGATCTGCTTGCTCGACAAGCAAGTACAGGATGCTTTTCTTATGATAAAAGACGGGAAGAATGATGGGATGCATCACAATGAAGTTGGCTCTCGGTAAAGAAAATATTACCTTTTTTTTTCTTTTGTGTGTTAAATATGGTATAATATATGTGTGAAGCAAAGAGGGAAGCCTGATTATCAAGGTAAAGAGTGAGGTTAAACACTTGATTTTGAACAGCCTGTCAAGATGCTCTATAGCTGAAAGCTCCTTTATGGTTTGTCACAATATAGCAATATGTCTTGTACATACTTTTCCCTCTATTTGACTTGCATAAGGATTGAAATCACTTCTCAAATGCATGTTCTGAATTCTGTAGGAGTTTGCTGGCTTGCCATGTGATATTTCTGATTTTTGAACATAGATGCATAAATCATTACCCTTTAAAACCTCTTCTAAGATTTATTGGATTATAATTAACAAGGATCAATTTAATAAAAGCAGGAACACTTTTTAAAACACATTAAATCTAACCAAAATTATTATGACATTTAAGAGCAAAGTGCAAGGTGCTTACTGTTCCAACATTAATCATGTGCCAGTATGGATGGGATTCATTTCACCTCACCATAGCCATCTAAAAATAAGTCATTGCGCCTCATCTACTTCCCTAAATTTCTATTAAATCAATGGACAGAGACAGGAATCCCCAGGGCGCACACCAGCCCATTCTCAGGTAGGTGAGAGGAACAGACACCTATTCCTTACCAGTAAATACAGACAGGGCCAAATGATGTGAGAAAGGAGCTTCATTTAATTGTCCACAGATAAGGATCTCATGCTATTTGAGATCACTTATGGTACCCAAGGCATCCATGTGGAGGTGGCAGATATGACCGATGATTGACCCACAGAAGACCCTTCCACAGTGGCAGCTGGAAGCCAGACAGGGATACAGAGCTGTGGATACTTTGCAGTTCTGAAAAATGCACTGAATATGTGACCATTGCCTCTGAATCGTGTTCAGTGACTATAAATGGAGCTCAGGCACGTCTAAGTAGCAACACTTATCTGAAAGTATGTTATCACCGCCGCACTATCTAAAACTGGTAGGTTTACAGAAGGAAGGAAACTCAAAACTGACTGGAAGTTTCCCCATAAAGATGCTCAGAAAAATAAGCAGGCTGGTATCAAGAGAGGATGGTGCAAGGCCTCTCCTCATCCCATCTTCCTGCTCGGGGACTCATAATGTTCAGCCAAAGATCTATAACCACCAGCTGAAATTATTCCCAGGGAATGAGTGCAGGGATGGTGCAGGGAAAAGTAAGAAAACATATTATAAGCAGTGGTTACCACTACCAGTATAGGTTGATGAAGGCAGATTAGCTTGAAATAACCCTGGCTTGCATGATGCCAGCCATGGCATCAAAAGAGAACACCAGTAAGTCGTTTTGGAAGAACAGCATCCTGTGGCCTCAGCTGGCTTCCATTCCTAGCCCAGGAAAGGGTCAAAGAATGTCTTCCAAAACACAAGAATGGGATTGTTAGAGGACAAAAGAGACATTCATGCTTAGAGCAACAGAAAATCTACAAGAAAAGAACTGTTGTGGCTTCCTAGCGTCCCAGGCCAAAGCAAAGTGAACAGTATGAACCACCCACACGGTCTTTACCGCATCCCTCTGCCTCAGTCCAAGTACCACAGGAGAGTAAATTGTTCCTGAGTTGAGCAATGGGACTTGAAAACCAAACCTCTGCCTTCTGCAACCTTTAATTTACATGCTTATCTTACAAGTTTACCCTAATGTAGGCTGGCTTGGAACTGGATTGTTTGCAATGATAACTTTGAAATTTTTTATGTTCTTTTCTGTTGATTCTCAGGTATGAGTTGCATCGAAGGTTCTCTTATACTTATGCCCACTGCCTCCCACCCCTCTTGCCTTGGTCCCCAAGTACATTTCTTCTAGCCATGGCTGAGAGATTCCTGCCTCCTGGCTGCTGACAGCTCCCGATCATGTCTGGGGCTGCTCCACTGATACAGAAAATGGTATTTGGTCACAAGCGTGACCCTGGACTTTCTCCTGCCTTCTCAGGTATTCTGGTAGAATGGGTCATATGCCTCTCACTCAGTGTCGCTCGCAATCTCTGTGGTAACATGGCTTTACAAATCCTCTGATTACCCAAAGGAACTTCTATTTACTTGCTTATTCCGAAGTTTATCTTGCATGGCCACTGTTAGGAGGCCAGGGGCTGCTACCAGAGACTGGCCTCAAGTTCATCTTGAATGTTCTGTCTCCCAGTTGTGCATGCTTGTTCACAGAAGTGGCAACTGTGCTCACAAGGGTGGACTAGCAGGAAGGAAAGCCCATTTCCAGGTCATGCCAGCCATTTGAAAGCTGTTCGAGGAGTCCCAGGGATAATGGTACACCGAGCAGCAGGACTTAAACTTGTGACAAAGGGTGATGACTGTGTAAGTAATAAAGCCAGGCTGTGGATTGTTGCTGAAGAGCCATCTTGGGAAACAGATGCAAGGCAATGGTTCATGAAGGGTGGACCATGCCTACATGAAGACCCACCTTTGAAGTGGACTTCCTTGTCTCTTTTGAGAACCCAATAAAATAAGCTCTCTAGCACCCTGACAACATGAGCAGGAAGAATAGGAAGCTCCCACAACCTCTATGATTTTGTGCTGCACATCAAGAATAAATTACTATTGAAGAATTAACTTTTTCCCACAGTCAATACCACTGAGGATTTTGCATTCTTCCGTTTGAGGTCTCCTCAAAGGTTGTGCTCCAGCACAGCACCCACACCAGCAATGGGCACAAGTAACACTGCGGGTTCTGGTTTTCAGATAAGGGTAAAGCCAGGCTTGTAAATAACCAAATTATAACCTCAAAGGCATTTTTTTCCTTAAAAAATAATATTCACTTAGTTGCCCTCTCATCTTCCAGCTCCAATTTCATTTTTACCATCTGTAATACATTCTTTAAGTTCTCCAAGTCTGTCTTCCTTTTAGTTTCAGTATCTGAATAGGCGCATACAAATTAAATGTGCTGTTATTTTTCGCTTCATCCTTACCAGAGCTGCAAGTGGGAAACATTATTCCTGTCCATGTCCAAACCTCAAATATTGTTTATTAAACACATGCTGTGTCCCAGTCTGGAGATGGCTGCACTTCCCTGAAAGGTCAAGTGACAACTCTATGTCTGATTTAAGTACACTTGGGATGAGAAGTGCTGTATATACATTGTGGTGTTACAAAATATTACTATATACACTTTTTTTTTTCTTTTTAGTAGTAGACTCATGTCAGTATTAGAAGCTGTAAAACAGTTCAGCATACGTAAGAAGAAAAATGCATTGCCAGTATTATCTCCTTCTCTGGTATTTGATTGTTGAAACAAAGAGGTCTAGTGGAATGTTTGGCTCTTAAAATTATGCAGCTATGTCCCACAGAAGCTTAGCAGTTATGGCAGGGCAGTAATTGTATTTTGCCTGGGAGTTTTTTAAATTAGCCGCGCACCAAAAAAAGTAATGAAATTTTTTAAGTGGTGGATTCAGCAGGGGCTACGCAGGTATGAGCAGTCTGTCTTCATTAGCGTTGATATCATGGTAGCGCCAAGGGACACCTGGAGCGAGCGGGGCCTGATTGTGCTTGGCACTGAACAAACGAGGTAGAGGTTGCCCCAGAGAGGTTATAACCTAAATACACAAGTCCTGAGAGGCGAGGAGAGTGATCGCGCATCACAAGAGAGGTCTGGAGCTGAGGGGGAGCCCCCTTCTCCCAAAGCTGAACACCTCCAAACCAGTTTGTTTTTCTCCTGAACCTCTTGTCTTCACGTCACAGGTGCCTTTCCAGCCAGCCAGGGTGTTTTTTTGCTGAGAAATGTTTAATGTTCTGCCTGCGAGGTAGACAGTATTGATTTAAAGAAAAACAAAAAAACAACAAAACCAGAAAAGGAGCAAGAAGGGTCTGCTTAGAGCTGTCAAGGTTAAACTTTGAAATCATCAGTCACTTTCCATTGCAGTCAGTGCAAACTACCAGCATTTCTTAAACATTCCTTTTAGCAGTCACTTACTTGAATAATTAACTCCCGTGACCCTGCCTTGTCATTTACTGGTTAACATGGTCAAACACTGGCTTTAACTTGCAGCATTAGATGTGCTTTCTCATACTTTCCTCCCGCTGATGCCGATGCCCGGGCTCGAAGCTCACGTTTCTAAATGTAGACGCGGACAAACTCTTCAGAGGTCTTCTCCTGCGTGGCCAGTTGGCTCTGGTGCCGCAGTCCGCACGTTTTCCTTGTCCTCTCAAGTCCCTTGTTCCTGGGCAGCCGCAGTGGAAACGTGCTCGGAGAGAGCAGAGGTTTGCCTCGCCGTGGCCCTTCTTTATCAGCAAAGCCAGGAAGCTGCACAAATCCCTGGCACGAGTCCACCTTCGGCTTTCTGAGAAGCAGATAGCACGCTCCAGCCTGTGCTTCATTTAAAGAGGCAGGCTGTTTGGGGTGAATAGCTAAGAGTATGGAGCACCAGGGCATTGTATTTGCACTGATTTTTTTTTCTTATCCAGGCAAAAATGAGACCAAAATGATGCTGGGGACTTTGCAGCTGATTGTGGCTAACAAAGTGATAAGGGTTCCTCGGGATGTTACTCAGGAGTCCTGGGTACTTCCCTAGGGGACGAAATTTTGCAGGTCTTAATCTGATGGGAAATTATGTCTTGGAGACAAATATAGGGTTTGATCCGAGTGTATAGTTTTCATTTTGCACTCCTACTAGGAGCAGGGTGGGAAATTGCAACACAGCAAGCTCCCTCCATCCTCTTGAGGCACAGGCAACGAGCAAAATGTCATCAGTCTCAAATAAAGATTTATGTTCTTGTCCTTTTAAATCCCTACCTTGCATTACACCGTTATCACAATACATCAGGTAATGGCAGAAGTTGAATGAGTCATGGGAGGCTTTCACTTAGATTTAATCCAAACTTTAAAAGCTGCCTGCTCTGCATTGCCACAGCGTGGCATGTTTTTCAGCTACAGGAAATATGCTGCGTTCAGCAACATCGCATCATGTTAATTGCTGAATAATCTACCCTGTGGTCCTCAGTGTCAGCGCTGTAGGTGACAGGCAGGGTTAAAAACCGAAACTCTAATTATTAATTTTGTCTGTCACTAGAAAAGATAATTCTTTGATTATGGAGGTTATTATGGAGCTTGATTCTGGGACGAAAAAAACCAACCAACTTTTAAACTAATCATAGTGGAAAATCTTTAAATTGCTCTTTGGTACATTTAAGAATTCTTGTGTTCCCTCTGGGAACAAAATCTAAAGCAAAATCTAACATGAAGGGAACAGGTTTGCTCTAACGCCAGAAGTGCTCTAATTAATGTATCTGGTTTTCATGCTGATAAATGGAGTCTGTCAGAGGGTAATAATTAATTCTTAATAATGTGAATTTCTCAAGGTCATTTTGCCCTTAGGTTTTTTGAAGAGTTCTCCATAACCAAACTGATACCGTAAATACACAAATCTTGATTTGCTATACGTGTGGTACAGGTGTGTGTTTGTATTCGTGAGCCTGGCTCCCCTCAGAAGCAGACATTTCATTTTTGATGCTCTGCCTACTGCTCTCCCACCCTTTGTTTGCACTCATGTCTCTTGCAAATGGCCATGTTGCCTCATACTGTCACAACAAAGCCAACTCTTCGTAGCCAGGACTGATCCACAGCCTGGGTTTGGTGCCGGTAGCCACCGTGTGGGTGAAACGCACCCATTCCTCTGCTTTGATATTCCCACCTCTAAAATCAGGGTCTACTTTGTCCCTGGAAGTCCTGTGCCAACCAAAAGGACATGAAATGCTAAAATGAGGGGGTGTTTTTTAAAAGCAATCCTACCACCAGTGACTAAAAAAAATATAATAATAATAATTTTTTCCTGAAACACTAATCTCTGTTCTGCATCTGTCCATTCATTTACCCTCTGGTAATGCTGTCAGCTCCCCCTTTCCCAACAGTTCTCTCTCTCTCTCTCATGGAAAAACTGGGCAGGAAGAGGTCATTGAAAACATTCTTGGGGATTGAGGCTACCAGGGCTTGCTGCTGCACAATTACGCAAGCAGATCCTTTTGAAAACAACTTTTAAGAAGGAAATAGGGAGCTTACAGTGAACAAGTGAGAACAGTACTTACTGTAACTGTGTGCCTAGTACTGACTTTCCGGCCTTAAATCGGGCTGTGCTAAGGTGTAGCTGAAGGACATGAAACTGAAGTGAGGAAAAAAAAATCAGATAGCTATCTTTATGTTCATAATTTTAGCCATCATTGTGTAATTTAAGCTCGTAGTGGAGAAAGCTTGGAATTCTATAAAATATGCTTGTAATAGTAAAGAAAATGTAGCTGTGTAAGCATAAGTAGCAAACCACAAACTTCCACTTGTCGTTACACAAGTAATATTCCTGTGAACACTTTGGACTTTTTTGGTTTAGTTTTTGTTTTTAACACGTGTTTCTTTCGAGGGTTTTGGAATGGTGAACTTAAAGCTGAGCTAGGTAAACACAGTTATGGATCCCGAGTAATCTTTCATTGCCAATCAAAGCAATGACTTTCTTTCACTTGCCCTTTTTCTTTTTGTCTCTCACTTTGATTTATACCCTGGAGTTTTGCTCCATGATTTTTTAGAAGCTTCAGAGAAGTTAAAATAAACATGTTTGGTGCTGAACAGATTCATCTTCTCTTCATATTTTCCCTCCAGTTCTTTGCCATGTTCGCAGAGCTGCCGTGCAGAATCTCTGCCTCTGGATGACAACCCCTGAAAACATCTTCTGAAACCACAGCCGTCCCACACAGAGACGTCCTTTTGGGGCAAGTTTCTTTTGTGGAGGGAAGCAGTAATATGCCCTTAAAACTGTCTGCCCTCTGGGTTAGGAAACGTGTCTTATGCAGGTCACTGGTCAAGTTATCACATCTGTATGCGCAACCATCGAGGACTTGTCTGAAGGGCTATTGGGGACACTGGGAGGCTGTGCGGGGACAGGGTCCGGCTGCAAGGTCAGGGGCCGAGTTTGGGAAATACCTCTGCTATTGACTCTGCACGTCACAGATACACTTCAGGGGAAAATTATATGAAATTGATAGCTGGCTCTAGCATGTATTCATTAAATTCTCTCTACCCCTCTCCTTTTTCAAACTCTGTTTTTTGATTTCCTACTTTACCTGTTCAATATAAATTCACCAAGTTGGCTGAAAATAATATTACACATGCTGGATCTTTCACACTCTTCGTATGTATGTATAGGAACACTGACATTTTTGCTTTAATAAGAACTATCTCGCGTTTTCCACTGATTGCTACAAGCACAACTCACTGTAATAAAAATATTTAAGTCAGAGGGGATTCTTAGCTTCAAATGATCGCATTTCTTTTTAAATGCTGTTATCTTTGTTAAGTTCTATTATGAAAATTCAGGGCTAATATTTAATAGCCAGAACGTGCAAACTGCAAGAGTGGATCCATTATTATACTGCATGTACACATTTCCCTGTGAACTGATTTTAATTTAAGTGTATTTTTACACCGCTGCCACTATGGAAAGCAGGACTTGGAAAAAAACAAACAAACATAAAACACACACAGAAAACCCCACAGCCATGCAGATCTCCCTAACCAATGCTACTTTTACAGTAATGACTTCAGACACTAGTACCAGGGAAGTCTCTGATAACTGGGTAGCTGCCACACACCCACTTGTGTGGCTGCCTCTCTCCTCCTTTTTGCTTTGTCTGGTTTATGGCTCCTTCACATTGTTGCTCTTTATCATTAACAGACCAGCAGCATATTGTACTCAACAGCTGGTACTGTGCTTTCCTGTCTATATACCTTCATGTGAAACAACCCACTGAATCGATGCCTTGCCAACGTGTCTAAAGGTTGAAAAAATAACTTAAAAAATGCTGACATGTGTTTGTTTTCTCAAAACAAACCTTGGGCCTGTAATGTTAGAAGCTCTAATTGCCTAGGGAATTTCTTCCTCTGACTGTGTGAAAGTTGACAATAAAAAGAAATCTTCTTACAGGGAAGTCTTTTTCTTTTCACCAAATTTTTTCACTATGAATCAATGTTATAATGAGAATTCCGAAACAGCCAGGGGCTTTCATTCAGACCCTGTTTCGCCCTGAGTCCCCGGGACCTGGCCCACCTCTCTGTTTCCCAGAATGTCCCCGCAGCTGCAGAGGCGGTGACAACTCTGCCTCCAGGCCCAGGGGTGACAAAGGCAGGACCCTGGGATGACAAGGGCAGGATGGGAGCAGATGCTGCAGGGGTGGGACAAGGCTGATGGGGTCAGAGGTGCCCAAAAGGCTCTGGAGATGATGCCTCTTTCCTTTGCCATGGGTCCAAAGCAGATGCTGGGGCTTGAAGCCAAGCAGTTGTCACTGCAATAGGAGAGAGGGTGGAAAAAATGATAGTTAAAAAAGCCTTAATCTAATCCTCCTGCATCAAGTAACCCTACACTGGAATTAAATATTTCCAACTTGTCTTAATCTAAAACAAAAAAAACAGTGGGTTTTTGAATTATTTACCTTTCTGGGTAGCATCAGAGGGAAGACTGAGACTGACTGTATGTTGGCAGTACATATGCCATATGTATACACTGAATTACATACTGAAGCTTGAAAACTCCCGGCAGTGTGACTGCACAGAGGGGACTGTGCTTGCAGGACCACCCTGACCATGGGCCAGCTCTGGGGACCGCTGGCAGCAGCAATACAGGCAATGCTGCTGCCCAGCACCACCCCAGCCAGCATGGAAAGTGTCCTACAGGCTGTAGAGCTGCTCCTCTGGGGTGTCTGCAGCATCTCTCCCTTCTGCAGCGCACTGCAGCTCTGCCAGGGCTGGCCGGGCAGCTCGAGGTGCCACAAAGAGCTGCTGGGTAGAGCAGGGACTCAGCCTCAGCTGCTGGTTAATGGTACCTCAGGCCAAAAACTCACTGATATTTTACATAAAGCTCATGCAAAAGCTCATGCAGCTTCTTGTGATTTCATCTGAACTCTTGCTGTGCAAGGTCTGAGGTGGAAGCTTCTGTTATTGCTGGTACTTTTCCCACAGGGTCTGACATAAATCAAGAACTGAAAATGAGGTGGAATACCCAAGGCTTCTAACTTGCTTTGCAAAAACAGGGTGTAATGTGCTGAAGAGGAAGTGTCAGGCTTTGGCTTTCTTCAATTTCCTGGCTATTGTTGATTTATATCAGATTCTTAAAACTATTTAAACACAGTGTTTTGTTGGTATTTCCTTAGTATAAATGAGTGAAAGGGATGACATATTTCATGGAAGCTTACGTATGTATTCTTCTCAGAAAGACCCAAAGCGTTCTTTTGGCATCAGCACATCCATTAGGCAATTGTTGTTAAGATGTGTAATACATACCGGGTAGACTTCATGGCTCCTAGAGGTTTGTCATGCTGTCTTCCTTTATACAGATAGCTGCAGTATTTTGTGTATATACATATATACAAAATGATATGTATTTATACAATATACCAAACCATGCTACATGAAACTCTCTTGTCTCTCTAATAAAAAAACTTACTTAGGATATCACAGAATGTTAGGGATTGGAAATGACCTTAGAAGATCATCTAGTCCAATCCCCCTGCTGGAGCAGGAACACCTAGATGAGGTTACACAGGAATGTGTCCCAGGCAGGTTTTGAATGTCTCCAGAGTAGGAGACTCCACAACCCCCCTGGGCAGCCTGTTCCAGTGCTCTGCCACCCTCACTGAGAAGTTCCTTCTTATATTTAAGTGGAACTTAATGTGTTCCAGTTTGAACCCACTACCCCTTGTCCTATATATGCCATGTGTGGAAAAATTCTGAACCAAATTAGATTTTACAAGTTTTCATGCAGGCTCATTTAGATAATATATCAACCTCACTATCTTTTAAGAAAAAAAGATCTTTCAAAGCTACCAAAAGGAAGCATATACCATATGATTGCTGCCAGTACTTACTTTAATTAAAACTGCCCTGAAATAAAACAACAATAAAAAGTATCTGAAAATAAGTACCTTCAGAATCATTACGCTAATTCTCAGTTTTCTTTGTTCTTATTAGAGGCCAGTGACAACTCTTCAAGCAATTGACAAGGACATGCTGTTTTATCAGTTCACACTTAGTCCAAACTAATGGTCTTTTTCCTTTTTTTCTTTTTCCAAAGTGGTGATAAAAACACAGGGAGTCCATCTGCCACCACCGGTGACAGTGACGTCTCTCACGCCGCACCAGTTTGGCCAGGGCTCAGCCAGGAGCACAGCCCAACAGCAGGGACTCAAAAGCAGGGAGGACAAGTGGCTCAGACAGAGAGAAAACACATCACAGTAAGGCTTCTTTTGACCTTTGCTTTGCTCATGTGCGGAACCTTCTTTTCCAGAAAATTCCCTGGGAAAGCGCCAGGTTGGCATCATCCTTTAAACTTCTCGCCAGTAGATTGTCCCTCTGAAGAGTGACAGCTTTCAGCTCAGCTACTCTCACGTGTAGCTTAAAAACGTCCCCATCAAATTCCATTTACAGGGACAGCAATGTGCTGATGCCATGCAGTGTGTCCTCCCCGGCTGCCACCAAGGGTTGCAATGAAGTAAATAAATCCTGGGAGTATTTCTGATTGAAAGAGTACAGCAACCAGATTTCTAAACCCACATTGTGCCTTTAGCGCTCGCTGGTACCATCATCAAATCGCTAAGCCTGTGTTACACCGTGTTCCTTAAACCTGAGCCATGTACAATGGTAACTCAAAAAAATAAAGTCCAGAAACAGTAGCACACTGAAAATGTGGGGGGAAGACTCTGTATTTCAGGCATCTTATGCTGTTTGATTTTTTTCTTCCTCATAATACTAAAAATGAGATTTTTTTTCACCAATTAATTCTATTTTTGTACATCATGTGCAACTGAATTACTGGAAATATTATAATAGCAATTTCTCACAGTCTAAAAGAAGTAAAATCCAAGCCATTACAGCAGCTACAAAGAAGATGCTGTTTTGACTTGAAGGTGCAACAGAAGTGTGTTTTTCCTACTGAAAGATAATGCCAAAGGCTAATAAATACTAGCTGGGAAAAACAACAAAAAAGTACTTGAATCATAGATAAATATTGCTCTCTTGTTTTAAAAATGCACATGCACACAAGAGTGGGGGGGTAGGGTGTACCCATTTTGTAAATGAGGAAGATTTACCTTTTCTTAAATTGAACAGTACAAATCCCCAATTGTATGTCAGCCTAAATCTCAAAAGTTGCATGGGTTAAATTGATATGTTATTTCAGGTTAAATAACCAGAGGAGACTATTAGTTAAAATCTTGCTCCCACCAAAGATTTGATATACAGTTTCTGAGGAAAAATAAAAACAACGAGACTGTTTGGTTCTGAAACGGGCCCTGGAGACAGTTGGATATTATTTAATAGGAAGAGAGTTTATCCTGGAACAGACCACGGTGCGTGAGAGTGACTGAGCAGGGTGAAAGACTCCAACAGCAGAAGCACAAGGTGGTATCTATCACTCCAACCTTTTTATTTCCGAGCCAGACATATGGTTGAATCTTGTAATTTAAATGCAGATTATCTGTCCCAGCAGGAGTCCCTGTACATCCTGGAACCAGTGTCACGTTGCTGTAGGGGTGTCAGTGACTGTTTCATGTTGCATCACTCCAAAATATTTTTCTCTCTGCCAATTTTCAATATTTTTCATGCTTCTAAAGGATGGGTCTTCTTTCTACAGATGCTTTCAACTCTTTTAAGGGGAAAAGCACTCATTTTTGTTTTTCTCTGCTACCTGAAAGCCAGTTTGTCTCCTATTTACACAGGAGGAATGAATCTCCCCATTTACGGTACCAGGATGGCTGAACTTGAGAGTGTCTGGCACCTCAGCCTGGGCTGGAGCCGCAGTGCACAATGCACAGTGGTGAGCTCCATGCCAAGGGCCTTTTGATGCAGACATGTCATTTAGTCGTATAAATATAAGGGTTTCATTGAAAGTCAAAGTCTATAGGCATATGGGTATAGATATATAGGTATATAGGTATATAGGTATATCGGTATATCGGTATATCGGTATATAGGTATATAGGTATATAGGTATTAGCACGTGCAAATCTTTGCCAGATTTTTTTGAGGAGCAGGTATTTGTAGCAACACATACACCTTTCAAAATTATGTTGGGACTTGGACAAAATCCATGCGCCTAAATCCCAGGCATCCAGACTGCCTACTCTCCAGCACTGTCTAACCCGCTAGATGTTTACCCTCCAGAAACATCCTGATCTGCTGTCAGATGCCTCAAAGAAAAGTTTTGAGCTGGCTCAGATGCAGCCCAGTGTCGGGAAACATCACGTGCCTTTCACCTCAGATCCGTCGTGCTCCAGAATGACCAGAAAAGATGCTCAATCTCTTCTGAAATTCCCAGAGGGCACTTAACCTATTGGACTCTGTGTTCAGCTTTCAGGGTCTTCGATGTTAGCTATCTCACCTTGGAAATGGGACAGTCTTTGAACTGTTGGGTTTTTAAGCTGCACACCTGAAATATGACAAGAATGCTTAAATCACAGCATAGGGGAAATCTGTAGAGGGAGTAAGTTCTGCTGTTGCTCAAGTTAAGCCAAAGTGTGGGTGGCACAGGACAGGTGGCACAGACAGAAGGATAGCAGGGAAGAGAAAGCCAGTCTACCTCAGCAGCTGTAACAAGAGGGGAATGAGATGGACGTTGAGGACATGGTGCAGTGACTTCTCTCAGGGGAGGTATAGATGCCACAGGTGGCACAAAATGCTGTGAAGCCCAAATAGAAAGACACGGGTATCCCCAAAGGCACATTAACAGTACGGCCCAACAGGTACTTGTCTCAGGTCACATCCATGCCAGTAACCAGGGCACAGGTCCAGACACTGGTGTGCAGTTAGCCACATAGCTAAATTGTTAGCATGGTCTTCTGGTGCTATATCGGCAAACGTCACAAGGGTAAGGCCACATCAGCAATCAGACTGATGATGTGAAAAATTCAGTTGTGGCCATGGCGAGGACTAGGAAGTCACAGCTGCTAGAGCTTATCTCCCAGATGAAGGATAAATGCCTTAAAAAGTATACTTTTTAGATTGGAAGTGGGCAGCAGATTACAACGTGGGACCCAGGAGAAGAACTGGATAATGTAGCAGAGTGAGAGAACAGGATTCAACCCGAGCACTGCAGAGGAAGCCACACTACACAGCTGATCCTAATAATCTTCATGTTATGAAATGGTGGACAGAGGAGACAGAGAAAGAGACAGAGAGATAGATACACATTCTGAGCATACCTTGATGGAATACCATTACCTTGTATGTCTAAACAATGCAACTTTTGTTTTAGATCACAGGTAATGGAATAATTAATTTAGATAGAACTTAATCAAATGGGACATATCCCAGCATAAGAAACACTCAAGCTACAGTAAATTTATGTACGAGGTAAAAGATACATCCCTCTGGTATGTTGTTACTATAGTACATTTATTGTCTAGGCTAGTATATGTGGTGCTATGGAGGGCAATTACATGTGTAAAAAATTAACATCCCTAAGCAGCACACAAAAAAGAAATGACACGCTGAGAACACCATCAAAACTTATTTTAAAAAGTTGTTGTGATGTCTGTGTAAAGGTTCTTTGATTCTTCTTCCATTGCATGCTAGAAGAGCTAAATCCTTCCTAAAAGCTTGCATGCAGACTGATTAGTGAGCAAAACTGGAGGCAAAGCTGAGAAAAGACAATGGAGGCTTTTTTTTTTTGGGGGGGGGTACTGTTCTTCACACTGAATCTCCAAATGTCTCTTCAGCAAAATGTATTCAACAGGTTAGGAATCAAGGAGTGCTTCCATATTTTTTGATGCTCATTAGCAATTGGTAGGAGAGAGATCGGATCAACATTTGACAGCCTTCTTTCACAACCATAATCTTAAAATCTCTGTGTTTTAGAGAGAGATTTTGACGTGCTCATTCCGCAGACCCCTGGCTTTTAGGTTTGTCTTTGCATATCTCAGTCTAAAATTCCAACCAAGAAAACCATCAATTTCTGTGCCTTGTAGGCTTTGATCCTTTGAAAATCTGATTTAATGAATACTGCCTTTTGCTTCTTACTTAGATAAAGTCTTTTTAAAAACAACAACAACAAAACTAATGCCATCAACAACACTAACAAATGTCCTATCTGTGAGCACAATTAGTAAGAAAATAGCCTTAGTGGTGTTTAGCCTGCAGACACCCAGTGGAACTCCCCAACCATAGATTCTAATTAAGGGATTGACTTTTCAAGAAAGATTAAAATAACTAAATGCATTTAGCTTTGCTAAACGGTGACAGGGAGGGAACAAGAGAATGCTGAGCAACAATAAGAAGATTGTAAACACCAACAATAGACAAGAGCATTTTAAAGGAGGAGAAAGAACACTTTCTTAGGCACAAAGAACCATAAAGAATAATAGATGCATAAAATAGAATAAATAACTTCAATGTTCATTATTGGTCTTCTTATTTTTTCACAACTTTTGAATGGACACAGTGATGACACTTGTCAAGGACAGATTTATTCATGACCATGGCAAATGGAAGGGCTCTGATTATTAGCACTGCCAATGTAACATCTAGTTTCATGTGACCAGGGAGAAGCTGTACCACCGTGTATCCCCTTACCATGGAGATGTTTCCATCAGGTCTGCTTTCTCAGCAGCCTTGGTAGAAATGTTGACCAGAAATAACACTTAAAGAACTGCAAACCTGCTTCATCCTTCAAAGGTGCGGTGGCAGAGCCACCACCTTGCTACTGCAGCACGAGGAGGAGTGATGAGGAAGGTGGTGGAGGCTGCACAGCACTGTGTGCCTGTGGTTTCCACACTGCATCCAGGGGCAGGAGGTGTTCTGTTTCTAGCATGAACTTGAGTAGATCCTTGGCTCCACCATCACGATTGTTTTGTCTGATGTTTAACCAGTTTGGTGGAGAAGACAGAAATACAGCTGAGGTCTTCATAGTCTGCTACTGCTTTTCAACCCTCTGTAGGGATTTCTCCTACTTGCTTTGGAGAAAGACGTTTTGTGGTTAGAATACCTCCAAAGTCTCTAAGAAAACACAGCTCTTAACTCATATTTAAAAAGCCAAACTCAACATTGGTACACATTTCTAGGTTATCGAGATTCAGGCTCAGGGTGAAGTCTAGTTGCAGTAAATGCTAATGCTAAAAAACTCTCATTCAAAACACTGTAGTGTTTTCTGGGTCTCGACAGTGGAAGTGTATGCTATTCTTGCTGAGAGAATTAGAGTCTTCAAATCAACCTGGACTGTGTCCATTAAAGCTCTTGTGAAAAGCAAACCCCCTTCCATGGAAGCCTCAGGACCCAGAGATGGATCTGGAGCCAATGCACAGTTCTGCGTGGCCAGAGTCAGAGGTGAAGCCAGCAAGGCTCCGAGATCACCTTCTTCCTTGGTCAGTTGGGGACAGTTTCTGATGGTCCCTTGGAGTATTTCTTTTTGAACACTAAAATAAACACATTTGCCCCTCCCTACTAACACCAAATGCCACGGTCTTCCTCCGGCACGTGGGCTCAACAGATGAGCACCTTCCCTCCGTTCTGCAATGTGGACAGAGCTGAGGATATGTATTATTTTACGTCATTCCAATGTGGTGCTTTTATCAACATTTCCCAGCAGTTATTTGAAGAAAAAGATAGCTGGGGATTATTATTTTGTTCCACTGTAGAGGATGTGCATGAGTGTAGCATTACAGCACCTACCAGGCAATTGTGATGGCGTGTGATGGCCACATTTCCAAATAGTCTATCCCACAAGAAAAGATCAGCGAGTGACCACTCAGACAGACACAATGACAGACTTCCATTCTATGTGATGTGCAATCTTCCCAGAAAATGAAGACAGAAATTACCAAGTACATTTGTAAAGCATAGAATGAGAGGTGTGTGTACAAAACCAATTAAGGGAAGAATTGCTTCTTGCTGCTTTTTTCCTGGTGCACTCTGTTGGAAATTTACCTCCATATACTAATTAACCTCTGGGTGACTTTATGTAAATTAGATGGCATTCTTTGCAGTATTGCTGTGGTAGTGTAAGTGATTTAAAGTGATATAAAGTGCTTTAAAGGTAGCCAACAAAGTTTCTTTTTAATATATTACACTAGATGTTGGAATGATCAGGCTCTCTTGGAATGAGAAACAGATGAGGAATAGAACAAGAAAGGGTGAAAAATTATGTGAAAGATACTGGAAAGATACACAGAGTTCATGGGCCACATCCTCAGCTTGAGAAACACATCCAGGACCACTGACTCTATGTAGATGTACAAATTGACATAATCTCGGAACCTGGTCTCATACAGTGAAAATAGCTATTAAGGATTTTAACTGGCATCCTAGAGTCCTTGGTGATCTTGGAGAAGTAATTTCAGTAGATCAGAGAGTATCACTTAGGAAGCCAGGTGATTTGCTTCCCTTCTGATTGCTTGTTGTGCAATTAGTTTTTCTATGTGTCTGAGACGTCAGGGACAAAGAGTCTTGGGAGAATATTTAACTAAGGAAACTGGGGCCGGATTTATAAAGATCTGTAGTTACGCCTAAAACACTTCAGGGCAGAATTAGCATAGATGACCTGGTGTTACCCACAAACACCCAAAGCACTCGGGACAACAAAGACACAAGGAGCGACGAAATCAGTGTCAAAACAGCTGGAGTCCGCACCGAAGCCAAGTGTGCTCCTAATGCCCACTGAAATGTTTGGCATGACAAAGATGTCCACTGATGCCAATAACATTTAGAAACCTATTTCAGGATGAGTCAGGCCCTAAAGGTGAGTATCTTCCCACATTAGAGAGGATGTAAAGGTGGTTGGTCCTGATGTAAATGCCTACAGCCCACATCTAGTCAGAAGTACCCCAGAAGTTCCTCAGGCAAGCACAGCTAGTATGAGGAGTGGTGCTGGGAGATAAGTAGGAGATACATCACCTAGGTGCCTGCTATGTATTATTCTTATTCATAACATATTTAAAGTACTATACACTAAAATGTGCTTATTACATATTGTATTACATGTCATATATCTATTATTGTCAGGGTACTGATGTATTATTTAAAAAAAAAAAAAAGCTGATTCAGCCCCTGGAAAAGACGTCTAAGGTGCTCAGCATGAGAGATTACCACACTGTGACTCCCAACCCCATAAAGGTGCTGCCTGGCAGCCCATACTTAGGATCCTCAGGTATTGAGACAGGGGAAATTCTGCCATATAATTGGTTTCTTGATTAGTTTAAGAGGCTCCCTGGTCAATATCCTGGCTGTGGTGAATCCTAGGCACCTGATTCTTTTCATGACATATACAGAACGAGAATTTCACACTGCATGGTATGAATTTAGTACTGGGAGGCTACAAGCGATGTGTGGCGAAACTTGGTATTGTCATGTTGTCTGTGGATGGAAAGCCAGATGTCCAGAAGTTAAGCACAGTAGCTTGTAGGCTGGCAAATTTTGCTGGATTTAGCCTGTTGTCTGTGAAATGCTCAAACACTTGGAACAATGCCAAACAGTTACCTCATTCTCTATCTGCTGAAAGATTTACTTCAAGGCAGTCTGGGGGGAAAAAAAAAAAAGAAAAGAGGAGAATTTCAGAGAAATACTGAGGGAAAATTATCTCCTCAGTTATATCATAATGCCATTAGGTACCTTTGCATGCTGCTATTAAGTGGGAGAGTGGTTTTTCAGTATGATAGAAAGGCAGGCACGGCGATGGCCATGATGATGACGGATTTCCTCCTCAGGGCATCCTGGCCATCCGAGTCACTCTACTGGGAGTGCAATCTACTAAACATCTCTCCTGCACACACCCTTTCCGCAATAAACCTGTTCCTGGGCGAAGTGGGGGTATGTAAAAACCTGAAAGACGCTGAGGAAACGTCTAAGATGCTGATTCCCTTCTCTACCTCCTTTTTGCCAAAAAAGAGACATTCAGGCTGCAGGACCTTCGGAACAGCAGCACCGAGGCTGCTGACAGGGCTCTGCCAAAGCCCTTGACTCCACAATGCACTTTCCAACCTCCACCCACCGCAGCCGGCACTGATTCGTGTCCTGGTTGCAGGGGCAGGTTCCCCTCCGGGCTCCAGTGTGTAAAAAAGAGGAGTGGAGGTCCGTAATGCTGGGGCTGTGAGATGGTGATGCCTCGCAATCAGCCCCAGGTTTTCCAGGTTCAGCGTCATTTGCATTGCTGCAGGAGACATACCAAAGGCACAGCGGCATAAGAGGGAGCTTCTAATAAGGCTTTATAAATGAAAAGAAAGCTTGTTCAGAGAAAAAAATGCGGCAGACCGAGGAAAAGGACGGAGCTGCCTTTTCTTTCTACCCCACGCCTGGCCTCATGCTCCGGTGTGTTTCCATGGAGGCTGTTGCTGTCACTGCATGGCTCACGCTGGAGTGTCACATTGGATGGGAGCCAGCTCAACAAGAGAAATAAAGTGAGTTTTTAAGAGGTAACGTGGTAAATGTTCTTCTCAGTCTGGCTACCAATATGTGCTGTCTAGCCCGAGGCGCGCAGCACATATGGGTGCAGCTACTGAAGTTTGGTACTTTTAACTTCTTGAGTCACTTTTTACAAAACCAAAGGAGACACATTAGAGTAATTGAGGAGTAAAAGAAAAAAAAAGTAAGGAAAGGCAAGGCTGAGCGATCTGATCTCAACAGTCTGCCATCACTGATTTCTCAGTTCTTATTCTGGGGCTTACAGGCTTTTCCACATGCCAGGAGACTATCCAAGCTGCTCGGGCACCGGCAGAGCGGGCAGCTGTCCGCAGCAGCAGGCAGCCGGGCAGCAAAACACCCTGGCTTTGCTGGTGGTGCCCAGGCAGGTGATGGTGTCCAAGGCAGCAGCAGATGCTGGATTTGGGCCACCTGCTTGGGGCAGCTGTGAAGGTAGGTCTGCCCTCCCGCTCCCCCAGCAGCTGCTGGAGGAGGCAGCGTGGCTCCAGCTCCCTCTTCCTTTGTGGAAAAGTCCGTCTTACCTCCACTGCTGAGGCTCGAATGAGCTCTGGTGTTAGGTGTTCCACAGAGAATTTGGTCAGCCTGTTTTGGGGGGCTGTGCTAGAAAGGGCAACTCTTAAAGCAAAATATAGGTGAGGTCTGTTCTTCAAGCCACCAGTCTTCGTGGGATGGAACCAGTCAGAGGGATGGAACACCTCTCCTGCGAGGAAAGGTTGAGAAACTTGGGGTTGTTCAGCCTGGAGGAGGCTCCAGAGAGACCTTATTGCAGCCTTTCAGTACTTAAAGGGGGGCTATAAGAAAGATGGGGATGGATTTTTTAGCAGGGCCTGTTGCAATAAGACAAGGGGTAATGGTTTTAAATGAAAAGAGAGAAGATTCAAGCTACATGAGGAAGAAATTTTTACACTGAGGGTGGTGAAACACTGGCCCAGGTTGCCCAGAGAGGTGGTAGATACCCCATCCTTGAAGACATTCCAGGCCAGGCTGGACGGGGCTCTGAGCAACCTGATCTAGTTGAAGATGTCCCTGCTCATTGCAGGGGAGTTGGACTAGATGACCTTTGAAGGTCCCTTCCAACTCAAACTATTCTGTGATTCTAAATTAGCTCCACTCTCACTTAACTGTCTTCCAAGTCACTTCAGCAGCCATTTTGTCATGTGCTCCTGGGTTTCTGGGTGAGCATCACAACCTCCTCCCCTTTTTCCCATCTGTCAGCTCAGTAGCGACAATAGGGCAGACTGGAGTTTCTTTCAGCTCATTCGATTTCTATGGGTAGCATTTGCCAAGTGCTCAACCAGTTGTAAAAATCATGTCATCAGTTGTCATTAGGACGAGAATTGATAACTGCTATTTACTGAGCTTTGCAGTCACTCAGATGAATTAATTCTCTTAGTTTTAAAAAAACAAAAGCCACACAAACAAGCTCAGGCATTAAGTAAGCAATAGCTACAATATGATGCTTAGGTTTTTCAGCTGTTAGAATGATACCCAGTGGCACAACTATGGTTAATAACCTGTGAAATTTCCCATTAAAAAACCCCAAACTATAACTCATTAAAAAAATAATTTACTCATCTGAAATGTGGTATGTACAACTGAGTCCAGATGAAGCCTCTTAAAGCATGTGAGCTATCAACCTTTGATCCAGAAAGTACATGATCCAGAAATCACCGTGACCATGCGTATGTCCATGATGCCCAGATGCAAACCCAGACATTTCAAGCCAACCTAATGAAGTAAGAGAAGTGTTGAACCATTTTCAATGTGTCCAATTTCGAATCTGATTCTGTATATTTTCATTTCTTGAGGCTGGTTAAGTATCTCTCAAATCCAAGAGATTCTGGTACTGGAAAAGCCAAGTTGTGTGGCCTTGAAATCAAAACAGAAGTTATGGACAGGAGTGCCTTAATAACACAGGAAAGCATGTGTAAGACAGGGTGGAACAGGGTAAAGGATAAATGCTGTCTGAGTAAAGAAAAAGCATCTAAGTGCTTATTTGTTTGCAGGTTTATTCTGTTGTAATTTATTTAACACCTCCATGGAGAACAAAGAATTTTACTGTAATGAAAACAACTGGGAAAAAACAGAATTTCTTGAAAATACTTGTTATACCTAAAACCTGTCAAGAAAAGTGTGAAAGATTTCTATGATAATATCCGCAAAGAAGACATCGCAGATATTTTTGGCTGCCTACTAGGTACAAAATCAGATCTATGCCCAGCTGAACATGTTCCTTTGCTAACCTGCCTGCAGAATTCTTCTCAGTCCTGTGCACAAAACCCAACCACTTCTGACACATTTCTTCTGGCTTTGAAACTGCTCCTCCAGGTTTTTCACATGCAGTTCTTTTGCAGCCTATTAAACCCATGCACAGGGAACAAATTAGATTGGTGGATAATTTAAGAGCAATTGACTTCATCTCTATATGGACTTGTGCAAAGCCTTTGATGCTGTCCCACATGACATCCTTGTTTCTAGAAAGGGGAGACATGGATTTGATGGGTGGACCCATCAAATGGGTGGACCAAGGAATTGGCTGGATGCCAATGACCATGGCCAAGAGCCATGGTCAATGACTCGGATGTCCAGGCAGAGACCAGTGACGAGTGGTGTTCCTCATCAGGGGCCGGTATTGAGACTGGTGCTGTTTAACATCTTTGTTGACATGGACAGTGAGACTGAGTGCACCCTCAGCGAGTCTGCCAACAACACCAAGCTGTGTGGTGCAGCTGACATGCTGGAGGGACCTCAATAGGCTTGAGAGGTGGGCCTGGGCAAACCTCTTGAAGTTCAACAAGGCCGAGTGCAAGGTCCTACACATGGGTTGGGGCAATCCCAAGTACAAATACAGGCTGGGTGGAGAATAGGTGGAGAATAGCCCTGAGGAGAAGGACTTGGGAGTGTTGGTTGACGAGAAGTTCAGCATGGCCCAACAACGTGCACTTGCAGCCCAGAAAGCCAACCGTATCCTGTGCTGCATCAAAAGAAGAGGGACTGCAGGTCAAGGGAGGTGATTCTCCCCCTCTACTCTGCTCTCCTGAGACTCTACCTGGAGTCCTGTGACCAGCTCTGGTGCCCCCAGCATAAGAAGAACATGGACCTGTTGGAGTGAGTCCAGAGGAGGGACACGAAGATAATCAGAGGGCTGAAGCACCTTTCCTATGAGGAAAGGCTGAGAGAGTTGAGGTTGTTCAGCCTGGAGAAGACTCCAGAAAGACCTTTTAGCAGCCTTCCAGTACCTAAAGGGGACCTACAAGACAGCTGGAGAGGGTCTTTTTACAGGGTTATTTAGTGATACAACAGGGGGTAATGGCTTTAAACTGAGAAAAGGTAGATGTAGATCACATATGAGGAAGAAATTCTTCACGGTGAGGGTGGTGAGACACTGGAACATGCTGCCCAGAGAAAGTTGTGGATGCCCTATCCCTGGAAGTGTTCAAGGCCAGGCTGGATGGGGCTTTGAGCAACCTGGTCTAGTGGAAGGTGTCCCGGCCCAGGGGGATTGGAAATAGGTGATCTTTAAGGTCCCTTCCAAACCAAACCTTTCTATGATATGGCCACATGTACGCAGTGGAGAGCAAAATAACCAGGAGCCACAGAGAACACAACACAGTGGGAGTTACCGGAAAATTTGGGAAGATTGTCCCACACAACGTCTCTATCTTACCAAAAGAGATATAGTAACTTTAATGTCCATATAAGAATACAGTATGCCTCTCTTTATAAAGCACTGTTTAAGAAACCCTTTTCTTTTTGTCTCCTAAACAACCAAAAAACATAGTATTCACTATGAGGAGCTGAGATAATGGAATTGAAGATGGAGCTCAAAATGATGTAAGACATTTTCTCGGGGTGATGTTTAGGTCCATAAATTCAGCAACAAACTACAGAGGTTTGAAAAGAAAATCCCGAGCAACCCATTCTGTTCCTGGGTGTTGAATTGACATGGTGTCCAGAGCCAGGAAGTGCCTGTCTCCTTTTTTTTTTCCTTACAAAAACATTAACCATACATTGGAGAGATGCAAAAACCAAAACCTCCTACTTTCCCAGGACAAATTCGTTGATGATTTCCTACTCTCTATTCACTTTTGCCAATGTTAGATTATACTAAATAAGGAACTGTCCCTTCCTGTTCTTCTGCCTCTTAAATAAGATCATAACCCTTCAGGGGCTCTTGCTGAAAGAAGGCAAGTTTAAAATTAAAAAAAAAAAATAATTTGTGATCTCAATCCAAGGTTAAAGAAAAGGCACAGAGCTTTTGGAGCAAGGGAGTGAAGCATTAGTACTGTGCGGCCCCACTTTCCTAGAAAATGTGACTTGGCAACATTGCTGGTCTAAATCTGGCAAATTGAATATTTTGGTCTCTGTCCCTGGAGAAAGACATGTACCTATTGCATCAGATTATAATTTTCCTCTTTTGTGCAGTGTAACTGAACTATTCTCCATTATATACTTTATTATATCAGAGAGGCTGCATTGTGTACACTAACACTGTCATTTATGTGCCAAGCTAGGTTGGTTTTGTTGTTTTTTTTTTTAAAGGAGAGCGGGATAAAGGGAAGATTTCCTGATCATCTAAGAACAATTGATTCATACAAAGTATAGAAAAAACACAAACGTGGTGTACAAAAGCTATCATTTTCACACCCCAGGAATATTTCTGCTGATGTTTGAATGAGTCACATGAAATACGATAGCGCTACTTGCCCGTTTTACTTCCACATTTTAGATTCACCACTTTGGTTAATGGCCACCTAGAAGTTGACTGTAAACCCTTGCATTTGATGGCCGAGTGCCGTGCGTGTTGAAATATTCTAGAAGTAGATTCAAAGAAACAGAAACTGATGTCCTCACCTAAAAAAAAGTCTGTAGCTTCATGCTTGATGATGGCTCTTGGATAAAGGGGCAAAGCGCACGGAGCTGTGTTGAGCTTAACCCCAGTTTGAGTGGAGAAGGAGCAGAGGAAGCAGATCTTGGCAGATGATCACAACCTGGATTGCAAGACAGCAACCATACCCGCAAGGCTTTATCTGCTGAGGTGGGCAATTCCTGAGCAAAAAAATCCCTGTTTACGTGCCTGTATCCAAAAGAGAAGGCTTGTGAAAGGAATTAGTAACACAATCTCTCAACTGCAGGTATTTGAATTGATTATCTGTCAATCCAAAGGTTTCCCTAAGTTCAGCAAATGAACACAATCTGTCTTCTAAAATATATCATGTCATTTGTTAAAGCTTTTGTCTAACCATGCATCCCAAATAAAAACACATTTAGTTTTTGGTTTGGGTAGTAAGTTTGATTTTTTTTGTTTGTTTGTTTGAGTTAGAAAATTGAATACAAGCTGAAATGGAGCAAACAATAGATAACTTAAGAATGATATTTTTATGACTGGTGTTAATTCAAATGACAAAAATCTCACAATATTCAGCACATTACTGATTTATTTCAGATGTATTTTTATTTGTTTCAGGCTTGCATTGTTAAAATATGCTATTGATTTTTCTGTTTTCTTTTGTTCTGAGGTTCCAGTGTGCTCTCTGCTGGTGATGCCATTCCCTGTTTCGAGAAATGATTGAATCATTATGATTAAATTAAAAAAAAAAAAAAAAAAAAAAAGACTTAAAATATGCTTCAGTTAAAGGTAGAAGTTGCTAAATTGCTTTCAAGAGTTTTTTTATTTGCACATTTGCTGGATTAAGATCTAAAGCAAAATGCAAATAGGACAACGGATACTGGGGAAGAACAGTGAAGAAAATTCTGTATCAGTGGAGGACATTTACAGGAGAGGTGAGAGGCTGAGGAGCAGTATGGGGAGGTTTTACGGGACCTCCTTTTTGGTAAGGTTTAGGAAACTCCAATAGAGGAAGAGCAGCTACAGGAAGACTGGAAAGAGCTATCTGGGGTGGTAAGTACTGGGACTCAATAAAAGTGAATTAGTAGTACTGCTTTGTAGGCAATATGGTAGAAGTGGTACAGAATTACGGAGAAATTCTAAAATACACACATAAACACACTTATCTAGCTTATGAAAAAGAAAGTAACCAGAAACGTTCCATGGGCAAACTCATTTTCCTGACTTCCAAATGTATGTTTTTCTATTTTTAGATTTGTGTACGGCAATACACTGTTAAGGTTCCCATTTAGAAACTGAAGACTCTTGTTTCTGAAAAAATAGCATGCTGAAAAGTCCCGTTGATTAATAGGAAATATAATTAAAGGTCCTTCTTTCGAGAAAAAAAATGCAGGGAAAAAAAAAAAGAGAGAACTTTCTAAATCTTTAGAAATACTGAATGTTTTAGAAGTATTTCTGTGTGAAAATGTAAGCCAGAACATTTTCAAATCAACGATGTATGTTCGGCTTTGTTAAGCTGGATGAGAATGGAAACAGAAGGGTCAGGTATATGGAGTGAGCCAAGATGGTGATTTAGTAGGACAGGTTTTCCATAAAAGCATGTGATTGAGAACTACATTTCTCTATAAATCTGTGATATATATCAAATACTAATGTGTAATATCCCTACTTCTGTATCAATCTATTGATATATAATCATGTAACAAATTTATCCTGTGAATGTAGCTACATATTTTTTGCTTTAGATACTACCCTGCAAATTCATGCATATGGGTAATAGTTCTTAGTAGCAGGCAATAGACCATGTAAACAGCCAACATAGCACATAATGAAGCTCACAGAGAACAAATTTTATCACCAAATGTCAGTCAGCCAATCCCTCTTCTAGATGATTTCCTTAGATATATTAGATAAATTAATAAAATATTTCTAAGTATGACAAAATAAATATTAATGTTTTAAAATATTTTATCTGAAATCCAATGGAAATGAGCTTCGTCTGCTTCTCAGGGCACAGCAATGTGTGTAACACGATGTTTCTCTGTTACACACCTTATCAAATCGACTACATGCAATCTTCCTGCTATCACTACTCATTTTTCATGTGCCAAGTATTGATTAATCCTTTAACCTCAGTAGGTAGAAACCAGTTCTTCTCTGCAGAACGTTCAGTGCTGGGAAATCGTTGCTCCCTTTTCCAAGTGGTTAAGAAGGTTGCATGTTAATACTCATGTTTTTTATTGATTAATCTGAATATAAGCTAAGCATCTATCCAGGGAATGTTTCTGGTGGTGTTCTACAGTAGCCTGCCTCCTGTGGGATTGCATATTTTATCTTTAAAACAAGTGTTACAACATTAACATCTGACTGGAGTAAAATCGTCCGAAATTTAATGAATCATAGATATAACTTACGATGAGTTGTTGGAACTGGTTTTGCATCTAAAGAAATAATATAAGGAAATATGTTGCTTGGGTCATCAGACAGCACTTTAACTCTATGCTCACTTTTCTCCAAAGGAAATGATTACACTAGAGGCAAAATTATAATAGCAAATCATGCCTAATTCCCTTTATAACTTGAGGAAACATGTATTTATATGGACTGTGAGGTTGACTTCTATTGATATGCATTTTGACATTTCTTATTTGCTTTTCTGCCTTTTTTTTTTAACCTTGTGGAAATAGGGGTAAGATGCAGCGACAAACAGCAAGAGGGTTACATTACCTTTATACCAAGAGGCGGCAGAGCACCAGTTACACGGAGAGCACGTGAAGCAATGCACAGGTGTATTTCAGGCAGTTGGTATGAAATCCTCCCAGGGAACAAACATTGGTTCTGGTTCTTCTGGCTTCCTCAGTAAATACTGTGTAGAGCAGCAAACATTAGCTTGTATTTACTGAAAGTAATAGCGTTTTAGCAGTAATTATTTACCTGAGCTCAGCCTGGCTTTCTGTGTAAATACACAAGCTATACAGGCTTTTCAAACACACTCACACCACAGGCCAACATACTGGACAAGGAATCCCTCTTTTTGTATATTATTTACCAGATTATTGGGATCCTCTAGAGCTGTTGAGCCAAGTTTGAATTTGGGGAGGACAAGGGGTGGGGATCATGAGGAACTTGCCATTTTCTACGTGCTCTGACCACAAGTTTTGCCTCATCCAGGACGAGGGCAGCACGTTGACTATTCACAAGGTTATTAAACTTCCTTAAATTGAATTCCACCCACCGGAGCACTGCCCAGACACCACCTTAGCAGCCAGGGCTGGTCAAAGCTCACCTGCCCTCTGGCCATGCCGTGTTTACTTCACGCAACGGGAACCACAGGAGAGGAGGCAGAAAACAGCCACATCAGCTTTACTTGAACAAAGGGCTCAGGGAATTCCTAGGTAACCTGTCAGGCCAGCCAAATAGCTTTGACACCGGTGAGGCATGGGCCAGGACCTCTCCACCGAAATACTTCACTGTGTAAGAACGCTTTTCAAAAAGAAACAGGAGATTTGGTCCTTGAAGTTCAATCCTGATTCTCTGGATTGATATTTTTATTTCCCGGGGTTTTTAAAATTATTCCTTAAAAAACATCCGCGTTGTGAACAAACTTCAAGATTTTTGATTCTGTTTCTCTGTGTATTGTTATTAAAAGCCGTTACAAACCTGTATTTGCAGCTCTTATGTGTGGAAAAAAAAAACCAACCTTCCCATAAAGGAAGTTCTCAGTTTGCAGAGGCGCGACTCAGACTTACATGCAAAAAAAAAAAAGAAAGAAAAAAGAAAAAAATCACCTCACATACTTCCCACGAGCTGCAGTGTAAAAAATCATAATAATAATAAAAAGAATGCTGAAGGAGAGGTTTGCAGCGCCCAGCCGCTGCCAGCCCGCCAGGTAACGGCGCGGCCGCAGCGCCCGGCCCGGCCGGCGGACACGAACCGAGCAGAGAAGCGACCGCCGCCCCCTCCGCCCGTACCCCCGGCAGCGCGGCCGCGCCCGCCCTCCCGCTCACCCGCGGGGCCCCCCGCAGCGCCCTGTCCCTCCGTCTCCCCTTTTCCCGGCGCTCCCCTCAGCACCCCCATGGCCCAGTGCGTGTCGCCCCCGCCCGGGGCTCTCCCCGTACCCCGCCGAGCCTCGCCGGGCACCCCGCTAACCCGTCCCGGCCCCGCCTGCCCTCAGCGCGCCCCCTCCCCGTGCCGGGCCTCCCGCTGCCGGCCCCGCCCTGCCCCTCCCCTCGGCGCCCCGCTGCCCTGCCCCCCGCGGCCGGGCGGGCGTGAGCTGGGGCCGCGGCCGGGGCCGGGGCCGGGCGGTGCGGCCGGGCGTTCCCGTCCCCACCCCGCGGGGCGGGGCGGGCGGCGCACCGGGGCGGCCGAGGGGCGGGGGCGCGGCCCCTCCCCTCCCCCCGCCCGGCTGCCGGTGGGGGCGGGGACGCGCCGCATGCCAGCGACGCCACCGGCGCCCGCCGCGGCCGGAGCAGGGGCCGGGAGCTGGGGAGGGGGGACACCGGTTCGGAGCGGGGCCCTTTGTCTGAGCGACCGGTGGGGTGTCACGGCGGCGGCCCCACCGTGAGGCGAGGCGAGGCGGCGCCGGGAGCCTCCACCCCCGGCCCACCCTGCCCCTGGCTCATCATGTGACGCGGGTAAGTCGGCGGCGAGCGCCGCGGTTCCCCGGGGCTGCCCCCATTCATTTCCCGGGGACGGCGGCGAGCCCGGGGCCGCCGCTGCTGTGAGTGCGGGTGTGTGGGTGAGTGCGTGTGACACTGCCCCGGCCGGACAGACAGACAGACAGACATTCAGTCAGAGAGCGGGGACCCTGTGTCAGGGGAAGGAAACAGTTTCTCCTGCTCTGCCGCTTCTGCTCAGGTCTGTGCCGATTCGCTTTCTTATCAGAATAAACGCCTAACGTGTGGTTTTTTTTTTTTTTTTGCTGCTGTCCCAATCAGCTTAAAAAAAAAAATCGCTCCTGTACTGAAGTTAAATAATTGTGAAGAAAAGCGGGGGTAGGGCGCCCCCCCTTTCCCCTTCCCTCAGCGCCGCCGGGGCGAGCGGGGGGTTAACGGCGGTTAACGGTGCCCTCCCCGCTCCCTCCTCTCCGTGCCCCCCCCCGTGTGTGTGTGTGTGTGTGTGTGTGTGTGTGTGTGTGTGTGTGTGTGTGTGTGTGTGTGTGTGTGTGTGTGCTGGGGGCCGCCCCCGCCGCCCGCCCGAACTTTTCCTGCAACTTTCCCGCTGAGGCTTTGGGGGGGGGGGGGATGTGGGGGAAGGGGAGGGGGGTGCGGTGTAAAAAAGCAAGGGGGGAAAAAAAGAAATAAATGAAAAAAGCGATAAGAGAGGAGTGATGAGCTGGGATCGCCCCAGCCCTTTGTGCTGCCGGCCCCGGGCCGCCGCCGTGCCCCTGCGCCTTTGGGGGGGGGGGGGGGGGGGTGAGAAAAAATTAATACATTAAAAACAAAAATTAATTATTTTTTTTAAATCAGAGTGTAACGCTAATGGGGGAAAAAATCGGAGTGTAACGCCGTGGGGGTAGAAAAATAAGAATTGCAGGGTAACGCTGTGCTACCTTCTACAGAAATAATTATCTTCTGTTAAAATAAATACTTGCTCTTCTAGAAGTCGTCTGGCGTTGCTTGGGGAGCAAACCGCTGGTATTTATGCTAAAAGCGTGTGCCCAAAGCGTGCCCCGTGGCGTCGGTGTCATCCCATGAAGCCCACCGAAAGCTTTTTTGCTGCTGAGATGAAATTTGGGCTCCTGTCTGCCTCCCCTCAAAATCCCGTTAGGGTGGTGCAGGATTTTGGGGGGAGGCGGATAGGAGACACAAAATGGGTTATTTTATGTTTTCCCCTGCTGTGGTTTGCAGGGATGTGATGCTTCGCTCCAGGCGGTGGGTTTTTTTGGACCTTGGCTCCCGCAAATGGGCTTATGTGAAAAATAGCCGGTTTACGCGCTTAGGGAGCAAGTATGGGCAGTTTGGTAGGAGGCACCGAAGAGAAGTTCGCTTGCATCGGGATTTATATTGAGCTTGTAAAATCCAGCTAGCTTTTGGCAGTCCCCTTCCCCCCCCCCCCCCCCCCCGAAAATAAGTAAGTAAACCAATTTATTTATTTTAATTATCCATCATGGAAATAAATGGTATTATTCTCCCTCCCCCCTCGCCCCTTTTCTTTTTGCTTTTCCCTTTTTGTATCGTCACGGCAGGTAGATATTCGCGGCAACTTTGTGAGGCTGCTTTATATAGTGCTGGCGTGTGGGCTCCATTTTCTGCTTTCTGGTTGGTCTACAACTCTGAAATGTACTGGAACAGCAAAGTGGTCTTAGCGTGGGATTAGTAACTGTGCTGAATAGGTCACAGATGGGGCGATAGGAGCATTTTATTAATGACGTAAGGCTGCATGAAACAAGTCTGCTTTTTCTTTTTTTTTAATATTCATGCTGGGGGAGGGGGAATATCTTTCTAATGGGATGTAATCAACTTGAAACCGCTGTCTGCAAGCTGGCATGTCACCTATCGTCACAAACGAACCACGCATAGTGAAGGAAACATTGCATATGGATTTTTTTTTACATTTTTTTGTATTTTTCCCCTCCCCGTGCTGCCTGAGGCTTTGGCAGCCGGTTGGAGCTGCCGCTGCTGCGCTGCCGGCGGGTGCCCGGGCTGGAGCCTGGTGAGATGACATCACCCCCTTGGCGGCTGGGGAGCAGCACCCAGATTTTCCTTTTTTGAAATTTTTTATTTATCTTTTTCCTTTTATTATTTTTTCCCCCCTTTTCTGTGCCTAGTACATGTTTGGGGGGGGTGAGAAGGGGGATAGGCTAGGGAGCACCTTTATTTAGGCAAACCTTTTCCTTAGAATACTGGCAGCTTTACAAGGTGGCTTGGGCTCTTTTTTTTGTTTGTTTGTGGTTTTTTTTGTTATTCCTCTGGAGTAGTCCATAGCATTTAAAGAGGGTTGCAAAACAATCCTATTTTCTCTTCTGTCCCCCAGCTGTGAGGAAAAAGGCTTTTTGAGGAGGAAATATGCCATGGGGTGTTTGATGAGTGACTGCGTGTGTGCTGGAGGGGCTGGGAAGGAGTTTAGGATGTGGGAGATGCTATTTGGTTTCTGCTTCTGATAGTGAGGCAATATCAGACATGTTAAGAAAGGGGGATGGGAAATGAGGCACTTTAAATTTTTTTAACATTTAGCGGTAGTATTTCCAGACTGTCCTGTGCTCTCTTGTAGAAAAAAAACCTTTGCTGGAAAGGCCCCTGGGAGCCCAGGAGGACCATGTGTAACAACTTTTAAAAATAAACTTTCGGATTCCAGGACAGGCTAATCGCGGAGCCCTCTGCCAGCTGTTTCTGTCAGGATTAGCCAGACCTGAACGTACGCAAGCAGAGTTTCACTTCAGACCAGAGGAGGCTGAAATGCAGCAGGGTTGAACCGGCTCTTCTTGCCCCAGGAGATGGTTGACTGGGCTCGGTGAAGGGTTTGGGCTGCAAAGCCCCATGGTAGCGACCGTCTTCGTCTTCACCCAGACCAGGGTGGTGCCTGACAGTACCCACCGTAATCAAATAGAAATACAGACCATGTTTTTGAGGAAATGGGCAATGCCGCTCCAGGGTGCTTGGGAAGCCCTTTGCCACACAGCAGGGTTGCAGAATGTCCGTGTAACTCAGGTTTCAGCTCTAGAAGGGCATCCTGCTGTTCAGATTTTGTATGGCTTGTAAAATAAAGGGAAGGTATGTGCCTTTGCCCATTGCTGGGTGGACGATGCCTGCTTGCACGAGCCTTCCCAAAGTCATAGTGCTGTCGCCTCTGCGCTTGAGGCTGCTGGATCACCGCCATTCAGGATGGACAACCTCCTCGCTCCTTCCTTCAGTAAGTGCCACTTGCATTGTGTGACAGCTCTTGTCAGTACAGGGTTGGTTTTGACAAGTCTTTGTTAAATCAAGTAAAATGCGGGACTGGGGATGAGGTGTTTGTATATTAATAAAGCTGGGCAAATAACTTGGTTTTTTTTACTCAAGTGTTTTTGGTTGTGGCTTTTGATGTGTTGTCTCTTGATTTGTTGGAGGATGATTGTGGTTTGCCTTCCCTGATGCAACTACAAAGTGAAACAAAATACTGATTTTTTTTTAATGGAAATTTCATTTTTAGAAAAGCTGAAATGGATGCAGCACCGAGACTTTGACCTTCTCAGCTCCTGACTAGTGGTTGTTTACTACAGCTGCAGCTGTGCGTCTTTGAAAGAGGAGGAGCTGCAAAGACAAGCATGCTCCCTTTCCTTGGCTAAGAAGGAAACATATAATGAGCGTGCTGTTTCAAAGTGAGATGTGAAGGAAAGTATTGAGCAGTCAGGTTATGGCTTTTCTTTTTGTGCAAGGGGTGCTGTATATGTAAGACAAATTTTGAGTTTTGTAAGTGCAAATGTGAAAGCATGCAATGACTACCCTTCCTATGCAGTGAAAAATGTTGGGTTTTTTTTTAATTAAATGAATGCTCATGCTAGAAAAGAGAAATGCTTTTGCACTAGAGTACTAAGGACATTCTCAGCGTTGATCGTCAGTGGAAAAAGCTCCATGCAATGTTACCCTGTGTTCAACAGCTGAACTTTAGACAGTCCTCTTACTTCAACTGATTTTTTTTTTTTTTTTTGAAAGTTGGTAATTAAAAAAAAAAAGGAACAAGAGTTACATTTGAGGATTCAGTGTCAAAAATATTCTTTCAGTTTATAGCCAGGCATAGAGTTATGTTGACAAACTTGACTGGGGCTTTGACTAGACCTGATATATGTATGTGACACTGTTGCAAAAGTGGGTAAAATTGGACCAGTGTGAGGACAGCTATGCAGTCTCTTTTGTTTTATACATATGAAAACACCCAACTGTGCTAGTGGTGCTGTGTTTACATTTGGAAGCTCTTTTCTGTGCAGAAGGTCTGCTTGGACTTGGCACCCTAAAATCTGTGAACTTTCTCATACTTCTGCAAAGTTTGGTGTGACTGGTGGGTCTGAAGTTTTTTTTTCCTGACCCTGTGCTGTCGTGTTTGCTCCCAAGCATTAACTATAACACAAAAATGATAGGATATTCTTTAATAAGTTTTATTTACTTTTTTGGCAGCAGAGAATTCTTAAAATAATACTGGGAGACAGAAGGTAGAGAAAAAATGAACATGGCTTTGCCAGCAAAGTCAGTATATCTACACTTACACTTACACTGTATGTAACACTGAGCTTTGTGGACTTTTGTTTCTTGAGTTCGGTGTAAAATCTCATGGTATGAGTCAGGAAGCGTGATCTATACTTTGGTCTAAACCAAAATCAAATTATAATATACAAATATTTTTTGCGTTTGTTTCTACTGCAGAATGATGTGTCTTGATTTGGAGAAGACAAATTATGGTGTGTCTTGGTCCTACAACTATTTCTGTCATTTCCTGTGTTTTTGAGAAGGGATGGTGGCATGAGCCATCCCAGTGCTTCTCAGCTGAAATAGATGGTAAAACTTGGGAGAGTGTGTATGAAGTCATGTGAAATACATTCAGGGACTCTGTGCTTCATAGTGACTATGTTTCTGCATGCATTCCACATCTGTGCACATCAGCTCCTGGGTCAGAAGAACCCCTTCAGCTGCAGGTACAAGGGTAGGACTTGTCTAGGTGTTGGCTTGCTGGCTATCCCTTTTATTTATTTATTATTTTTAAAAGTTCAGTAAAATCAGGAGGATGCAAAAGCTAAGGTATATGATTACTAAAATTCTGTGTGTTAGGGTCAAGGGAGATCCCATGATTAAGGACCATTAAAAGTATGTGTTTGGTGATATTGAATAACATTACCCAAGGCAGTTGCGCACTGTCATTTCCTACCCTCTGAATGCAACCCTAGCAGTGTCTTTATTTCTTTTTTTTTTTTTTTTAATCACCTGGTTTATTTGTTCATAGATTTATTTATTTATTTATTTATTTATTATTGAAAGAAATGCAATCATGCAATGTTGTTTATCCTTTTTTGGGTCACTTGTAGTGCTGGCGTTGACAGGCTTTGGAGTTGCAATGCAGACCAGCACCACTTGAGCTATGGAATGTCTGGTTAGCAGTTGCAAGCTTTTGTCCTCTCTGTGAACCAGCTTCCAGGGCAGGAATGAAACACGCGCTTTGCTCATGGCTGATATGGTGTTTGCTACATAGCAGAGTAATGATGGGACTCAAAAATCCTGAGCTTTTTGCCTGGCTGTGGGGCGAGTGCGTTCTGGTCGTTTAAATGTAGAACAATCAAATGCATGACCTTGGACATCAGTGCCACAAAGGGGATAATTAATCAGGTGATCTGTTGTGTCAGGAAACCTGAGTTCTGGTCCTGGTTTTGTTGGATGTCACGGATGACCGCTTTGTTACCCTCTCTGTAAGGTGGTAAGCAGTGACCCTAATTGCTAATTAGTGTGGGGTGTTGTCAGGAGGTCAGAGCTCTGAAGATTAGGAGGTTATAAAGGCTAACCCTCATCCTCCCTCAGCCTACCTGCATACTCCAGCGGTGGGCTACAGAGATGATCACGGGTCTGGAGCATCTTTCTTATGAGGAAAGGCTGAGAGACCTGGGTCTGTTCCGCCTGGAGAAGAGAAGAGGGGATCTTATTTGTGCTTATAAATACCTCAAGGGTGGGTGTCAGGAGGATAGGACCAGGCTCTTTTCAGTGGTGCTTAATGATAGGCACACAGGAGGTTCCATCTGAATATGGGGAGAAACTTCTTTACTTTGAGGGTTCCAGAGCACTGGAACAGGCTGCCCAGAGGGGCTGTGGAGTCTTCTTTTCTGAGGACATTCAAAACCTGCCTGGACACATTCCTGTGCCGTTGGGTGAACCTGCTTTAGCAGATGGGTTGGACAAGACGATCTCCAGAGGTACCTTCAAACCCCAACCATTCTGTGATTCTCTGCCTTGGCTGAGAAGAGCTTGGCTGCTGGTGGTGTTTGCATCTCTTTTCTGGAGCCTTATGTGGGTCCTTGACAATTGGAAGTAAGTTTAGGTCCATTAGTAGAATTGGAGGTGCTACCAGCAAGCTCTGGAAGCCTTTCTGAGCATGGGGGAACTGTAATTCTCAGGTTTTTTGTTCAAGTCTCGGCAGGCTGACATCATGGGTAAAGACAATAATCTAACCCCAGCAGTTTCTGTCTTTTTCTGTGGATCCCTGTGGGAGAATCTTTCCAAACAAAACATTCTGGATTATTTTTTAGCTTTCTTTTCCACAACCAAAATTGTTAAAAGTGACTGCTGTGTTCTCAAAAACTTCCAATTCAAGCTTTGCAGAAGCAGTCAATGTGAATTTCAGCTGAAATGACTGAAGTTTGTTAAATAGAATAATGCAATATTGGAAACTTGCAGCATGATTTTCAAACAATAACTGTGACTGTTGTCATTTACCATGGATGTTATTAGTTTTTTTTTTCCATGGGACCAGTATTTTCAGATGATCTGCTAAATGTGAAGACTCCTTTTACAGCAGATGTGATAACATGTTGTCATCCAAGGTAGCCACTGAGGTATTTGAGTTTAATGGTATCAGTTGCCAGTTCTTACTAGGAAGAAAAGAGAAAGAAACGGAAAACTGTTGTGAGCATTATGTAGTAACATTTGACAAAAATCTGAGCAGGACTTGACTTTAAATAATACAGACTTGTTTGTTTGTCTTTATTTTGAGTGTGCAGTGCTGGCAAAAACCAGTATTGAGTTAGTCTTCAAGTATGGGTTGGCAGTGCTCTGGAAGAGCATCTGAAGAGCTGTGACTGATGACACTTTAAAATCTTTTAAAGTGTTGGACGGTAGTTGGAGCTCTTCCAGTTCCTTTTTCAAAGAATCTTTCAGTTGCAAGAAAATTTGGGTTAAGTGAGAAATGAAAAGATTTCCCTTAAAAAAACAAAGGTGGGGAAAAACATTATTTTCTGGTTTCTGTAAATCAGTAACACAATGCGACTTGGTTATATGGAACCAGTGAAAAACTAAGGAAATCTTTTGTATAGACAGTGCCGTAGAGAATTTTGAAAGGAAAAAGAAGAGCAAACTGAATTATTTTTCCGCATTTGAAAGGGAGAGCATGCAAACTCAGTCTAGTTAGCAGGCTGCTATTTCAGAAATCATTGCCATTTTTGTTTTTATTTTCCCTATCTATGTTTGGCTAAACCAACATTTTGCTAAAATGTCTCTGACATTTGTCTAAAGAGTATATATCAATAATTACGGACTCTATTTTGAGAAGGTGATAGATTTGTGATTTTTGGTTGATTCTATTTGGATAAAGTTTACGATAGTCACATTGAACAATTAAATACAAACATAGTACAAATTGAAAAATATAATGAGATTTAGGACACTTTTTATTCTTTGCATCCCAGCCAGCATCCAAGATGGATTTATTTTGTACTTGCCAGAGATGTGCTCTCCTTTATGTTTCACGTGTTGCTGGATTTAGGAAGACAGTATTTCTTTTTCATTGCAATGCTAAAGAAGTATGTGGGCTGGGCAGGGATGGGAGCCTTGGGTCTGTGCATAGCAGTTGCAGACACTTGCCCAAGTCAGTTCTGGTGGATAGCTTGAATAAAATACATTCCTTTCCCAAAAAGAGGAGCCTAACTTGTCCTTGCCTCAGAGGCGTGTACTAAAATCATGATGCCGAAATCATTCTCATGGTTCAAAAGACCATCAGAAAGCCTCTCTGTTGGGTGACGGTAGAGGAAATCTCAGACGTTTAGCTCGTGCATGGATGTGTGCACTGTGCTTGTTTAAAGATAGGTGAGAGGACAACAAATGGTAGGACAAGGGGTAATGGGTTCAGACTGGAACACAAGAGGTTCCACTTCAATTTGAGAAGAAACTTCTTCTCAGTGAGGGTGCCAGAGCACTGCAACAGGCTGCCCAGGGAGGTTGTGGAGTCTCCTACTCTGGAGACATTCAAAACCTGCCTGGACACATTCCTGTGTAACCTCATCTAGGTGTTCCTGCTCTGGCAGGGGGATTGGACTAGATGATCTTCTGAGGTCCCTTCCAATCCCTAATATTCTGTGATTCTCTGTGAGGAAACCTGCACTGCTGGAGTCCTGGGAGAAGCATTCCTGGCCCTGCAGGATTTGGTGGCGGTGAGGAAGGAATAGCAGTTCTGTGGCTTTTGTTACTTGGTGTTTAAGTTACCCCATGTGTTGTGAGAGCAGCCACCCTGAAGCCAGGCTATGGTTTCATATGATAGGGGCAGCACTAGGAGCGTAGTGGTTTGGTACCCAGGCCCTCTTGTGAGCAGAGATCATAGCCTGAGATCCATCAGCAGAAAGGAAATAAATTTGTATTTTCAGATCCCTCCCAAATATTATTGAACTTTCACCTGTGTGTGACTTTCATTGACATTTCTTTTTCCTTGTCTTGGAAAAAGAAAAAAGAGGAGAAAGTTTCTTCTTGTGATGAATTCTGGCAGCAGTCGATGCTGTATGTTCCCATCCATCAGTTCTCATCCCTGTGTTTGGCTGTGGCTCTGCCTCTTGCCACCACTGCTGCCTGGCCCCTCTTTGGCTGAGGGTTGCTGGTTTCTCATCCTCTTCCTGTAACCCTTCTGTGGATAACTCGAATGGAACAGTGTCTCGTCATTAAAAAACTTCTTTAATTGTTATTTCCAGTCACATTTTCTGGATCCTGGATTATTTTAAAGCTGCCTTCAGTTTATGAGAAGTGTAGCAACTTTAACTTCTCTTCCTTTTCTGCTTTTTCTTAGAAACATTTCTGCTTGTACTGTTGTGCTTTTATATTTTAATATATATATTTTTAGCATATATATATATATATTTAAAACTGCTACTTACTCACTGTGAGGCATATTTTCTTGGTGGTTCAGTGGCAATCCTTCTGAGCAGAGCTGCCCTCCCGAGAGCGTGGTTTTCCGTGACAGTGCCTCCCTGGTTAGAGAGCAGGGCAGGTAGAGTGAGGATGCTCCTCCACGTTTGGCCGTGGGTGTTGAAGTGTCTGTCAGCAGACCCAGAGCCAGGATTGGTCTTGCATCCAGGCTGGCTCCTTGGATATTGCTGTCATGTCATAAATAGAAGCATGAGGGTAGCATGAAAAGTCTTTTCATATCAGTTAAATATTAGAAATATGAAAATAGTCAGTGGAAATATTCTCCTTGTGTTATACAATGTTAAAGCTAATTCAGCAAACCTGAAAATTTTTATCTGTATCAAGGAATCTGTAGAAGTAATTTTTATAGGAGGGAGCAGGAATGAGACACATGCTACGGCAATCATTTGATATGATCTAAAACAGTAATCCCAGTCAGCATTTGTCATTATAGTGTTTTCAGTTTAAACGTTGAATGACCAGACTGCTGCTTTGGTGAAGCTTGAGGACTGGCAACGGTGTCAAGTATGGGAATTGTGTCCTAAAAACATCTTGACAGCACTGCAAGTGACGTAGAAGAAGTGAAGCCACATTTAACCAATGTGTGAGTTGCAAAGACTTTTAAGGATTTCTGCTTGGACGAACAAGTTTGAATTTAGCCAGAGGTGCTGAATTCAATTCGTTCTCCTGGATTGTAATATGAACCCTGTTTTTGGAGACTAATCTAGTGCTATATATCTGGTAGGAGGCTTCCAGCTTGAAACTGAGCTCTTAGTTTAAAAGCAAAACAGCCTAGAAGGACTCCTAAACCACTGAACCATCATCCTTGCTCTTGGTGCCTGATAACGACTTTCCTAGCTGTCTGTACATCAATCTCCTGCGTAAACTTGAAGTCCCATGTTGAGAGGGGGATTTAATTCCTTGTGTCATAGGCTAAAGGACATGTTAGGTACCTTCCCCCATAGACTAGCATGTAAAATACAGTTTAATTCTGCAATGACGTAATGAAAAGCTTTGATAAGCTTCTGTTCAAGGTCTTAATTGAAGAGTGAAGCTGCATTTGGAGTTCATTGTCATCCTAAAGGATGGTTTCAGATGATGGCTGGTTCTGTTCAAAGTCTTTAGTTGGTGGTGAACGCGTTAGCATTTAAGCAGGTAGAAGATGGAACCTACTGTAAAGATAAATGAAGTTATACTCACTGAGAGCAGTACTTAGTGAAGTGAGAAGAAATACAAGATCTCAACATGGGATCAAGTTGTAGATTCGTTGACTTGAAAATCAGAAAAGACGATTGTGATCATCTAATTCAATTTAAATTGTGCCATGAGTAGGGTGTCATCTTGCTGTGTGAAATCCTCACGGTCCCTTGGAGCCGGAACACTTTGTGAATACATGTTTGTAATGTAAAAAAAACTTCATGTGATGGGGAATCCACTGTTGTCTTTGGTAAGCTGTTCTAGTGGTTATAATTACCCTAATCTCTATGCATTATTTGTAATCTGAATTTATCCATATATTTGTGCTTCCAGCCACTTAACCTTGTTATACCTCTGTCTCTTAAGTGAGTGGTTGACCAGTTTCCTGTCAATTCCTTCTCCATCTTCATTTTCAGAGTTCGTATAATTGAACAGTGTTTTAATTTGCGGCTGTTGAAGAGGGTGAATTGATTTAAATCATTTTGACTTTAAAGTGGCTGGCAGGAAAACTTGATTTGAACAATCAGTTTAAATCTTGTTTGGTTTTTGCAGTTCTTACTAGTTTTCCATTCTCAGTGACATTTAATGTGCTGATATACAGCAGACGGAGTAGTCTTTATGCAGAGTATACTCAAATTTTTAGTCAAGAGAATACGTTGTATGCATACCCACATATTGAACAAGTTTGTGGAGTTAATGTTTGTTTACCAAGTTTAAATTTTTGTATGATTAATATTACAATATGGCTGAAGTTTTTATTATTTACTAGATGTTTTAATTTTACTATTGACTTCATCAGATATACTTAGATAGAAATTGGAACTAAAGCTGTAGAAAACATCATTTAAATTATTTTTATTAATATTTTGGTTTGTTTTTAATGTTCCAGGTTGCTTTAAAATCTTATTTAAAATTATTTGTGTTTAAAACTAACTTTTATATGAAATAGACGGAAAATAATATTTGGTTATTAAGAGAAACTCGTAGTTTCTGTTTGAAATACATTTGAGAACTAGTAGGTATCACCCTTCAGCATTTTTTTATATTTAAAGATTGGAAGAGAAACCCACAATTACCTAGTTTTTGTTCCCTGTAGATTTTTAAACTTCTGAATGAGCTAGTTATTAGTCTGTGGGGGTTGAAGAAGCTGTGAGAAAGACCATATTCTATGATGCACCTGCTTATTGATTTGTTTACTGCATTTCAGTTTTGTTTAATCTATAATTTTTATCGGGTTAGTAGTTTCTTTGAAACTTCAGCAGCAAATGAGTACTGCTTGAGCGTTGATTAAAGAAGGAATGTAAATCAGTTTTGTAATTTCCAATGTAGTTTTGTTGAATAATTTAAATAAGAGTCAGATGTGTTCACTAGAACATATGTTACAGAAAAAAGCCATTTCTTTACCAGACAGGTTTTGGAGCACTGTTGGTTAGCCTGCTGCTTCTAGGTGTATTAAACATTGTCAAAAGATAGGAGTAGCCATCTATTCTAATTTTGTGAAGCTGCCTATGAAAATATCTTTTTCAAATATTTCACTTATTCTCAGCTGGTGACACTGACACCCCATTTGTCAGGTGCCTTTTCGACATGCCTATTCAGTGTTCTGTATCTAAAGTACAAAATAAGATGCTCGTTGGCCAGAGGTGCCAGCTGAGCAGAGTCACGCAGGCTCTGTGTTTGATGTGCTCTACTGCTGCTGCACTGCTCAGACCTTCCTGTCTTCTGTTTGCTCTGGTTTTTCTTCCTATGTTTTTTCCAGAATCATTTCAAGTTTAATAACACTGTTATTTGGATACCCCATTCTCTCCCCCTCCCCCCATGTTGTTCATTAATTATACCATTTTTGAAAGAGTAAGAATACCAGGTGGTTTAGCTGAGCTCTGCTCAACGTGGGGAAGTTGTGCTCTTTCACAGTGATCTTTTCATTGAAGTCCTACTGGTACTTTAACAGACTGGAGCTCTTCCCTGTAATTCTTTCATCCCTTTTGGAAATGTTCTTCCATGCTTAGATGTATACTGCTATTTCCTTGGTCTTCTCAAGGAGAAACAGTTATATGTTGTACATGTTCTGACTGTGAACTGTGATCATAGGTATTTATTTCCTTATTTTGTAAGGAAACCAAACTAAAGATGGACCTTTATCCCCCTTTTTTTCTCTGCCTTCTCCCTAGCTTCTTGAAATAGCAAGTAAAGGCCAAAGCAAGTTTGGTGTGTGTTGCATTGGTTGTTGTGGGATTGTTTTTGTTTTCCGCCCCCCCAGCTTTTTCCTTGTATAGATTTGTTCAGTGCGCCAACTCCATTCTACTTGTATTTCATGGAGCTAAGGAAAACTATGTAGGCTGCGGAGTTATCAAAAAAATGGTACGATTTGAAATGTAATTCCCTTCTTCCTTCTCAAAGAGGGAAAAGGAAGTTTGTTGGTTGTGTCACTCTGTTTTAGCAAGTTGACGTAACTGGTGCGGATCCTGTGAGAAGGATCAGGGTTGGGAACAAGGACCATTGTGTGGTGTAGCCCGGTGCAGCAAGTCAGAAAACTGAAAAGTGGCAGTCAGAGGAAAGGTTTTGTTAATGCTTCAAGCTGCCCGAGACGGATAATAGCGCTATAAATACATCCAGGCATGATGGAGACTCTGCTGAAACAATATTTCCTTATGCTCTTGAAAGAAGCTCAAATGGATGTTGGCTTATCTGTGTTTTTAAGAAAAGAAAGTGAAATACATTGTAAAGCTACTTTTACACACATCTCAGACACCACTGCTGTGAAACTAATTGGTCTGTGGGGAAAGATCACCTTTCTAAAATCCAGTTGACCTCCGGTCACTTGTTACAGTCCCAGCATTTGCTCCAGTTCCTCCTCCTGACAAAGTCTTCTCCAGTTCACGCTGCTGTCTCTTGGTCAAGGATTTCAGTGGGGTGCTTGAAGTAGGCTTGTGCTTTCTTCCATAGGGCTTACTACTGTTCAGGATCTGTATGTTCTTTATGAACCACCAGTTTATTAAGAAATAGCCCCTCACAGTCCAGCAGTGGTGTGAACAGCTCTCCATGGAGCTTTTGAACTTTGTCTTCTGAGTACAGCTCTTTGCACAATAAAGAAGAAATGTCAGCCTAAAGTGTTTGCAGTCATTAGCTTAAAATCTTTTCTGTACAAAGGCTAGTAATGATATAATTTTTTACTGAAGTGGAATTTTTAGGTGGTGTTTGTTATTCTTCAACAGCAATGTTGCTCTTATTTTCTCCACGCGATGGATTAGCCTTTTTATCTTTTTTTTTTACTTTCAAGTTGTTTAGGTTTTTTTTTGTTCTTTTTAATGCAGAGTTAATTTCCATTACACACAATTCTAAATGTAAAAACCAGCCATCCCTTCATTTATATTTTCATGTTATAGATGACATGGCATGTTATATATCCCTGGAGCCCTGAATTTCTGCTGTAGATTTATTGCAGCGGTTTCTGAAAATGCTGTTGTGAAGCAGTAACCCCTTGGTTTCTGGGTGGGTGCAGCAGACATCTGGAACTTCACATGGTGTCTCAGTGCTTGTGTCTTGTGTTACCTTTGGGAAATCTTTTGGTGCCTCACAAGTTGCCATGTGTAAAATGGCTTCATGTCTTTGTTCGCGTCATACTGTCAGGTGCCTTTCGTGTCCTGCTCTTCTGTAACTGAGACCTCTGAGGTTTGAGGTGACCATGACTTCACTTGCAGTCCAGCAGAAGGATCCATTGGGCCTTTTAATATCCTTGTACTCTGAGTGAGGGGCTGCCTTTGGTACATGTCCTTGTGTTTATTGTGGCTCCAGAGTCTTGGGAGGGTTTTTCTGCTCTTTGCCATCTGTTTCCCCATTGTGCTGTTGGACTCCATGTGAGTTGCCCTTCTCTGGGATGAAGGCAGGTTGCAGGGGAGAGAAACTACTAAATTAAGGAGTGGGGAAAGGACACATAGGGTCCAAGAAGACTAAAAATGTGTGTTTCATTAGTAAATAGTGGCAAAAAGAATGCCCAGTGTTGATCAGTGGTGGCTTAAGATCTTCCGTAATCTGTTTACTGCTGAATATACTTTCTGTGTGTCATGGACTTACCTTATTGCAGCGGTAGTTATTATCCACTAAATGTCTTGTCCATTACTAAAATCAGTCGTCAGCTCTGGAATGACATTTCTTACACCTGAGACAACTTTGAGATGCTTTGCAAGACAGACATTGTTTTTCCCTGCCCACCACAGAAGTTTACATAGCTAATGTGGTGCCTGGTATGTTGCGTAAAGTGCTTCTGCTATCATGGATTCATTTTTGTTGTTTGAACGATCTTCTGTTGTAATGCTGAAAGAGTCTCCTGGCTGCTTCTTCTAGGCTTGTCGAGAAGCTGCAGGTTTATTTTGTGTGGCGTTCTTTAGTGTGGATCTTTGTAGGTTGCAGATTCATGCTGGATTCAGTGAATTTTGTTACAGCTGAAGTCCACAGACTTGGATTGATGCCTGTTATGTCGTGAGAGGTTGAGGCACTTTCTTGAAGAGCTGGTGGCTCAGAGTAACAACAGAAATGCTAAAGAGCATCCATGTCTTATCCAGCGCCGAATTTCTCCTGAGCGAACAAAAATGCAACAGCCTGAGGAACTTTGGATCTGTGGTTTGTGTATTAAACACTTGTCCAGGGCATCTTGTAGGTCGATGTGAGCAGATGTGAGGGTGAGATGTGTATTTTTCCAGTCTGGATTGTTCTGGTGAAACTTCAGAGTCCTTGTTTTTCAGCAGTGATGTTTGGACGCATAATGCTCTTTATATAATTGAAAAGCATGTTGTTAGAAACAGAAGTCTTACGGAACTTCTAACAGACAAGAAAATGGATCACTTTGTTGCTTTGATCTATTTTCAGTGTTCAAGAGCACAAAAATACTGTTGCAGGTATTTTGTTTTAAAGTTTTAAGTCTTTACATTAGTAAAAGTGGAATTCAGAATTTGTGCGTTCTACTTAATGAATATCAGGCTTTAATTTTTCCTCCTCTCTTCTTCAGATAGAGATATTATGTCATTGCTGCTTCGCTGATAATCTTGCTTTTTCCAAAGATCCTATCAATCAAATTACTTTGAGTATATTTTGTGCTCCTCATAATTTATTTTATGTTTGCAGGATGCAATAAGCTAGTCATGCCTTAAATTGATTTAAATATCTGTTAAATAAGAAAAATAATAGAAAATAATCAAGTAAGCAGTGTTCTATTATAACATGCTACTCTATCTCTAGATTTGGTCTCTGTCTTCATTAACATTTGAACTTTACCATGAGATGCATAATATGTTTTTAGACACGGTAGTGAGATACATTCAGACTTCCATAGGTGGTGTACTGGCTGATAATTTGGAAGTAATTTAAGAAATGCCTCATTTTGACATGTGCAAAATGAATGTAATGATGTTTACCTTGGACACTTTTTGTTCTACCATTGGGAAAAATATGTAGGAAAGCTGAATAGTACATGTGCTTCAGATGTAAGATGTAAGGCAAAGTGTAACTTCTTTCCTTTGTCAGACTGAGAATAACTTCTATGAGCTCTGTAGCTGTGAAAACTATATTGAAGGAGGCTGTTTGCGAGAGGTATTACCCATTTGGTTTCCATGGAAACGTGAAACATGATTTACAAATATTGACTTCAGAAAGCTGCAGCTTAGGGGGAATCCTAAACTGTTGGTTCAGGCTTTTAAATTAATATCTCTGAAGAGTTTAGGCCATATTGAAAGTTATTGCGTGTCTGTGAAATTATATTTATAATAATTATGGGGTTTTGTGTTTATTGGTGCAATAGCTACTTCTGGATGCTGGAGGACTGGAGAGGATCTGTGAGAGTTTTGCTGGATAAGGGGCGCTGAAGTGGAATCCGTGGCTCCAGTTTCACCTGTGTTAAACAGCCTAACTCCCACTGGAGTTAAGTCAATGCTCCTAAAAATCAGGTTGTTAGTACCTTACTCACAATGGATGGATTGCAAACTGGCATGTTTTCTTCTTGTTGGAGTTAGACACTATAAATCATCATTCATGTCTTGTAAATGTTTCTAAACTCCTTGGAGGGTGGTTTGAATTGCTCTTTGTTACATTTATGCGAGAGATTGTGTGATAGGCCTAAGTAAATTACATTTACCGCTTAACTTACTGCATATGGATTTTCATATACACTTACGTTTAGGCTGCTGATCATAATTTGGTCTTGCTGGGCTTGTTAAGGTTTTCAAAACGGAAACTTCTTTATCCCTGGAGCATGGTGTTAGACTGTCCTGAAGTTGGTGGGTATTAGACTGTCCTGAAGTTGGTGTTAGACTGGTGCTAGGGGGGAAAAGGGGGTGGAAAAGGGCATCCATATGGAAGAAAAAGCATATAGGAGAGTGTTGTGTACATATTACGAGTGCCGAGTTGTATACAGAGCAGATTGAGATTCCTTTGGTGCACTCATTAGGGAGGAACGGTCTTGGTTCCACCAACTGAACGGAGTTGCTACCAGCTGTGGTTTTATTTGTGCTTTTCCTAGTGTCAGTGCTGGGTTACGTGGTCCCTGGTGCCAGTCTCCTGTCATGCCTGTCCCCCCATCACTTGTACCACTTCCACAGTCAGCAGACTCCATTGCATCAAGAAACTGCCCCAACTTCCTGACTTTGACTGATTTATTCTTAACTGGGGTGATTTTCCCAGTTCATCCCCCAAAACAGCCGTGGCCGTGCAGGAGCGGACAAGGTGGTTGGAGGCCATCCGTGCTGCTGGTGGGAAAGCGCCTCTAGCTGTTCCCAAAGTTAGGAGTGTGCCTTACGTCCCCAGTGTTTTTAGTGCAGAGGAACACCTCCAGCGCAGAGATGAGATGTTGGATTTACCTGGGGAAAGCCCATCCCATGTGTGTGTGTGTCTGCTGGCTGATGTAGTAGTTGTTTCACGACTGTGAGAAGATAGCAAGGCACAATTTTTCAGGAGGTATGATGTATTATTGTGAACAAATGATGCTCTTGGAAAGAACATGAGCATGCAAGCGTGTGCTTCTGTTTTAGACTTGGATAAGACTTTGTCTCAAACCATTGTTTTTTTCCCCCAAAATGTGTTACGTGCTTTATGCAAAATACTATTACTCCATACAAACCGTACCTTGCTTGGTGATTATAAAGGTGTTTCTGGTGAGTGGCATTTATGGTGAGTGGCCTAAGATAGCCCTATGCAGTTACATTAATTAAGGCAGGATGAATTTAGGTCTGCCTACATCTAGAGCTGCAGGAGGATTTTACACTGGAAGTACGAGGTGGGATGTAGGCAGGTGGCTGCACAGATGCTTGTAGGGGTCAGGTCCTAAATGTCCAGAGCCATTGGTAGTATAGATGAGCAAGGGCCACTGGAACCCGTAGGTCAGTGTGTCACAGATAAGATGACTATATCTGTGGGCTCTGTGTCTTGTGGGACTTGAACATCAAGAGCAAATAGGAGCCCACAAAAGCGCACCATGCATGGGCCAAGCGATGCTGCCTTTCTCATCAAGCTGGTTTAACTGGGGAGAAAGGCTTTGTTTAATGCTTCTGTAAATAATACTCTACATCCTGAAGGTTACAAGGATGTTTGTCTCTGATGTGGGTGCTAAGGAGGGGTTCAGCTGCATTGTTTTTCAGTGGATGGTTCTAGTGGTTGAAGGCAGCTTGCACTTGACTTGCCACCTGCAATAGTAGTGGGTTAGGGTGGCAGAGGCTGTGAGATGGCAGAAAGATTAGTGACTGGGAGGATGGAATCGGGGACCTATGGAAAGAGAGAATGTGCATGTATAGAAAATATATAGTGGAAAATGGCAGTGATGCAGAATCCCATGGAGACTTCTGCTGCTGGCAACTCATGTACAGAAGCGTTAAGCTGAAGGGCACGTCAGTAAATGAGGGGAAAAAAAAAAAAGGGTTTCTTGGTTGTTGTTTGCAGGAGGAAGACAGAGAAAGGGAAGTGCTTGATGAGTCTTAGAGTGGGGTGTTTTTTCTGTTTGCTTATTTTTAAGTCCACAGATAATCAAACCAGAAGGTGGAGTTTTGTATGGCAGAAGGCAGAACAGCAGGTATACAGAATCATTCGTTGATGACCGGGAGCATGCATCAAAGTGAGTATGGTGGCTTAGGATGCCAGACATAGATATTAACAGGAAAGGAAAGTAATTGCGTCAAAGTGAACTTTGGTTCTTTGTGTTACCAAATAAGCTACGTGGATTATTGCAGAATCAGTCAAGACAGGAGCAGGGATTTGCAGCATAAGATTTCTGATAAAATCATGGTTGGTCTTATGTGAACCCATTGTGCCAATACAAACTGGATTTCATATTGCAGGATTGATTGCAAGATAAATGCCTCCAGGTGAAAGCTGGAGAGAAGTCAGTGCTTTACTTAAACTTAGAAGGAAGAAGGGTTAACTGCAGTGAGGGTGTATAGAGAATTCTCAGAATATGAAAATAAAAGATGAAAATGTATGAGATGTCAGTGTGATATTGCCTTTATTTGAAGAGAGAGAATTATTCTGGGTTCTTTCATTTTATAATATAATGAGTGTCTTCTGAATACCACTCACTTCAAGTCATTAGACTGGTAGCCATATGAGAAAGAAATGCAGCTTCTAAGGTAGTAGTTCAGAAAAGATATACCCTTAGATCTAGTGGTTTTTTTCCAATACCTTCTGATTTTCTAGGGTGTCATCAGTAAACTGTTAGTTGCAAAAACTATGTTGAAACATCAAGGAAACTTTAAATGTTCAGTGTTTTTCTAGCAGAATATTAATAATCTTTTCAGCTTTAGGCTCCTTGTTGTTTCTAGTGAGTATAGACAGATTTTAGAAGTAGTTATGTGATATTTATTTAGCTGTTGCTTGTGTAATCCTGGGGGCTCAGAGCAGCTCTCAGCTTTGTGGTGGTTCCAAAGCAGCTCCAACACAGCATCAGTGTCAGCCCTTAGATATGTTGGCTCTTACCCTAGGTTGTATTGACTTCTGGGAATAAGGTGATGAAAGGAGTGAGAGATGACATTAGGCATGGATAAAGAGAAATATCAATTTGAGCAGAAGGTAAATGTCGTGTAGCTTCAGCCTGTAATGTGTGTGAATCTGTGACTATCAGCCGGTTCTCTGACCAGGCATCAAAGCTACAGGGTGTTAAAGCTTTCTGGACAGAGCACTTGAATTCTCTGTAACCTGATGTGATGGAAGAAAGAGCTATTTCTGCTAGAGGAAAGATGGAGAATTCTGTTTTCAGCTTCAAGTTGATGCTGAAATCGCCATTGGAAGTGTTCAAGGCAGGCTGGATGGAGCTTTGAGCAACCTGATCTAGTGGAAGATGTCCCTCCATGGCAAGAAAAGTTGGGACTAGGTGATCTTTAAAGGTCCCTTTCCAACCCTACCAATTCTCTCATTCTAAATGAGAGAAGTTAGTATGGAGGTGAGTTGGAGATATCATCTCCTTTGAATCAGAATAATCTCTTTCACAGAATCACAGAATGGTTGAGGTTGGAATGGACCTCTGGAGATCATCTAGCCCAACCCACCTGCTAAAGCAGGTTCACCTGGAGCAGATCACACAGGAATGTGTCCAGGAGAAGGTTTTGAATGGCTCCAGAGAAGGAGACTCCACAGCCTCTCTGGGCAGCCTGTTCCAGTGCTCTGGCACCCTCAAAGTGTAAAGAAGTTTTTCCTCATATTCAGATGGCACCTCCTGTGCTTCAGTCTGTGCCTGTTGCCCCTCACCCCATCGTTGGGCACCACTGAAGGGAGTCTGGTACCATTCTCTTGACACCCACCCTCGCATTGATTTCAGTCTTCCAGTGTGTCTTCGTCACAAAGTTTTCATTGCCACCGGCTGCCCGGGGACGTTAGAGCCAGTAGGCAAATGACTTCCTCTAAGGGGAGGAAAGGGCGAGGAAGAGAACTGATGATAGAATTGGCAAGGCCCATGGGGTCCTCCTTGCTGACCGTAAGGAGCTAATTATTCTGGACTTGTGTGTCAGATTTTACTTGGTCTGCATTCAAATCTGCACCCTGTGTGACTTGAAAATAAATTCACTGAACAGCAATATAATAGACTGGGCATATGTAAATAAAGACGTTACTGAGAGAATAGGAAACACTGGGTTTAAGAGGGAGAGATTAATGTGGCAAATGGAGTCTCATGGAAAAAGCCCAGTTTTAATGTACTATAAAAAAAATTAAAAATCAGATATACTGGCAGGCATCCTCTTCAGTTAGCAAACTGCAGAAGCATGTCAGTGCAAAATTAGAAATGTTGTTGCTTGGCCAGCTCTTCTGAACTGAAGCATTAAAGGCATTGTGTAGAACGTACAGATGAGCATGTTGTCTAGAAAATCACTTTGTAACACACAAAGGTTGCACACAGAATGCAGCTGGGGTGGCCATACTGAAGCTGGTTAAGAGCAGTTGGTCCTATTTAAAAAGGGTGACTCTCCTATGTACATAAGAACTTGGACCATTCTCCAGGCTTGCTAGAGGCAGTTTATACACTGTGATGCCCCTCACTTAGGCATAGTGAGAGTGTCAGACTTATGATTGTTGAGTTTTTTGGGGACAAGACTTAAGAATCTCATTGTAATTACATCGTTATAAGGATTTTTCTGTGTGTGGTGAGATGAAGGTAGGAATGGAGAGGAGGAAGGGGGAGCATCTGCTGCTTACTGAGCTAAAGTTGTTTTTTCTGAACTGAATTGGTCATTGAACTAAAGGGGGGAGTAATTAGGGAAAGAGCAAGTCCTTGGAAAGAGATGAGCGAGCAAGAAAGTGGACCTGCAGGAACTGATGGAGAACCAAAGGAGCGGCTTTTTGTATGGGGAGGCAGA